>NC_134139.1:160505000-161130000 GCF_033958435.1 Carettochelys insculpta | reverse complement strand
TTGTCTAATCCTTTAATCACTCTTGTGACTCTTCTCTGAACCCTCTCCAATTCAGCAACATCCTTCTTGACTTGCAGACACCAGAACTAGATGCACTGTTCTAGCAGAGGTCATACCAGTGCCAAAACAGAACTAAAATAACTTCTCTACTCCTACTCATATTTCACTGTTTATGCATCCAAAGATTGCATGAGCTTTTTTGACATCTCGCTGGGAGCTAATGTTTTCTACCATAACCCTCAAATCTTTTGTATTGCTTCCTAGCAGAGCAGTCACGTTCTGTAAGAGCAGACTGCTTCTTTGTTCCTAGATGTGTACATTTACATGCAGCCATGTTAAAATTCATATTGGTTGGTTGACCTAGCTTACTAAATGAGCCAGATTGTTCTAAGTAAATGACCCATTCTCTTCATTATCCACCAGTTTTCCAATTTTTTGTGTCATGTACAGATTTCATAAGTGATTTCTCCCCAAGTCATTTATAAAAAATGTAAGAAATGATTAAGAAAGGAAAAAGAAAAAAAAGAAAAGAAAGGACCAAGAAATGATTCCTCCTTTAGAGAAAAAAACATTCAATGGTGATTTTCCATTTATGATTACATTTTGAGATCTTTCAGTTAGCCAGCTTTTAAACCATTTAATATGTGGCATGTTTATTTTATATTATTTTGGGTTTTGAGAAAAAAAAAGGCCCAGAATACCTCTCTCCCTTTCTTGCCCTAACCTATCCCCAGTGCATCCCCCTCCCATAGGGGAGGGAAGTTTTTGTGAACTTGTTTCATTGACTGATTACGATTTCCCCACACAGCAGGAATCCCCATCAGAGCAATTACAGGTTTCTAAGCAAAGGGAGCAGAGTGGGATTCAGAATCTGACAATTCTGTGATAGATGTCATACAAAGGATCGTATCCTGCAGTACAAACATACTGCTTCGTACCACATTGTCAGGCAATGTGCCTTATAAACAACCTTTGTCCGATTATGTTTCATGCAGAGTCATTTATTTCTTTGAAATGTAAATGGTTTCCCTGTATGGGTCAACAAGGTTAGCAAATAACATAAGCATCCCATTTTAAAAATAATCATGTCATAATAACAATCCCTTGTGCTTACACAGCCATTTGTAAATGTTAAGCAGTTAAAACCACAAATACCCCTGTGGGAAGAGCACACAAATATTACTATATTAATTTTACAGAGTGGAAACTGAGAATGATGAAAGTTAAATGAGTCCCCAAGAGTACCCACTGATTCAGGGACAGACTTGAGGTTAAGTGACAAGAGCTCCAGTGTCCCAGCCTCCATGATCAATCTATGAGATCACTCTGCTTTTCAGCTACACTTTACAACAATACTGACAAGTTTTTATACACTTAGGCTACGTCTACACGTGCAGCCAACATCGAAATAGCTTATTTCGATGAATAACGTCTACACGTCCTCCAGGGCCGGCAACGTCGATGTTCAACTTCGATGTTGCTCAGCCCAACATCGAAATAGGCGCAGCGAGGGAACGTCTACACGTCAAAGTAGCACACATCGAAATAGGGATGCCAGGCACAGCTGCAGACAGGGTCACAGGGCGGACTCAACAGCCAGCCGCTCCCTTAAAGGGCCCCTCCCAGACACAGTTGCACTAAACAACACAAGATACACAGAGCTGACAACTGGTTGCAGACCCTGTGCCTGCAGCATCGATCCCCAGCTGCCGCAGAAGCAGCCAGAAGCCCTGGGCTAAGGGCTGCTGCCCACGGTGACCATAGAGCCCCGCAGGGGCTGGAGAGAGAGCATCTCTCAACCCCCCAGCTGATGGCCGCCATGGAGGACCCAGCAATTTCGACATTGAGGGACGCGGATCGTCTACACGGTCCCTACTTCGACGTTGAATGTCGAAGTAGGGCGCTATTCCTATCTCCTCATGAGGTTAGCAACTTCGACGTCTCGCCGCCTAACGTCGAAGTTAACTTCGAAATAGCGCCCGACGTGTGTAGACGCGACGGGCGCTATTTCGAAGTTGGTGCCGCTACTTCGAAGTAGCGTGCTTGTGTAGACGCAGCTTTAGGGTGCATCTACACTAGCTGGCTACTTCGAAGTAGCTGGCACAATGTCGAAATAGCCTGCATCGCGTCTACACACGCTGTGCACTATTTCGATGTTGAAATCGACGTTAGGCAGTGAGACGTCACAATTGCTATTCCTATCCGAAGATGGGGATCGCGCCCTACTTCGACATTGAACGTCGAAGTAGGGTATGTGTAGATGATCTGCGTCCTGCTACTTTGAAATAGTGGGGTCCTCCATGGCGGCAATCAACTGAGGGGTTGAGAGACGCTCTATGGTCCCTGCGTGCAGCACCCTCTGAAGCAACATGGACCTGGATTTCTTGAGGCAGGAAGCTGAGAGTGTGCAGGCAGCAGCACACGCACATGCTAGCCCTGCACGCCCTCTGGAGGCCCCGAATCCACCACCCACCACCCATGGCAGCCAGCCAGCCCCCAGAGTGCCCCCAGGGCTCCCCTCCGAGGGGACCCAGGCAGCCCCGGCAGCCAAAGGGAGGGCCAAAAAGAGGTGGGGCCTCTCCTGGTCAGATGCTGAGCTCCGAGACCTGCTGGGGCTCTGGGGTGAGGAGGAGGTGCTCCATGAGATGGGGAGCAAGTGGCGAAATGCAGAAGTGTTTGCCCAACTGGCCGAGGGTCTGGCTGCCCAGGGCCACCCTGCCTGCACTCTGGACTACGTCCGGAGCAAGGTGGAGGAGTAGCGGCATGGTTATGCCCGGGCCCAGGACTCGGCCAGACAGTCTGGGACCACCCCCGCCACCTGCCCCTGTTACAGGGAGCTCAGGGACATCCTGGGCCCCCCAGGACACCTCCTCCCCCACCCCCGGCAACCCTCGACACCATGGCCGATGAGCGCCAGCAGGTCTCGGAGCTGGAGTCTGGCCCGGAGGCCAGCCCCACACCCAGGGGCCCACCCGAGCAGCCACCCCTTGGGACAGCAGAGAAGTCCAGCAGTGACGGGGGAGCTTGTAATAGACCTCCCCTCCTGAAGCACCAGCCAGGCATCCACCCACCAGGGTTCTCCAACTGCAGCAGTGGACAGTCAGCTATGTAACCCACAGGGCACACAACCCTGGCCCACGGAGTTGGGGCACCAGACATGACCAGGATCCTCACACACCCCCAGCGGACTCCGACCCACAACTGCCCAGCCACAGCATGATCTCAGGATGGCAGTATGATCATCAGCACCCGTCAGCACCCACACCCATGGACAGCACTGTGGGGGCGGGAGGACTATGCAAAGGGGACACCCAACAGGAACACCACACTCACCGATGGGGATGGAGACCCAATACCCACGGGCGGGGGGTGGAATGGGTCATGGGCCAGGGCACAGTGCTAACAGCCTTCCCCTCCCTCTCTCCCTCTCCACAGCTGCACCATCCAAGGCCCCAGGCAGCCAGGCACCCTCCATCATCCCTGAGAGCCGACTGGAGGCCAGCAGCACCGGTACCCAGGGACACCCCCCAAGACCAGTGGGATGGTCACTCCGCTGCCGGACCCAGGGGATGGCCCTGTGGACCCCCAGCTCCTGGCGGCTCTCTGGTGGCAGACGGAGGTGGCTGGGGAGAGACTCCGGTTCAACTGAGAGGACTCCACCTGGTGCTGGGTGGCGTGGCAGGAGTTCAAGGGTGTATTCCGGGACATAGCTGGGTTGCTCCGGGAGGCTGTAGCCTGGCTCCTGCCCCCAGCTGCTTCCCCTTCCACCCTCCCTGCTGCTCCACCTGATGCCCCCCCCACCTTGCCCCCTGCCGCGCTGCCTGCCTTACCACCTGTCGAGGCATCCCGGCCAGTGGAGGCATCCCAGCTATACCTGCTGGTCCTCCTGGCTCCAGGCCGGCTGCACCAGGGACCGCGGACAAGGGGGAGGGGTCGCGCACCTTTACCTTCACCCCGGACTGATAGGTTGATGACTGATGGGCCCCCATTTGTATATAGTTGTCCCCTTCGTGCATAGTTGTTCCCCTTGCATATAGTTGTCATCCGTTGTATATTGGTTGCAGTTTTTGTTGTGAACATTACACAGTTACCAGTTTTCAATAATTCACAGCTTTATTTTCCACAGAACCTGAGATGTATGCTTGTTGGGGGGAGAGGGGGCAGTGGGGGCGGTGTGCGGGCAGGGTGTTTGGGGTCCTCCGGGGAAAGCCAGGGAGGTGCTCAGGGGTCTCCCTGATCAAAATGGGCCTGCAGGGCCTTACGGACCTGTACCCCCTCGCGGTGGGCCTGGCGACTGGGTGCAGTGGCTGGCTGGGGGAAGCCCGTGCCGGCATCGACCACATACCCCTGGACGAAGGCCTCCCCCTTGCTCTCCACAATGTTGTGGAGCGTACAGCACATGCCCATAACCTGGGGGATGTTCTGGAGGCCGACATCCAGGTGGGCAAGGAGGCACTGCCAGCGGCCCTTTAGGCGGCCAAAGGTCCTCTCCACCACCTGGTGGGCGGGGTTCAGCCGGTTGTTGAACTGCTCCTGGCTGGCGCTGAGGTGGCTGTTGTATGGGTGCATGAACCAGGGTGAGAGGGGGTAGGCTGTGTCCGCCACGAGGCAGAGGGGCACGGTGGTGTCCCCCAGAGGGATCTCCCTCTGGGGGGATGTAGGTCTCTGCCTCCAGCCAGTGGCACAGGCCCAAGCTCCGGAAGAAGCGGGTGTCATGTATATAGCCGGGCCAGCCAACGTAAACATTCTGGAAGCAGTCCTGGCTGTCCACCATGGCCTGCAGCACCATGGAGTGGTAGCCCCGCCGTGGTCTGGGGCACGAATGGGGACGTGGGTCCCATCCAGGGCCCTGAAGCAGCTCAGGAACCCCATGGCGGTGAATCTGGTGATGGTTGCATCTAGGTCCCCGACTCGGACGACCCTCTGATGCAGCATGGCATTGAACGCACGGACCACCTGTGGGGAGGGAATGCAAGCCCCCGCTCAGACCCTCCCTCCCCAGCCCCACACCCAGTCCCCTCCTTGGCACCCCCGCCTGCCCAGTGGGTGCGTGCTCAGGCCTCCTTACCTCCATGACAATGGCCCTGACCGTGGCCTTTCCGAACAGGTGTCCCATGGAGCTGTAGCTGTCTGGAGTGGCCAGTTTCCAGACAGCTATTGTGACCCTCTTCTTGACAGGGAGGGCGCGCCGCATCCGTGTGTCCGGGTGCCTCAGTACGGGGGGGTGAGCCACTGCAGAGCTTCAGGAAGGTCTTCCGCACATGAGGAACTTCTGCAGCCACTGGTCGTCATCCCACTCCTTTATGACCAGCTGCTCCCACCACTCCGAGCTGGTGGGGTAGCTCCAGAGGCGGCAGAGCACCCGGTGGGGGAGGAAGAGGGGAGCCCGGTGGCAGGGCCCCCCTGCCAGAAGCTGCTGGGCAGATTCCCATGAAGCAGCTAGCAGGGCACTTGATCCCTGGGTGACTATCTGGAAGGCTTTCAGGTGCTGCTGCTGCTGCTAGGGGTTCATGGCTGCTGTGCATCAGTCTGCAAGAGCGTGGCTAGTGCTCTGCAGACCTCGTGCTGTGCAGGCTGGGTGTGTCTGGGAGGGGCACTTTAAAGGAGCGGCTTGCTGTTGCCCTGGAAGGGCTAGTCCAGCCTGTGACCCGGTCTGCAGGCTTTCCTGGCCCCTTATTTCAATGGGGAGAGCTTGTGTGTGTGGACGCTCCACGTTTCCTTCCGGGGCAGCTCCTTTCGACGTTCCCCATCGCTACTTCGACATTGAACATCGACAGCACCAGCGCTGGAGGACACGTAGACAATATGCACTGAAGTAGCCTATTTCGATGGTCTTACTTTGAAATAGGCTACTTCGATGTAGTGTGCTAGTATAGATGTAGCCTTAATATTTTACTCAGTACAGTGTCAGAATGTGACTAATGCAGTATATGAAAGTTATTGTTTTACATATGATTTATATCTAATAATTTATTAATCTCTGAACACTTTGCAAATATGTACGACAAGAAATTAAATCTCGTATATCATTTGATATTGTGGTTTACTTGTTAATCTCAGTATGAATTTGTCATTAATACTAATTTACAGAGTTGTATGCGTTCAGAAAGCGCTGGTTTACACTGGTGTGTAAATCAATCAGATGGCCTGAAAGTGAGGATTGGACAACATTTCATGTAATGCAGACTGTGTTTGCAAAATAGAGGACTCAGTTCTGAGCACTAATTTATTCCTTAGGATAACTTTGTTTGTGATAGTGATATATAGGACATTGGATTATTAATAATTTACTTTTTATTTTTTGAAATGATTTGACCCTGAATCATTGGAGTATGGCACTAAACTAAACTAGACCAGAATATTTAAAGGATGGTAATAGTCAGTTGAAATAAGATGCAACCCAAGTAAAGAACCCTAGAGGGAAAAAACATGCTTACTTAGCATAATATGTCCTCTGTGCACAATCCTTATTGCTTGCCTTACCAAAACTACAATGTAAACTGACATATGTCCAAACCAGGCAGCTCCCACATTCTGCAAGTCCTGCCTTGTGTTTGATGTAGTTAAGGTTGCGTGTCACTTCTCAGTAACTGCTCTGTAACTGTAACATCAACCCCAGTTGCCTTGTTGAAGAAAGAGTCTCTAGTGGTTGTGGGGGAGGAAAGATGTCTGCCTAAGACCAGTAGACAGATTTACTTGGGAAACTTATACTGGCATGTACAGCAAGGGGGAACCCCCCCACCCCGAAATCCTCCCCTTTTATCTACAGGAAGAGGAAATCAACCTTAGCAGAGATGGGGAGAGAGATGAGTGAACCCTGAAAATAACTTTACTGGTAAGAGGAGGAAATTCACACAGTTCTACAAATCAAAGATGGAACAAAATAATAGGACTCACTTTTCCAGAAGTATAACGTGGCCTAGTCAGGCTATTGACAGTGGATTAAATAACACTAAAGCAGCTATTCACTCAAGGGCCTGCAGAGCTCAGTAAGATGTGTATGCTATAAGGAAAGTCTCTTCCACGTCTGGCCATCTGTGAGATTGCCATCAAAGAAAAGAGCAATATTAGGATGAGTTAAATAATGTTCTGTCCTGTCACCATGTGCCTTTTTGTCGGTTGTCAATCTTTTAAAAATTAAGATGTTTAGAAGAGTTTGTAGTCAATCTCATTGGGCTACAGTCAAGTGGAATTAATAGCGTTTTCACTGTGATTACTATTTTCTGAATCCCTCTGTAACAGGGATGCACCATGTAGAAATCAGAAAATTTGTGAGGGTAAAATATGAACTACTGACTTTGTGCTCAAACTACCACTCACAACAAATACCAAGTTAAGGGAAGCTTGGCTAATGTTACCTGAGGAAAGAGCATCCATGTTTCCATGTGTTTTACATCTTTGAGACTGCATCCTACAGTCTCTGCACAAAAGTTACTCAGTCAAACTTCCACTGCATTCAGTGAAAGTGTCTTGAGTGAGGATGAAAGAGCTGTGCCTTAAGGAATCCCCCTACTCATGGATTTATTCCTGGCTATTCAAGTGTGGAGGAGTCTGTGAGGGACCATCCTTCCCTCCTTTGTTAGTCTTTATGGGGGATCTCCAAATGGAGAGGATGGATGGGGCTGGAGAGGATGCACATTGCTCCCACCACATGTTCACATAGGAATCTGCACAAGCGCTAAATAAGCATGTCAGGAGGCAATATAGAGGTACAAGGCTCTGGCAGCTATAAAATCATAGAATTCTAGGTCTGGAAAGGCCCTCAGGAGGTCATCTAGTCCAAGCCCCTGCCTAAAGCGGGATCAACGCCAACTAAATCATCCCAGCAATGAATATGTCAAGATGGGACTTTAAAAATCTCCAGGGATGGAGATTCTACCACCTCTCTCAGGAATGCATTCCAATGCCTCACCATCTTCCTGGTGAAATATTTTTGTCTTCAGTCTCTGCTGGATTCCCTCCTAGGTTTGGGAATTCTTGCTTTTGGGTGGTGGTAGTAAAGTATAGACATCAGTGAGAGAATCTGTAGGAAATTCTGTGAAGGGATCCTTTCACAGTTTCCCTTCTCCTGATGCAGAAAACTGATCTATCTTGTTAGATTCACTGACCCTGTCCATCAGCATGACATCGGAGTACCTCACAATTTCTCACTGTAGGGTGGGAATTCTGTACCTTGGAGAGATCTTCACAATTTCATCAGCTGTTATTATGCCATCTATTTTGTTTTTAACCATAGAACACACTTGTATGAAAATGCCATTTAAATCTAGGTGCGTATCTATGTCAACATAGGATGATATATATGTTCCATATGAGAAACCAAATTTATTTTAGGTATGTGGTTCAGAATGGTACTTCTCCTTGAATAAAGGTATGTAGATACCATAGTGATGGAGACAGAACAGGGATATGGGGGGATAGATGGATATTTATTCTGCATTTGTAAATTATTATACGTTAAAGAGAGTTTGTCTGACTGTGAGTGTGTCTGTCTGCCTGTCTGTTTGTTCAAGAATGTCTCTGAAAAGGAAACAGCTAGGATCACCAAATTTAATATGCAGCTTCCTCTTACCATAACATAGTGAGGTACAGTAATCCCTCAAAGAGTGTGATTTTGAGTTGCGCTTTACTTGCATTAACACAAGTTAAGCGCAACTCGAAATCCTGCTACCCCAACTCTGGTATTCAACCCCCCCAGCCCTGCAGGGCCCCGGTTCAAACCCTCTGTCCTGGTTCAGCCTCACTGCAGCCCCAGTTCAACCCCCCTGTGGCCCCAGTTCAAACTCCCCACAGCCCTGGTTCATCCCCACCTTGCATGGCTCTGGCTTATCCCCCACCCCTCTTGCCCAGCTCTGGCTCGCCCTGCACAGGGCCACATGTCTCTGGCTCAGCTCCACCCCCCTCATATCCCTGCAGCCCTAACCCACCCCAGGCTTAACCTCCCTGACCGTCTCCCATGGCCCCAACCCACTGCCAGGTTTAACCCTTACCAAGTGCCCTGCCCAACCCCAGGACTTACCTTTCAAAAGGAGCTCCAGGTATTCCTGCTAATTCCCTGGCTGTAGAATGTGCATTCCAGCAGGGAAAAAATCTTCCTCCCCCTCTACACGAAATTTGACTTATGTGAGGGTGTGTGGGAATGCAACCCTCCCTTAACTTGAAGGACTACTGCAAAGGGTTGGTTGAGCCAGGACAATGGGATGTGCCTGGAATGCAATTGTTTCTCTTAAAATGGAAAGCGAGGCCAGTGCCCTATAATGACCACAGTGGGGGGCAGGGAGGAGCATTTATACTGTATAATGGCCATGGAGGGCATCGAGGGGCTGGAGGTGGGATCTGGGCCAGATATAGTGCTACTGGGGCAGCAGAGAGACAGGGGTGGAGGCAAGGAACGTTATCTACGATATATTTGAGTAAGTTTGTCTGTTTATGTGTCTGTGCTAAGTCCGGGGCAGGGCCACCATTTATAAATGGCAGGAGAGGAGCTGTAGCTACCCCCACGAATTTTGAACCAGGGGTCTACTCACCACAAGAGTCTACTCACCATAGCCCCAGCTAGAGCTCTTAACTGCAACACAAACTAAGTGTGATACATTGAATTCAGAAGCTGGGAGCAGCAGAGCCATTATGGGAAGGGAGTTTGTTTATAAAGAGAAACCAGATGATTAAGATAACAGAAGGTTTGTCATTAAAATGAGCGAAGGAAGCATTAGTCTCAGAGGGGTAGTTGTGTTAGTCGGTATCTTCTCAAAACAAAGCAAGCAGTCCTGCAGCACTTTATAGACTAACAATTTTATTTATTAGGTAATGAGCTTTTGTGGAGAAGGCCCAAAGAAGTGGGTGTTACCCACAAAAGCTCATTACCTAATAAGTAAAATTGTTAGTTTTTAAGGTGCTCCAGGACCGCTTGCTTTGTTTTGAGGAAGCATTGTCAAGTATTCCAGTTGAAAGATAGGAAACAAAGTGTGCTGTTGGGGGAGTTTTGTGAGAAAGTTTGAAAGCAGAATTTGGGAAGAGAGATGACCCAAAACCCCTTAACATTCTTTAAAATTTACGTGGGAATTAGGTCCAGGGCTCCCAGCAGCTAACTGCTAAATTATCTGCCAGAAAATAAGAGTTTTCAAGTGTCTAAATATCTCCTGGAATCATGGTGAAAGTTGTCCCCGCAGCCATTGTCCGCTCCATATTTTTCCCTCTATGGCCTGCATAAATTTTATCTTGTGCACTCAGGCTCGTGCAGATATATACCTCCATTAGAAACACATGCTGCCGGCTGTGGATGGCTATGGATGTTCTGCTGCTAATCAGCTGGGCTGCACCTGTATCACTCCTGGATGGCTGCCCAAATGCTCAGCTTACAGGGAACACTGACTACAACCAAAATCTGAAATGGTACCCGGGCCAGGGGACATGCACTCCTCCCATGTCTGTGCCTGTTGCCGTTGTGATGGCCATGGAAAGGTGCATCGGCCATGAGAGAGGGCTGGGCTGCAGTGTGAGAGGGGGCTGGGCTAGTACTCTTTGCCCTAGTCTGCATACTGAATCCTTCATCCTCAGGTCCACCCCCTAGTAAGATTTAAATGAAGAAAAACAAAAAAATAATTGAGTTAAGGACCTGGGCAGTACTAGGTAAATGTCCTAGTGAAATTATATGTTATTTATATGTTATAACTTGAATTATATGAAATTTAAGTTGTTGGGTTTTTAAAATTTGTTTTCTTTTTCACTTCCTCTTCACATTCTTATTCAAGCTAGATGCAGAAGTACTGAACAAGAGGTTTTGCTCTGGTTATTTCAAATACAACTGGAAAACAGACATGTCTCAGGAAAACCCATTCCCATGAGATTTCCATCCCACCTTTGTAAATGCGAGAGGTTTGGATAAGTAGACAATGTGAAACTCTGCATGTTTTGAATTCCACCCACCTCTAATTTTTATGACCTCTTTTTAACACAACTTGGTCTCTACCACAGTGGCTATGATTAGTTCAAGATCAGGTGAATCAAGGAAGGATCCTCACTTTTAAAGTTCCTTCAGAAATGTAATCATGCTGATGGATTTGCCCTGACTTGTGCTAGGAATTTCTAATTGGCTTCCATGAGTAAGGCACATCTAACAGACTGGTTGATGTGCCTTTGTGACTTGTGTGAAGCTCCAGGATATGAAGTAGTATAAGTATATAATGAACATCTTACTATATTGGGTAAGTGAAATTATTCAATATAAATTGTGACAATAGATTTTTATTCAATTATGGATTGAAATAATGTTTCTAAATCTGATAATGGAGCTACATCATTTTATTTAAAAGAAATATCATGGGAATAAGTGCCACTTAATTCTGCTGCCAATAGAGAAATGAGATGAAACTGAATTGAATGTGCAGGAAGGGAATTATGATTTGGAAATAATGAAACCAGTCTGGAGATATAATATTTTATGATAAATTGATAATGCCATGAAATGTATTTCTTTTAAATTTTGCCAGTCTCTTGTTCCCTGAGATATCTGAAACCTATAGTATTTCAGGGCCATTTGATGTTGAATGAGTCACAGCATAATTTTCGTCCTGCTGGAAATGCTTTGTGTCAGCCAGAGAAAAGGAATAACAATCCATCCCCAGGTTTATATTGTCCTGATTTAACTATTTTGGAGAACTAGAAATTGGGATGGAAAATAAGCAAACACACAGCACAGTTTGCTGATTGAAAGGTTTTCCAGAGACTACAAACCTTTAAAAATGAGTAAGGAAAAAAGAGACATGGTATATGCTCTCATACAACATACTATTCTGTCTGTACCAAAAAAAAAAGCAGACAAAAAAAAAAACGTAGCTGCAAGACATAACATTTCTCTGGCCTTTATTTCATATTCAGTAAGTCACTATTTGCACTGCTCCTTCATGTACAAACCCCACAACACCAGCTCTGTGTGTCTCCTTATTTATGTTCTCACAACTCTCAATTAGCATTCATTAAGCTGCACACATGCGGTGGCTTTATCCTTGGCTACTTTCACTGAAGCTTTCAACCTCCTGCTACACCTGCTTTATGACATCCCGCTCACTTTGATACCAAAATTAGCCTCTCAATTTGCCATGCTGTCATTATTTACTTCAGAGCCTGCCAATAGCTTTAACACTTTTAATTGATTTACAAGTGATTTTTCATTACCGGTGGGGTGATAAAAGGGTGTGTGTGTGTATTGTATAAATGTGTTGTGCTACTCTGATAGTACAGCCTCTGGGCACTGCAAAGTACCTCAGTGGGTCTGCAGTGTGTCATGTTTGTACATTTGGCAATTAGGACAAGAAAAATAGTAGTAATAAACCCTGGCAAAATGACATGAAAGCATCAGTTTTTCCACCTTTCCTGGGGACTGCACCTGGACATGGTGGGAAGGCTATGTGTTGCAATGACTCAATGAGCTATGCCAGTGAGTGTTTTATCTCCTGGGAGGGTCACACAAGCTGCAAGGTCGAAACAGAGGAAAACCAGTCCACTGATCTTCTAGCTTGGAGGTTAACTGACAGGCTAACAACCTATTCTTGCAAAAAGGCTAAGTTGTAGACACATAAGGCATAGTAGCCATTTTGGCAAACAACATGACTGATAGGGATGACAGAGCCTGATTCATGCCCTAAGTGACATATGATGACACAGGAAGGATTTAGATTCAGATTTATCAGTTTCTAAGGGAGTTGTCAGAGTGTATTTATATCTTCAGTCTAAATTACATAAAGTACATGGAGAAACAATTTGCTGAGATGTCATTTTTTACCATATTTAACTTTCTAAATTCTGTCACAGTGTTCACAATAATTGCTGTATGGTTAGTAATGGAAGTTCGCTGCAAGAAATATGAGCAGACAGTTCAAACTAATGCCCTTTAGAAGGGAGTGAGAGAAATGGGAGATACATTGGCCTTGATCTAGGGTTAGTCATTATTCTATTATTATTAATTAATCAGCTTGTTAGCATGGTTGCATGGGCAGTTTTGTGTATGATTTTGAATTTGACATGGAAACATTTTTCATTTTTATTTTGTGTGGGACTTAGAATTCAAAATAAGTACTATAAAACTGAAACAAATAAAATGCGCTAACTCAGCTGTTGGGAAGAGATGGCCTATCTCACTTTTCACTTTTTAGAGTCTACGGCATACTCTGTGGCCTTGTCATATTAGAATAGCACACCTACTTACTGAAAGCTATTTTAGGGAGGGGGTGCTGGTTTGTCAGTTCTGTTTCTTACACTGCAGGAAGCCAAACAGTCAATAACTCACCACTGAAACTCAATAACAATTTAAGAATTTTGTACAATGCCAGCCTATCTTTGCTATCCAGTGGTTCTTGACAGTACTGACAAACGCATGCATTTACTTAAAGACGAACAAAAATACCTGACCAAAAACCATCTATTCTATGTGAACCTTAAGGTTATAGGATCAGCCTCACCATGGGCCACAAGCCAGTGCAATCACTGGGACTTCAAAGGTGCCATATTGGATCATTTTCAAGAAGTAATAAAGGCATTCACATCAAAGCTCCATCAATTGTTAGCATGTCATTTGAATTGGGACCAAAGAATGCTACGCACAGCCTCGAGATCTGATAATTCAGAAAACGTCTTTCATAACTCATGTCACATCTTGGTGAGTTGATATTTTAAAATAAATAATAAAGGTATAAGAGCAGTTACATCTTGAGTTGTAACAACACAAGACATACCCATTATTTAACACATGAGGCACTGCAGCTCCCTCATGTACTTGGTTGGGAAGAAAATTTATTCCTGTTTATATGATTAAATATTGCCAAAATGTGATGTTTTAGTGTAGAAAATCTTTTTTAGTAGTTCTGTAGCTCTCCATATCATGACTTAACCACTTGCTGCTGGAAGAAGCACATGTTCTAATAATAAGTGATAATGTTCCTTCAGACGAATAGCACATAGCGATTTGTTAGGACCATGTGGCTTTGCCATAAGAGCATGTTGCATGGACATAGCTGGTAGCTCATTCAAAAGAAGTCGTTCAAGATGCTGTGAGATCCACAGCATAGCCAATAACAATATTTTTCTGAAAGAGAAGTTTACTTCTGACAGTCATATTTAATCAAGATAAGCTGGAGATAAGAAATCTTTTCTCATTTAAGGGATATCAGTTATCTGAACTCTTTACATCATCTTTTTTTTATCAGAACATACAGCTCTCAGAAGCGAAACTAGAGGTGCTCTCATCTGCGACACACATAGTGACGTGTTATGCACAGGGAAAGTCCGTTTCCTCTGTGCTCTCCCATCTGAAGACTTGAAGGGCAATTTATTATCTATGTCTCTTCTTGCCATCAAAGGCAGTACAGCACTCTGTGGCACTATTCATAATAAGGTTGTTGATAATGCTGTCATGTGAAGGGGCTCTGGGAATGTGATTTAACTGGAAAAGTTGTATGTGTGCTTGGTTTATGGGTGTTCATTCAACCCCCAAAGAAAGAAGTGCAAATCTGTTTGTACAACATCTTGGCTCCTATGAAAAAGAAGCCCTGAATCTGCAAGGTATCTACAGTAAAAAATCTATAAACTCTTCTGGTCTATTTTACCATTGGCTGTTTTAAATAGTGATGTTATAAAATTAATTCTCTGGAAGTACTGAATTCAGGTACTCAGTTGTTATATGCAGGGTATTTGGGTTGTGAAATAAAAAAACTGAAACAAAGGTTTTTGATTCTGTCATGATCGTGAGGGTTAGCCAGCAGCCTGGGAGTAAAAGGGTTAACCTCCTTAGCCAGGTGGGGTTGGCCTATAGGAATGTAGGTAAGAACTGAATTTTTTGGCTCCTCCCTTTTTCTGTCCTCTGGTCTTTCTTCTTCTTTCCAGTCATGAGGGTGAGAGACAGAATATCTCCCTCCAACAACAGGCCCTCCAATCTTCTGTAAGTAGGGTAAAGTTTAGATAAGTCCGTTAGGCTTTATTGTTTTATGGTTTGGGAAGTGGGATCTGATGTCTGTGCACTTTTTAGAAATGTTCTTTTACTCTCGTTGTAACTAAGTTCTAGGCCCATGGTGGAGACTCCCCATGTGTTTTACTTTGTAACTCTTCCATCTAGTCATGAGGCTTGCAACATGAACACTGTTGTCATAATAAAAGTTCTCTCTTTTTGTTTTTATTAACCTGGTATTGGTTAATGTTTGTGTCCTGGTTTTTAACTTTTGGTGCTGAGATTTCCCAAGTAGTCTCTCCCTGGTTTTCTTATTATTACTTGGGTGGTGGTAGTGAATTTTGTCCCCAAAATCTAAGGTTTTTAGGATTTTGGGGGGGAAGTTTATACCAAAACCTGGTAGATAAGGTTTTGGAGGTACTTCTGCTGGCCCCCACTTCTGCATTTATCTTGCTAGAGTGGGGAATGAGTCATGACAGACCCTCACAGTATAAATCCACTGCATGAAGTACTGAAGAATAGTTCTTACCAGGTATTATCTTGCAAGATTCTTAGGTTCCAGTTTTAATGTATTTTCATAGCTTTTAGGTTTTATTTTCTAAAACAAAATGATCAGAGCTTTTGAGGTTAGATTGAAAAAAAAGCTTTGTACAGCTCCTGGCCTGGACTCACTTATGGGTACATGATAAATGTTTAATCACATAATGGTTTGTATTCTTCCTGGGCAAGAAACATGTATTTTCTGCTTCTTGGGACTGATTTAGCACCTGCATTCTCATTTCTTGACTCTTCATGTTAGGTGATACCACAGCCTGAACAACAGAGACAGTGTGGGCAACATTTTACCGTGATCATCCTCATAAATCAAAAAAGGTCAATTAATAATCATAGACCCAGATCCAACTGTCCTTTGTGATTTGTTACTCCATCTTTGCTCGGGCAGACACCCATTGGCTTGATATTGGTTTCCTCTGCTGAGGAACTGTGTACTTTGGAAGATGTTCAAACTGGCCTTTCTTTGCTTTGTTCTCGTTGTTAAGGCAATTGAGGGGTGTGCCTGATGGAGCAGTGCAAAGAAAACAAGAGATTGGCATAGCTGGTGTTAACCCTTCCATAATTTTATGCAAGTGGTTGACTTTAAGTTAACTGCACTGTCAGTGTAACAGCATGAAAGGAGAATTCTCATCAGCTGGGAAGATAAATTACAATAACATTTGACACTTTCTATACAGACATGCCCCACTAATGACTTTCCTGTAAATACCTCATTACACTGTGGTTGGCAGTTAACAGGGTAATCTTTTTGTCTTGAGATAGTGGAGCTTTCACCACTCCAGCTCAGCCTTCTGGGAATTCTAGTGACAAGGTGGATGAGGCCATATCTTTTATCACCTCACCCACCTTGTCTCTCTGGTAAGTAGAGACCAACAAAGCTACACAACACTGCAAACAATGTCTTGGAAATCTAATAATTCCCATTGTTCTAGCCTCATGCCAGCAAAACTTTTCCCATAAAACCTTTCTGTGACAAAAAAACCCCTCTTTGTTTCCTTCTCATGCCACAGAATGAATGATACTTATTTAACTAGGACAGGGGTCAGCAACCTGTGGCTCCAGAGTCACATGCAGCTCTTTAAGGAGCCACTTGCCGCTCCAGACACTGCTGCCACTGACTCCTCTTGAGACTCCCTGCCCTGCCACACTGAAATAATGGAACTAAATTTAATTGGTTTACTGGCCAGCAGGGCAGTGGGAGGAATCTGGTCGTTAAACAAATAAAATGAAGTTCCATTATTTCAGTACGGCAGGGCAGGAAGCTGCCTGAGCTGCAGGTTGGGGGAAGTGAGCAGGAGAGCTGGGGGAGGGGCAGCCCAGTCTGCCCCAAAGGAACTGTGCAGCCCTGCTGAGAAGGAGGCAGGGGAAGGAGCCAGCGGGAGGGGGGCAGTGGCTAAGTCTGTTCCTGTTGGCTCTGCACAGCCCTGCTGAGAAGGAAGTGGGAGGAGGAGCAGTGTGTGTGGTCAGCTGGAGGAATTCACCAGATGGGGCGGGTTAATCCTGCGTTTAGGGCTGAGAGGGGTTAAGCTTGGGGATGGGGGGTGAGAGTAACTTAAACTTTCTAAATTGGTACAAATCATTGTGTGTGCGCTGTTCTTCAAATAGAGGTGACAAAAAGCACGGGTTGATGTTATTTATTAAGGACTGTCTTGTATCCACAGGTATTGTGGTTCTTGAAGGATTGATTTTGTAACTGAATTTGAAAAATGGCTCTTCTCGCTAGTTTGGTTGCAGCCACTGGTCTAGGAAATAATGTCATATTGCAACTACCTCTGAGTGATAACTATTGGTAAGCATTAACTTTTCAGTGACACTCGTTGTGATTGGCATATATAGCCTGGATGTTCAATGAAGTTTGTTGTGTTTTCTTTAGTTGCCAAGGAAGCACCATGCCATGATATTGTAAGTGAGAAACCAAGCTATAGCATGAAGAAAAGCCAGATACCTTCATTTTCCATAAATACTGTCTGTGAAGAATCTGCAAATCGGTGGTGAGAAAGTAGTACTCCCACATCCCTTTCCTTCTGTACAGTGAATTACTTCAGGAGGTCAGATTACGCCTCCCCTACCCTGTGATTTCACGGGACTGCTCACAGAGTTAGACACTAGATAATGTGGGTGAAGGTGACAACACTGATTATACAATCATTCAACTTATGAAACTATTAGTTCATTTCACATATTTAAGGGAGCTGTTCTCCATTCAAGAGAGGGTGATTTTTGAATTCTCTTTGGGATTTATTTACATTCACTCTTCAAATAAAACAGCAGGCTTGCAATGAACTGTTAATTTTTTAAAAAAAATACCCTGGGAGTATCAATGCACAATCTGGTAGACATAACAATTGATTTAAAATAAACAAAATACTGTGGATAAAGAGGCAAAAGTAACACAGTATTTGTGCGACTTCTAAAATGAAATGAAAGGCAATTATAAGCAGCTGGTTGCTCATGATAATGGCATGCTAACCTATTATCCTGTTCAGCCACTAGGTGGAACTATGTGTAAAATACCTTATTTAAATAAACTTCAGCTCTAGCAAGGAGAACATCAAAGGCTCTTATGATGAGTACCTTTGGTGTATAAACAACCTCTGTAGCCAGTCCGTATCTTTTACAGAAAAACGCGGCATGGTGTCAAAGTGGGATTAAGAACAGAAGCAGAGGGAAAACAGCAACAATTTTTCGAACAGAAGGAACATTGCAACAAAGGTTGCAGACTCTTATTGACATGCCATTCTTCAATGCCCCAGAGAACTTTGGCTTTGACAAATCTCAGCTTGGACAGATTGGAAACTATATTTTGCAAGATTTCTTATTGCTACAAAGCTGTACAAAGAAATTGTAGCTGTACAGGTATAGTCTTTAATTTAAGATGTAGGGAAGCAAGCAGTGTGTATCTTTTCATTCGTTGACTTTACGGAAGACAGTCACAAAAGATGACTATGAAAGGGTTCTGGCTATGTTTGATGCATACTTTACACTTCAGAGAAACGTCTTTTATGAAAGAACGTATTTTCACCAGAGAATTCAGGAACGAGGGCAAAGTGTGGAATGCTTTATGAGGGCTTTGCTTACATTGGCTGAAAACTGATTTTTTTTTGGAGCTGCAAAATATGAATATATCAGAGGTCAGCTGGTTATAGGGTTAACAGATTAAAAACATTCACAGCAGCTACAATTGAGGCTAACTCTAGCCACAGGCTCACGTGCTTGTTTCCTGTGGGACCCAGGGATGCTCATCATCTGCTTCACTCTGAGCCTTG
Organism: Carettochelys insculpta; assembly: GCF_033958435.1. NCBI lineage: Eukaryota > Metazoa > Chordata > Testudines > Carettochelyidae > Carettochelys > Carettochelys insculpta. The sequence goes on along the minus strand of NC_134139.1, from coordinate 161,111,241 downwards.
CCCCCATCTGACTCCTTTGCCAAAATCCACACACCTACCTTGCCTCTTTCTGCCCACACTCCCCCTCCCCACCATTTCCCATCCATTTCTGTGGCTTCCTCTGAGCGTGCCCCATCCTCAAGCCTCCCCTTTCCTCACAGTGCCTACTGTAAGCCATGGAACAGCAGATCATGGTGGGTGGGAGGTACTAGGATGGAGAGGGGAAGCTGGCTGCCAGTGGGCCCTAAGCACCCACAGAGTTAATTCTCTTTGCCACATACATAAACACAGTAAAAGTCAGAATTAGTTACACAGAAAAAAAGGCAGGAGCAGCTTAAAAAAAAAGAAATGAGATTGAAATCTATGCACAGATGCTTCAATGTTAAATTGTCTTTACCACAAAAGCCCAGAGACAAACAGAGAGAACTCCCAGGCTAAAAGGGACAAATTCTAGCTACATGCACAAGGTGTGGAAAAAGTTACATCCCCAGAGATGATGCATGTCCAGCCAGAGGTGCACATTATAGTGATTGTATGAAATATGGGCATTTGGCTGCTGTTTGTTTTTCCGTAGCAGCCGGGAGGTGACGCATACCACAGAATTTCAAATTTCATTGTTTCTGGATCTATCACTTGTGATGGCATAGAGCCTATATGGAAAGTGAAAATGAATATTTGTGGTAAGATTATTGACTTCGGAATTGACTTAGGAGCTGATGATTTAGTCATGTTAGAAGGGACTGAAAATAATCCTCAACCCCTCCCAAATCTGAAGTCACCTGATAACGGTTCTGACTAGTCTTGGTGATATTCTGAACTGTAGCGGGGAGGTCATCATAGCTGCAGTTTACAAAGACAAAAATCAGTGAGGTAGCCGAGTTAGTCTGTATCTTCAAAAACAACAAGAAGTCCTGTGGCACCTTATAGACTAACAGATATTTTGGAGCATAAGCTTTCATGGGCAAGAGCTGCTTCATCAGATGCATGTGGGGAGGGTTCCAGATGAGGATTTAAAGAGGGGGTCCCGGTAAAGGGGAGAGCCAGAGCTGACAAGGTCTATTCAGTCACAGTGGAAAGGACCCATTATTGGCAGTTAGATTTGAGTAGTGAACATCAAGAGAGGAGAAAATAAGTCCGCTCAGTCAGGGGGGATGTGGCCCATTGTCAGATGCTAATGTGGAAGCAAAGAAACTGCTTTTGTAATGGGCCAACCACTCCCAGTCTCTGATGAATCCTTGGTTGATGGAGTCAAATTTGCAAATGAATTACAGCTCAGAAATTTCTCTTCCAATTTTATTTTTATTTTTGACATTTTTTGTTGTAGGATTGCTACTTTTAAATCTGTTACTGAGTGACCAGGGAGATTGAAGTGCTCTCCTACAGGATTGTGTATGTTACCATTCCTGATGTCTGATTTACGTCCATTTATTTTTTTATGTAAAGACTGTCCAGTTTGGTCAATGTAAATTGCAGTGGGGCATTGCTGGCACATGATGGCGTATATTACATTAGTAGATGTGCAGGTGAAAGACAAAGCTATGCGTTCAGAGTGCAAATGATCAAATAATCAGACTAACAATGTTTTCAACATGCCAGGCCTTGTGACAAAGGTGGAAGAATTCTGTGGAGGATTTAATGTTATTGACTTTTGAAAATATCTACTACAAATCAGCTCATGAGACAATGCTGAACTATATGTGGTAAATAAACTTCTACCAGAGAGAGTTTGCAAAAGACTAGTTACAAGAGGACATCATTAACTATTAATTCTGGACTATTTTTCCAAATACATACTTGAAAGACATAACGTGTTGGAGTGTTATTGAGAAACTGAAGTGTGCATTTGCTCACTTCAGTATTCTGAAGCAGTTAATGGTGGACAACAAACCACAATTCACTGCAGCAGAATTTAAAGTTGTTTCAAATAAAATATGATTTTGATCTTATTATGAGCAGCTCACATTGCAAAGCAAATGGGGAGCCTACAAGCAAATGGGGAGGCTGACAGAGCTGAATACAGCCAGCCAGCCCAGGAAGCCTATAGCTGGAAGATCCATTCCCTGCTCTTCTGAATTACAAGTCAACATCAATAGAAGCTATTGTATATCACCCAGCATAACTCTTGATGGGAAAACAACTCTGAACTACTGTTCCAACTTGAAGAAGAATAATCTAACTCCAAAGTTGCTAGACATGAAGATTTGTCTACACTAGTTCCCCCGTTTCGAAATGGGGGTGCTAATGAGACACGTGGGATATGCTAATAAGGCACTGCATAGTCATTCACTGCAGCTCCTCATTAGCATAATGGCTGCTGTGGCACTTAAAAGTACCACTTTTGATTGTGCGCGGCTCATCTACACAGGGTCTTTTTTGAAAGGACCCCGTGTGGATGAGCCACGTGTGATTGAAAGCGGCACTTTCGAAGTGCTGTGGCCACCATTATGCTAATGAGGTGCTGCATATTCATTGAAGTGCCTCATTAGCATGTTCCAAAGTGTCTCATTAGCATCCCCCTTTCGAAAGGGGGGGGTGCTAGTATAGACATAGCCAAAGGGAATAGCCAAATTCGACAAAAGATTTACGAAAACTTTCACAGTGGTTGTTACTCAGAGAGCTATGGAATCTAGAAGGTGGTCACCATGTTTATATTAAATTAGATAGAGGAAAAGGAAAGACAATCTCAGCTGTTGTGAAGAAAAAGAATTCAGCACCCTGGCACATACAACTGAGATGGACATTGGACCATTCAATAGAAATCAGCAATATCCACAGTTTGTTCCCCAGAAGGAAAATTCAGCAGAACAAACTGTACAGGTGGCAGATGCAGAACAAGAAAAAGTAACCCACAGATTTCAAACTGACAGCCAGTTGTTTCAACGAGTGGCCATCCAGCCATTGGCACTGGCTTTCTTGTTTTGCTGAGCGTGCTTGAACCCCTCACTCTACCCCTTCCTCCAAGGCCCCACCTTGTCCTGCCCCTTTTTACTTCTGCCCTGCCCCACCTTTTCCTACTGCATTCTATCTCCTCCCCCAAATACACTCTGCCCTCATTCCTCCTCTTCCTGCACCTGCTCGTCCCTCCTCCAGCACTTCCTGCATGCTGCTGAACAGCTGATCACAAGCAGGTAGGAGTCTCTAAAGGGGCTAAGGGAAGGAGCTGATTGGAGGGGCCACTGGTGGGTGTGGAGACTTACAATTTTTTTTCCTGGAGCACCCTTGGAACTGGCAGCTATGCAGCCAGAGGATCGACTTATTGGATGTTCTGGTCAAGTAATTAGAAAATAAGCATGATCGAGAGTCACTCAACAGACTTGTACGTTCTGACCTTCAAAGACCCTATGACAATGTAAGTTTTCTCAATGGTAGGAATGTAAAACTTAAAGAGGGTATAGTAACAGAGAGGTAGTTGTGTTAGTCTGTACTCCAAAAAAGAAAAAAACAAAAAGCAGCAGAAATGTAGCACTTTCAAGACTAACAAAATGATTTATTTGGTGATGAGCTTTCGTGGGACAGACCCACGGTCATCACCAAATAAACCATCTTGTTAAAGTGCTACATTTCTGCTGCTTTTTTTCAAAGGAGGAAGGTAATGGAATGCTAAACTGTATTTTTACCTTTCAACCTCTGGGTGGCACTGTGCATAAAATACATTATTTAAACAAACCTCAGCTGTACCTGGAGGAGTATTAAAACATCTTACGCACTCATCAAAAGCAAGCTCTGTAGCATGTCCATATCTGCTATGGAAGAACACGATACTAATAAAATTGAAATGACTCTTCTGATATTAATATTCTGCTAAGGGAAATAAAGTAATTTAAGAGGCCAGATCATTTCTGGTCACGTTAATAGTGTCACATACTCATGGCCTATTCCCTTATCTTACATAGTACTGTTCTTTTACCACAGAACACATTTGCCTTTTTAATTACTTAGCTGTTTAAAAATTACACTTTTAGTCCCAGTAGATGATTAACAATTTGTGATTTATGCTTTGCTTCATTAGAATTAGGTAAACATGACCTTGACATACTTACTGCAGCTTCCTCAAATGCACTTGTGGAAAAAGATGGGAGTTAAACAACCGTGACCTGCTATGTGAATTCTCCAAAGTGCTCAGGAAGCTCATGAGAGGAAAATGAGTTTTCTTCCCCTCTGCAGCTACTCTCTGTTTTTTAATTCTGGTGCTTTTATTTAATACGTAGCAATTTCAACTTGCGAATGCAAAAGGAAAAGACATTAGGAAAAGGAACCATGTTTGTTATCAAGACGCAAAATTTATTTCTCTTGTTCAAGAGCAAGACAAATAGGGCAGATTCTTTTTAAAACTCCTTCATCATTACAATTATAAATTGGCCCAATTTTTGTACTGTGACAAGAAAAATGCAGACAAATCATGATTGTTTGGCATATGACTTTTATGGTCTATAAATCCATACCCCTAGCAATTTGAATGACAGCAGAAAAAACAGCAGACTTCCCATCAACAAGAAGAGTTTATATATCTGGAAGGATCCAGTGATTAGGCATTTTAAAATGCTATTTGATGATGATGTGCTGCCCTCAATGTCAAAGGTGCTTTGAAATATTAGCTCAGAGTAAACCAAAGCTAAGGTCAGTGAGGTCATTACTTCAAATGCTATCACAGCAGATGGTATGTAAAAATGTACATCATGCACTTCATAACTATACAAGTGCCTCCCTTGGAAATTGCCTGACACACCCTAAGGAGAAATGGAAGTACTTAAAAGTTTACTGGAGACCTGAGTCAGGGTAAGATCATTCCTGACTTGAAGCTTTCACCTGATGTAAAGGCAGCTGTTTAGGATAAGAACTCACAAGAATAGAATTAGCTATGTGTTTTGTTTCTTTTGATAACTCACTTTGATCAGAGTGTTTTTATTTACAGTGACTTCAATCCTACTGCTCTGGTTTATAAGCAAGCCCACTGCAAATTGTTCGTACCAGGGAGGGCAACCACTGTGCATATCTCCTTTTCATTGATAAAGGGGGCCTGGCTACAGAGCCCTGCCTGTGCAAATCTTTGCACAGAAAAGGATGGATTTGTCTGGGGCTTTGATCCCTTCTGGAGGTTGATTTCCGAGGTGTTTGCCCCAGAATTGCATCTGCCCAGAATTGGTTAGTCAGTGCCTGCATTGCTCTGCTGGGGGACGGTAACTCCAACTCTGTGCCTTGGCGGGGAGATACCAGAGGATCTGGCTCAGCAGGACAGGGGGGTGGGGAGCCCCAGAGATCAAGAAGGCAGGTGTCAGTAGCCTGATCAGCACACTGGGGAACATCCCCGGGGTCTTCTGTGAGGGCATGGTGAGGAGAGTTTTGCACAGCATATTTTGGATATATTTTATTTCTTCACATTCATATGGTGACCTTTTTATTTCAAAAAGTTTTTGTACTTGTTTTTATTAACCACAAACTATGGTTCGACAGTTTACACAATATTGTATGGGACACAAAGGAGGGGACTCCCTGCCCAAAACAGTTTACAGTCTAAAGAGACAATACAAAATAGATGTAATGTGCTGGATTATACATATATACTGAATCTGATGGATCAGTGGCAGATATTTTAGTAAAGCAGTTGTGGGCTACTTGGAACAATTCATTTTAGAAGGATTGGACCCAATGTTAGATTTTAAGGGACACCTTTTTTGAGAAGTGTCAAAGAAAATGTTGACAAATAGGAATTAAAACATTTTTGTTTTGCTTTTGCTTTTGCATTGATATGAAGTCAGCCTATGCTGGCTACCATGAGAGTAGACAACATGCTCTGCAGCTCAAACCCACTGCTTTGTGGTTAGCCTGGCAGGGTGTAAGGCTGAGGGAGAAATCCATGACCAAAAAGCTCAACTGCCTTGTTGGTGAATTCAGGAGAATGCAAGGCTTCGAGAGTGATCTCAGGTAGATAATCTGTAGTGGAGCCCCCAGAGGAGTCTATCTTTCTGGCAACTCCTGTAGTGGATTGGGTACCAGATATATTAGTTCTCCCTCTTCTCTGGATCTCACCAGTGAGGCTGAGAGAGGGGTCATGATGCATTGGCAACTGAGGGCCTCCATATCATCTGCCCAGGCTTGCACCATGGAGAGATACACAAGATTTATCTGAAGTGTTGACACAGCACACTGTTGACATGGGAAGCAGCAGTCAACTGTTCTAAGCTCCTACTTAGTTGGCATACACTTGAGTAACGGGCTGTCTTTGGCAGTGGGAGAGAATATTGTGTCTCACTGAACAACCACTATCCTCCCTAAAACTGGACAGCCCATGGACTGTGTTCAGCCACAGTCTGCCTGCTTCAACTCATGCTTGGACTTTAGAGTTTTATAACTTGACACGTGGACTGTAACAATGCACCAGGCAAATCAAGTAAATGAAAGAAGGCCCTTATCCAGCACCTCCTTTTTGCTGATAACACAGCAGTGACAATCCACACAGAAGCTAATCTTCAAAACCTAACGAACAGTTTTTCCAAAGTCTACCAAGACTCTGTGCTTACGATAAGCGTAGAAAAGACTAACATAACATGCCAAGGAGTTGAGGAAGCCCTGTCCATTAAGATCAGTAACTATGTACTTGAAATGGTGAATAAGTTCACATGCCTTGAGTCTAATATCGCAGTCAACTTTTCACTTGCAATGGAACTCAACAGCAGCATTGGAAAAACTTCCACAGCAATGTTGAGACTGAGCAAAGTGACAGAACCCACAAAGATCTGTGTGTATTGTGCATCAGCACATTTTTGTATCAGAGTGAGATACAAACCTTATACTCTCATCAGAAAAAGAGGCCCAACAGTTTTCATTTGTGCTGCCTTCATCAAATCTTTGGAAACTCCTGCAGGGACAGTCACTAACACTGAGGTGCTCAAGTGAGCTGGCATACACTGCATGGAAACACTACTGAAACAGAGACACCTGCACTGATTATAGCATGTGTGCCAAATGAATGATAAGCACATCTCAAGGGACATCCTCTGCAGAGAATTGGCATCTGGAAAAAGACCCAAAGGACACTGAAACTTGTGTTTCAAGGCTATGTGTAAATCAGTCCTTAAGAAATGGTCATGCGAAGTGGACAAATGGGAAGATCACACTCAAGACCAGTGCCTGTAGTCACAGGAGCTTAACAGAGGCCTGTGGAGTTACAAGTGGTAGCAATCCAGCTTAGCAGAGGAGAAAAGAGCTTGCAGAAGGCAGAGCCGAAAGAGCTGAAGTATCATCTTTAAATGTGACAGATGTGGGTGAGTGTCTCTCTTGAGAGGGTCTCTGTAGCCGTGTTCATAGCTGCCATAAAACCAACTTAATGCATTGGGACACATACCCATGGTCTCTTGAGACTGAAGGATACCTTCTACATATATGGTAGAGAACAATGACTCAGTCACTCAATTTTCTGTAGAGGAATGATATAACACAGGCATAGGATGTTTCTATTACTTGGACTACTTAGTGAAAGTAAATTCATATTTTGAGTATCAAAAATGAACAGGTGGAAGATGGCTGCTATTTCTAGATATGAAGCTGTGACTTGTGTATTATTTTTATTGATAGTATGTGCTTAATTGAAAGTGAAAGGACAAGGAGCATAGCCTAGTTTACACATTTACATTTCATTAATAGAAAAATACATCACAGAATAACATGAGTTTACAAATGTTAATACACCAGAGTCCTGGCTACATTAGCTGAATTTTATTTTGCTTTGGTTGGTATTTTGTGATCACCACCAAACTCTCATGAAAAGGAAAAGTGCAGAACAAAATGAAAATCTGAAATGAGAGCATTAATTTGCCTAGACCGCCTCAAAGGGAACACAGAGCTAGTGAGGTTTGCAAAATAATATGCTCCAAATTATAACACTTGTGCACAGAAAAGAAGTACGAAGTTCCAAACTGCCCAGCTACTCTCTTGACAAAATGGCCACACAGAACCACAGCAGACAGGATCACAGGTCAGCAGTTCCTTCCGGGAGCCCCAGCAAGATATGACCTTAAAGGGACCCTCAAGACATCTGTTCCCTGGCCGTTCTGAGACATGCTTAGCTCCACAGGGACAGCACAGCTGCTAGAGCAAGGCTTCGATGCTTTCTGGGAGACACAGCTCTTTCCAGTGAGCCATGGTGCCAGAGCAACCCCTGGGCTTGTGCTGGCCCCACACAGAGGTGCTTCAGCACCTGCTGCAACTCGTGATAGCCACCCTGCTGGAGGGCAAGCCCAAATCCACCTTTGAGGAGCTTGCCATTGCTGCCAGACAGTCATACCTGCACCTGCAGTAACTCATGTGTAGAGGTGGAACTGGAGGCACCGCACCAGTTCTTACTGGTGGGACCATCTGGTCATGGCTCAGTGGGAGGACATGCAGTGGCCATCTGGGCATAGGCAGGGCTGTTATGGCACTTTGTCTTGAGGTGCTGCAGTATGTCCTCCTTGTCCCACAGGTCCAAGAGGGCCTGGACCTCAGCCCCAATCCAAGAAGGAGTCCGCCTCTTGAGTGCCAGGGTGGATCCTGGCACCCCTCGGGCTGGTCTGTCAAGGGCACAGGGGGATTGTGCAGTGCCTGTCCTTTGGCCATCTGGGCTCAGATGAGGCTTTGAGGGTGTGGGGATAAGCAGCAGGTTGCTCTTCTGTTTGCACACTCTCAGTTTCCTGCCACAGGTTTTTCCTGGGCTTCCTGTGGCTTTAAGATGGGTCAGAGGCAGGAACCATAGAGTGCTGCTTGCTATGGACAGGGTGTCCACTGGGGCACCATGTATGGGAGGCCTTTTCTGTCACCAGAAGGCCTCCCAGAGTGTCCAGACCTGCCTTTTGTTGACAGGTCTCTGTTGACAAAGGGGTTCTTCCTCATGGGGAGCCGGATATGGCTGTTGACAAAAGTGCTGTGCTCTGTCGACTTACTGCCAACAAAATGTGCTTGATAATCTGGACACTCCCCAGGTTTTGTTGACAAAACCCTCTAGTGTAGACATAGCCTCTGTGTCTCCATCTCCCAACAAGTAAAATGGAGATAATGTTGCTGACTCCTTTATAAAGTGCTATGAGATCTGCTGATGAAAACTGCTGTGAAAGAGGTAGGAGTGATGATTTTTCTTATTATAATCAAGGAGCCCAACTGACTACCTCAATTCTGCAGAATGTCAGTATGGTATTGAACATTCATGGGTGATTAGCCTGGCAGCCTTACCACAGAACTCTGAACTGACTGGTGCCAACACTACTACTGGCAAATGTTATTTTCAATGACCCTTTTGACCTTGTCAAATGAGGCTGCAAAATACCAAATATAGGTGATCTTAGGGCTTTCTTCTTGCACTGTGCCATGAAGCTTAAATTAGAAGATTAAGTCCTGCTGAAACTGAACAAGGACATATATCAGTCCCCCCCAGCAGTTGTCACTGAATGTGCTGCACCTGCAAAATCATCAACATTTGAGACTTATGAAGGTACAGAAGAAACAGGTAGTATTTTCAAAGCAGTTCTAAATCTTGGTGAATTGTCATGTGATGCAACTATTCATGCCAGAGCCTTAAAGAAAGTAGGTTATTCTGCTCAGACAAGTCCTAAACCTATTGAATGAGAGTCCTGTCTCTCTGGGATTTCATAGTCCAAGTAAATCAACTGGGCAAAACTCTGTTCTAAACCAGATGACAAGATACTTACGCCCATAAATTTTCCATGGAAGATTTCATCCGCACATTGCTCGTGGTCTTACTTAGTCTCCAAAGATGCTGTTACTGTTGATGAAACAAGTTTTGTTTATGTAAAAGAGTTAATTGGAAAAATGCTTATTGTTGCTTTTGTAATTCTTTTCAGAAGCTGCACATATCACTAGTAAAGGCTCTTCTCTCTGCCTAAGTTCTGTGACTAAAATCAATTGCTACCTGATAAATCCATTGGAAGGAATAAAAACATTTCAGGATGTCAAGTATTATGTTAGTTGTATCATGTGACTCTCTAGGCCCTTCTGTTGATATAATTGCATAGGCTATAAGCCAGAGCAAAATTTAGCTATAGGATTTCTGGAGGTGAAATGTATTCACAGCCATATGCTTATAAATATCAGTACCTTAGTAAAATGTACACTAGGGTAAATAATGTGTGGTGGAGGAGATGAGGGAGTTTGGGCCATGGGGTAAATAAATATGCAAACAAATTTAGCCATTTGCATGTCGCTTTTTCTTTTACTTCAGACATTTTCCATCTCCTGCTGTCTGTCATTTTATCAAGTGCCTAAGTAGCGGCTTTTAGTAGGTGAGGTGACATTTCACTGCATCGTCATAAATCAGACAGAAAAGGTAGCTGTGAGAAAAGCAAATCAGCATCCTGGGCTCTGTCATTTCTCTCTCCTGCATGAGCACTGGGTGTCTGTTCCTGAGCATCTGTTCCCAGCAACCACCCACAATACAGTATTTCCTTTTTCACTTTTAAAAACCTTACGTAAATGTTGCAGCTGCCTGCTTTCGGGTATTAAATACAGGAAAGCTGCAGCAAGTACTAGATACAGGTTGCACATCTCAAATCTGGTTCTCTCTTGTCCAGCAACGTGTCTGGTCCAGCAGGACACTGGATGTTTCAGGATGAGAGAGTCCCAGGTTGGGGCTGATGCAGGAGCCCCACCTACTCTGCAGCAGCTTGAGGGGCTACACCCACTACCTGGCATGGGGCTGGCTGGAGCTTCCTGGTAAGCTTCAGTCGGTGGCGGGGTGGGACAGGGGCTGGAGCTCCATGGCAGCTCTGGGGAGCCCAGGCTGGGGCTGGACTTCAAGGGAAAGAGGCTGGAGGCTGGGGTCACAGAAGCCATGGGAGTGTAAGGCCATCTGAGGGCAGAGGCTCTGTACCTTCCCTGGTCCAGCAAATTCCCTTATTCCATAGCTGTCCGGTCCTGCCCATGGTGGACAATGGAGGTGCAACCTGTATTTGAAACAGTACCTCAAACATGTCTGCAAATTGGGGAAAGGACCATTTCTGGTGCGACTTTTATACTAGATCTGTGAGCAGCCAGGCTGGTACTGTTGACCTGACACTATGTCATGCCCCATGTCAACCCAGAATTTCACAGCAGCAGTGGGGTTAAAACTCTGATCTTCTTCTGTTCCCTTTACACACTGCTGAACAGTTTAATAGCTTTAATTGTTACCTGCACTACAGAGTATGGGGAGCAACAGTTTATTTTAATGTACTTTATCAGCTTTTTTTTCCCCTCTTGGAAATCCATCTTGCGTAACTACAGCAGGGTCTCAACATTCCTGAGGGTTCTGTGTAAAAAGCCCTCGTGAATGTTGAATTTTGCGAATATGGCAGTCCCCATCTGCCGGCACTCCCTGCCTCAAGTGCCAAGGGAAGTGGCGGCTGCCAGTGCTCTGTGCCCCGGAGCCCTGGGCAAGCGGCCGCTCGCAAATAATTGAATTTGTGAACCCTTGATCAGTGAATATTGAGACCCTACTGTATTCTTGTACTTGAACAGATCTAAAGTGTAAGGACAGTATAAAGTATACTAAGGGTACATATAAAGTACCTGTCATTTTAATAGCTCCAGTCTGGCATATTAATAATTGGTTTAGGGATGAACAGAGGATGATGCTTACTTTCTTCACACTGCATTCTTCCATGCATTGATCCACAGTCTCTTACTGTGGGAACTCCCTCCCTGTCCTTCTGCAATACAGAGAACATTCACCATCTTGTTTCTCAAATCCCTTCTCAGAATAGGCTTCTTCTGCAGATCCTGCAGCCCAAGGGAGTGCTGAGCTTGATTTATAAAAGCAACCACCCGCTGCTGTGCACTGATGTTGGGGAATCAAACATCTGATTACACTGGATGAAATTTACCTCTATGCCTAGGGCCAGTCCAAGGGCATCTAGAACTTGTGGCCTATTTTCATGATTTGAGGGCACATAAGTGGTGCAGCAATGGCTTTTATCTCTGGTGCTTTATGTAACTTAATGGTCAGCTGTTAAAAATAATAAGAGCACCTTAAATTGTTACATTGGTGCCTTACAAATATTATATTCCCAGATATAATTACAATTGCACAGCATTTTACAACTTTGCAGGAAAGTGTCAACATTAACTTATTTTAATACAATTAAAAGTAATCACACAACGTACTTGGTCGATCACGTGACCTTCTTGTTAGTAAACTAGAAAAATGCAACCTAAATGGAGCTACAATCAACTGAGTGAGTAACTGGTTGGAAAACCATTCTCAGAGAGGAGTTAATGGTTCACAGTCAGGCAGGATAACAAGTGGGGTTCCACAGGGGTCAGTTTTGGGTCCAGTTTTGTTCAATATTTTCATAAATGTTTTAGATATTGGCATCGAGAGTATGCTTATTAAGTTTTCAGCTGATACCAAGCTGGGAGGGTTTTCAAGTGCTTAGGAGGATAGGGTCAAAAGTCCAAAAGATCTGGACAAACTGGAGAAATGGTCTAAGGCAAACAGGATGAAGTTCAGTAAGGACAAATACAAAGTACTGCACTTAGGGGTGAACAGTTTCACACATAAAAAATAAGAAGGGACTCCCTGGGCACAGCTACTTGGGCCACCTTCTGTTGACAGAACAGGGTTTTGTTGACAAAACTTGCAGAGCATCCACATGTTAAGTGTGGTCTGTCTAGAGTTTGTTGGCAAAATCCAGCTGTTCAGCCAACAGTTATACCTCTCTCTGGTCTGGTATAACATCTCTGTTGACACTGTTTTGTTGACAAAATTACTGTGTGGATGCTCCACAGCCTCTTCTATTGAGAGAGGGGTCCTCCAAATGGCGCTGGCCTGCTGGAGCCGGGAAGCACTTTCCTCACCTCCCTAAACTCTATGTACCATGGGCCTGTGGCCAGAACCCACATGTCTGGGAGTATCACCTGGAGCCTGCAGGGAGCCCTCAGGCATGGCCGTCAGCCTCATGACATCTCCATGATGGGCTGCACAAGCCCCAGGGAGCAAGTGACCAGCTTCTGTCACCCAGGAGCGGGCCAGCCACAAGGGTGAAGGGTACACCCCAAACACCCCACTATGGGGTGCGGTCCTCCACTCACGGGTATGCCTAAAGGCAACACCCAGCACCCACCCCCAAGATCACACCACCCCTCATGGGTCCTCCTCCCAAGTCCACCAGGCTCAAATTTGACACATTAACACTTGGCATAAACAGGAACAGCAATATCTCACGCATTACAAGGACTGTCTCCCTTTCTTTAATTATCTCAGGCCAGACACTTAACATTCCCCACCCCTCAGCCCCCTCCTTCAGTTCCATGTACTTGATTTGGCAGGTTTTGTTGCATTTTTGGACCTCTGTGCTATCTGAGTCTGGACTGGAAATGCTCTAGATCTGAAGAAGTGGGTCTGTTCCACAAAAGCTCATCACCTAATTAATTATTTTTTTAGTCTTTAAAGTGCTGCATGACTGTTGTTTTGTTTTGTTAGAATACAGACTAACAGGGCTACCTGTCTGTTACTATTCAACATTGTATATAGTTCACCAAAAACCTTCATTTTTGCACAAAATCATATTTTTGTTACGGTCTTGAAATTCTTGATATATGTTTTGTATGGTCCCGCATGGTTAGTAAACTGTTCCCATTTGCCAAACCTGCTTCCCTCCTTGTAGGAAGGGAGGGAAGGTGGTGGGAAGGGCAAGGGGTTGTGGACCTGCAGCTTCCCCACAGGTGACCTGGGGAGGTGCCTGTACGTGAAGTGCTGCTGCAGGCCCTCGCGGATGTGCACCCCAGCAGCATGTGCTTGGGGGCTGGAGGCAGCAGCCAGCTGCTTGTAAGAGCCTGGGAGGTGCTCACACCTGCTAGAAGTCCTCCCCCTTCTACTTCACCAGGTTGTGGAGGGCACAACACGTGGCCATGGCTTGGGAGATGTTGTGCTTCTTCACATCCAGCCAATGCAGGAGGCACCGGAACCTCTCCCTCAAATGCCCAGAGGCAAGTTCCACCTGGCTCTGTGCCCAGCTCAGCCGGGTATTAAAGAAGTCCTTGGTGGAGTCCAGGTGCCCGGTGTATGGCTGGATTAGCCACGGCATGAGTGGGTAAGAGGCATTGCTCATGATGCACAGGTGCATGTGTGTGTCCCCTGTGGCCATCTCCTGGTGAGGTATGCAGGTCCCTGCCTCCATTCTCCGGCATGGGCTGGAGTTCCGCAGCACCCTGGCATTGTGGCTTCTGTCTGACTGCCTGATGTAAATGTCCAAGAACTGCCCTCGGTGGTCCACCCAGGGCCTGCAGGACCACGGAGTGGTAGCCCTTCCAGTCGGTGTATCATCCATTACTGTGCTCTGGAGCCTGGCTTGGGATGTGGGTCCCATCCAGTGCACCTAAGCAGTTGGGGAGTCCCAGGCAGTTGAATCTAGTGATGAGGGCATCCACGTTACACCAGCCTTTGCAGCAGGGTGGCATTGATGGCTCGTACCACTTGCAAGGGGGGAAGGAGACAACAGACATGCCCATGAGGGTGTAGGGGGATAGGATCCCTGGGCTACAGCAAGCCCTGTATCCCTCAGTCCCCTGTCTCCTCTGCCCCTTCCCTGTCCCCTCTGTTCCCCCATCCCCCTCCTCTGTCTCCTCTTCCCCCTCGTCCCCACCTTCTCCCCTCTGCCCTCCTGCCTCCTCTCCCACCGTTCATGCCTGTGGCCAGATGGTTCCCTTACCTGCATCATGAGCCTGACGTTAGACCTCCCAATGCCAGACTGGTGAGACAACGAGTGGCAGTTGTCAGGGGTGGCCAGCTTCCACAGGGCGATCATGAGCCTCCTCTCGACAGGGATAGAGGGCTGCATATTGGTGTCTTGCCATTGTAGAGTGGGGACAAGCCAGGTTCATAATTCAAGGCATGTGTCCTTGGGCATTCTGAAATTTTGTGACCACTGATAGGCACCCCATTGCCCCATCATCAGGTGGACCCACCAGTTCGCGCTGGTGGGGTACCTCCAGATCTGCCTGTTCCCCTGGGTGGGTGAGCATGGATGAGGCATGATGTCAGGTGGGGCCTGCTCCACAGGTTGTCTCTTGGTGTCATCATCCCGCCACATGTGGTCATAGAGACCAATGACAGCCAGTGGCAAGCCCATCCAGAGCAGACCCGCAGTCCTGGACATGCCCAGGGACTGCTCTACCATGGTCAGAGTCAGGTGCTGGGTTAGAAAGGGTGGGAGGGTGTGGGGTGGAGCAGGGTGTGGGGATTAAGTGTCAGGAAGGGTGAGGGGTCAGTAAGGGTAGATAGTGGTTTGGAAAAAGCAGTGTCTCTCACAAACAGCAAGGAGCCCTGAAGCAGCTTAGCTTTCCCTGAAAGAGGTAGGCTAACCTTGGCATGGGCAGGGAGCGTGGACCGCTGTGGGGGGCCTTTAAGGGCACACAGAGGCAGTGCCCAGGAAGGGCTTCCCTCCATACACGCCTGTCTTCTGAGGTTAAGGGGCTGGTTCTGTTGACAAAGCAGCCAGTGAGTGTGGACACTCTCTGTCAACAGAACAGCTCACTATTGTCCACTATCGTGAGCCGCTTTCGTGTATGGATGTGATCTGTTGACAGAGGTGCTGTTGGGTGAATTCTGTTGACAGACTTCGCTGTTGACAGAGACTGCCCATGTAGACATGGCCCCTAGGATGGAGTACTGCTGATGGGGATCTAGGGACCTAGTGGACCACAAGCTGAGTATGAGTCAACAGTGCAATGCTGTTGCAAAAAAAAGCAAACACGATTCTGGGATGCGTTAACTGGAGTGTTGTGAGCAAGACACGAGAAATAATTCTTCTGCTCTACTTGGCACTAATTAGGCCTCAACTGGAGTACTGTGTCCAGTTCTGGGCCTGACATTTTAGGAAAGATTGGAAGAAATTGGAAAGGGTCCACAGGGGAGCAACTAAAAGGTTGCTCCTCCAGCAAATATGACCTATGAGAGAAGATTAAAAGAAGTATAAGTAGTTTATTTTGGAAAAGAGAAGGCTGAGGGGGACATGAAGGTAGCTTTCAAGTACCTAAAAAGGTGTTACAAGGAGGAGGGAGAAAAATTATTCTCCTTAGGCTCTAAAAATAGAACAAGAAGCAATGGGCTTAAATTGCAGCAAGGAAGGTTTAGATTGGACAATAGGAGAAGAATTCCTGCCAGGGTGATTTAAGTACTGGAACAAATGGGGTGATGATACAGATCAGTGGTTCCAACCTTTTCACTAGTGCAGACCCCCAATAACTCACCCAAACCATTTACGGACCCCCCCATTAAAGCCAATCCTACCCACTGTGTACAACTGAAAAAGGAAACCACAACATAGATTTTCAGACAGCAATTAATAACATTATTGTAAGATATTTCATTTAAAAATAATAATTGATTTTGACTTTGCAATTTATTTAAAACATGTTTTCTCTGATCATTTTTATGCATCATTTATGGTTTTTGTGGACCTCCCTGCAATACCCCTGCAGACCCCCTGTGGTCTGCAGACCCCAGTTTGGGAACCACTGACAGAGATGGTGCTTGAACCTGTGGTGAAGGTAGGGAATTGTGTGATGGCCTCTTGACGCCACTTGATGGCCTCTTTAGGTCCCTACCAGTTCTAGTATTGTATGATTCTAACAATGACTATGTTGGGGGCACAAGGAGCTGTCTGAATAGCAAAAATCCATGTCTGTAAATTATATTACTTTGCATATATTTCATTATCTCCCACTTCACTGTCCTTCTGTGGTCGCATTTTCTTATGTCCTGATTTGGGAAAGCACTTACAAACTTAAATTTTCATATGCGTTTCTTATTCAGGAAAGTTCTTCCACGTGCTTTTCTGCAGAGTGATGCTTGTCCAGATTGAGGCCTTAGGTTGTACAGATCAGGGACGGCTAGGCCTTTGTATATGTTTGTATAAATCCCAACAAAATATGACACTGATCTATAGAGAGGTCCCTGTGTGCTACTTAAATACACATGTGTGGTAATAGGTAGTAGCAGATGATCTGTGTTCTGAGTCATTTTGAATGACAAGCCAGAACTCTACAGTATTACATTCAGAATTTAACTATTAAAAGGCCTTCTGAGTTGCATTTAATATGTGTGGGAAGGAGTGGAACCGAGTTTTCTTATTTAAAAAAGAAGGGTAGCAGCACGAAAGATTCTGTCATTTGAGCTTTGATAAAATCAGATAGAATAAACTAAAAAAAACGGTCAAAACCAACCTTCATGTTAAAAAAGTCAATCTTGAATGAGAACTATCTTGAAAATATGATTTCAGCACTACTAAAGATAAAATGGCCCAAGTTCCTCTGAAGGCAACATAATACTTTGTATGTATGCATCACCTTACTCTAAATATCAGTATGTGTTTTACAGTCAATTATTTACAAATGGGGAAACTGAAGTTCAGAGAGGTTTAGGTAATTATTTAAGGGAAGACAGGCAAATCCATATGTGCCCCCCCCCAATAACTGGTTACATTTTCAGAGTATCTATAGCCTCCTATCTGATATCATGACCTCTGTTCACACTTTAAACACAAATGCATCTTTCCTCCCTCTGAAGCCAGTAGCAGTTTTACCTGTTTTTAAGACTGCAGGATCAAACTCTATACAAGGAAGCAAAGAACATACAATTTCACAGAAGTCTTTGAAACACTGCAGAAAATCCTTGCCTACAGGGCCCTTCTCAGACCTAAGATGGCCTATTAAATTTCTAAACTGAAAACTTCTTGGTCCACTTATTTGCTTAAATGGTTAATGGTTTTATTTTGGGAATTTGGAAAGATAATAACAAAGGATACATGACTCATAACATTTTGTAAACCAGAACCGCTCCATTTTTAGTTTTGGATAACACTGAGTAAATACAATCTTTGCAGTTAGTAGAGTCATCTGTTGCTTTTAGAAAGGTTGCTTGTCTTAGCTGGAAGGTGTTTTCTTTAAACTTTAGTTAATGAGCCAGTAAGTTGCCTGCTTTTAATGGATTTAGATTGAAATTAGGCTTTTGAACAGAACATGGTTGAAGCCAGCCAAAGGGAAGGTCAGGCAGCATGTTGATAAGAAAATAATCCTAAATCTCCTTTTTGCAGTATTTCATTAGAAAAGGTTGGTCTTGCCACAAGGTCAAATTTAAATTTGAATCACTTTTCCTTTTGGCATAGGAAATTCTGTTCTGATGTAGAAAAGCAGCCTTCTATCTGTGCATCCCTCAGCCACTGATTTTTAGCAGAGCTACAAATGAGTGTAGTCTGTCCTTCTCAAATTAGAAGCTTGCCACGTTCATTCACACCATTGTTACAAATAGGCATGCCTATCACAACAAGCTTGCCCTGGAGTAAATGTGAAATCATCTCTTTAATTCTATATCAGGCAGCATGACCTGGCTCATGAGAGTTCATCGCAACTAAACTTCTCTCTTATTGTCACTAAATTCCTCGTGAAGTTCAAGTTTTACTTGCTGTCTACAAAGCCATGGCTCAGAATCTCCACTGTGATGCACCTCCTTTGCTCTGCATTTAGGGTCAAAATCACCATGGGAAGATCAGTCCAGTGATCCAGAGGATCCTCCAGTGGCTTACCATTGGGTTGTCTCTTCATTCTCTGTCTTTAAAGGTCTGAGCTGAAGGAAGAGGTGGGAAGTTTCTCCAGATCTAGGAAACTCAACTATCTGAAATCAATAATGTTTTCTCAAGAGTAGGGGTTAAGATAAGTCCAAGTGTGCTCTCTGGACTGTGTAACTACATTTTCTCTATTGTATACAATACTTCTTCTATATTTAAGTAGACAGTAATGTGCATTGTTCAATAGTAGCTGCTCTTCTTGGCAGAGCTGGCTGCCTTTTTGATGTGCCTGAAATGATACCAGTGTGTAAATGGTATTTAAGTTTCATAGATGCTTTGGGATTCCTTGGGATGAAATGTTTTATGTAATGCAAGATATTATCTATGCACCAACACAACAGACAAAAACACCCTTTTGTTTCAGTTTTCAGAAAAAAAATCTAGTAGTGATCAGACAACTCGTACATTGAACCTCAGTGTAAATGGGGTAGGATCTGAGGCAATCTGGAAAGGATGAGCTAAGAATTATTTACATGTTAGGTGTCTTCAGGTAAGCACAGCCTGACAAAGTGCATCCTAAATGCTTAAGTAACTTACAGACACAAGGTGGGTGAGATAGTGCACTTTATTGGACTAAAAAATTATATATACAAAGTAACTGAGTCTGCAATTTCATATTTCACTTCCATTAGAATGCTGAGTGAATACCAGCTTCTCCTGGTGACTTTTTATTGTTTTATTTATCAATTTTCTCCTCAGTCTAAGATATTTTCTCAGATTTGTCACCTATGAAGAATGGCTTAGGTGTGGAGATGTCCCTCAAATCCTCTGCAATGAAGATCGATTCAAAGAGTTTCTTTAGTTTCACTGCAACAGCCTTGTCTTCCTGATGTGTTCTTTAATACAGACTGAACCTCTCTAATCTCTTGTCTGCCAAACTGTTTAATCTGTCATGACTTTAGTTAGCTGAATGACCACTTATTATGGGTGTGGCCACATTTCTCGTGGTCCCATAAAGTTTGTTTCTAGCCACAAGTCCTGGCTCTCAGCATTCTGTGCTGTTATTTAACTGTAATTTACCACAATTGTCTTCCAAAAGTTTACTGGAAGTGTTCGTAATGATGCTAGACAATATTGACCTCCTGTGGTCTGGCAAATTCTTTTATCTGGCACCAATCAGGTTCCCCAGGGTGCCAGATTACAGAGGTTCTACCTGCACCTCGATTGTGCAGTGGTTCCCCTGGCTGGTTCATAAGCTTCTGAAGTGTTTAATTTTGTTTGTTGTTGTTTTCATGTGCTCAGATAGTTGTTCTTCAAATTCCTTCTGGGTCTGCTTTATTATCCTTGTACATGACTTGTCAGAGTTTATGCTCCGCTCTATTTTCCTCACAAGAATTTAACTTCCCATTTTGAAAGGATGTCTTTTTTTGCCTCTAATGGCCTCCATTACACTGCTGTTAAGACATGGCTGTGTTTTTTGGCCCTCTTACTTTTTAAATAATATTTTCTTTTTCAGTCCCCATATAAATCCACACACATGTGAAACAGAGAGAAAGACTCTCTGTGAGAGAGTCTCGTAGCCATTTCAGGGTCTGAACATGGGGCAAAATGGCTCAAGTTGTGCAATGGGGGTTCTGAAAGCCATGCTATTTGTTGAGGTGCAGGGGCAGGGGCATGTTTGGGCACTCCAAATTTCTACAGTGATTCAGCTCATATCACAGCCTGGAGGTCTCTTTGTAACTTGAATGCCTCCCGGCTAATGTTTCTTAAATTATCTGCAGAATTTCACCCACCGATTCCACTTACAACTTTATAAAATCCCAACAAATATAAAAGACCAAATAGATGGCTTATATCTTTTTTGTAAATATTAAGGTAATTTTTTTACCAGGTCTGGGTTGTTTCAAGGTCTTGTACCGGGTTTGTGTGTGTGGATAATTATGCAAGTTAGGTATAAGTACTAAAATAGGACTTTCCACCTTAGCATAAGACAATGCTGCACAGAGCAGAATTTGAACTTTAACTTCTGACCTTTCGCTGTCAGAGACTGATCTTTCAGTTTCACTAATCAAAATTTAGTTTTTACTGTATTGTGGGAGAAGGTATTTTTCTTTCTGTAAATGAAAGTTTTGAAATAGAAGCAGAAAATTGATTTGTTTTGGAATCAGCAAAAGATTAATGTCTCTGGCATTTTATTTTTTATTTTTCACGCGGTATTAGTTGAAAACATGGAGCCTGGAGGGATGGAGGGGAGGAAAAAAATCTTACTTTGTATTTGGGCAGTTTGAAAACAAGAAGGTATAAACCTGAATTAGAATCTTAGGTCCCAACACCTTTAAACTTTGTGTCAGATGAGCCAGGGGTCAAGCATGAAGACCTGCTTCTATTCTATAAAGCTTTGAATCAGAACCACAGTTCTGAACACAGTTGAGTTTTGGGAAAGTTCAGCTCTGGGTTCAATGTTTGTCATCTGAGCCCATCTCTGGCAAAATCTGACTATTTAGGAGGGAATAAGTGACAATCCTAATACCAAACACGAGTGAAAACACACGTGATTTTTTAAATTATCTTATGTGTTAAGTTCACGCTGGATGTCGCATCAATGATTTCAGTGGCATTGTACCAAGGATCATTCTGACCCAGCCTTTTTTCCATTGAGAGGTTTCAGATATTGATTCATAAAATGGCTGGTTTTTAATTTTTTAGCTTCTGACTTTTTTCTAAGAGAAGTCAGATCACATGGGCACAATAATCATCAAAGCTGAGGCACACAGTGGGAAAAAATCATTTTGGGAGAAGCGATCTCCTTTTATTTTGTTTTCTTTTCTGCATAAAAGGATTTGCAGACATTTTGCAGATGAAAGCTGAAATGTGAGACAGGAGCTTCTCCTTTGAGCTTTAACCTTGCTTTCAGCCAAAATCACTTAGCAGTTTTTGTTACATGCAAAGAAGAAAAAAGGTAACCGCAGACAGTCGTGGTAAATAACAGTAAATTTTGTTTCCCATTAAGGAATAGTAAATTCAATTAAACAGCACTATGGAGAGACACTGTAAAGGGATAAGACTGGAGCTCTAACATGAAAACAAAGGCTTTCATTCATTGCACAGTTACTCTCACTAGCTTAATTGGATATTCCATCATATGTTCCTATCAAGTTGTGTTATTTACAGCATTTCCTTTCTGTTGCAGTTTGAGTCCTCACTGAAAATAAAACATTGACTGGCCCATCTACATTTTTAGAGAAAATAAATTCCTCGTATTTGGAGAATATTATCAATTATCCTTATCCTCAGTATTCAAGACTGTGGAACAAAAGCTGTACATACTCTGTTTTCATCCTTTTTCATCAGTCCTTTTTTGTAGGGGACCCATTACAATTTTTCTGCAGAACTTCATCACAACATTACTCTCAAACACTAACTGCTTGAATTATTTTTGTTCATGCGAAGAGCCATGTTCTCTAGATTCTTTTAGCGGGTAGCTATTAAATTAACTGAACATAGTTTAACTACAGTTTTCACAGATTCAATTATTAATGAATATTTCATTCTATATACTGTGTTACTTTGCCTAATGGAACTCCCGAAAAGTTAATTAGTTTGCCATTTTTTACTTTGAAAATGAAAGAAATTGCTTTTACAGCAAAATTCTTATGCAGAACCTGTTGTGTCATTACACTATAATACCAACAGCTTATTTTGAGAAACATGCAAATTGGATCACAGCTGTTTCTTATTATTAGGAGGGCTGATAAAATATTGATAAAGCTAAATTCTGGAAACCTGCAGCTTTCTAAATTCAGACTGCATTCGGTTGCTTTCTTGTAGACTTTCATATTCTTGGAAGTGCTGAGATTTTTTTTGTTTAGGCTTGATTTACTAAGCTCGTAACATTTACCTGTCTGTAAGTGCTTTCCACAAATCAAGGTGTAGTAATGAGAGGGCCTGACAATTAGGCTTGGTGTAAGGCTAAAAGCCTAAAAAATGGTCAATGCTTAATTAAAGTACCTCAAGCCTGAACAACATGGGGTTCACTATGCTACCCTAAAGCAAAAAGCAAAGCAGTGAGTCCTGCTCATAGGAATTGGGCAAGGGCCACTGATGCTGCAGAATAACACTTGCTTTGCACTAGCACAGACCAGGTATGTGAACATTCCAGGACCGTGGAGTAGAACATCTTGCTTGGTACTAGAGATAACGGAGACATTCTGATCCAGGTTCAGTACAGGGTCAGGATGACAGCATGATGGATAATATTATTCTGATGGTTCCACCATCTACAAGGTAATGGGTGGTATCTAGTAATGTTAAGGGGCATCAAACTATTAGAATTAGGGTTTGCCGTTGGGATACGTCATAGACATGTAACTTGTTTGTACCTGGGTATAAAAGTGTAAGCCAACGGGACTGCATCAACCGGTTTAGGGGATAGACTGGGGAGCTCCTGCCCTGTAGATTATGCTGAGTTCATTGTCACAGCGCATGCATGTACCAAAGTAAACTGGTGAGTCATAATGGAGACTCACTGGGTGTTGGAGCCCGTGCGCTGTTGACAATCAACCTGGTTCCAGCTCCTCCAGACCTTACTTGATTTGTTGTTACTGGGGACCTTCAGAAGTCTGTGGCGTGGGCTACCCGCAGGGCCTACACTGCATTCCAAAGAGAGCACATGCATACAGCCAAAGTTTAGCAACACAAAAGGGAGCAGAACAGATGACGGAACACCACACCAGTGATGGCGTCTGACTACACAAGGTACTCCATGCAGCACTGGTACGCTCTGGAGTAGCTTTAATTTGGAGAGGGTGCTCTGGTCCCGGGCGTGCTTCAATAGCTACAGTATATGGTCAGCAGCTTTTTGTGAATCAATCAGTCTGTGAAGATATTTCAGATGTCTCTCTGTGGAACTAGGGTTGGTGTTAAGTCTATTTCAATGTAAAACCCACTTTGCTGCCATTAAAAATAACACAGGTTTTGTTGTAGATTGAAAGACTACTAATGAGCCATACTGATTTACAACGTCATTATGGGGCCTTCCGCTCTCTTTCTCTCCCCAGTAGTATGATGTGTTATACAAAACTCCCCCACCCCAGTGGGAGGTGTTAATTAGCTGATGCGGGTTCAGCTAGCTCCACCATGCAGCACCTGTGAGAGATGTCAGACTTGGAGGGAAGTGCTTAAACAAGGGGAAAGCCAATGCAGTTGGGGGCAGACCAGAGGGGAGATAAAGCCATTAGGTTTCAGCACCTGGACAGAGGACTGACTAAAAGCCAAGAGCTCCTTGGATGACCACTGCCAGACTGCTTCTACCTGAAGAGTGAGGAGGACCTGAAGCTGATCTATATTTGGAGCTGACCGTTTCTCCATATTAATCTGTGAGCCTCATTGCCGGACGCAGGTTACAAGGAATACTCTGAAGCTGCGATGGTCGTGCTTTCCTGGGCAATTCACTTGCATTTTTATTTGTCACCCACAGCAATGCTGACAGCCACCGTGGGCTCTGGGGCAAGGTGGGAGAGGGGCCCAGCTCTGCACCCAGTAAAGGGCAGGGCCAAGGGCAGAAGGGACAGGGCCTAGGGCATTCAGGCCTCAGCACTGCCCAGACCACAGTGCTGCCCCCGATCCTACACAGCTGCGCTCCATACCATTTCAAAGGGGCCCGGAGCACTTGGCCCCACGGCAACTGTCCTTTGTGAAGCCCACGAACTGACATACCAGACACTGACAGACCTCCCAGACAGTGTATCTGTCCTGTTCAGCCCTGACTGTTCAGTTTATGCCTCTTTTGTGCCACCAGAAGGACAGGAAGAAGTGGTAGCTCATTGGAGAATCAGGCCAGTCCTGTTCATTTCTAATATATTCTTTTCTAAGTGTGGAAATTATTCACTAGGAAAAAAATCAGTAAGAAAATATGTTGAGATTAGTGCATGACTAAACTGCTTCCAGAAAATACATTTGTGGAATAAACTATTCATTGTAAGTTATTTGCTCACCCTCACTGGTCACTGTGTGTAGAGATTTTTCCAAATTTGGTCCAACAGCCATTTTTCTATGAAAAATGAAAACAAAACAGACCTATCTGTGCAGTGTGTTTCTGGCCACAGTCTTTTGCTGGCATACATCTATTGGTCAGGGGTGTGCTGGGGTCTGATTCCTGACTGATTCAGCAGTGCCAGCTGAGGCCCCTGCTATAGACATTGCCTGGCTTCTTTTAAGTAACTGGGAAGAGTGTGTTTAAAAATTTTTGTTAATATAAGTGACTGTAGATCCTGTACAGTCTGCTAATAGGTGGAGGCGCTGATTGTGAATACTATTAAAATGCTGTCTTGAGCAGCAGGATCATCAGCTCACTCTTTCAGATGAGGTAGACAGCCATGAGTTAAATCAACAGGGCCCTTTCTTCTCTGACACTGCCCCAGCACAAACATAGAATACTTTCTTCTTCTCCTGTCTTACCCATGGGACTCAAAGATGTCTTGTTGGTCCTTGACTGCATCTACTGAGGACGTTTCTTAATCCTCCACTTCACCAGTTGTCTTTCAGCTGCAAGGACCATTACTGCTCTAATTCTGCCTCTCCCCTCTTGGCTTTAGAGCCTTTATCCCCTGTTTATAGTTTATTTTCTTTTTGCTGCAGTGGGTGGCCCTCTGCTTCTTATAGTTGGGAGCCTGGCAGATATTTTTCAGGGTAGTAGTGAGGTGGGACAATTAGGTAAGGACAGCAGCTCCTATACATGCTGTGAGACATAATCCTATCTGCAACATACATGTTGGGTGGGCTGCAAGGCTGAAGTTAGGGGAAAATTCCATAGGCTGCTGCTGTGGGCACCTAATATCAGGGAAGGTTATTATCCAGCTGGCTTTCACCCTTTCCAGCTCCCTGGTCCTTCATGTGAATAGTGTGGCAGCAGTGGCCAGGGTCAGCAATGCCACTCCAGTGCCGTGCCAGCCTGGCCACACCATTCTGACAAGCAAGAACAACATTGAGGGAGTCTGCCTTGCTGCATAGCAGCTGCATATTGTGCTTCAGCATCTACTGCCAGTGCTAGATGACTGCATCTTAATGCAGCTCCTCTTCTCAAAAGCCACTTAGGTCACTACAATTTTTTTTCTCAGCATCACCTGAATGAGACACAAACAGTGAGATGAAATCAGGAGTGCCTCATCTATCATGACCAGCCATCAGATTTGAGTGGGATATTCTTTTGGGCTTGAAAGGGAGGTAATAGGAATACACTCATCCCTCACTCTATGAGCACAATTGGTTCCCAGCTTTCTGCTCATAGGTGAAAACTCATAAGAGGGACACTAAATTCTCATTAAAATACACGTAAATGTCTCTGATTGGTTCCAAGAGCTCAGTGAAGGAGTGGCAGCAGGTGGCGCTGCTTTTGAAAGGTAAGTGAACCTTGGGTTTGGGGGTTGGAAAAGGTTAAAGGTTGGGGGCAGTTTGGGGCCATGAGTGGGAGGGAGGGTTAAAACCTGGTGGCCAGTTGGGTCCATGGGGTGGGTGAGGGGTTCAGGCTCCTGAAGGTTTGGTGTGTGGTCTGGTGAGTAGGGGGGTTGGGGAGGGACAGGCTGCGGCAAGTTAGGTCTACCAGGCAGGTGGGGTGGGGGAGGGGAGGTGGGGGGTCAGGCAGCTGTGGGGGGTGTTTAAGGGTGCCATGAGTTGGGGCTGTGGGGTCGGGGGGACGAGGCTGCCATAGGTTAGGGCCGCGGGGCTGGCACGGGGTCAGACTAGGGCAGGTTGGAGCTGTGGGGAGGGGATTAACCTTGTATTAGCTGGGGGGAGTTCACTCAGAGAGTGAACTAAGGTAAGTAAATGTGTCCCTCATTTAAGTGAGTACTCAGTAAAGTACTCATTTAATGAGGGATACGTGTAGCATAGTTATGCCAATAACCCTAACTTCTATTGCCAATAGACATCATATGGACTCAGAATGAAACTGCTGTTGATTGGCTTTGAAGCAGATGGAGACAAAGTCAGCTGGGAGAAGAAACTGAGCAGTGTGTCATGGTGAGTAATTAGCTTCTTGTCCTTTGCTCTGACAGTGCTTTTGATAACCAGCTCCCATGGCGGACTTGCAGCATTATCTGGGGAGGAGTGCCACGTGAAGATCATTGGATCCACAATTAGATCCCATGTGCCCCTCCTCACCCTAACAGCAGATTCATAGATACTTGGATCTTGCATTAATCCATTGCTGAGAGCTGGGTAGTAGCTATCTCAGGCCATGTCTCCACTAGCCAAAAACTTCGAAATGGCCATGCAAATGGCCATTTCGAAGTTTACTAATGAAGTGCTGAAATACATATTCAGCACCTCATTAGCATGCGAGCGGCCACAGCACTTCGAAATTGATGCGGCTCACCGCCACGCAGCTCGTCCCGATGGGACTCCTTTTCAAAAGGACCCCGCCTACTTCGAAGTCCCCTTATTCCTATGAGCAGATGGGAATAAGGGGACTTCGAAGTAGGCGGGGTCCTTTCTAAAAGGAGCCCCATCTGGATGAGCTGTGGGGCAGCGAGCTGCATCAATTTTGAAGTGCTGCGGCCGCCCGCATGCTAATGAAGCGCTGAATATGTATTTCAGCACTTCATTAGTAAACTTCGAAATGGCCATTTGCATGGCCATTTCAAAGTTTTTGGCTAGTGGAGACATAACCTCAGTGAATTGCTGCATAGATTAGTTTGTTTCTGTATTCATTTTCAAAAGCTAGCAGGAGTGCAAAGGTTTGGAGTGGCAGCCAATGGCACCTACAATAAACATTATTGTGATTTCAGCTTCTGTTTCCACCTATCCTCTTAGTATTGGAAGCAGCACACAGTATAGTTGAACATTCTGTGCATTAGGGTAGAGTGTGGATAAAGTGGAGATTTATGAACATGATATCAAGTTAAAAATCAAGCTGATAAGGACTCATATTTCCTAGATGATCATCCAACTTGCCGTATTTCTTATATTACAAACAGGGCAGCCAGTGGCATTAAATAAGAGTCCTGAAATGGAGCAGCTTTGGAATACTCAGATGATTTCTGATGAGTTGCCCCTGGACCTACTCATGAAAGGTGATGATCAGTGCTGAGTACCTGCCGTTTCCACTGAGTCAATTAATTCTGGTACTCAAGGAAAACTGGTAGATTTTTTTTCAGCTAAGAGATGAATTTACACATGCAGTTGGCAGCATCAGAAATATGAAAATCAAATATGTTCACTTCAATTTTTCTTCTGTTTTAAAGAGATCCTCATCAATGACTTGGAGACCCAAATATGTGTTTTATTTTAATAGGTAGCTTGCAAACAGACAAACAGACAAAACAAAACAAAACAAAAGCAAACACACACACACAAAAAGCTTGATGTCTAGAACAGAAAGGGGCACCCTGGTAACTCAAAACTACTGAAGATCTGATTCTCTGTTGTATTATGGCCCCTATATGCCAGCAAAAGAGGCTGTAAACCAAGAATATATTGCCACTAGAGATGTCTTCCTGCAAAAGTTACATTCTGAGTGGTGCTGAGATGGTGGAAGGGCTCTTCTGCACTCTCACCTGGTCACTCTGAATGTAGAAGGTTGTAATGGAGAGGACCATAGGTGCTTCACCTGGCAGCAAATTGTCAGATCTGACATACTCACTGTACCTCACACAGTGGTGTCATAATATTTATTTAAAAGGTGGAAGGTAATATTTTGTTTGAAACCCAACAACAGATTGCTCATTGATATCAGGGTGAAATGTTTATATCTTTATCGTAGGTGAAATCAGAGACTGTAAGAAGACAAGGGTGACAATGTGGCTTCCCCTGTATGAAGAGGAAAGGTAATATGGTGGCAGCTGCCTCATCCAGGAATGGGGTCCCTGTCCTACTGCCTCCGGGTTAGCCAGTGGCTAACCTTCTGGTAGCTATGTAAGCAGGCAGATAAGAGCATCCCAGTGCCAGAGGCAAGGGGCTTGTTGGTATCAGGTAAGATGTTTCAGTGTATTCAGATTCACTATAGTTATAATCTGTACCTGAAAAGTAGTATACTATATGTCCTTAGAAAAAGGAAAACTCACCTATTATTAATATTCTCGTGTGATGTATGTATTCCCTTTCTATTAAGAGTTCTGGTTATGGGCTGAAATTACGACCAAAGTGTGTTTAAACCAGGTATGTTAAGAGATTTGGTAAACAGGTCTGCCCTAGGCAAAGAAATGTGTGTGCTTCTCTGACTAGCCTGGTCATCTGGCTGAGACCATGGAGGGCCATTTACATAGTAGGTAAACAAAGTCATCAAGCTAACAAGTGGGGGAGGAGGATTGGGAAGATAAACTGTATCTACGGCATGAAGACAGGGGCATCTTACCCTCATATGATCACAAGCAGTTGGATGAACTGCTTTTAAAAAATATTACTGTATTTTTAAAGTATATCGAGGCTGGTGTTATACTAAAACCTACGCTTCACTGATAATTGGTATAATAGTGAATTGAATGTATTAATACTACATAGGAATTATGCATTGTCATTATATTATGCTTCCCTGTCTGTGACCAAAAAAATTGTAAACCTCATTTATATTCAAATGAGCAGGTGAATGGGAAGCCCACTGGAAAGAAAGTGCATCATGAGGTCATCCAGGAGCTTGAAACCGGCTCATTGAATTTTGACAGGTACAAGCAAAGTCAGAAAGCCATTTTGGCATCTATCACTAGATGACACAAGAGCACAGAGCTCTTGCAATCTGAGAAGGATAAATTTTTCAGCCAAGGAGGGGATTGAACAGAGCTGAGAAACCTACCAACACACAGATCTTTCACCTGTAAGAGAAGGGAAGCGAGCACCCCCTACTTCACTTGATGTTCCTGACTAAGGAAGAGTCAGTCATGGTTGGTTAGCGGGAAGAATGGAGAGAAAGAAATCATGAATGAAGCCTGCAGCTTGCTAGAGTAAGTTTTAGACGTTTAGATATGTGTTTTCAGTTTTGTTTGCTTGTAACCATCTCTAATTTCATTTATTTGGCATCAATAAAACCATGTCCTGTGTTTAATGAAGTTGGTTTATTCTTTACTATAAACCAACTTAATGCTATGTTTCAAGGGAAAGGTGTACTTACTTCAATTAACTTAATAAGCTGTAAAGTGCTATTGTTTCTGTAAAACAGCAAACAAACCTTTCATGTCTCTGAGAGGTCCAGAAAAGGGCTGGACATTCAATGCACAGGTCATTGAGAAAACTCAGCACGACAGGTATTTTGGGTCACCCTGTAAGTAGTAACAAAGGCTGGCAGCTGCCAGGGTGAGGCTGTTGTTCTGGAGTCACAAGTTGATGATTCAGGGGTGTATGGCACACAGAGAAGCCTGATGAGTCTTGTTTGTCTGGCTGCTAGTGTACAGGCTGTGAACCACAGCAGCAGGGCATTTTAAGCCCCTAGGGAAAGTGGTGACATGACCCATCACTGGTCTGCACTGAACCCCAGAACTTAAAGGAGGTCTAGAAAGGGATCTTTAAGCTCAGCTTTGGCTATTCCTAGCTGCTAATGCCCTTTTGTAGCCATTGGAATTAGATAGCAAGTTGGTCTCTGATGCTGCTGGAGTGTGACCCAAGCATAGGGTAAAATGAACTCCTCTCTAATCCTGTGCTGTGCATAGCTCACCTGTAACAGAGAATCAAGCTGTTCAAAAAGTGAAAAAAATGACAAAACATAATGACAGGATTTAAATGCACTTAGCCAGCATTGGTCTTAATCAAGAACCATGCATCAGTGTCACTCCTAAGTTAGAAGTAATAAGTGTTTTTAAAAAAATATGTGCCTTCGGTCTAGACTTTCAACAGCTAATAACACTTCTTCCAATGATCTGAGACAATTGCTTGGCTTAGACTAGAGCAGCAGCACAAATAACAGTCTTCAGTTGTGTATGTCATTGTAAATTCTCAATTTATTTTCAACCTCTTGGTACTGACATTCACTGCTCATATGTGATTGCAGCATGGAGTTTTGTTCTGATAAAGCCCAATGCTTCCTGTAAAGATATTAAATACAATGAGAAAGCACTGATGGCAGCCAAAAACCCAAATCCATTTTAGATTTTGGACCTAACACCTCACTGCTGGTAAATTTTTCATATAAAAGCTAGAAATAATTTTGGACATCTTCGAAAGTAGCTTATTATCAGCCTTGTACTGGTGAGAATCAGGTCTCTCCCAATTATCTTTGCCTAATTATATCAAACTTTTATGTCTCCATTCTGAATTCTAAAAACATGAACAATTATGAAAAATGTGATATGGAGAAAAATCAGTTGAGAACATTTGCTGATAGCTCTGCCCACTTCCTCCCTCCGTTCTGGCTGTATGACATGGAGAGGAAGTACGGCTACTTGAAGGCAATGCATATGAGGGCTTACAATCTTTCTTAATAGTTTAAAATGTGGATTCTATCAGCAGCTTGTCCCCATATACTGTCAGATCTGTAATGATCTATTTTAGTGATTACAGCAGTAAGTTCTCCAGCAGCCTGAGGAATGGGTAGCTTTAGCTACAGATGGTATCCCTCCTTCTTATCCGTGATAGATGTTCCAAAAAGAAAAAGTTAGGTCATCAGCCATACTGAAATTTGCCAAATAATCCCAGTTCTCAAACTTTAATCCTGCTTCCTGCAAATCCAAGAATTAAAGATTATCGAATTTGTTTCAGGAATTACATTTTGGCTGCAGGGGATAGCTCTGTTCAGATACCATTTTATGTACTGGGTGCAGGTGGTAAATTAAGTGCAACTCTTTTACTCTTCCCTTTTTAGAATCTCTTCATACATTTTTGCTCAAACACAGACCAGAGTGTAATCTTTCCTGGATTTTTCAGAAGGTGTTACGCAGAGTTAAACCTCAAGGCTAGTGTATGTGAAATGTTCAAGATACATTCTAACACACATCTAAAGTTATTCTGGAATAAGGTATGACTTCTTCTGCAGTAGCTAGTTTGGTCAATTTCTCTTTGTAGACAATTCCTTAGTAACAGCTCCACCTCAGCCTCAAAATGAGAGTATTGCCCCAGTTCTTAGTTAACAAACATTAAATAAAAAACATGGTATAAATAGGGTTTGCCATATTTATGTGTAACTTTAAAATAAAAACTACTAGGCATTAAAAGTTCTGATAGTCTTTATGTAGACTCTTACCACTTCTCTGCTCTTAGGTTACCCTTGGAGTTGGGGATGTGATTCCCAGATCACATAAGAGGACCTGTGCTGCTATTACTGAGATAGCCTGTTAAAAGTAACAGTGGAACTGGGTTAGCATGGGTCATGGCTTGGACTAGTCATCTGAGTACATAACCAGGGATCTGGCCAAATATGCATTTGA
Source organism: Carettochelys insculpta (assembly GCF_033958435.1). NCBI lineage: Eukaryota > Metazoa > Chordata > Testudines > Carettochelyidae > Carettochelys > Carettochelys insculpta. The sequence continues at coordinate 161,079,392 of NC_134139.1, read as the reverse complement.
GTGGTTAGGTAGAGCCACTTCTTGTGCCATCCTAGTTTCACTGCCATTCTTACCAGGCTAACTGTGCTTGAGCTGATACGTGTATATCTACATGAAGTGGGAATCACACCTCCTGGCTCAAATGTAGATATAGCCTTACGTATACATATATATCAGTGTAAGTTTTGAGCATGACATTGACACTTCTACACTTTAAGATGCATATGTGAACACATTCCCCTCTGATGATCTTTCAGCGATGATTTCCCAATCCCAAACAGCATGTCTATAGATGTACTGTGCATCACCAAAACTTTTCAGAACTTGAAAAGAAGCATCTTTTCAGTTTCTTTTCAATTTTTTCAGAACCTTGTAAGTAGATGAAAGTCTGAGGTTTCAGACAGCCAACAGCATTCCAGTCCTGGGTACTTGACTAGTCTCCTCAGTTTCAGGTGAAAAAGGGAATCTCCAGACTATGATCCAAAGTGGTACAGGCATTGGGACCAGCATATAAAATATCCATTACTGGCTTTCTCTAAGCCACCCCTACCTGCAAACCTAGTCAAGTCAGTTAATGATTTACAAAATCTCACTTAATTGAGATCTGCCCCATTCCCTCTTTAGTTAGACACAGAATCCCAATTAAAACACTTATTCACAGTCAAATGTAGTTTCTAAGATGTATGTCTTCACTTGGGAATAAAGTTGAATTTATTAAAGTCGCCTTTTTAACACTAGATTTTATAAAGTCAAAGCTGAGCGTCTGAAACTGCTCACAAGGTCAACTTAGTGTCCCATAATATTGCCAAAGTTTGACTGGCAACAGTGTATTGTGGGCACCTTTCTGACAATTCCTGCAGACCTGTTGCATTTTGGGATTATGTGAGAGTGTCTTGTGGGAAAAAAGTCACCTCAAGTGGTTCTGGGTTTCTGGTGTCATCATCCCAGACTGTGTTTCCCTCACTTCCTGCTGAAAAGAAACAGCCAAATGTATTTTTGCATTGGTTTTACACACAAACAGTGAATATGTGTGGGGCTGCGTATCTGCTTACCCTTAATGGAGTTTTTCAGGAACATCTCCAGAACTCCAGGAACATCTACTTAGCATGTTTAGTATCTGCCACATCCAGCTTCTGAATGTTTCTGGGTTCTTTGAGCAGAGTTGGCTGGCCCTGCACTCTGCAGTCCAACAGCCAGCTCATGAAGCTGGGCTCTGTAGTAGGCTCATACACAAGGAGAAGGAAACTTCCTCTCACCAAGTGTGAGATAGATTTGAAGACTCCGTGAGAGCCTCTTCAACTCAGTGGCTGACATAACAATCCCCAGTGCAAGCTTGGGGCTGTGTCTTTATTTTAGAGGTTAAATTAATAGAGATATTTTACATACAACTTCAATGCATTCATAGAAGGGGACTGAAGGCATAACTGCATCCCAAACCAGCAGATCACAACCTGATTGGACTGTGGAGCATTGTTAAATTGTCAACTCTACCCATCTCCTTGTTTTCAAATGCATAGGACAGCAAACATTTCTGTTGCTGTGGAAGTGTCTTGAAAGATGCTTCTGTACCAGTGAACCCATGCAATGTGGAACAGCATGTGCTGCATGTATATGTGGAAAATGAAGAAAAATTTATCATGCCATTGACATGGTTTAAGGTTCAGTGTGTTAACTGTTCATACTACTGAGCACCAGAAGAGTATAGGGGCATTTTTACCCTAAAAAAACTTCAACATGAAATTACTCCTTAAAGCAATCTTTACCTTTGAGGGTTTTTTTTTTTTTTTAGCTTCTGCAACACATTGGAATAACAGGAGGAAAAAAAAACCCCATGACTCCAGAATGAAATTGTAGCAATAAATCTATCCAAGTTACCTAAGTTATTTTGAAGCTAATTATGACTGTGTGCAAAGCAAATGAAGTGAGAACTGAATTAATGAAGATCGGCTACCTCCCACAAGCTAATGAGGCATGCTTTATACCAATAGCTCTACAAATTGAAAAATTATACTACGCTGCAGCCAAAAAACATGCTGGAAGTTTGTTAAGAACAATACAGAAGGTAGCAGAATCTGACACTAGGATTTATACTATCTGGGATTTTAATGCCTCTTCATGGGGTATCTGATGTTCTCCAATATGCTTTCCTGAGAATTTGGGTACCTTTTATTTTACCTCTTTCTTCTGCAAGGTACTTTTAGTGCCACAAGGCTAAAGAAAATGACAAACCCCTGTGGCTTTTTGCTTGTTTTTGTGAAGTCTTTCTTGGATGTTTTCTCACTGAAGAGCGAGTCTGGTATTTGCTGCATATTTTCACCTCTCAGATGGTGACTTTATGCATTCAGACATTCAGCTGAATTTGCAGCTGATAATTCTTTCTTCCCAGTGTGACACGTTAGGGTTATTTTCAGCTGGCTTGCTGTTGTCCACTCCACATGGTCTCTTTCTTACTCCCGATTAACCTTTATGTTTCCACTTTTGAAATCTTTTCATTTTCTTTTTTGCTATCTGTTTCACTCTTTGACGTTCATAAATCACAATCCCTATTTTACAGTTAGTGAACCTAGCTGGTTTTCCCTATCACAGTACACTCACAGCCATATTTTCCTTCTACAGAAAATGCTCTTTGTGTCTTAATAAGAGGATCACAAATTAGATATTGCTTGCTTCATGGAAATATCTAATTTGCTCGTTAGGAATTTATAAATTAAGGGGATATGATTTCATTGTCTGTTATTTAGCTCAAAAACTGTTTCTTCATTACATGTTATTATCATTGCAAAGTGTCATTTCAAAAGTGTTGCAAATATTATATAATCTCACTTTGGCATTTCCACAGTTTAAACTTGGAATACTTCCTAGAAATCTAACTTGTCAATGTGGAAGAGCACAATAATATGTTTTGTCCACATGGTGCCTAGAAGAATGCTTGAGTTACCACAATTCCTCGATCTGCTTAGTAAAGCCTTTCTTAGCAACAGGAATATTTTACAGGAACTTAATGACACAAATTAGGGTTACCTTATTTGAACTTTCAAAAAAGGGGACATCTCTGAGAGAGGGTGTATCTGTATCAGTATCTATCAACTCATGTTGTAAATGAATATGTTATAGTATATATTGTATATTACTATATCAGGATTTGGTAAATACTGATACAGATACACTCTCGGGGCTATCCTCTTTTTTGAAAGTTCAAATATGGTAACTCATGGTGCCATGATATTAGCTATTTTGTCTTTTACCCAGTGGCTGGGTCTGCATGGACTTGTAGTGCTGGCAGATTCATGGAAATGAGCAGTCCTGCAATTGTAAATGGCTGCTCATTAGCATAATCACATGGCTAATTAGCATAGTTGTGCAAGATCTCTCTGCTGGCAGAGGCTGCTGCCGGCGGTAAACAGGCCGTGTAGGCATGAGGGGCTGGTGACAGAGGGGGGATTTGCCAGCAGAGGCACATCTACACCATCTGTTTACTGCAGGCAGCAGCCTCTGACAGCAGAGGGCTCTCGCATGGCTATGCTAATTAGCTGCATGATTATGCTAATGAGAAGCCCTTTGCTATTGCAAGACTGCTCATTTGCATGAAGCTGCCAGCACTACAGGTCTGTGGCTGCTGGAAATTAAGTCATGACAATGGGCAAAATCCTTTTATTAGCACTCTGTGTAGGAAAATTGTGTGTCAGTCTCTGCATATGGACAGGACAGTAACTATCACTTCAAACCCTTATGTATCAAGCAGTAAGGACTGTGGAGGAACAGGGGTGGGGAGGAGTGGGATTGGAAATTCTTCTCATTCTAAAGACAGGGTAAAGGTAAAACCAATAATTAGTTTTGTGGCATATGATGTGCTTTGTTTTAGCTGGTGGTGCAAACAGCTCCCTTTTCTTACTTTCCTCAGTTTCCCCCTCCATTTAGGCATCCACAGGATCACTCCTCATTACAATGGATGCTCATCCAGAGTGATCAGAGAGCCTCCTATAATTATCCTCCCCCCTGGGCTTATACTTGCCATTATTTTATTTACTGGTTATATGAACAGCCACATATGTGATGGGTAGATTTGGCTATGGCTTGGTTGAGGAATTTCCTATTTCAGTGGAAGGCAAGGTAGGCAAAGATGTCATTGCAGGCTGGAGAGGATTGCTGTTGCCATGCATAGTTAGAAAGCATAGGCAAAACAGTTGGCTTTGTACCTGTGAACGGTTGGATGGGGTACCTCTTTAGAGGCCTCTTCCACTGTAAATTGTTATGTATTGGTTAAAATGAACAGTAGCCAAGCATGCTGGTGTATAAGGAAACAATATTTACAATTAGACTTTCAGTGACACCTTGCACATGTGCCTGGGTATGCTCTGAGCAGGGTGTATGTGGACAGTTTATATGTGTATAATATAGAATCTTGATTTGTAACTTCATTTTGAGTCATTCATCTGGATTCTATTCAGTAGAGGCTCTGGGAATTTGTTTGCCTTGGCCTCTTGATCTTAGCATATGTGTGTGTTCGGATATATACAACCATCCATCCCTCTGAAGGCTCTTCATCAATGGAAGCAGTTACACATCAGTCATTCCTTTGTGGAATGAATAACTTTTGTGGTGCATTGGGTGTTGAAACCTAAAGATGTATGTATTGGTTCATATAAAGTAAGAATTATTCCTTGCTACCTTAAACCATCACTCAAAACTATCTGTGTCTGCCGTCAGCTATTTTTGTGCTACAGGTGACAAAATCAAAAGGACAAAGCACTGGAACTTACATAGGAGAGCTGGGTTGATATTTCACAGTGCTGTACAGTCTACTAATTTTGGATACTTTGGGATAAGTGTCTAATTTTGGCATAGCTAATCTGAAATGAAGCAACTCTCAGGAGGCATTTCCCTAAGAAATAGCACTTATTTTGAGCTTGTCCATGTTTCTTTTAGTGATCTGTGAGTAAAAAACTACTTGAGTGAATGGGGCCTTGAAGAAACATTTCTGCTTTGCACTTGAGTTGATCCTTTATTTATGCCATTTCTTCTGACACACAAGCTGATGGCAACAGGAGGATATTATTTATTTTACATTTCTTCTGATATATATAAACAGAAGTTTTGCCCCAAATGTTTGATTTTTTAAAAATTTTTCGCAACTTAGGCACTGCAGCCAAACAAAAAGCCAAACACTGAGTTGTGATTTATTTGTAATACATCACTGACAATTATGGATACTATTTAAGTATAAAATAGGTACCTGTGCACTTCTGGTCTGTTTTGGTTTTATCCTTTTGAGAACATTTTATGCTCTTAAAGAATGAAGGTCTGCTGAAACATCAATGCACAGATTTAATTTATCCATTAAAAGGTGTGGAAATGACTGTGCTATTTGTGCTTCCAGATGCTTGGTAGAGATGAATGCTTGTAATAGAATCATGTCTTTGCATGGTCCATGATTACATTACTTCTGCATTCATGCATAATAACATTACTTTCAATATAGCACACAACTAACATTTTTTTCACCTCCTCCATTCATCCCCTTTGGAATATTTCATACCAGGCTAAAATGACATCTATTGTGAAGAAAAGGCAATACCTAGCTCTTCTGTCTGGCCTTTCCTACAGTAGCTTTGCTGATCTTGCCTCTGATCGCCATAAAGGTCGGTATTAGCCTGGATGAAATAAAGTATGTTTCTTTCCTTTGATGTTCAAGTTGTTCAAGCTGTCATCTTGAGCAATTTCTATGTTGGTAACCTTAGCTTAGCAGAAAGGTTTTGGCCTCATCTATTGTCTCTAGTGCTGAGAAAGTCAGTGTGGATTAAGAGAGAGAAGGGAATGGCTGCACTCAAATGACTTTGAAATTAATTAAATTAATTAATTAAATTAATTGAAGGAAAGCTATGTGCCATTCTGTAATAGGGCTAGTTCTGGCTGTGCATTTTCATGCCAAATTCTCAAGACTCAAATCCAACAGTATAAACAGACATGCAGACCTTCAAAATGAATGTAAAAAGTCAGAATGACACTTTGAGATGCAGGGCTTTTTATAGGAAACAGCAAAGCAATTATATTTAATAGTCCATATGGAGTTGTCTTCAAGTTACACCTGAGTAATGCACACATTTATTTATTGCAAGAATGATCTTTTCATTCTGCTGTCTCAGCCTGCTTCCAAAGCTGTTGTATATGGGTGTATTATGTATGTTTGTGTGTCTGAGCATGCATGAATATTCATATACACATGTGAATATATTCAATTCAAAAAGATATTTCCTGAATTTTTCCCCCACATGAAAAATAATTTGAAAATATTCTGTCCCTGTGACAGATAAATGTGATCCAATATATCCAGTTACTGGGATCTGCTTCATTTTTCCATCTGCTTTCAATGTCTTCTATATTTATCTAGGGTCTTATAAACACAGATATTTCAGCTGTCAGTTCCATGCATCTGATGAAGTGGGTCTTTGCCGACAAAAGTTTATGCTCCAATAAAACTGTTAGGGTATGTCTACACTACAAAGCTTTTTCGACAAAACTCGTGGAGCATCTACACACAAAATGCCTTTTGTTGACAGAAAAGCTGTGTAGATGCTCCAGGAGGCCCTTTTGCTGACAGAGAGGATCAAAAGATTGATCCACTTTTTTGTGTAGATGCAATCTGTCGACAGACGTTTTGTCCGCACATCTCTTCCAACAGTAACTTCTGTAGACAGATGCTTCTAGTTTAGATGTAGCCTGAGTCTATAAGGTGCCATAAGACTTCTCGTTGTTTTTGTGGATACAGATTAGCATGGCTACCCCTCCGATAGTTGTCAGTTTAGCTCTGAGTGGTGACAGGATTTATACCTTTTAAAACTAATGTTCATCGTCTGACTGATTGACAGTTGTCTCTCCTCCTTCCCTAAGGAGGAAGAGTTTCCTTCTTTTTCTCCCCTTTGGGCATTTGGTCCTATACTTCTTCTCCAGGGCAAGAAGTAATACTGGGTTTAAGGACCACTCTGAAAATATTTCAGGTGATTAGGACTCTCCCTACCCTTAGAAAGGCTGGGCTTGCTCGCTCTCAGTGTGCTTTGTGATCTCTCAAAGAGTGGGCTTGGACTGGAAAATGGACTGTCTAGAAGTCACGTGTTCTGGATTAGCTTACTCAGCACAGGAGAGGCCACAGTTCTGTCTGTTTCCATCACATACAGTCGATCCGTATGGGTGTAACATCTGCCAACCCCTGGGAAGCCTTCTCTGCCAGATAGGAAAGTACTATTGCCTGAAACCCCTTACTGCACTTGGCATCTGCACTGTCTATGTTTTGTCCAAAGCCTAGACGTGTTCCAAGAGCAGGAAGAGTGGGAGGAGGAGTTTTTAGATCTCTGTGGTCTGCTGCGAGAGGAGTGACATTTCATTATCACTGCTCCTTTGGCATTGCTCCTGACATGGAGAATGAGGGTGAGGATCCAGTTACCACTGCACCTGATCTCTCCCGTACCACCTTCCTTGACTTCTAGTCAGAATAGGGGGACGAAGGACCCCTGGCCAGACTTTGCTGCTGAGATGGCGGCTTGTATCTTGATCATTAAAGTTGGCCTGTCCAATCCTATAGAATGGATCACCACAGCACCTCACAGAGTGCAATAGAGCTGGGAAGAAAAAAAAAAAATAACCTCCCAGAGAGGCAACTGCAACCACCGGAAATAGCTGATATTTAGCTGGCCAAATGTTTGAATAAAATGGGGTTAACCATTAATTTGAAATAGGCTGTATTGTGTTAATTTTGATAGAATAAGTGGGCCCAGAGTGCTAAAAGTATTAACACGACCCATTCCTGCATACCAATAAATAGTAAGCCAGAATTTGAATGTTCATTGACATACAGATGAAGAAGACAAAACAAAACTTTTTGAAATGGAAACTCAGTGGTTGTGGGAAAAAAGTTCCCCTTTGAAGAGAAAGGATGCTGGTTAGATTTTCTTGATGTATCATATAGTCCTTAGTGGAGAAGAAAGTTTCAGTTCTTTTGGAGGATCTTTAACTCACCTGTGAGTTTTGTGGTTATTCTTTCTTGTGACATATATTCTAAGTGGTGGGAAAGAGATGCAGTAGTAAAAAGTGGGGGAGAAATATGGCTTTTTGTTGGAGTTATCAGAGTGATTGACCAGTAAAGGACAAAAACTCTGGACTGGTAGGCTGGTCACAAGAGCTGTTGCTCCGGATGCTTGGCTCTTTTCACTGGTTTCGAATGTCATCTGTCTTGTTAGGTTCTTCTGTCTCACAGTTCCATGTGGCCTCATTTCCTTGGGCCAGTGCCATGTGATGCAGTTGTTTTCAGATCAGATCAACAGATGTAGCTAAAAGGAACATAGCATGGCATGGAAAAAAACACACCAGGGAAGGGAAGACAGAGAAAGAACTTGAATGTATTACTGTTTCATCGATAATGGCTATATATCCTGAGTAGTGTTTTGAGGTCTGCGAATCTCCAGTGATCTTCAAGTATAATTTTCCTTACATCTTAGGGCCTCAGCTGCAAAAGGCATGCAGATCCCTATTTTAATAAGGTGCAGATAGAAAATTTGTGAGAACTTTTTACTGCTCTGTCACATATCAGAGCCCATTCCACAAGAAAATTCAGTCTAATAGACAGAAAAGTCAATGTCTCTACAGGACATTTGCAAGAAGGTCACACAGCTATTACTAAATAAATTCAGCACATTCTACAAGTTGGCCATGCCAGAGTGCCGTACTAAATGGAAGATGAAGTGGTTGTGTATATGGTTTACTTTGGAAGCCCACAGTGGAAAGACATTCCTGGGAATTTCACTGCTGTGAAATGGCTGGTCATGAATCAGAACACCATTGGCAATGAAAGCTAAGAATATTTATCTGAACCTACCTGAATATTTCCTTCCTAGAAATGACGAGGGCCACAGATTCGGTCTACCTTGGAAACTAAAGGACCATCCGCATTGAGGAAGGGATGAAAACATATTAAAACTTTCATATTCATTGTAAAAGGGTTGGCTGGGGGAATGACTGGACTCCATACAGACTTTGAGGCTTGAAACACTCAGGTTCCAGAGTAGCAAAGGCTTGAATTCCCACTTACAGCAGCCCTAGGGGCCAGGAGGGGTTGCTTACTGAGTCACAGGGATTCAGTAGCTGAACTGGTAGTTGGTGCCTTTTTGCAGCTGCACACTTCAAGCTCTGAGCCTCACTTGCCGTAAGCCCATGCTCCCCCAGCCTGACAAGTTAAATTATGATAATGACAATTTTTGTGGGTTCCTAAATCAATGTTGCCTCCTATTTTTGCTACTTCTGCAGCAGCAGCAGGCAGAACTACTAGGTCTCAATGTGTGCATGAGATAGTGGTGTAGAGATGGAGATTGCTTTGTTTCTTCCACATTTCTCCTCTGGTTTAGACATTGTAGAATTGAACACTGTCTGCTTGACCTCCTTTTCTTCTGTGAGGCACTCAAGTATTTCTGTTCCAGCTGTAAAATGGAACTTTATTAGTAATAATTTCTTAGGACTCAAGAGCTACCTTACAGGAGACCACTGCTATTGCATCCATGTTTTACCTTCACATAAGCATGCTCTCTTCTGTGTAGCAAAGACTAGTTCCAATGGCCCCTTATCATAATAATGTTTCTGTTTCTATTTCTATTTACCTTTGTAAAACATTGGCCCTCAAACTTTCCAGACTACTGTGCCCCTTTCAGGAGTCTGATTTGTTTTGCATATCCCCAAGTTACACCTCACTTAAAAACAACTTGCTTACAAAATCAGACATAAAAACACAAAAGTGTCACAGCATATTATTGCTGAAAAATTGCTTATTTTCTCATGCTTACTATAAAATTATGAAATAAATCAATGGGAATACAAATATTGGACTTACATTTTAATGTGTAGTTTATAGAGCACTAGAAACAAGTTACTGCAATAAATTTTATTTTATAATGATGCTACTAATGCTTTTTATGCAGCTTATTGTAAAAGTAGCCAAATATCTAGATGAGTAGGTGTACTTCCTGGGAGACCTTTGTGTACCCCTCCTGGTACACCTACCCATGGTTTAGAACCACTGTTTTAAGTAGTCAGATCTCTTATTATATTTATAATCAATTGCTATAAAATTAGATAATACTGTTTTGCATTTCCTGTTAAATAAAAGCTCTGCTGGCAAAAAAAAAACATGTTTCAAATGAGCTGTCCTTTAACTTAGTTACACTAGATATGGTCTATGTTAGATGCCTCTGCCTTATTCAGTGTTTTGTTTATTATCTTAACATCATTTTCCACATGCCCATTAAACTGTGGATGTCTTAGACTAGGTATAATATACTTAAACTCATATTCTCTTGCAAAAAATTGGAACTCATAACCATCAAATTGTGGGCTGTTGTCTGATATTACCACATCTGGTATGCCATGCCTGGTGAAGATAGATTTGATACTCACAGTAACATGTTTTGCAATGTTGTTCTCAAGTCTTTTATTGCTGTAAAGTGAGACAAGTAATTCAAAACCAATATATAATTCTTAACATGATAACTAAAAACAGATCCATACTGACTGTAGACCAGGGTGATAAAATTTCTTCGTTTGCCATCTTAGGCCATTTCCTTTGGAGATCTCTGTATTGTTACCATGTTTCACAAGTCTTGATAGGTTTTTAAATATTTGTATAAATTTGTGACTGGTACAAAATATTTCTTCCCTTTCTGTTGCATTTTTTAGTACCCAGGTGGCCCATGTAAGGTATCCTGATGTACCATTTGGGAACTACAAGTCTGGTGCTTCCAAACAAGACCTCCTCCATTGCTCACAACTTTCCTCCAAACTGGTGATGAGGAGTGAGTGTATACTTTACAGGCCATCCTGCATTAATTGCTAGAATCCCTCTAGGGGAACACCTGAACACCCAGTTGATGCATCTAGCACAGATAAATATTTAGCTTTTGCCATTTCTCAAAAATGTCTTCCCTTGCGAGAAAATATGCGTTTTTTGATATATCGAATGGGTTCCTTTTGGTCTACACAAAGGAGAAAGGACCCACTCTGTGAGTTGCTCCATCTTCTCAAGAATGCCTCTAGCAATCAAATTATGCAATTCCTCTTTATGTTTTTTTTAAATTCAGAACCAGAGAAACATTCCTAGGCACATGTATCATGGGACTACTGTGCTCTGACAGCTCAATTTTATACCCTGTGGTCAGTTTCCCAAGCCTCTCAAAGACATCCTACAATTTATCATCAGTTTTTATTTGCTCCTGTCTCTGCACAGCATATACACTCTGAACAAGACCTATTGCCTGATGCATCTTTAACCCTAGCATAGATACACATAGCCTTGAAACCATCACACAATTAATCTGCTCACTGTAATTTTTTTATCTCCAGCTCATATTCACCGACAATAGGAATTAGCTCCCCACTGTAAACTGTAAGCTAGCAATTGGCAACCTGGGCTAGCGAGTGGCCACATGAGTGACCCTCCTGCATCTCAGTGGGCCACGAGACTGTTATAACCAGGATGATCTCCCAGGATAGGGTAGTTTTGCTAACAGCACTTGTGGATGTAGAATTTGTGGCATGTGCAAATTGAACCATAGCAGTTCTTTGATTAGCTGCAGAGGGATCACATGGTTCTCATAGTGTTGGGTGCAAACAGCATGCATCTCACTTCACGTGCCCTAGCTTTACATGCATGTCATATTAGTAATATTGGTAGGAAAAACCCCTGTGGAGATGGAAATCAGGCGGATTGGGAAGCCCTGCATGTAGATAATGGCAAACAAAATGTCTTATGAGCCACACAGAAAACCCCAATGGGCTGCATGCAGCCCATGGGCAGCAGTTTTCCCACCACTGCTCTAAGCTGAATCTGCTTGCTGTGAGTTCTTGTTATTTCTTTTTTTCCCCAAGACCTTGTTACACTACAGAGTTTTGTTGACAGAAGTCAGGTTTCTTTTACAAAACAATGAAAGTGTACGCACAACCAAATTAACTCTCCTGCTAGGATGATATAATAAAATCACTGTGACAAAGTTAGAGTGACACAATGTTAGTGCAGACACTGTACTTGCTTATATTGCCCTAGGTGGCCTCCAGGAGGTGTCCCACAATGCTCATCAATGCTGCTCTGGTAAGCAGTTTCTCCTCTACTGTCCTGCTGCCAGGTTCACATGCATGCATCCCTTTCCCTTTAAAGATGTGGGAATTTTTCAAATTCCACTTCTTGTTTGCTAGTCCTGGACAGCTCCTATTACATCTTTCCAGCTGACTGGTATCTTTTTGCAGCAAACATGATCCTGGTTGGAGTACATTGCAGTTGCTGGGTCTGGTGGGAGAGAGGGGGCTGTACAGTTGTAGCTTGAATCCAGTCACAGGAACTGTGACGTCTACAAGCAGATTGCTGGTGGCATGGATGAGAAATGGCGTGAAAGGGACACACAGGAGTGCCAGGCTAAAATAAAGGAGCTGAGGCAGAGGTATAAGAATATAACGGAAGCCAACTGTCTCTCTGATGCAGTGCCAAAAACATTAAGAAGTCCTGTGGCACATGGTAGACTAACAGATAAGATGCATGAGTGGGGATTCCAGAGGAAGGTCTAAATTTATAGGTTCATGAAAAGGAGGGAGTCCCAGTCCAGAGGAGGGCCAGAGTTGACAAGCTTAGTTCAGTCACAGAGGATTTGGCCCATTATCAGCAGCTAAGGTGGAGCTGCAAACATCAAGAGAGGAGAAACCCAGTCAGTTCAGTCAAGGAGGATGTGGCCCATTGTCAGATGCTAATGTGGAGGTGTGAACATCAAGAGAGGAGAAGCTGCTTTTGTAACTGGCCAGCCACTCCCAGTCTATGTGCAATCCTTGGTTGATGGTATCAAATTTGCAAATGAATTACAGCTCTGCAGTTCTTCTCTGGAGTCTGTTTTTGAAGTTTTCTGTTGCAGGATGGCTAGTTTTAAATCTGTTTCTGAGTGTCTAGGAAGACTGAAATGTTCTATGGGTTTTTGTATGTTATCATTTCTGATATCTGATTTGTATCCATTTATTTTTTTATGCAGAGACTGTCCAATTTGGCCAACGTATATTGCAGTGGGGCATTGGTGGCACATGATGGGATATATTATGTTAGTAGATGTGCAGGTGAATGAGCCCTTGATGGTGTGGTTGGTCTGGTTAGGTCCTGTGATGATGTTGCTGGTGGAGATATGTGAGCAGAGTTGGCACTGAGGTTTGTTGCAGGAATTTGTTCCGGGTTTAGAGTTACTGTGGTGTGGTGTATAGTTGCTGGCGTACTGGCTTGCCTCTCAAGGTCTGTGAGAGTGAAGGATCGTTGTCCAGGATGGGTTGTAGATCACTGATGATGCACGGGAGGGGTTTGAGATGCGGGATGTATGTGAGGGTCAGTGGTGTTCTGTTGTTTTCCTTGTTGGGCCCGTCTTGTAGCAGGTGGCTTCGGGTACACATTTGTTTCTTCGCTTACTTAGATGGGCATTGTAGTTTTAGGAAGGCTTGGTAAAGGTCTTACAGGTGTTTGTCTCTGTCAGAGGGACTGGAGCAAATGTAGTTGTACCTTTGTCCTTGGCTGTATACAATGGATTGTGTGGTGTGCCCTGGATGGAAGCTGGAAGCATGTAGGTAAGCATAGTTATCTGTGGGCTTCTGGTATAGGGTGATGTTTATGTGGCCATCATTTTTTTGCACAGTAGTGTCCAGGAAGTGGATCTTTTGTGTGGACGGGTCCAGGTTGAGGTTGACGATGGAGTGGAAGCTGTTGAAATCATGGAACTCCCTGACCGAATTGACCTGTTTTCTCCTCTCTTGATGTTCACAAGTCCACCTTAGCTGCTGATAATGGGCCATATTCTCCATGAGTGAATTGACCTTGTCAACTCTGGCCCTCCTGTTGACTGGGACTTACTCCTTTACATGAGCCTATAAATTTAGATCCTCCTCTGGAATCCTCCCACTCATGCATCTGATGAAGCGGATCTTTGCCCACAGAAGCTTACACTCCAAAATATCTGTTAGTCTGTCCGTTGTTTTTGAAGATACAGACTAACTCTGCTACCCCTCTGATACTTGCTGAAAACATATCACTTTTACAGGGAGTTGCATGCCGTCCTTAGCTGTGAGCCCACCTTTACCACTAGGAGCCCTGTGAATACTTAGCGGGGATTGAAGGGAGTGGCCAGAGGCATCAACCCTGAGGATGAAGAGGTGGATGAGGTTGTTAACCTGCATGAAGAGCAGGAGAAAGAGGAGGATAAGATGCAGGTGCCAGGCTCATTTGGCGATGTGGCAAGTCAGGACCTCTTTTTGGCTATGTCTACGCTACAGCAATCTGTCAAAAGAAATTACTGTCGGAAGAGATCTTCAAGCAAAACTTCTGTTAACAGATTGCAGCCACACACGAAAGCAGATCACTCTGTTGATCCGCTCTGTCTACAGAGAATGGCCAGACTGCCCAAACACTCTATTGACAGAATGTCCAACAGAGCGCCCCAGGGAGTGTCCACGCAGCATTTTGTCAACAGATTCTGTTGAGAAAGGCATTTTGCCTCATGGAGGAGAGGCAGAAGGCTGTCGTCAAAAGCACTGTGTTCTATCGAGTTACTGTTGACAGAGTGCATTGTTAGTGTGGGTGATCTGTGAGATTTGTTGACAAAACGTGTTTTGTCAGCAAAACCCTCTAGCATTGATGTAGTTTGACTCTGGAGTGATCTAGCCAGTCATAGCAGGCTAACTGTGGTGTGCCTGGAGTAGGAGTGGGGAGCTCTTGTAATTACTCCTTTTGCATAGTTACCTGTGGTACAAGCATGAGGGAGAAGGTTACCTGTGTTAAATGGAGCATGAGGGAGAAGAGATTGAAATTAACAACACCAGGTTATGCATCTGCTTCTTCTCCCCCTGTGCAACTATGCAGTGTGAGCCCCGTGGAAAAGTCTGCTACTGAACACTGAGATTTCCCAGGAAACCTACATCTTTAGGAAATTTCCCTGTGGACACTCTGTAATCCTCTGCTGAAGTTTCCTTGGCAGAGCTGCTATGTTCTTTCCCTCATTAGAAGCAACTTTGTTCTCCCAATTGGCAGTTACTTCTGCAGCAACCAAAGCTGCACACAGGTGAGCAGCATATGGACCCAGTCTGAAACCACATGCAAGTTTTGTCAGAAGACAAGTCTTTGGATATCCTCAGTAGTGTGAGCTCAGCTTTGAATACCCCATCTGTGCAAAACGGTGCCAGTTTTATGAATAGTGCCGCATGTGCTTGTAAATTATTCCCCTGCTGAAACCACCCAGACCCTCTGTCTCATCTTGCCCTCCCACCAACACTCTGCACTCACCATGGTTAGTGTTCTGGCCATGCTGCGTGCTTGCCAGGGGAAAGTGAGAAAGCATTGTATGTAACTTTTACTGTTCAAGACTGTGAGGATACACACAATTCTGGCCCTGTATGTTGTTTCTTTAACTTCTGAAGATTGGCCCTTGAGGGCCAGCTCCTACACACTGGTGGAACACCTCTGTCAGGTAAGGAGGCAAATAAGAAGAATGATAACAAGTCTTGTGGCTAACAGAGAAGAGGCAGAAGTATACCTAGATTTTGGTAAGGCATTTGATATGGTCTCATATGATCTTCTTATCAATAAACTAAGAAAATACAGCTTAGATGGGGCCACTATAAGGTGGATGCATAACTGCCTGGATAACCATTCTCAGAGAGTAGTTATTAATGGTTCTCAATCAGGCTGGAAGGGTATAACAAGCGGGGCTCTGCAGGGATCTCTTTTGGGACGGGTTCTATTCAATATCTTCATCAACGATTCAGATATTGGCATAGAGAGTAGGCTTATTAAGTTTGCAGATGGTACCCAATGGGGAGGGGTTGCAACAACTCTGAAGGATGGAGTCATAAGTCAAAATTGATCTGGACAAACTGGAGAAATGGTCCGAGCTAAACAGGATGAAGTTTAATAAGGACAAATGCAAAGTATTCCACTTAGGAAGGAATAATCAGCTTCATACATATAAAATTGGATGTGACTGTCTAGGAAGGAGTACTGACGAAAGGGATTTAGGGGTTATAGTGGACCACAAGCTAAATATGATTCAATGGTGTGCTGCTGTTGCAAAAAAAGCAAACATGATTCTGGGATGCATTAAGGGGATTGTTGAGAGCAAGACACAAGAAGTCATTCTTCCACTCTACTCCGTGCTCATTAGGTCTCAGTTGGAGTATTGTGTCCAGTTCTGGGCACCACATTTCAAGAAAGATGTGGAGAAATTGGAGAAGATCCAGAGAAGGGCAAAAAAGAATGTTCAAAGGCCTAGAGAACATGAGCTAAGAGGGAAGACTGAAAGAACTGGGCTTGTTTAGATAAGAGAAGACTTAGAGGGAACATGATAGTAGTTTTCAAGTACCTCAAAGAGGGTTACAAGGAAGAGGGAGAAAAATTGTTCTTCTTGGCCTCTGAGGATAGGGCAAGAAGCAGTGGGCTTAAACTGCAGCAAGGGAGGTTTAGGTTGGACATTAGGAAAAACTTCCTAACTGTCAGGGTGGTTAAACACTGGAATAAATTACCTAGGGAGGCTGTGGAATCTTCATTGCTGGAGATATTTAGGAGCAGCTTAGATAGACACCTGTTGGGGGTGATCTAGACAGTGCTTGGTCCTGCTTAGAGAGCAGGGAACTGGACTCGATGACCTCTTGAGGTCTTTTCCATTCTTGTGTTCTATGATTCTATAGGTCTATGGGCTTGTCTACACTTGTCCCCAACTTCAAAGGAGGCATAGTAATCAGGGCAATAGGAGATTACTAATGAAGTGCTGCAGTGAATATGTAGCACTTCCTTAGGCTAATTCTCCCCTGTGCAACTTCGAAGTGTCAAACTTTGAAGTGTTGGCATGCAGGTAGCCGCAGGCACTTCAAAGTGCCTGCATTATTTCAAAGTGCCTTTTCTCCCCAGAATTTTGAGGACTAAAGGCACTTCAAAGTAGCACGGGCACTTCAAAGTGCATGCGGCCTACACTCACGCTGGCACTTCGAAGTTTGACACTTTGAAGTTGCCACGGGGAGGGTGGGGAGAATTAGCCTAACGAAGTGCTGCGTATTCACCACAGCACTTCATTAGTAATCTTCCAGCACCCTGGTTAACATGCCCCCTTCGAAGCTGGGGGCAAGTGTAGACCCAGCCTATGATTCTGAGAAGTACGTGTTTTGAAAAGTGCTGCAATCATCAAATCAAGCTGATCATGAAGGCCAAGCATGGAGAGAGACAGAGGCAGGAGTGGATAATAGAAAGTCAGGAGCAGATGATAAAGCTTATGGAGGACCAATCAGAGATATTCAGCTCCCTGATTGCTGTGCCATCAGAACAAATGCATGCTTGACTTTCCCTGTTGTCTATACAGAACTCCCTTCCATGCTCTCTCCAGGTTCCCCACACACACTCCTTTGTATGTTTCCATCCCATCACAGTACCCCTTGCCCTTGACCTCAGAGATATTTTCTTCAACAGCTAGACTAACACGCAGCTGTGAGATCCTCATTTCACAAAGTGCCACCCACTGTGATGTTCCTTGTAAGAAATGTTAATCTGTGTATTGCTGTTTAATATACACTTAGTCTTACAAAGACAATATTTATTTATGATCTACTCATGGTACTTGCAGCAGAAATTCATACAACAGGGCAATGGGCACATTTGAAGACTACAATTAACACTCAGGCAGGGATCATTACAAGGGTCATTCAAAATGGAAGTAAACAATGCCTGGCTGAGTGCCTTACAAAAAGACACATTAATGGGGATCATTGTCAAAAATGATGCCTCCAAGCTTTGCTGATTTGAATAACTCTCCACTGAGTTCCTCTAGTAGCCCTGGAGCCTGGCTTCTGGAAATCAGCTGCCAGGTGATCCACCTCAATGGTTCATCCGTAGGGAAACTTCCTCACTTTGGCTTCACATATGCTATGCAGAGCACAGCAGGATGCTGTGTATTTTCCAAAAAGGCAGTTCCAGTGACCCTTTAACCTGTCAAACACACACTCAACCGTCATTCTGAGCCTCATGAACCTAGGGTTTAAGTGCTCTTTGCTGCTGTCAAGGTTTATGGTGTGATGCTTCATGAGCCACAGGATGAAAGGGTTGTCTGGGTCTCCCAGGATCACCATTGGCATTTCCATACCACTTACTGGAATTTTATGTTCTGTTCTGCAAAGAAAATCCATGCACACATGTTTCTATGCATGCCACTGTTCCTGAAGACTCATGCATCACGCACCTTCCCTGACCACCCACATTGTCAGAAAAATGAACCCGATGAGCCCACATTGCTTGCAGTACCATGGAGAAGCAGCCTTTTTTGTTGATGTTCTCTTTTATATGATGATCTGGGACCAAGACAGAGATGTGCATGCCATGTATTGCTTCATCCCAGTTAGGGAATCCCAGTGCCACAAAGCCATTCACTATTCCTTGTGCATTGCCCAAGAGTCACAGTCCTTCATAGTAAGAGGCGATTAATGCTCCTGCACACATGTATCTTTGCAAACCCCATGGTGGACTTTCCAGTTCCAAACTGATTTGGGACTAACCATTAGCAGGCTGGAGTTACCAGCTTACACACCACAATGGCCACAATGCTTTTCCGCCATTAGGGCAGCTGTCAGTTTGGGTCCTTGTGCTGTAGGTGGGGCAAACTCCATACAGAGGTCCAGGAAGATGGCTTTGCACCTACAAAAGTTCTGTAGTCATTGCTTGTTATCCCATACCTATATCACAGTTCAATCCTACCACTCAGTGCTTGTTTCCTGAGCCCGAAAGTGACAGTCTGCTGTGTGCATCTGCTCTGTGAATGCCAACATGAGTCTTGAATTGTTTCTATCTGTGGCACACAGCATGGTAGGCAGCAGGGATTCCTGTTCAGATTTGCTGATCATGAAATATTGCATATTGTGTTTATACCACTTATCACAAGACTGGGGAGCAGTGCGGGAGCCATGATGTTCAGAAGAATTAGGGATCATAAAATTTCCAGGGTAATTGAAGAATGGTGTAAAATGTAGTTGGAAGCACTTGGATTTGTGGAACAAAGAAAACTGCATCTTAGGATGGTGATCCAGCCCCCAGGATGCCCTACAATCCATTTCCAGGCTTCCTTTTACAAGAAGGTAGTGATAGTCACAGTGGAATAGTTACCCTCTCTCTGGTGATGCTAGTACACTCATAGTGGATGTGATCCACTGATAAAAGGAGTGCTGTGTGACCATGCACAAGTGATATAAATACAGCAGTTTCTGATGAAGTGGGTGTTTGCCCACGGAAGCTTATGCTCCAAAATATCTGTTAGGCTATAAGGTGCCACAGGACTTCTTGTTGTTCTCGAAGCTACAGACTAACACAGTTACCTCTCTGATACAGTTTCTGATTGTCAGCTTATGTTGACATAACTCTGTAGTATAGCCATAGCCCTAGGTTTTCATAGTAAACTGGTATATCTTTGCCTTATGTACTAGAGTCCAATTTAAAAGTCACAGGTTCTATATTTGTTTCAGTCATGTGAAGCAACACTTTATGAAAAGTTCGCCACTGTTGCTTGCACTCTTGTGATCCTCCTATCTGTGTAGCAAATGTATCACCCTTTTTCTTCCTGTGCCCACGCTCCTGCTTGCAAACCCTGGCATGCTGATTTAACTTCTTGCAGCCGTTGGGACGTTAGCCAAAAGCAGGCCACTGCTGTGATCTGTGTCCCATACTACACAGAGTACAGTAGTTTTTGTGCTGTCTTCTGCCCACTCTTTAGGATTGTATTTTTCAGACTCCTCCTGGGGATTCTGATCTATCTCTCCTCTGAGGATTTGTTGTCCTGTCCACGGTTTCATCATTTTACTTCCCCCATAAGCTTCAGCCTGGCCTGGATAGTTTCTTTGGCTTGGCAGATGCTGATTGCTTTCTCTAGCCTGAGATCAGGATTCTCTTTTTCTGAGCTGTGATTAGCTGATCCCCACCATGATCAAGTCTCCAATTAGGGAGTTTGTGAGTCCCCTGAAATTAAGGACTGCCTCAGTCTGAGATCCTTCACAAATTCCTCTAAAGACTCCCTCTTTTTATAACCTCATAGGACACTAATATCTGTCAAAAGTTGAATTTTTATTGGAACGCAGCACTGAAACTTTCAGTTCACTGTCTCATAAGCAGTCTGTTCTGCTTGCCTCAGCTGTGGACTTGTATAGGTATCCGGAGCCTCAGCCCCTGCTGTACTTAGGAAGATGGCTACCTTTCCTTCCCTTTGAATTCCCAGTGGCTCTGTTTACTCCCTTGTAAAATACCAAACTCTGGAAAGCTCCAGATAACTGAGAACACTTAGCTGTTCCACTTTCTTCCTCCATTTTCACTCCAGTGTGCTCCGACCACTCCTGGTACCACAACATGTTTTGATGAGAAGTCTGAAGTCACCATATGAAAAAAGCTGATTCTTTATTGAAGTGAGTACCCATTCTATTCCAGCATATCTGACTAGGTGGGAAGGTGGTGTCTGATGGAAAGTACAGCCCATCACACTGGGGCTGGGACACGGATGTGGTAGCTTTGTGGTTAAAATCAATATGGCTTCCCTTAGTCTCAAGACTGTGTGGCCCAAGAGCCAATGTCTCCCCCTTGGTTTCAGGAAGCTCCCCCTTGGTTGCAGAAAAGCACAGATTAATGGCCACAGTCAGTAGGACTTGCTTGGACTTCAGGGAGGTGTGGCTTAATTGCCAGAGTCATTAGGAAAATCTTTGAGGGTCTTTGGGTCTCCTCTGCTTCACCAGGTTCCAGTCCAAGTCCCTGGTAGTGGTGAGTGGGTTCACCAATAAATTGGCAGGGAAAAAATCAGCAGCATGCTGATTGCTGCAGGGACACTAGCTAGTCTCTCCCTGGACTACTTCCTACGGTAGTTCTTCAGTTGAAGTCAGGGTGTCTTCAGAGTCTTTAGGCTTCTTCAACAATGACTGCAATCTCCTTGGGGTGTCTGCAGATACCTGAAGCCCATCGGGTTCTCAGGATCCCTTGCTACCATGGGATTCCGGCTGCCCAGGAGTCAGTGAGGTGCATCCTTCCTTCTTAGTGGTCAGCCTAGGCTGAACAAGACTGTTCCTTGTATAATGCAGTTGCAGTTGGAGTGAGCCTAGACAGATCTAGAGGAGCAGCTTCTGATGTGAAGAATGCTCCCAAACTCCTTCTGGTCCAGTGCAGGGCAAGCCCACCCTGTTACAGGTGGCTAAAAACTAAACGGAAACCTCCCCTGGTACAAGCATGAACTTTTTAGAGCTGCTAAGGAGAGAGAGAGAGATGAGATACAGACTGGTTCTTAAAGAGATGTAATCCTCACACAAATTACTCCATCCTGATATTGCTACTCATAACAGTCCAAGAAAGGAAGACCATTTGGTCCCCTGAATCCTTGGCTCTGGGTGAGTTAAGGGAAGACTCCAGCACCTTATGTACCAAGGATATCACAGTCCAGAAGAGCAGTTTTGAGAATGAGTAGGGAACATCCACACCTTGGACTTACTGCAGCTGTTCCATCAGAAGCACCCTTGAGAAGCCAGGTCCCAAGGCCCTTAGGAGGTGCATTTGAGGGTCAGGCATTGTTGGGAATCAGGGACTGCAACTGGCCTAGTCCCAGAGCAACTGAGCAAGCACTGCAGTAGGCTGCCTGAGTGGTTATGCTCTCTGCCTGGGTAGAAGAGTCAGCAGACCCTCTCTAAAGCCTGGCATCAGCTTCAGTTGAGTGGCTACTCCAAGAATGACCATTGTGCCTTGCTAGGTTGTTCTAGTTCTGCGCCTCTCTTGTTCCAGTCCTGCTTCTGCCTTGGTTCCAGTCTTGCACTGGCCTTGGGCCACTCCAAGCTATCCCTTGGCTGTGATGCCTGATCTCTGATTTCAGATCTGACCCTTGGCTCTGGCATTTGGACTCTCGCTATCACTCTGACTCTCAGCTCCAATTGGTGGGTACCAGCTCCTGTTCTAATCACTAGGTTTGACTCCTGCTCTGATGATTTGGGCTGTTTGTTGTCTTGTGGATTCATAAGATGGATCCACAGCCTGAGCTTGTAGAAGTAAGACTTTACTAGAATGAAAACAGAGTTACATAAGACTAAGGAGAGCCAGGTGCTCTGAGCTGCCTATCTGGTGGTGAAGCTCATGCTAGACTGTTTCCAGACAGTACTTCCTAGTATTCAGTCTGCTCTTAAAGGCACAGTACATACTCCACACTTCTGCCCTTTCAGCAAAATTAACCTCGAACAATTTAACATATACACCAATTTTTTCTTACAAATATCATGTATCGCACCCTTGTGGCCAGGATGGATTCTGCTCTGCAGGGAAGTTCTGAGCAAGAAAAGGCATGAGTAGGAACACAGCAGGGATATTCCTTTGCAACTCCACCCCCTCCCTCCAAATAAAAACACTCACTCTCCAACCCACAGAAATAGAACAACTATATTTATTTATGGAGAGATGAATGGAGAAAAACAGTGGGGAGAAGATACGTTGAGGAGTGAAATGGGGTTACATCCAACACAAAGACCAATGGGCCAGTGGTACTACATTATCAAAAATAGAAATTCTGAACACTGCATCTACTTTCAGAATTCAGAAATCCTGATGGACTTCCAGTCCAGCAGTGAGTCTTGGGTGTTCCTGGTCATCTCTGGCAGCAGAAAACTTCCCAACAAACTTGTCTGGTGCCCTCTTCTGCTGTCCTCTGCAAACCCTCACAAAGCAAGAAACTGCCCACTTAACTACCTCCAATCTCTTTCCTTATGCCCAAGGTAATGTCAGAAAACCAGTAGCCAAAGTCCCCTGCAACTCTGGGTGATGGTGCTACTAGGTCAACTCGGGCTTGTCCTGTTCAGGTGATTCCTTCCTGGCATGGTGCTCCTCCAAACTGGCGTCATTGGACATCCCTGATCATCTCCTTTGTCCTGCCTGGGCTGTGGGCTGGTTCTTGATTGCTCCGCTAGCTGAGGGCCTGTTCACTGTATGCCCTCTTGTCGGGAGCTATGAACACCATGACCCTGTTACTTTCCTACATCGACTCCTGGAACAGCAAGCACTTCCTCTGCCTTCAGATGAGGCGTTTTAAAGGGCCCGTGCTTTCTAAGCCCCGAGAAAGTTACAACCATAGCATACTGAACTTTGCTAGCAGTGCCCTATGAGTCTTTTAGGGGTAACTTGCACAGGATGAATCAGCAGATTTCTTTACTTGCTGATCTGAAGGATTCTCAGTGATATTCTCCGTGCTTTCTCAGTGAATTATTGCAAAATGTATCCAATCTATTTGGTCTTTCACCTCCCATGAGTAGTACACATGTGCTTCCATGACTTTTATAATGACTTTTCCATTATAAGCTTTCGTTTTAACCTGTTTGCTCACTGTGATCCCAGTTTTTCTTCCATCCTTTAACACTAATATCAGAAACAACACTTAACTGACCCCCCTGCCCCCAAAGTCCAATTCGTAGGGCTTATGAGTTCCTTTAGTCTCTAACAAAGTGTCTATTGATCTGTTCTCTCCTCTTCAGATAAGCTGCTAGACAGAACTCTTCTGTGTTGCTGTCTGTGCTCTTCCCGGAGCACTGAATCAGCATTCATGCTTTATTCTGTCTTCTGCAATTGTTAATCCGGGTTGAAGACTTTGGTAAAATGATAATTTTTTTTACAGACATTGCAGTGCATATCAAAAACTGGGCACGGGAGAGGTCTGTATTTGTGTGCACATCTTGTGCAGTCCTTGAAGGTGACCCTTGTAAACTCTAACACTTTTTTTTTTTTTTTGCTTATTTGTGTTTTTTGTTCTGTATCAACTTACAGCTTGCCAGTTATTTTTCTCCTTTGTCATTCTAGCCAGAGTGGAAGCATCCTGTTTTCCTTCAGTTATTTTTATTCTGTTGAGAGTGACTTTCGCTGCCTGGTACAGTTTTAATATCTTATCCAAAGTGAGATCTACATCTTCCAATAGTCTTTTTTGCAGCTTTCGATCCCTAATTCCAACAACAATGTGGTTCCTTATAACTGAATCTGTTAACTGTCCATATCTGCCCCTTTGGCTTGTTAGATTCATGTTTGTTAGGAATTCTTCAAAGGACTCCTTCTTTGTGTCTTCTAAAGTGAAACAGTTTTCAAGTGTTTCATTCTTAAGGTTGGCAGTACTGTTCAAATTTCTTCAAAACAGTGACATAACTTGTTCTCTGTGCCTGACTTAATTGCATGCTCTTCAAGACATCCACTGCCTAAATTCCTGCAGTGTTAAAGAAGGTTATTTTCTGCTGGGCCTCTTTCACACCAAAGCCAGCTGCTTGCACATATAGTGAAAACTCTCTTTGACTCCTAGAGTCTGCTGAGAGGTTCAAATGCTTGGGGCTTTTTGTTGCTCAGCATCCAAGATGACTCTTTTACTTCTTCACCACAGTCTTCCTTTCTGCTTTACTCTGATAAAATACGTTGTGTTGTGGATTCTTGAGAGGGAGGCACAGTCTGGACTCTTAGAAATAAGGCCTTTTTTTTTTTTTAGAATTAAAGAGTAGTTACATTAGACAAATGAGAACCATGCACTCCATGTAGTGTAACTAGTGAAATTGTCTCTAGGCTGCTTCCAGTTGGTGTTTCATAACGTGTGATCTGCTCCTAAAAGTGCAGTACATACTCATAATATCCTGCTACAACGACTAGGCACAACTACTCATATCATAGTCATGCGACACTGATCTCTTCTAAATGTCACTATGACCCTGACTTGCTGTATGGTTATGGGCAAGTCACTAATCTGTTTATGTCTCAGTTGCCCCACTATAAAATATGGATAGTAGTACTATCCTCCTTCTCAGACTAGTTATGAGAAATCACTTGATGAAGTTTTCAAGCATGTAAAGTATGTACATTATAACAAGTCCCAAGCTTGCAAAATTGATATGATGGAACAAGTGCAAATCTCTGCAACAGCACATGCAGCATATATGTATAAACTTCCTATTTTTAGTACCAGTTCAGTAAAATCCATTAGCGTAGATCACTTTGTTGTCACAGAGAGGTCAATGGGACTCAGGTGGCCAGGTGGCCAGGTTAATGGATTTTGTTCCAGAATCAGGGGTTCATTTTCTGTATTTGGAATACGGACACGGCAACACAATCTGATATACCTATTTGTATAAACAAACAGGTTACAATTTAGTGTAGGATTAATGGCAAATTGGTGGATTATAAGCATCAGCTCACATCACAAACACTGAATATGGGAATTCTTTAACAAGTAGCAAACCTTGTGGATTGGAGGAATTGATAGATGTGTCATATTTTCACTTTAGTAAAACTTTTGGTACTATCTTACATGACCTTCTCATACACTAATTAGGAAACTGCAACCTAGATAGGGCTACTATGAGTTGATACCCAAACTGGTTGGAAAACTGTTTCCAGAAAGTAGTTATCAGTGATTCATGGTCATTGTGGAAGGGCAGAATGAGTGGGTTTGGTTCTAGTCAGTATTTTTATCAATGTTTTAGATAATGGCATAGAGAGTTCACTTGTGAAGTTTGTGGATAACACCAAGCTGAGAAGGGTTGCAGCTGCCTTGAGGATAGGATTAAAATTCAAAGTGATCCAAACAAAATGCAGAATTGGTTTGATGTAAATAAGAAGTCAATAAAGACAAATGAAAAGTACCCTGCTGAGGAAAGAACCATCAGTTGCACACATACAAAATGGGAAATGACTTTCTAGGAAGAAGTACTGCAGAAAGAGATTGGGGGTCATGATGGACCACAAGCTAAATATGAATCAACAGTGTAATGCTGTTGCAAAAAAACTCATACATCTTTCTGGGATGTGCTAGTAGATATGCTGTAAGAAAGACATTAGAAGTAATTCTTCTGTTCCACTTCATGGTGATTAGGCCACTGAGGTACGGTATCTAATTCTGGGTACCAGATTTCAGGAAACATATGGACCAGTTGGAGAGGGTCCAAAGAAGAGTAACAAAAATGATTAAAAGTCAGGAAGAAAGATCTATTAAGGAAGATTGAACTAATTGTATTTTTTTAGTTTGGAAAAGAGAAGACTGACAGCGAACGTGATAACAGATTTCAAGTACCTAAAAGAGTCTTAGAAGAAGGAGGGGTAAGAATTGCTCTTCTTAACCACTGAAGAAAGAACGATAAGCAGTGGGCTTAAAATGAAATAAAGGGAGATTTAAGTTGGACATTATGGTGGTTAAGCCCTAGAAGAGATTGCTTAAAGGGATTGAGAAACCTCCTTTACTGGAGATTTTTAAGAGCAGGTTAAACAAAAACATGTCAGGAATAGTCTAGGTAATACTTGGTCCTGCCATGAACGCAGGGGACTGGACTAGATGGCCTCTTGATGTGCCTTCCAATCCTATCATTCTATGAAAATCTAAGACCTAGGAACTGGTGTGGCTACACTAGCCCTGCCTTTCAGAAGGGGCATGGTAATCAGACTCTTCAGCAGATGCTAATGAGGTGCTGTCATGAATATGCAGCACCTTATCATCATAATGGTGTCTGCATGCGTTTCGAAAGTGTTGGTTTCACAACGCATGCCACCCATGTAGCCAGGGGCCTTTTGAAAGGACCCCCAGACTTCAAAAGCCCCTTCTTCCCATTTGGTTTTGGGAAGAAGGGGCTTTTGAAGTCCGGGACATCCTTTCGAAAGACCACTGTCTACATGGGCAGCGTGCATTTCCAAAGTGGCACTTTCTAAAAGTGCGCAGGGGCCATTATGCTAATGAGGTGTTGCATATTCGTGGAAGTGCCTCATTAACATCTACCAAAGTTGCTCTTTAGCATGCCCCTTCCAAAGGCTGGGGGCTAGCGTAGCCATGGCCTGCTACACTAACTCATGGTGTTAACTGTGGCTTAACCAATATTTGTTTTCACATCTCAGGAATAAAGTTAATATAGTATATCAACAATTATAAGTGTAGTATAAAGCATGTATCTGAAAATATTAGAGGAAAGATAGTTAGTAGGATTTCCTTGTTGCTCACCCTTCTCAGCAGATGTTGGAATCCTGGAGAGAATTGCTGATTGGTTATAGCTGTGTCACTGAAGGTTCATTCACCTCCAAGCCGAACATAAAGGAAGTACTGATAGTGCTGTGGGCAAGGGAGTTACAATATGGATAGAGAGACATAAAAAAATAACCATGTAAGCAGTTGAGACTATGAAGGAAGCTAGGCATTCATGAGCAGTTATTGTGGAGCTGCCTTTTTGTTAATAAACCTAAACCCTAAGAGGGATGAATGTTTTCTGCAGTAAGTTTTATTTGGAGCTGTCTGGGGCCTTAACTGGTATGACTAGTGACAATCTGCAGCTTTTTGCAGTTCAAGATTATGGTTGTATGGGAAGTATGAGTGATGGTGGGTGGATGTGTTTTACTGGGGTACATTGTGCTGATGTGAATGGATGGTGATTTGCAGAGGAGGAGCTGTGCTTGAGGATATTTTATTTTGTGTATACTGCCGGAAGATTTGTGCTGATTGTCAGGGTAGGGTGTATGATGTGGTGAAGCCCAGGCATCCCCAGAAGACTGGGGAAACTGTGCCGGTGGTGGGGGAGCAGTTTGAGGGCAGAATACAGCAGAGCCAGCCAGGCACTTTGTGAAGGACTTGATTTCCCCTTGTCTCTTATACACCCTGCCAATGCTTGTGGCTTCAGGGCTGAATTTGTCCAATTTATCAGTACCTCCTTGAACTGTAGATATGAGAATTGGACACCGTATTTGGTCTCACCAGTGCCAACAAATAGAGAGGTAAAATGACCTCTCTTCTCCTACTTGAAAGCCTCTGTTTATGTCTATAGAATGTGCTGTTTGTGATGCAGTGTGGTTGGTTTTGAAGAACTGTAGTATTTAAGTCAAATAATCCAGCAACTCTCCAATCTTCCTGAGACAACCAATGATATTGTTGCATGCAAATTAGCTGTAAATTAAGAATGGTGACTGATTGAGTGATCTCTGATGTTATAATGGGCTAGGACTCTTGACATGGCAAAGATACATTTCTCAGGGATCTAAGTCAAATTGGCTGAGAATTTATAAATTAGATAGTAACAGATTGCCAATCCCATTGATGACTGTACCTAGTGATATTCTGAATAAAAAGAGGCTTTGGTTATGCTTGTATCTGTTGCCATCACCTTGTGCTGACTCAACAGACATTCTAGAATGACTTGCAGAAGGGTGACCATCCTGGAATTTTATTATATAGCTAAAAGCACAGTTCTACTTCCATTTGGTGTAGATGTTGTTTTCTTGGGAAAAAATGGCTATTATATTGATTAACACAAAATGGGAAATATAGTTTACCATTCTCTGAAGTTAGAAATCCTGCATCAACTTATCCAGACACAAAGAATCACTGTCACGTTTATGCTGAAGCATATACCAATATTTGTCACAAACTTCTCTTACCTTAGCAGCCAAAATTGACATTGAAAGGGCCTCAGAATGTAAGAAAAATCATTGACAGTAATGAGGGCAGAGAAGTAAAACACAATTGTTGTCACTGGAATAATTTATTTTACCATAATTTTCTGCTCAGCAACCTCTCCATTTCATCCCTCTACCACTTGAGAATGTACCTGACAGCTGGTGAACTGTTAGTTTGCTACGAACAATGAAAAAGCCATGTGACAAAAAACAAACGTTCAAGGATGATAGTCTCGGGTTTTGATTTAGATCTGAAATTCAGGTTATTTTCTAACCTATTATTTTGAATGTGGTTGATTATTTTTCAGTGAACTAAAACAACTATAACTGCTGTTTTTAAACATTAGAGAGAAACCATGAATGTATTTTAATGAAAGTCTAAAGGTTAATTCAACCTATCATCTAAGAGATGCTGTTAGTTTATAGTTAACACCTGATTGCCTGGCAGCTTTTCCTATTTTCTGCGCATGTCAAATAATTCCTTCCACTTGTTAAACATTCCATCAAATACTCTGTCCCCCAAATGAGTAAGGGTAAAATTCTTGTTTTATTAGTGAATGCTCGAGAGTTGTATCACTTTTTATTTTTACAAGTAAAAGCCCAAACCATAAAAGAGTCCAAGTTTGGTGTCAGTTCAGCTGCACATTCTGGGCTGGAACCCAGTGGCCCAGTGGACTGCCTGGATTCTGTTCATCCATTCAGTGAGCTTGGGAAATCACGTCCCTGGTCTGTGCCTGAGTTCCTCCATTTCTTAAAAGCTTTTAGATGTAACTATGAAAAGTCCTAGGTAAGAGCTATGAAAGTATTATTAAAGGTAAAATGTGGGGATAGGAGAGGGCAACTATTTGTCCAAATATTTTAAAGCTTGGTCCCATTCAGACTCTGTGCAAGCAGGCATAACTCCAGTTGATCTCAAAGAGAATTTCATGACTTTATGCCAGTTTTGGATTTGGTTATGGTTATGTTTGCTTTTGTAAAAGGGTGACAATTTTGGGGTCTTTTTTTTCCAGATTATTTAACTCACATGTAATTTCCCTGCAGAGTCATTGTAATTTTTCTGTAAATATCTGAAAGAGAATGGAGGTACACAGATACAGATTCTGTGTGAGTCAAAATTATAGGCCCAGAAAAAGGCCTATATCTTAATGAAATACTACATGACTTCTCCAAATAAGTGGAACTTACATGGTAGGCAGTTCTTGTGTGGGCTTTCTGTGCAGAATGAGTTTTACTTGGAGAAAGAGTAAGATAATGCTGCAGGTTTTTGAATACTAGTATTTTTACTGATGATTATGTATTTATGTTGCTGTAGTGCCTAGAGGCCTTAGTCAGAAATTGAAACCTCATTGTGTGAGGCTCTGTACATGCACATATTGGAGAAAAAAGTCTCTGCCCCAAACAGTTTGCAATCTATTTGCAGTAGATCAAGTGTAGGGAGAATGTGCAGTAATTAAGACTCTCACCTGGGAGATTTTGATTCTATCCCATGGTTCTCCACAGATGTCTTCTTTGCCTTTGGCTAAGTCACTGAGGGCTGTATTTCTCAATGACCAATCCATGGATTGGTGCCTGTCTCTGAGGCCACGTCTACACTAGCAAGTTCTTTTGGAAAAGCAGGCCCTTTTCTGGAAGATCTTGTGGAGTGCCCACACTCAAAACTCACTCTTCTGATCCAGGATTGAAAGAATGCAACTCCTCTTCTGGAAGCTGTCTTTTGCTCCCTGATCCGGAAGAGTGCCTTCTTTTGCAAGAAGGCATAGGTAAATGCTCTGAGGGTCCCTCTTTCAAAAAGAGTGGTCCAGCATGGCACCGGCTCGCTGGGGCACAGAAACGCTCTGGCCAGCACTCCTGGAGCTCTATGTTCCCTGCATCTGGTCTGGCCATGTTGAAGCCGTAGGGACCCAGAAACCCCATGGCAGGAATCTCAGAGCATGCTGGCAGCAAAGGCACAAGACAGAAGCTGCACACTCTCATGGCCACACCCTGAAGCCTGACTCATGCCACGGCTACCAGCCAGCCCCCAGACAACCCACAGGGGCCCCCCACTGAGCCAGCAGAGGGATCCTCGGAGCCCACTCCAGCCCCCATGTAGACGTCACCCTCCTGGACAGAGCCAGAGATCATGGACCTCCTGGGTCTCTGGCAGGAGGAGGATGTCCTCTGCATGACCACTGGCAAACAGAGGAAAACCGCTGCCTATGGCCAGCTGGCTATTGGCTTCGCCGACCAAGGCTGCCCTGCACACACCTTGGAACAAGTTCACTCCAAGGTGAAGGAGCTCATTCAGGGGTACATGAAGGCCTGGGACACATCAAGGTGCTTGTGGGCAGGGCAGGCCACTTTCCCTCTTTAAAGGGAACTCCACAGGCTCCTCATAGGCAGGGACAGCTCCCCCTGAACCATCGCCCTCGACCCAGCCGTTGAAGAGACCCCTGCAGTTGCACCATGGAGGAGCCAGGGCCACCTGGACCCTCCATGGATCCTGGACACCCGGGGCCAGAGGCTGAGGACCCCTCAGATGACAGCAAGTTGTCTTATAGGACCTGAATCATTGCGATCCCATCAGGCTCATCTGTTTTTCCCCTTTCATCCTTACAGCTGTGCTGTCTGAAGGCCAGGAGAGTCCCACCCTTGGCAGATAAGAGGACCAGGCCATCCTTACCAGCGGTGGCCAGGCAGGCCCACACCCAGGGGTATCACTGCCATGGCCGGGATGCTGCTGCTGCTGCCTGCATGGCCAATGTCTGGGAGCAAAATCAGCTGGTCTGGGAGCAGTTGGCACTGGACCGTGCTGACCTGGTGTGGCAGTTGGAAGGCCTGGGGCCAGGCCATGGACGTGCTCCAGGCCATTTGTAGTCTCCTCACAAGCCACTGGCCCCTCCAATCCTCACAGTTCAGGTGCCCCCCCCTGCCCCCCCTGCTCCCACCCCCACCCCCCCCGCCCACTGTACATAGTTCCCCCATAGGAGAGTTCCTAAAGTCTTTAACTGTTTGAAAATGTTATGGATTATTTTATAACTTAGTTTATTTGTCTAACATCCCCATGTCCCTCGTTAGTGGCAGGGGAGAGAGTGAGGGGTGCCTGGGTGGGAGGGGTAGTGGGGGGACAGGGTGGGGCTGCAGCCTGGAGCAGCCTGCATGGGGTCCCTGGGGATGGGTTACTAGGGGCCATGTGTGTAAGTGACCCAGCGGGCCTCCTGGATGTGGGGCCCATCACGGTGGGCCTGATGGTTGCGGGGGTGCAGCAGGCTGCTCATACCCTGGCCCAGCATTGACCACTCACCCTGCAGGTAGGATCCCTTTGTTTGCCTCCATGAAGCTGTGGAGGGCACAGCATACCCCCACAACCTGGGGGACTTTCTGTACCTCAGCACGAAGGCACATGAGGAGGCACCTGAACTGTATCTTCAGCACCCAAAGGCATGCTCGACTGGGTAGGGTGCCTGTGCGACATGGCTGTTAAAGAGCTCCTGGAAGGGCTGGAGTTGCCTGCATCTGGCTGCCTGAGACATGGCTGCAGAGGGTATGCCAGGTTGCCCACCATGCACAGGGGCAGGGTGATATCCCCAGGTGTGGGCTCCTGCTGGAGGATGTAGGTCCCTGTCAATATCCTTCAGCAGAGGCCAGAGTCATGAAAGACCCATGCATCGTGGGCCCAGCCCAACCAGCCCATGTAGAGGTATATAAACGGACCCCTATGGTCCCCCAGGGATTGTAGCACCACAGAATGGTAGCCCTTGTGGTTCACATAGTAGCAGGCACCGTGGTTTGGGGCTTGGATGGTGATGTGGGTGCCATTGATCACACCAAAGCAGTGGGGGAAGCCCAGGTTGGCGAAGCCCATGATAGCTGCATCCAGTTCCCCAGTGCGCACAAGCCTCTGGAGCAGTACCTGGTTGATCACCACCACAATCTGCAGGGGACGGAGAGCAAGCACACTCCTGAGTGTGTGAAGGGGTTCCCCGTCTGCCTCCTCCTTTGGCCCCCTCCTGGCCAACCCTCTCCACACGAGGCCACCCTCTGGAAGAGGGCCTGTTCAATTGTGGGGTGTCACAGTCCCCTGGGCCACCCCTCCCTGCCTCCTGGCCTCCTTGTGCTCCTGGCACCAGCCTCTGAGGATCCCCCTTGCTCAGCGGGTCCCTTTCCCCTCCCTGTGCTGGGCCAGAAAACACCACATGCTTTACCTCAAGGACAATGGCCCGAGTGGTGGACTTGCCCACCCTGAACAGCCACCCCACAGAGCAGTATCTATCCAGGCTTGCCAGGTTCCATATGAAGAAGGCCATGCACTTCTCCAGGGTCAGTGTGGGCTGCATCTGGGTGTCCTGGCATCAGAGAGTGAGGACAAGCCAGCTGCAGAGCTCCCTGAAGGTGTCTTTCTTCATGTGAAAGTTCTGCAGCCAGCACACATCATGCCACTCATCCAGGACCACCCGGTTCCACCAGTTGGAGCTGGTGGGGTGGATACAGAGATGCTGGTAGGCCTGCAGGGAGCGTGGCTGAGTCCATGGTGAGTATTGGGCCCTGACTATGGGGCTCGGCCACCAGAACAGATGGAGGGTAGCTGCGTGGAGGGTGCCCAGCTGCCCGGCCAGCTGCCCAGCCAGGGCATGCGTAGCTGCTGCGGGTCCATGGCTCTCCGAAGCAAGGGTCAGAACAGGGCACAGACTCAGCTTCACTGCGAACACCTCAGCAAGCCTTGCCAGAGCATGCAGAGAGGGGGTGCTTGGGAGGGGTCATTTAAGGGAGCGTGTGCTCCTGGAAGGACTTTCAAGCCATGGGACCCCATCTACAGCCATGGGACCCCATCGGCAGCATATCCTGGCTGGTTCTTTCGAAAGAGTGCCCTGGGGCTGAGTGGCCATGCTCTTTTGAAAGAGCAGGTCAAAAGCTCGATCTACTTTTGGTGTATGGATGTGATCTTTTGAAAGATGATTTTTCTGGAAGATCTTTTCCAGAAGATCTTCTTTCAGAAGATCACTGTAGTGTAGATGCAGCCTCACACAGTTCAGGAAGGGAACAAAGTGTTCCTGGGTATCAAAGAGGTTGAGAAATACTGGCTTTTAGTCTATTTGGAAGGCAGTCACTGATTGCAGCTCAGAACACCGTACCTCACCCAGCTTTAACTAAATCCTCAAACAGTAAAAACATGGAGATGTGAGCTTAAATGTGGGCAAGACCCCTAAGTAATTACACAAGATTTCAAGTGGGTTTGTACAGCTCGTGCTGAAACTTGAACTGTTGTAGCTTCACAGTTCCAGGACATGGAATAGCAAAATTAAAACTGGCTTTGCCATGTTGTTTCAAGCTGCAGTCACATCCAGAGACTGCAGTTTAGAGAAATCCTCAGCCCCTCTGGGTATGTTTACACTGCAATGAAAGACTTTGTATAAGACCAGGGTTCAGCAACCTTTCTGAGGCAGAGTGCCGAAATTTGACCTTTTTACCTCTATGTACAGTCTGAGTGCTGGTGATTCTTTTTAAAGTCACCAATTGTCCTAGTTACAACAACCTCATTCATTTATTTATTCATTCATTTATTTAATGAATAAATTAAGATGCAGAGCTTTACCGTTTAGGTGGTAGTTGGTAGCATTAGCTGTTTTGTTGTTAATCCACAGGCAGCATGTCTTTGAGCAAGCTCCTGGCTGTAGCGGGGGAGAAGGGGCGGGGCTGAACTCCTGCCTTAAGTGCTGAGGAAATTCAGCTCATATGCCATTCTTTGCACCTGAGCCGGGGTTGCTGACCCCTGTATTAGACTGTTGGCACTGTTGGAACTGTGACTGGGGATTCTGGTTTATGGTAGTGGGACTTCTTTGGTGATAAATTAAACCTATAACAAAGCTATACTGAACAAAAGGGCTACGTCTACACGTGCACCCTACATCGAAGTAGCTTATTTCGATGTTGCGACATCGAAATAGGCTATTTCGATGAATAACGTCTACACATCCTCCAGGGCCGGCAACGTCGATGTTCAACTTCGACGTTGCGCAGCCCGACATCGAAATAGGCGCAGCGAGGGAACGTCTACACGTCAAAGTAGCACACATCGAAATAGGGATGCCAGGCACAGGTGCAGACAGGGTCAACGGGTGGACTAGCGCTTCCGGGGCAACAGCTAGCCGCTCCCTTAAAGGGCCCCTCCCACATACACTCAGCCTGCACAGCACGCGGTCTGACGAGCCATATAGGCACACAGACCCCGAGCGCCGCAGTCATGGACCCCCAGCAGCAGCAGCAGCAGCAGCAGCTAGAGGTCCACCCAGCCCTCCCGGCAGGAACAGGGCTTGCCCTGGCTCTTGTCATGTTGGGGGCAGCTGAGCACCTTCTTGCCCCAGGGGAGGACATGCCCCCAGGGCAGCAGGGCTCAGCCCCTACCCTTGCAGCACCCCGCTCCACCCCCCGCCTCACACGCCGGTGGCTGTGGAGCTACCCCACCAGCACCGACTGGTGGGAGCGGCTGGTGCTTGGGGAGTGGGACGACGAGCACTGGGTCCGCCACTTCAGGATGACCCGACAGACATTTCTGGAGCTGTGCCAGTGTCTCAGCCCCGCACTCAGGCACCGGGACACTGCCATGTGGCGTGCCCTCCCTGTGGAGAAACGGGTCGGCATCGCTGTCTGGAAGCTGGCCACTCCGGACAGCTACCGATCCGTGGGGCAGCAGTTTGGCGTTGGAAAGGCCACCATCGGGGCTGTCTTCATGGAGGTAAGAGAACCCACAGGGGGAGGCCAGGGCAGGCCAGGGGGGCCAGGGCAGAGCAGGGGGGCCAAGGCAGGGCAGGGCAGGGTAGGGGAGCCAGGGCAGGTCAGGGTAGGGCAGGGCAGGGCAGGGGAGCCAGGGCAGGGCTGGGCAGGGCAGAGCAGGCCAGGGGGGCCAGGGCAGGGGAGCCAGGGCAGGGGGGCCAGGGCAGGGCAGGGCAGGGGGGCCAGGGCAGAGCAGGGCAGGGCAGGGCAGGGGGGCCAGGGCAGGGCAGAGCAGGGCAGGGGGGCCAGGGCAGGGCAGGGGAGGGTAGGGGAGCCAGCGCAGGGCAGGGCAGGGTAGAGCAGGCCAGGGGGGTCAGGGAAGGGCAGAGCAGGGCAGGGGGGCCAGGGCAGGGCAGGGGAGGGTAGGGGAACCAGGGCAGGGCAGAGCAGGCCAGGGGGGCCAGGGCAGAGCAGGCCAGGGGGGCCAGGGCAGGGCAGGGCAGGGCCATGCACACCCTGCTCACCCCTCATTGGGGCTGTCCCATGTGCTTTCTCTGCAGGTCGTGCGTGCCATCAACTCCATGCTCCTGCACAGGCTCATGAGGCTGGGGGACCCACGTGCCACTGTCGCCGCCTTTGCCACCCTGGGCTTCCCCAACTGCTTCGGGGCTCTGGATGGGACTCACATCCCCATCCGCGCCCCGGACCACAGTGGAGGCCGATACCTCAACCGGAAGGGCTACCATTCAGTCGTCCTGCAGGCCTTGGTGGACAGCTGGGGACGGTTTCAGGACATTTACGTGGGCTGGCCTGGCAGCACCCACGACGCCCGGGTGTTCCGGAACTCGGGCCTGTGCTGCCGGCTGGAGGCGGGGACCTACATCCCCCAGCGGGAGATCCCTCTGGGGGACACCACCATGCCCTTCTGCATCATCGCGGATGCGGCCTACCCCCTCCGGCCGTGGCTGATGCGCCCCTACACGGGCCACCTCTCCGCCAGCCAGGAGCACTTGAACCAGCGCCTGAACCGTGTGCGCCAGGTGGTGGAGCGCTCATTTGGCCGCCTCAAGGGACGATGGCGATGTCTCCTCACCCGCCTGGATGCCAGACCCAACAACATCCCCCAGATTGTGGGTGCCTGCTGCGCCCTGCACAACCTCGTGGAGAGCAAAGGGGAGAGCTTTCTTCAGGGCTGGGCCGCCGAGGCCGGCAGGGCACACCTCCAGCCACCTGCTGCCCCCAGTCGGCAGGTGGACCCAGAGGGGACCTGGGTCCGGGAGGCCCTGCGGGCCCACTTCGACGACCAGGCCGCGGGGTGAACTCTGCCCAGGCCCCCTACTGCCCGCCCCTTCCTCCCCCACACTCCTGCCCAACGCCCACACCATGGAGCACCCCACCGCCCCCCCCCCCCCCCACTTGTCCAGGAGAAATGACAGCACGAACTTGTGGGTGAACGTAAATGTTTCTTTTGTCCTCACGAATTTTTTTTTTTTTTTTAAATAAAAAATTATATATATGTGAGACAGAAACCAAAAAGGAGGGACAAACATTCAACAAAACCAAGATGGGCACAAATAAAACTATGTACAACAATAAAAATGAAAGCACTGTGCGCCATCAAAAGAAAAACAAAAAGCAGGGAGGAGAACGGGGAGAACTATGTACAGGGGGGGACGGGGCAAACAGGGGAAACACCCACACCACCCACCCAGTCCCCAAAGTCTGTCCAACAAGGGGGGGGGCCACGTCCCGGGCCCCTCGCCCCTACAGCCCAGCAGTGGGCGTGCCCGGCTGGGAGCTCCGCCGGGCCTACAGTCTGGTGCGCGGCTGGGTGGGAGCGGGCTCCACCGGAAGGTAGCGGCGCCGGCGAGTCGCGGGTGGCTCAAGGGGTCCCTCGGCGCGGTGGCCCTCGCGGGGAGGTGGTGGGGCGACGGCGGACGGCCCGGCGACGGCTGGAGCAGCCGGTGGTGGGGCTGCAGGAGCGCGCATGGCGGGCGGTGGCGCGGCCGGCGCGGCATGTGGGGCCAGGGAATCAATCAGCCGATTGATGGTATCCAGAAAGGCCCCCCATGCCTCTCTGCGCCAGGCCAGCGCCTGCTCCTGCAGCCGGAGGTGCTGCTCCGACACCTCCAGCTGCCGGCGGTGGAGGGCCAGCAGCTGGGGGTCTGTGGCCGCCGCTCGTAGCAGGCGTGGGGTCCGCCGTCTGGCACTCCGCGGGGCCGGTCGTTCCTCGGCCGAGGGGCTGCCCTGGAGCGAGGGTCCCGGAGGGGTCTCCGGGACGACCGATGCCTCGCCGGCGCTCTCTTCCGGTCCTTCGGATGGTGCAGGTGCAGGTGCAGGACACAGGAGAGGAGGGGGGAAAGAAGAATGGAGACAGGCGTTAGTGTGGGCCCCGAGCCATGGCCTTTGTCCCCCCCGCCCTGTGCTGCAGGTTCCCCATCCCAGTCCCCGGGAGATGCTGCTGTGATGGATGGGGTTCAGGGGTCCCCCTGCCCTGCACCCCGTCCCCTGGTGGGAGCGACTCTCACTTCACCCCGCAGGGTCTGAGAGCAGGAGAGGTTTCTTAGGCCACAGATGGCCAGTTTCTGGCAGGAGTGACAGCACCAGCTGTCGGAAGAGACAGTCCTTCCAACCCGTCGTGGGGAGAAGACCCCAAGGGGGGCCCCTCTGGAATGCAGCTTTCCCCCTCCTCTGGATGGCTGCCTACCAGCTCTCCCTTCCCCTAGCCTCTACCTGTGGCCCCCGCCCTCGCCCCCCAATTCCAAGCCAGCTCGGCTCCTCCCTCCTGTTTGTTCAGGGCAGAGGTGTCACCTGCCAGCTGTAGCGCCAGGATCCTCCTTTGGCCCTGGGAGCTCCTTGGCTCTGGTGGCTCATATGTAGCCTGAGTCTCCCTTTGGCACTCCCCCCACTCCATCGCATGCTGCTGCTGCGGGGTGTCCAACCCCCTCCGCCCGGGGGCCCCTCGAGGTTCCGCTCCCCCCTGGCCCGGGGATGGGGCATGGCACTGTCATGCAGGGTGGCGGGGGGCAGAGGCTGATGGCTGCAGTGCTGTGAGGGCCATGGCCCTGCTGTCCTTGGGGCCATGGCCATATGAGCGTGTGGGGGGCCCTGGACACATCTCTGTTCCCCCCGCCCCTCAAGCCCCGGGGTGTCCACCAGAGAGGGGTACCTACCTGTGGGTCCGCTCCCACGGTCCGGAGATCCCCGGGGGTCGGAGGCCCTGCTGCTGCTCCGGGATGGCAGGAGGAGGATCTGCAGGCTGGAATCGGTGGAGGAGGAGCACCCCTCCTCCTCCTCCTCCTCCTCCTGCCGCGATGTCCCGGGGATGGCCTCCGGGGGGGGCCCCCGGGGTGCGGGGCTTACCTCCGGGGCGGAGCCCGGCTGCAGGGCCTGCTCGGGCTCGTCAGCCGAGGTGTCAAGGGTGGCCAGAGGGGAGGAGGTGTGCCGGGAGCCCAGGATGTCCCTGAGCTCCCTGTAAAAGGGGCAAGTGACGGGGGCGGCCCCAGATCGGCTGGCTGCATCCCCGGCCCGTGCATAACCCTACCGCAGCTCCTTGACCTTACTCCGGACATGGTCCGGAGTGCGAGCAGGGTGACCCCGGGCAGCCAGGCCATCGGCCAGCCGAGCGAACGCATCCGCGTTCCGCCTCTTGCTCCCCATTACCTGGAGCACCTCCTCCTCGCTCCAGAGCCCCAGCAGGTCCCGCATCTCAGCCTCCGTCCAAGAGGGGCCCCGCTGCCGCTTCCCAGACTGCGTGGCCCTCTGGCTGCCCTGGCTGCTGTGGCTCCTCTTGGGGGGGGTCCCCTGGGGGCGCTGGGGGGGCTGCTGAGCAGCCATGGCTGCTGTAAGGGGCTGAGGGCTGTGCAGGCTCGCCGCCGCGTGTGCAGGCAGGAGCCTGCACATTGCCTCAGCCTCCTGCAGTCAGGGCGGGGGAGGGGACTTTTAAGGGGCCGCTCCACGCGGCCACCAGTGAGCTGCGGGGCTGGAGAGAGCGTCTCTGAACCCCCCAGCTGATGGCCGCCATGGAGGACCCGTCAATTTCGACGTTGCGGGACGCGGATCGTCCACACTGTCCCTACTTCGACGTTGAACGTCGAAGTAGGGCGCTATTCCTATCTCCTCATGAGGTTAGCGACTTCGACGTCTCGCCGCCTAACGTCGAAGTTAACTTCGAAATAGCGCCCGACGCGTGTAGACGTGACGGGCGCTATTTCGAAGTTAGTGCTGCTACTTCGAAGTAGCGTGCACGTGTAGACGCAGCTAAGGTGTGCTAAGCTTATCTGACAACAACTTGCAGGGTGGCTTTAATGCTATCATGAGGCACCAAAAAGCAGGCCACTTGTTTACAAGTTTCTTGCTCCTAACAGTCTTCTTAAGAGAATCTCTTCTATCAAGTTTCGGCCAAGAAAAATTCCCACAATAGCAAAATCCTTTTATACTGAGGCAAAGGCTTGCCATTCTCATGTCTGGCCACTATTGTGGGGGAAGAGAGAGACATCATCGTCATATAATTATTCTGATTTTCTCTCATCCCATAAAATTCTCTCCTTCAGTTTTTTTTCAGATTAGCTTTTTTTCGTATATTGAAGTTATTTTCCATATTCATATCCCTTTAATATCACCAGCTATGCAGCTGAATATGATATTTAAATGTCTAAATGACACAAACTGCTCCCCCCATGAATGATTGCATTTCTGGGTTTCATCCAGGCGTTTGTTTATTAGAATGAATTCAGAACTTTTATCCCATGGCTAACTTAAAGAGCATTAGAGAGGCCAATCTTAGGAAAAGTGCTTTATTCAGCTCTTACCAGTAATCTTGCAACACTGAAGTTTTTTATTCTAATTTGGCTCTCCTTAGCTTCTAAATGCTAACTCCCTGCTTTATTTCCTTTAATCAGTTTTGCTGACCCAGATGGGATAGTTAGGGGAAATGATGTATGACTGCTAGATGTTTCTTCTTGCAACTCAGCCTACTGCTTTGCTGAAGCATGCACCAGCTCTCTAATGTCATTTCAAGACATTACAAAAGGGTCCCACCCAGGACTATGTCATTTGGACGCTAAGTTTTAAATTTTATCACTGGGTTCCAGTCCCTTTCAAGGAGAGGTTTGGTATGTTAGTAAATAGAAAGGTACAATTATTGCAACATTTTAAACATTCTGCTATGTCTACACTTCGAAAAAACTTCAAAATGGCCATGCTAATAGCCAAATCGAAGAATACTAATGAGGCACTGAAATGCATATTCAGTGCCTCATTAGCATGCCACCGGCTGAAGCACTTTGAAAGTGCTGCGTTTCGCTCGCACGCAGCTCATCCACATGGGGGTCCTTTTCTTAGACATGTTAATAAGGCACTGAATATGCATTCCAGAACCTCATTGGTATTCTCTGAACTGGCTATTAGCATAGCTATTTTGAAGTTTTTTTGAAGTGTAGACATGGCCTTTTGGACAGATTTTAAAGAAAATCTGTACATAGTTATCTGTAAAGACCCAAGGAAACTCTCCTTGTTGCCCCTGCATTCAGATTACTAGAGTAAAATTGAAACTTATACCAAGAACATGATAGCTAAAGAGCCTTCAGCAGAATATTCATCCTTCCTGATTTCAGCAGCTCACACAAACCCCTTATTCCTCTTTCGATCTTCATCAGAGGCAATCTGCAATCTAAGATGAAGCAGGTAAATGGGTGTCATCTGAGTTCTTCCATTGTCTATGCACCATGGGAATTAAAACTATTTTTAGTACCTCTTATTTCATTCCAAGGTGCCTCTGCTTAAGCAGTAACAAGTACAAAGCCAGCTCCTGAACCTTACTATGATTGCTTTGTGGCATTAAATATCAATAATGCTATTTGAGATGTCTAGTAGAAGATTCCTTTGCAATGGAGGAAGCCTCACATAATACAGGACTGTTGTTGTGGTTTGTATGCCACCATACCCTTGTCCCCTGAACAGAGATTGTGGCCAAGCAATAGGGGATGTGACAGGAGTAGATCTACAATGTGGCAAACCCCAATTGCTGGAATGACCTTTTAGGGTGAATGTAGTTGTGCAAAAGTTAAGCAGACCCAGTTCTAACTTATTTTGTGAACGAGACTATTCTTTGGCCAATAATAATTTTGGGGGAGTGTGAAAGTGGTTTAAGTCCAACTTGACTCCAACAGAAATTAATTTTCTTTAAGGTAGTATTCAACCTATGCCATCACTAGGTCATTTAGTTAGATGCTGTGGACTAAAGCCAGCAGGTAACTCATAGCTCTGTCTATCCTTCACCATGTGTTACTACCATCAAGATGGCCTGGTTCTTGGATTAAATCAGCTCCTGGGTGAAGAACAGCTGGGTGAGCAAAACAAGAGTGATGCTAGCTTAGTATTTATTGTGTTCTGTTGTAATGCAAGAAATGCAGATTTCTGTATGTTCAAACAAATTAGCTTCAGTTAGTGTAAATGAAGTCAATCAGGCCCAGCCTTAGGGCAAAGCAAGCCAGGCAGTTGCTTTGGGCCTCATGCCTTCAGAGCCCTGTGCTCCAGTTGATTATAGCATCCCCCTCCCACCACTGCGCCCCACAATCAGTCTGCAACTGTATGACCTCCTCATGTGACTCTATAATCCATGCTGTGCCTGTAATTTTTCAACAAGACTGAGTGGTGTCTCCATGTGGGAAAAGCTATGAAAGATGCTGTAGCAATCTCCATTTTGCAGCCC
Organism: Carettochelys insculpta; assembly: GCF_033958435.1. Taxonomy (NCBI): domain Eukaryota; kingdom Metazoa; phylum Chordata; order Testudines; family Carettochelyidae; genus Carettochelys; species Carettochelys insculpta. The sequence goes on along the minus strand of NC_134139.1, from coordinate 161,037,537 downwards.
CATCCATTGGACAGGCCCTGTCGGTAGCCAAGTATAGTAGGCCTGTAACCTTTGGCTTAGATAAATGGCCTGATGATTACCTTTGGATTTTTGGGAACTTGGATGAGCTTGACTAATGGTTAAGTTGGAACTGAAAAGAAGTGTAAACTGTAAAAATCAGAACACTGCAAGAATATGGAAGTTAAACTTTAATCAATATGATAATAAAGTAAGATAATAAGTTAATAATGTATGTTCATTTTTAGAATAAGTATACCTCAGTAGTATGTGAGTGAGGAAGTCAGATCTGGGTAAGGAAGGTTAAGTATTAGCATGAATACTCATAATAGTACACAGGCCTTATAATAAAGTAAACCACCATGTGAAGTTAGCCCAGTTAATCTATGTTTTCTCAGTCATTCGACCTTTCAGCTCCTCTACCAATCATGAGCAATGAGGAAACTGGACCATCAGACACACTGCATGTCAGATGCAGTGTCAGTCCTTTTTTTTCCTCAAGGAATGGTGTGAGCATGCAAATCTAATCTGCAAAGAATTATACCTCAAGTACATATTATTACTATTGTTTCATGTGGCTTGCAGCTTTTCTGGAATTATTCATTGTTGTGATGACAATCTTTAAGGCTTTACTTTGTCCACAGTGTGAGCGTACTTGTGATACCCTGAGGCTTCCAACAAGACATTGAATTTGTTGTTTCAATTCTGTACAGCCATGATACTGTATGATTGAAATATGACCATTTGTATAATGAATATTGCCACTACTAGAAATTTGCAACAAGTCTTGTACAAACTATGTCATGTAAGGCATGAATGGAAAAGTTAGAATCTGTCAAATGATTATCCTGTTTGTAGGCATATATCATCTTGTGTCCCTAGTTATGTATATTGCCTACGTACCAGTATTTCAGATGCATTTTTCTTGTGGTAACACTGACGAGGTAATTTGCATTCAGATTAGCCAGACCATTGTGAAAGAACTATTCAAGTTGATGGCCCATTAGATCACATAATAGGCCATAGAAGACATTTGTCCATGACTGATGAGCCTTCTTATGAATGCTTTAGCCAAATATGGGTAAAGGCCGATCCTGTAAGTCACCAAAGCATCCAAGAACATATGACCTCCTCATGTGACCCTGTACTCCATGTTGTGCCTGTAATTTTTCAACAAGACTCAGTCATGTCTCCATGTGGGAAAAGGTATAAAAGATGCTGGAAGAATCTCCACTTTGCCTCTTTCCTGCTCTGATGTCTGGATTTGGGTTTACTCAAAAAGGAACATTCCAGCCAACGGACTGAGGACCTTCCAATATTTTGGAGGCTACCAGAGACTTTAAAGCCGACGATTTATTCCATGTATGCGTCAAACCTGAAACAAGAGCTCTTCAATGATTGCATGTCTATGATTTCCTTAACCATTTTTAACTCTCTGTTTATTCTTTTCTCTTAAATAGATACTAGCTATGAGATACTAAAATTGGCAACAGTAAATTTATTGAATACAATCTGAGTTATATATTGACCTAGCTGCATTGCTGATCCCTTGGGATTAGAAAGACTCTGTTTGATTAAATTGGTTTTAAATACCCATTTACAATAATGCCTCATGTCTATGTGGTGAAAAAAGGGCTGGAATGCCTAAGGAGACTGAAGTTTGGACTTCCCGTTAACCAGTGTGATGAGATAGAAATTTACTTTTATTTCTGGTTTGATATTTCTGGTAATAGAAAAACCACCAGTTTGGGGTGAGCCTTCCCTGTTTTTCAGCAATTTGCACTGAATCTGGTATTCTCAGCTTTGACCCACTGGGGAGTGATTGCAGTTGCCTGATTCTTGGACAAGGATCTTGTCACAGGAAGATCAATTGGTAAATAATAGAAATATTACTAATTTTGAAGGGTCAGGCAGCAGCTCATGGGCTGTGGCAAGTGTTTGGAAAAGTTTGCAGCCACAGGACAGTCTCCTGTGCTGAATGTACACAGCCAAAGTAGGCCAATTCATTCCTTTTTAGGAGTGCTCCTTGATTCCTCACTAATGCTAAATTCTCATATATAGCAGCTTCCATGAACAACATCTTTTACCATCTCTGCGTGGCTAGGAAATTCCATCCTGTACTGGCAGATAATGACCTGGGCTCAGAAGTTCTTGCTGTCATCACGTCTCTGCTAGACTACAGTAATATGATGCATCTAGGCATAAAACCTTCCATAACTAGGAAAATCCAGCTGCTACAGAAGCTGAAGAGCATCTCTTCACAACACTGGATAGTCTGACCTTTTCCCCACATTCAGGTCTTTTCTCCACATTCAACACCAGTTTAATGTACAATATTGAATCATGATCGAGATCTCTGTCCTTGTCTTCAAGGCACGTGCTAGCATGGGGCCAAGACATTAAAAAGAATGACTAAAGCTCTGGATTGATGGCTATCAGGACTGTGCCATGGGTAGCAGGTTTGCAACAGTCATGTTGTGGCAGGAAATGAGTAGCAGTGTTAGCACAGAGCCAGGTCAAGATACCAGGCTGTCAGGATCAGGTACTAAGGTAGACAGCAGAATCAGGACTAAGCAAAGGTGAGATGTCAGAGTCTAGTGTCCACAGTGTGGAACAGAAGCAGAGGGGCTATGTCATTGCTGAGACAGCTCTCCACGCCGGGGTATGTTGTATCGTGAGCCAATAAGTGGGCTGCAGGTGGCCACCATTCAGGCCATGCTGAGCTGTACGTTGTCAGTGTTTAGATTCACAGACTTCTGGGAAGGAATCCTGCCTAAATTTCCAGTGGTGACATCAATGTGTTGGCTGCACAATCCCAGGACGTAGTCTCCCAGTCTCCTGCAGTGAGCGTTGTTGACAGCTTTGCTCCTCTGGCAAAATGGAGTCTTCTAATGGAGTCTTCTACAGCGAGCATAAAGATTTGTGTGCATGAGGCAAACCTTTCCCACGGGCTTCTCCAAGACTCTGGAATGAATTTCCCCAGGAATTACAAAAATGTCACCATCAATGACAAGTGCGAGGTGCAAACACAAGGTGTATTTCTTTCACCTCACCCTCATTAATAAAAATGTATACTTGTGTTTGTGTTTGTAAAGATATCTTGAAATAAGTTATGACTGTTAAATGTGTTCTCCATAACACCCTAATCTTGGTTTGAATCCCCACTTTCCCCAGCATGACGTGACTTTGAAAATTCTTTATTTTAGCCATATTCTCACTGACACATACCTGATTCAAAACCAATCATGTTACAAGAAAGGACAGTTTGAATTGCTGAAGAATGTACTGTTGTCACAATTACCCTCACTTGTGCTGATTGACGTAATGTATCCAAAAGCTAAACGACAGGGGGATTGCTTGGGATCAGGCACGTGAGCACCATCAACGTTATTTCGCAGAGTATATTATGCAATTGCTCAGTGAAATTTGATCTTTATAATCACTTTTGTTTTCATAGTTAGGTGTGCAAAAAGTGCTCACAGAAAATATTAAACAGTCTTTAATGTGGCACAAGAACAGATAATCCTTGTCACAGTATTACCTCCATTGAAGTCAGCGTCTGGATGGAATAAACCTATTTCCTGTATTATCTGAGCATTCCATCTGGTTGATGCATAACTCATCTAGGTGAATACTAATTCTGTTATACTACGGTCTTGGTGAGAGCTGCCAAGGGAGCACTGGCTACTGTGCAGAGGCTTGGACTGTGTACCTCCCCTGGGCAGCGTCTTTAGGGGGTGGGAATCTGGGCTGGAGCTGGTCTTGATCCCTTGCTCCACCTAGTTGCCAGTGTTCCTGGGGTGGCTCTTAACATGCTCTGGTTCTGGCTTCCATCCTGGCCAGGTGGTGACTCCTTGGGGGAAGTAGAGAGGAAGGGGCATGGCCCTGGAGAGTGTGGGGCTCCTGCATGTGTCGTGGTTGTGCCTGCTGAGAAGGTCATCCTATATGTACACAAGGTCTCACCAGGAAAAATAAAAGAACAATCCTGTAATGGCAGACAACACGTTATTAAATAACACTAAGCAATATAATGGCACCTTGCAACATTATCTCTAATGGGAGGATGCTGTAGACTAGATTGTGTGGAAAGGGGTACATAACCTAAAAAAGAATTGTAAACCACTGCTTCGTAAAATGGCCACAGCTGGAGAGGGGACACGGGGAGGGTGGGCGAGGGCTCTGAGGTGGTCTCAAGAATTCTGTCTCTTTCAGGAGCTTGGCTGGTTGATTCTTGATCACATGCTGAGGGTCAAACTCACAGCTGTGGCTATGTTTACACTACAACATAAAGTAGATTTTAAGGGAGTTAGGTTGATTTTGCAATGTGCCTGTCTTCACTACAAATATCTTTAAGTTGAATTTAAGGGGTCCGAAGGTCGACTTTTCTGCTCCAGCTTTTTATGGCTAATGTCAAATTTGAATTTGAAAGGTCAACTTAATGCTAGTGTAGGCACAGTGTTATTCAATTTGATTTTATTGGCCTCCAGAAGTATCCCACATGTGTCCATTTTGACTGTTGTTTAACCTCCACTGTTCTCCAGGTGAACAGGAAGTAGGCAACAGGAATCAGCCTGGGCTCTCCAGCTGCCCTCCACACCACATGGCTACTGGGATCCCCAGCTGGCCACCACACCATGAGGTTCCTCCCCCACCATGCAGCTGCTGGGTCAAAATGAAATGAATCAGAATAACTCTATCAAAATTAAGCTTTTCAACAATACCAAAAGACAGCTTTTCAATAGCTCCAAATTGAAACTTTTCAGATTTTTATTTCTGCACTTTTACATTTCTCAGGACTGACCTATTGGCCTTGTAATTGCATGTGCCAAGGACAGGCTGTGGAAAAGTACTGTGAGAATGCATTTGACAGTTTGTTTTCAATGGGAGCGGGGAGTGAGGACAATGCACTCTGGGATCATGACATCAGACACCCACAACCACTTGTGGGACATTTTTTTCCCATAACACACTGGCACAGAAACCCAGAATGCAATGGGCGTGCAGGAACTGTGAGATAGGTACCCACAATGCATTGTTGACACAGTCTAACTTAGCAAAGGTAATGGAGACACACCATGTCAACTTTCTAAATGTGTGTGGACTGTCACCATCGACTTTATAACATCTAGGCTGCGTCTACACGTGCACGCTACTTCGAAGTAGCGGCAGTAACTTCGAAATAGCGCCCGTCACGTCTACACGTGTTGGGCGCTATTTCGAAGTTGAAATCGACGTTAGGCGGCGAGACGTCGAAGTCGCTAACCCCATGAGCGGATGGGAATAGCGCCCTACTTCGACGTTCAACATCGAAGTAGGGACGTGTAGACGATCCGTGTCCCGCAACATCGAAATAGCGGGGTCCTCCAGGGCGGCCATCAGCTGGGGGGTTGAGAGATACTCTCTCTCCAGCCCTTGCGGGGCTCTGTGGTCACCGTGGGCAGCAGCCCTTAGCCCAGGGCTTCTGGCTGCTGCTGCTGCAGCTGGGGGTCCGTGCTGCATATACAGGGTCTGCAACTAGTTGTTGGCTCTGTGTATCTTTCACTGTTTAATGAAAGTGTGTCTGGGAGGGGCCCTTTAAGGGAGCGGCTTGCTGTTGAGTCCGCCCCGTGACCCTGTCTGCAGCTGTGCCTGGCTCCCTTATTTCGATGTGTGCTACTTTGCCGTGTAGACGTTCCCTCGTTGTGCCTATTTCGATGTTGGGCTGAGCAACGTCGAAGTTGAACATCGACGTTGCCAGCCCTGGAGGACGTGTAGACGTTATTCATCGAAATAGCCTATTTCGATGTCGCAACATCGAAATAAGCTATTTCGAAGTTGGGTGCACGTGTAGACGTAGCCCTAGTGGTATAAAGTCGACTTTAATAAATTTGACTTTATTTCCTAGTGTAGACACAGGCTGTATGCGGATTGGACCATGTCAAATTGGCATTGACTCTGGGGTGTTTTCACCTTCTTCTGCAGCCTGTGGAGGTGGACTGCTTCTCAGGATTAGCTGGTTAGTTCTTCATCGTTTCTCCACCATATGGGGAGTCTCAAAGTGGTGCATATTATTCCTTCCTGGTCTCTGCCTGTGGCACACAATAGTGTGTCTCCTGTGGGCTAAAATACTTTGATCTCATTTTTGCTGTTAGGTTTAATGTGCTGGTGCTGGGTGGTGTTAGTGTTAAGGACAGAAAAGATATTTAATAGCACTTCTAGCTATATGCTATATGACTCTAAGTATTTGAATACTTGAGATTATGGTGGAATCTGGACACTTATGTTTCATGTATAAGGAAGAGTTTTAAAAAATATTTACTTTATATGAGTAATTCAACTAGTTACTGTCGTGTGCTTCTTAACTGTTAGGTTAAACATAATGCATTGGCCAGAATCTTTACCCAAAACTGGAACTAAAAGGATGACAAATATCTGAAATTCAAGAATTCTCTGATAATTTTCCTTCCATTAATTTTTCATTTTTAAAATGCCTCTGAATTTCCTGGATATTGTCAGGATTGGAAACAGATGTGCCCCAGTGCTGTGAGTGGATGAGGTGAAGAAAAGATTTCAAGTCCAATTTGTCGACTCAAGAGGTTCAGGTGATTTGTCTTGAATTTTGGACACTGTAATTTATGTATTTTCCATCTTTAATTGGTAAGATTAAAAATTTACTTCTGAAATACAAACAAGGCCCCATTCCTGCAAACTCATCCACAAAGCTGTAAGGATTTGTTTGCCAAGTCTAAATGAAGAATGGAACCATAATTCTAAACATTGGCTGAAAAGGCACTGATAAACACACTTCTCTAAACATTTTAATGGCTTGGTCTGGAACAGTTGATACCTCTCACCTGAAGAGGATTCTATTAATGTACTTTATCAGGGCTGTCAAGTGATTAAAAATTGTGATTAAGCATGCAATAAGAACAGCATTAATTATGCCATTAAACAATAGAATACCAGCCATTTAAATACCTTTCAGTGTTTTCAAATTTTAAATATATTGATTTGTATTACATCATAGAATTCAAAATGCATGCATGTAGTTTATATTTACTTTTGATAAAAATATTTGCCATGAAAAACCAAAGAAAATAGTGTTTTTCGGTTTACCTAACACTGGGGTCTGGAACTTGCAGCTCCAGAGCTGCGTCTGGACTTCTTTGTGGCTCCTAACACTATAATTACAAAGTTTAACAAAACAAAACGAAAAACCTTCCTGATTATTTTTGATATTTTGGTGAACATCTAAAAGCCTAACAATGAGCAACTCATACCTATATAGCAAACAATGTGTGATCTAGTAACAGAGAGGTAGCCATGTAAGTCTGTACTCCAACAAAACAAAGCAGCAGAAATGTAGCACTTTAAAGACTGTCAAAATGATTTATTTGGTGATGAGCATCAGATCTGAAGAAGTGGGTCTGTACCACAAAAGCTCATCACCGAATAAATCATTATATTAGTCTTTAAAGTGTGATCTGGAAACAATGGATAATTCCCCCTTTAATATGTTCAGTGCATTGTGGAATATGTGTCTTTACTGTTTTTAAAATAGGGATTACAAAAAGCATGGTTTGACATTATTTTTGAGAACTGCCTATCTGTCTTCTGTCCACGGACAAAGCCCTTTCTTCTTTCCATAGGCATGGCAAACTGCTATTGCTCGCTGGTTTTGGCTAGCATGCCCAAGGCGGGATGATGTCTGGGCATCTAATTTCAATTCCTTTGCTCAGCCCAGGTCACCTGACCAGTGGTCTGCATTCCCTTGACAAGTTCCAAGCATCTGGGATGTGGACTTGACTGTCTGAGCATCCAGTTCCCATCCCGTTGTTTAGTTAAATATTCTTGCTGGGGTTGAGTTCACACTTCCTATTTTTTTCAAAAAGTCTATTTGCCCCAGATCCCTCAAAGCTTGAGCTTACAGCCCTAGGATTAGTAAGCCAATGCTCAAACTATTGAGCTATCCCTCTAAAGCAGTCTCTAATACAGCTACCTAGCTAAAATCTGTAACTTTACCTACAGACACAATACAGACACATAAGCAGCATGCACAGATTTAGGACATCATCAGCTTTCATTAGCTACCTCACACAGCCCACAATATTTGGGGCCAATAGGTGTCCTGGGCACATAAAATGGCTTCCATATTCAATATAAAAATCCAGTCATGTGACAGCTGTCTTAACAGCACCTATTTCAAAATAGGCACTCTTTCTCATAGAATGAGGTTTGCCAATTTTGAAATAAACCAACTGCTAAAGTTGTGTTGTGTAGACACTAGAGGAACATCTACACTAGCCGGCTACTTCGAAGTAGCCAGCACAACGTTGAAACGGCACCTGTCGTGTCTATACGCGCCGGGTGCTATTTCGACATTGAAATCGACGTTAGGCGGCGAGGCATTGAAGTCGCTACTCACATTCTTGGATGGCAATAGCACCCTACTTCGACGTTCAACATCGAAGTAGGATGTGTGTAGACGATCCGCGTCCCGCTACTTCGAAATTGCGGGGTCCTCCATGGCGGCCATCAGCTGAGGGGTTGAGAGACACTCTGTTGAGCCCCTGCGGGGCTCTATGGTCCCCGCGCACAGCAGCCTCAAAGGCACCACGGACCTGGATTTCCTGTGGCAGAAAGCTGAGAGCGTGCAGGCAGCAGCACAGGCACGTGCTAGCCCTGCATGCTTCTCAGAGGCCCTGATCCCCGTTGCCTTCATCCATGGCCTCAAGCCAGCCCCCCGAGTGCCCCCAGGGCTCCCCTCCTGAGGGGACCCAGGCACCCCCAGCAGCCAGGTGGGGGGCCAAAAGGATGTGGGGCCCCTCCCGGTTGGAGGCCGAGCTCCGAGACCTGCTGGGGCTCTGGCGTGAGGAGGAGGTGCTCCACGTGATGGCGAGCAAGCGGCAGAACACAGAAGTGTTCGCCCAACTGGCCAAGGGCCTGGCCACCCAGGATCACCCTGCCCGCACTCCGGATCATGTCTGGAGTAAGGTGAAGGAGCTGCGGCAGGGTTACACCTGGGCCTGGGACTCAGCCAGCCAGTCTGGGGCTGCCCCTGCCACTTGCCCCTATTACAGGGAGCTCAGGGCCATCCTGGGCCCCTGGGACACCTCCTCCCCCCCGGCCACCCTTGACACCATGGCTGAGCCCCAGCAGGCCTCGGAGCCGGAGTCCAGCCCGGAGGCCAGCCCTGCACCCTGGGGCCCACCCGAGGAGCCCCCCCTCAGGACAGTGGAGGAGGGGTCCAGCAGCGAGGGGGGGGGTCCTAATTGACCTCCGTTCTCGGAGCACCAGCCAGGCATCCGCCCACCAGGCTTCCCCCAACTGTGGCAATGGATGGTCAGGTACGTATCCCACAGAACACACACCCATGGGCCACAGGGCGGGGGCACCAGACACGACCGGGAGCCTCACAGAGCCCCAGCGGACCCCAACCCGCGAATGCCCAGCCACATTACCATCCCAGGATGGTGGCACGGCCATCAGCGCCCGTCAGCACCTGTACCCATGGACAGAACTCAGTCTTGACCCCGGGGGCGGGGAGACAATGCCATGGCGACAGCCAACAGGGACATCAAACCCACTGACGGGGACGGAGACCCAGCACCCAAGAGGGGGCGGGGAGAATGGGCCATGGGCCAGGGCACTGTACTAACAGCCTTCCCCTCCCTCTCTCCCTCTCTCCAGCTACAGCATCTGATGCCCCACGCAGCAAGGCACCCTCTGTTGTCCCCGACAGCCTGCCAGAGGCCAGCCACTGCCAGCTCCCAGAGACACCCCCAAGGCCAGCGGGATGGTCCCGCCACCGCCAGACTCTGGGGATGGCCCCAGTGGACCCTCAGCTCCTGGAAACTCTCTAGCGGCAGACGGAGGTGGCGGAGGAAAGACTCCGTTACGAGCGGGAGGATTCCACCCGGCGGTGGGTGGCATGGGAGGACTTTATGGGGTTTTTCAGGGACATAGCTGGGTCGATCCGGGAGGCCGTCGCCCGGCTCCCACCCCCCGCTGCCCCCCGGGCCGCCCTCCCTGCCGCCCCACCCGCCTCACCACCGGCAAGCTCCACAGAGGCCACTGGGGCTGAAGACCGGCCAGTGGAGGCATCCTGGCCACACCTGCCGGTCCTCCCAGGCCCCATCCGGCCACGGCGGGGACCACGGACACGGGAGGGGGATTGCGAGCCGTACCCACCAGGGCTCGCGCCCCTCTACCCCCACCCCGCACTGATGGGGGCCCGGAGGACGGCTTGGCTGTTGGCCCATGTACATAGTTGTCCCCCTTTTTGTATATAGTTGTCCCCCTTTGTTTAGATTAGTTGCAGTTTCTTCATTGAATCAAAGAAGCTATCTGGTTTAAAAAAAAAGGTTTTATTTTCCAAAAAGCTGGAGGCGTGTGCTTGTTGGGGGGGTGGCATGCAGGTGTTGGGGGAGGTGTGCGGGCATTGCAGGCTGTGTGTGTGGGGGGGAAGTCTTCTGGGGAAGGCCAGGGAGGTGCTCAGGGGTCTCCCTGACCGAAGTTTGCCCACAGGGCCTCTCAGACCCGTACCCGCTCATGGTGGGCCTGGCTGCTGGGTATGGCGGCCGGCTGGGGGAAGCCTGTGCTGGCATCAACCGCCCACCCCAGACGAAAACCTCCCCCTTGCTCTCAACGATGTTGTGGAGCGTTCAGCACGCGCCCACAACCTGGGGGATGTTCTGGAGGCTGATGTCCAGTTGGGCACGGAGGCACTGCCAGCGGCCCTTCAGATGGCCAAATGTTCTCTCCACCACCTGGCGGGCGAGGTTCAGGTGGGCATTGAACCGCTCCTGGCTGGCGTTGAGGTGGCCGGTGTATGGGCGCATGAGCCATGGCTGGAGGGGGTAGGCCACGTCTGCCACAAGGCAGAGGGGCACGGTGGTGTCCCCCAGAGGTATCTCCCTCTGGGGGATGTAGGTCCCCGCCTCTCCAGCCAGTGGCACAGGTCCAAGTTCCTAAAAACACGGGCATCGTGTGTGCAGCTGGGCCAGCCCACATCCACGTCCTGGAAGCGGCCCCGACTGCCCACCATGGCCTGCAGGACCACAGAGTGGTAGCCCCTGTGGTTGATGTATCTTCCTCCGCTGTGGTCTGGGGCGCGGATGGGGATGTGGGTCCCATCCAGGGCCCCGAAGCAGTTCGGGAACCCCATGGAGGCAAATCCGGCGACGGCTGCGTCCAGGTCCCCGAGTCAGATGACCCTCTGGAGCAACATGGCATTAAGTGCACGGACCACCTGTTGGGAGGGAACACAGGTGCCCATGAGGCTGTGCAGGGTGCCCCAGGGCCCTTTCCCCAGGCCCCCCTCCCAGGCACCTCCCCGAGTACCCGACTTGCCCAGCCCATTCCTCCTCGGTACCTGTCCCTTTCCAGCCCACACCTGGCCCCTCCCTCCCTCCCCAAGCCCACAGCTGCCCCCCTCCACCCCCCAGTGGGTGTGTGCCGGGCCTCCTTACCTCCATGATGATGGCCCCAACTGTGGCCTTTCCCACTCCAAACTGGTATTCCACGGAGCGATAGCTGTCTGGAGTGGCCAGCTTCCAGACGGCTATTGCGACCCTCCTCTCGATGGGGAGGGTGCGCCACATCTGGGTGTCGTGGTATCTCAGTGCTGGGGTGAGCCACTGGCAGAGCTCGAGAAAGGTCTGCCGGCACATGCGGAAGTTCCGGAGCCACATATCGTCGTCCCAGTCCTGCATGACGAGCTGCTCCCACTACTTGGAGCTGGTGGGGTAGCTCCAGAGGCGGGGGAGCAGCCGGTGAGGGAGGAAGAGGGGAGCCCGGTGGTCAGGGGCATCCCCGTCTGCCTCCAGGGTGGGCTTCTCTGGCAGGAGCCACTGGGTGGCCTCCCGGGCAGCACCTAGCAGGGCACTTGCCCCCTGGATGACTACTTGGAGGGCCTCCGCTTCCTGCTGCTGCTGCTGCAGCTGCTGTTGGGTGTTCATATCTGCTGTGACTTGGTCTGTGAGAGTGGCTACTGCTTTGCAGACTTCATGCTGGGCAGGTCAGGCGTGTCTGGGAGGGGCCCTTTAAAGGAGTGTCTTGCAGCTGCCCCGGAAGGGCTAGTGTGCTCTGTGACCCGGTCTGCGGTCTTTCCTGGCCCCTTATTTCGAAAGAGGGTGCTTGTGTGTGTGGCCGCTCTGCATCCCCTTCCAGGGTGGCTCCTTTCGATGTTCCCCGTCTCTACTTTGACGTTGAACGTCGACTTTGCCAGCCCTGGAGGATATGTAGACGATAATTGTCGAAGTAGCCTATTTTGATGTTCTTACTTCAAAATAGGCTACTTCGACGTAATGTGCTAGTGTAGACGTAGCCTAGGATAGTTATTTTGAAATAGGTGCTGAGACAGCTACAACATTAAATATTTGGCAAAAGGCAGGTAAAGCACTAAGCAGGTGATATACAATTCTCTCTTTAGGAGTCAGTCACAAATTTAATGAATGCATTATTTTTACTGAACATGATCAGCATGGAAGTATGCCCTCTAGCCAAAGCATGAAGGGGCTTACAAATGTTTAGCGTATCTGGCATCTGAATACTTGGAACACTGGCAACAAATATATCTTGTAAATGCCTCTTCTCACTTTCTGGTGCCATTGTAAATAAGAAGCAGGCAGCAGTGTCTGTTGTAATTGCAAACAAACTTGTTTGGTTTAATGATTGACTGAACAAGAAGTAGGACTGAGTGTACTTTCGGCTCTAAATTTTGTCTTCTTTTGTTTTTGAATGCAATTATTTTGTACATGGTTCTATATTTTAAAGTTACAGCTTCACGATAAACAGACTGTACTACAATATTTGTAGGAAATGAATTGAATATAATTGATTTTATTTATCATTTTTACAGTGCAAATGTTTGTAATAAAAATATATTAAGTGAGCCTTATACACTTTGCCTTTTGTGTTGAAATAGGAATCAACATATTTTTAAAATATAGAAAAACAAACAAAAGTTCAGTTGGTGTTCTATTGTTTATGGTTGATTGTGATTAATTTTTAAATTATGATAAATTTTTAAGTTAATCATGTGAATTAACTGTGATTAATGATAGTCCTACTGACTACTACCTTTTTACGTGAATTGTGTGGATTGGGAAATATTTTTGAACATGGAGCAGTTACCAGATTTGAGAAATAATTAACCTTAGCCCTGATGTTTGAATTTCTGTGCTGGGATCAGCCTATTCTTAGCATAAGTTGGTGTGAAAAGCTTTTTGGTGCTCTATGCTTCATTATGACTATGTCTACACTAGCACCCCGCTTTCGAAAGGGGGATGCTAATGAGATGCTTCTGGATATGCTGATGAGTTGTGCAATGCATATGCTGTGTCTCATTAGCATAATGGCAGCTGTGACACTTCGAAAGTTCTGCTTTCAATCTCGTGCAGCTTGTTTACATGGGGTCCTTTTCGAAAGGACCCTGCACACTTCAAAATCCCCTTATTGCTATAACCAAATAGCTTGATGCTCAGATTCCTATAACCAAATAGGAATAAGGGGATTCTGAAGTGTGCGGGGTCTTTTTAAAAAGGACCCTGTGTAGACGAGCTGTGCGCGATCGAGAGTGGCACTTTTGAGGTGCCACAGCCGCCCTTATACTAATGAGGTGCTGCATATTCATTGCAGCACCTCATGAGCATATCCCAAAGTGTCTCATTAGCATTCCCCTTTTGAAAGGGTGGTGCTAGTGTAGACATAGCCTATATATCTTATAAAACATCAGGGCTACGTCTACACGTGCCCCAAACTTCGAAATGGCCATGCAAATGGCCATTTCGAAGTTTACTAATGAAGCGCTGAAATGCATATTCAGTGCTTCATTAGCATGCGGGCGGCAGCGGCGCTTCGAAATTGACGAGCCTTGCCGCCGCGCGGCGCGTCCAGACGGGGCTCCTTTTCGAAAGGGCCCCGCCTACTTCGAAGTCCCCTTATTCCCATGAGCTCATAGCTGCGTCTACACGTGCACGTTACTTCGAAGTAGCGGCACTAACTTCGAAATAGCGCCCGTCACGTCTACACGCGTCGGGCGCTATTTCGAAGTTGAAATCGACGTTAGGCGGCGAGACGTCGAAGTCGCTAACCCCATGAGGGGATGGGAATAGCGCCCTACTTCGACGTTCAACATCGAAGTAGGGACGTGTAGACGATCCGCGTCCCGCAACATCGAAATAGCGGGGTCCTCCATGGCGGCCATCAGCTGGGGGGTTGAGAGATACTCTCTCTCCAGCCCTTGCGGGGCTCTGTGGTCACCGTGGGCAGCAGCCCTTAGCCCAGGGCTTCTGGCTGCTGCTGCTGCAGCTGGGGGTCCGTGCTGCATATACAGGGTCTGCAACTAGTTGTTGGCTCTGTGTATCTTGCACTGTTTAATGAAAGTGTGTCTGGGAGGGGCCCTTTAAGGGAGCGACTTGCTGTTGAGTCCGCCCCGTGACCCTGTCTGCAGCTGTGCCTGGCATCCCTATTTCGATGTGTGCTACTTTGATGTGTAGACGTTCCCTCGCTGTGCCTATTTCGATGTTGGGCTGAGCAACGTCGAAGTTGACCATCGACGTTGCCAGCCCTGGAGGACGTGTAGACGTTATTCATCGAAATAGCCTATTTCGATGTCGCAACATCGAAATAAGCTATTTCGAAGTTGGGTGCACGTGTAGACGTAGCCCATGGGAATAAGGGGACTTCGAAGAAGGTGGCGTCCTTTCGAAAAGGAGCCCCATCTGGACGCGCCGCGCGGTGGCAACGCTCGTCAATTTCGAAGTGCCGCTGCCACCCGCATGCTAATGAAGCGCTGAATATGCATTTCAGCGCTTCATTAGTAAACTTCGAAATGGCCATTTGCATGGCCATTTCGAAGTTTGGGGCACGTGTAGACACAGCCCAGCTGTCCATTTTAAATATTGCTGTAGGTGAATTCAGTACATCTTTGTAAGCTATCACAACTTTAAATTAGGCCTTAAAGACCTAATAGTGCTTATTACATTAAATAAAGCTGATAGGATCAAGCTATTTCCATTGTAATTTTATTTTAAGTGTGTTTAGGCAGTTATCCAGAGTTGACAAGGACAAATGAGCTCTGCTCACGGAACTTTTTCATCTGCATTGATCCATGCTAAAAAGACTAATATAACTTCTATTGGAAAATGGTGTGGATCTGAAAAACAATGAGCAAATATAAGAAAAGTAGGTTAGCTGGGAACTGTAGCCATTGTTATTGTTTAAGCTTTAAGAAAAAATAATCAGCAAGAAGCAAACAAACAACTTCTAAAATGATAACTGGCATACCTGTTAGAATCACTATAATTTCTTCTACTAAGAGAGATTTTGTATCAGAGAATTTTGAAATGCCAGTAGCCAGTTTGGATGGAGAGATAACAAGCAAACAACCCAAATTAATTTGCTTCCTTATGTCTAGCAGGAAAGGGAGAAACATTAGGAATAATTGATAGTGACGGGATAAGAGAGATAAAGAGATGGACTGGGAAGTATTTAATGACTCTTTGTAGTAGTACATCTGTCACACTTTTTGTGCTACATTAAAGTTTCATTATTTTCATATTTCTTGTTTTCATATATTTCCATCCCCTTCTTTCTGCTAAATTTACCAAGTAATATAATGTGGATAATGGAGAGCTCTTGCTGAAAATGTCATTGAATCTGTTACTGGAACTGAATAAAGCACCTCAGCCATGCATTCCCCTTCATAATATATTTTCAATTAGTGGCTTAGGAATGGTATACAATAAAGACTCACTTTCTCTGTCTTTTTTTGAAAATCATATAGAAAGCAGTACATCCGAAGAAGAAACAGTGAACCATTCATTATACAAGTATTAGTAACTCAGATTTCTTTTTATTAAAGAAAATGATTGCAGAAGTCTGGTTACTAAAGAGATCTATTTTTCTAAGGGTTTGTGGTCTTCAGGCTGTTAAAACAATTGATTAATTTTATTCTTCTGAGACTACTATGGTAAATTTCAATCTAAACATACAGGCAGCATCTACACTAGCAAACTGTGTTGAAAAAGCCAGACCTTTTTCGAAACCTGCTCCCAGAGTATCTACACACAAAACGTGCTCTTTTGGCTTGAAATTGAAAATGATGTGGCCTCTTCTGCTCCTGGATGAGGAAGAGCCCCTTCTTTTGTTATGCTTAAACAAAGCACATGAGATCTTTTATAGGGGAAAAGGCAGAATGCCACATTTATTGAGAATATAACAGTAGTATATGCTTTTCAGACACACAGACACTCACACACCCACACACACACAGTGCTCCGCCAAACGATGTTATAGTTACCAATCCAGAGCTTGGATCAATCTAGTGGCCAGCTAGACTGATCACAGAGGGGGAGCAGGGCCTTGTCGGATGCGATCCGATGCGCTCCCACAGTTGGTGGCTAGATGAACCCAAAGTCCCATGGCAAAGCATGCTGCTTTTATAATCCTTTCCTCCGTTGAGGTTTGCTGTGTCAGTCTGATACCAATTGTTCTCAAAGCATCTTATCCCCATATGGGGACCCCATGTGCCCAGCCACCCCCGCTTGCCCACTAGTCAATTCTCAGAGGGGGACCACAATGATCATCCCCATCTCCAAGGCATCACAGAGTCCATGTGTGGCAGGTCCACTGAGCAGGGAACATATGCTTCTGGGACATCCGCCATCCTTTGGCCTGGGGGTGGGGTTGCCCATGGGGGGTTGGCAGCACGGCCCTCAGGGCTGGGCTGCAGGACAGATGTCCTGTCTCTCTTTCCACTTCCATCCTTACAGCTGTATCATATCAAGGCTGGGAGAGTCCCAGCTCACTCCCAGGGCCAGCCTGCCCCATCCAGCAACTTGGGTCAGGAAGCCTGGGAGCAGTGGTGGAGAGGGCCAGGGCACTTTCACCACCAGCACCCGGTCAGGCCTGAAGCCAGCAGCCAAGTCACCACACCAGGGACCATGAAGCCTCTGCATACACAGCCACCCCCTGCCACAAGAATGAACTGGCTGAGTACCACCTGAGGCTGGATGAGGCTGACCTGGTCTGGCAGCAGAAGGCCTGGTCTAAGCTGATGGTCACCCTCCGTACCATCTGTGGGGCCCTCATGAAACAGACAGCCCAACCTTCAGTCCCCCAGTTGCCCCCTGCCTTCCCAGCTGCCCTTGCTGCCTCCTTTGCCCTCACTGTCCTGCTCCCACCCAAGCTCTCTCCTGCCATCTTACTGGGCTTTGCCCAGTGGATAATGGCCATGGTGGGCCCCACCTTGCCAGTCCCCCATGCTCCTGGCTGCCCAGCCCTCTGCCAAGCTTGAGCCCTCTGTACTCTTCCCACTCCCCTACCTCCCTGAGCTTCTGGCCTCATCCCAGACCCGATGGGGACACCGGACCCAGGGAGAGAGGTGCGCTTGTGGACACCATGGCTAATGGCCCCCCCACCTCTTCAGGGATTAAGACCCCACACCTCATCCCAAGTCCTTGTCCAAGTTCACATGCCCCCAACCTGATTCCCATGCCCTACACTTATATAGTAACCCTGTTCATCCCTGTACATAGCTTTTTGCCTAGTTTTCAGTTTCCAAACAGTTTGATACAGTTCGGTAAAGATTTATTTTTCTGCACTTCATGTTGCTTGTTATTGGGGGGGATGGGCTGAGGGGTGGATGGGCAGGAGGAGTTATGGGGCAGGGCTGTGAGCTGGAGGGGCATGCAGGGGGTGCCTGAGGGAGGGTCACTGGGTCTTGTGGATGAAATTCTCCCAGAGGGTCTCCCAGATCTGCAGCTTATTATAGCGGGCTTGGCGGTAGGGGGCTGTGGTGTGCTGTTCGTATGCGGGGCTGGTCTTGATCATCCATCCTGTGAGGAAGGTCGCCTCCTTGACTTCCATGAGATTGTGTAGGACAAAGCATGCCCTCAACACCTGGGGGATGTTGTGCACCCTGACGTCATGGCGCATGAGCAGACACCTGAACTGCCCCTCCAGGCAGCCAAAGGCACAAGCCACTGGGTAGTGTGCCTGATCAACAGCTCCTGGGTGGGGTTGGGGTGGCCTATGTATGGCCACATAAGCCAGGGCTGCAGAGGGTCAGATGCATCACTCACTATGCACTGGGGCATGGTGACTTCCCCAAGTGCAAGCTCCTGCTTGGGGAATGTGGGCCTTCTCCTTCATCCTTCAGCATAGGCCAGACTTGTGGAAGACCCACATGTCATGGGACCAGCCTGACCAGCCCACATATATTCAATTGCCTAGGGAGGTTGTAGAATCACCAGCACTGAAGATATTTAAGAGCAGGTTAGATAGACTTCTGTCAGGGATGTTCTAGACTGTGCTTGGCCCTGTCGTGAGGGTAGGAGACTGTACTCAATGACCTCTTGAGGTCCCTCCCAGTCCTAGGATTCTATGTCCATGGAACTCCCGCTTTGGTCCACCAGGGACTGCAGTACCACCAAATGGTAGCCCTTGCGATTCATGTAGCAACTTGCACCGTGGTCCAGGGCTCAGATGGTGATGTGCATGTCATCAGTAGTGCTGAAGCAGTGTGGAAAGCTGAGAGTGGTAAAGCCAGAGATAGCCAAGTCCAGGTGCTTGATGTGGATGACCTTCCAGAGCACCACACCTTCATGATCACCCTCATGACTTGTAGGGGATGGAGAGCGAGCACACTTGTAAGTGTGTGAAGAGGTGCCCTGGCAATGGTGAGCTCCCCTGCCCTCTTCTGGCCCCATCCTCCCCCTGAGTCCTCCATGCATCCACCCCCCCATGAGGCCACCTCTCTGGCAGTGGGTCTGTATAAGGGTGGGGCATCATGGCTCCCCTAAGGCTAGGCCTCCCCACCCCCCCACCCCATCTCCTCACATCTGCCCCTGGACCACAAGGGTCTCCCTTACCCAGCAGCCCCTGCCCCTATCTGTGCCGGTCTTGCAAGTGGGGTGTGCCTTACCTCCATGAGGATGGCCCTAATGGTCAACTTGCTCACCCCAAAATGCTACCCCCCCCGAGCAGTAGCTCTCTAGGGTGGTCAGCTTCCAAATGGCAATGACCACATGTTTCTCCAAGGTCAGGGTGGTCCACATGTGGGTATCCTGGCATTTGAGGGCAGGGGCAAGGCAGATGTAGAGCTCCAAGAATGTTTCTCTCCACATGCAGAAATTCTTCAGCCACCACAAGTCATCCCACTTGCCCAGGAGCAACTGATCCCACCAGTCACTGCTGGCAAGGTAGCTCCACAGATGCCAGATGTCCAGGACAGGGCTATGGTGAGTTGGAGGAGCAGGGGCCACATCTCTGCCACTGGAAGAGCTGGAGGGTGGTTGCAGGATGGTGGCCAGCAGCTCAGCCAGGGCAAACATGAGGGTCTGGAGCTGCTGTTGGTCCATATCTCTTGTCTGTGAGCTTCTGTACCAGGCATAGGCTCTGTTATGTTGTGTGCAACAAGGCATGCCTCAGCATTTGCAGGGAGTGGGTGTTTGGGAGGGGACCTTTATGGAAGTGTGCGGCTGGGTCTCCTGGAAGGGCTTATGGGTCATGCAACCCCAGCTGCAGTATTTCCTGCACCGTTCTTTCAAAAGAGCAGAGTGAGCATTCAATCCACTTATTGTGCGTGGATGCAATATTTCAAAAGAAGTTTTTCCAGAAGAGATCTTCCAGAAGACCTTCTTTCTTAGAACCACAGTAGTGTAGACACAGCCTAGTGGTACACTTTCCATAATTGTGATGTAGTAACTCTTGGGTCACTGGTTCAGCAATGTAAATGTATTACTCATGCTCTCCTGGATGCCTCTGCTTTCAGGTAGTCAACTGAAAGATATTGAAAGAAATCCCTCCTTGCTTTGTATCAATGTCATGGGCTTGATACCCCCATCGTCCTTGGGGTGGGGGCTTCATATCCATGACACTCTGTGTCCTGTTTCTACATTGTGTGACTCAATGTTTTGGGTCTTCACCACAGTCCTCGGTACTGGGCGTGCATGGCTTGTAAGCCAGATTCTATAGCATGGCCCTCTTTCTTATGGCAGTGTAGTTTAGAGGCTAGCATGAATTCCAAGGAGTGACAGAACACCGCCTTGGGGTTGGGGGTTAGTCAGGGCAGGGGATCTGGGCCCAACCTGTCCAGTGGGTCCCAATCCAAGGCCTTGCTGGAAGTGGGGGTTGACTGGAACCTGTATGGCAGAGCTCCCACCAAAACACACTGAGCTTAGTCCCAGTACTGCTACCATTCCCTGAAAAACTCTCCTGGGATATTTCCTATGCAATTCTTGGTGTCTCTCCATATTTGGGTCCTCCTTCTCTCCCCTCTTGGTGGTGTCTCAGGTGAGGAGGTTCATTTTGGTCTCCCTTGGCTGCCATTAGCATACCGGCATGCAGGCAGCCCTTCAGGAATTAGCGCAGCACTTCTTTCCCTATTGTCAGTCATCCCAGACTGAGATCCTCTGCAGTCTTTCATATGTTGCCTCCATCTGAAGCTTGGCTATCAGAGCTGAGAGGTCAAGGCCTCCTCAGATAGGAGAGCATGGTTAATTCTCAGTGCATCAGTGTGGGATTGATACAACCCTTCATCATTAGACATTGCAACCCAAATTTTCACTATATAGAGTGAAAAAAACCCATGGGAACAATGAAGCTGTTGGGCTTTCTTCCATTTTGTCCACCTTGTGAGTGGAAGAGAAATGGTACTAATCACAAAATACCACGAGCAAATACTTCTCGTAATGTATATTGTTTTTTCCCTGTTGCCATCAATTTTGTAATTGGAACAGAATAGGAAACCATGAACTTCTAGAGATGGAAAAGTAGAAAAATATGGTGATTTGCAGTTCACTTTCATTCAATTTTACTTTTTGGTGAGCTGCTGTCTAGAAATAATGACACTGAACTGATGTCTGTATAAGATTTTGATTTTTTAATGAGCACGGGTGTATTGGGCTCACCATTGGCAGATATGTTCACCTCTTGATGCAAAGGCAAAGTGGCAATTTCCCTCAAGTTAGATCTTAGATCCTTGCTCACCAAGCCCTCTCTTGATGTTGTCAAATGGTCTTGCCAATTATTAGGGTCTCCAAGTTTATTTAGAAAGACAACTGGTAAAAAAAATGGGACAAGAAATCCTGGTGCTTTCTGGAATCCCTTTTATTTGCTGTTTTCAATATGGAATTAGGTCTGGTGATAGCACAAGTGGCTACATTTGTTTCATTATTTCATTACCTTTTATAGGTAGCTTTCAGTGGTTATTCGTTTCCTCAACATCTCTAGCGTGGCATTGAGCAGATTTTGAAAATGTGTCGTACTCGCTGTCTAAAACAGGATATTCTGTGGTGGATTTGAAACACTAAATGCATTTCTTCCTTGTTTAGCTTGTTGTATGTACTATTATGTTGCAAACCTGTCTAGTAAGACTGTAACCATAGTAAATGTAAGCAAATGTGACATTTAGGAGCAATAAATTAGGTTTAAAATATGGGTGTGCCATGGAATTATTTGTCTCATTGAAGTGTGCTGTGTTACTGAAAAGACTGGGGAGCACTGAGTTAGAGTATACGAATTGGGTCAGACCAATGGTCTGCTTAGCTCAGTATCCTATCTTCCAACAGTAGCTGATATCAGAGTTTCAGGGGAAATGTACAGAACAGCACTGACTGAAGCTATGGCCAGATGAGCCTTTGATGATGCTATTGGCTAGAGAGAACAACCTAGGAATGGCTGTGCCTTTGGTATTGAGGAATTTACCTCACATCAGAAGATGTCTAAAAATGGAGTGTAGCCAAGGCACCATGAGTAGCAGAATGGACTATATTCCCTGAGTATGTATATAACATCTTGGAGTCATGTACTAGGGGCAGATGGTATCTCCTGGTTTTCCTGCTGCCATGGCGATTCTGGTTTTAGGGTGCTGGTTTCATCAGAGCTAGCATGGATATATCTTGAGCAGGAACATACACCTCTAACCGAAAGTGTAGATGCATGAGAGGGGGGACTTTCTCCACTTATAGGTACTAAATAAGGAGTACTAATCAATACATTATTTGCTTGTTTTCTAATCTATTTTATATAGGTTTTTATACCACCATCTTCACCATAGTATTTGAGTATCTTCAGTGCTGCTGTTGATTTTTAGCAACTATTTCCTTCAGCTTTTAACCAGTAATTTGGGAAAATTTCCTTTTAGATGCTTATGTTGCCAAAGTGATCCATGTCATTGCACTCATTCAAGTATAGCAAATTGTTTTACATTGGTTGATTCAAAGCAACAGCAAATAAAGAAAGTTGCTCTTCATTTCCTTGCCTGTGCTAGCTTTGTGTTGCATATTCATGCAATTCTCAGAACTCGTAGGTAAGCATAATAGAATTCATCTCTACTGTTGTACATGGATTTTTTGTGCCAGGCCTTTCACGACAGTATCCCAATCTTGGCCAGGGCCTCTAGGCACTACAGTAATTCTATTAATAGTAAGAATTAATTATGGTATGCTTTCAGATGGGAAAGCGCTATCTGACTTGTAAAATTAACAACTTTATGTGTGAATTAGTGTTACAGCAACATTTGAAGGTGAGCTGGAATGTGTGTTAAATACATGCTAGAAACATTAATGAAATATAGCAACCCTCCACCAGTTCCATCAAAAATAACCTAGCCTTCCGGGAACTTGTCCTTTTGAAACAAAATGTTGTCAACTTCAGTGCTTCACAAATTTAGAAGCCTTGCCACAATGTGCAGCCAATGCACATATGCTGAAAATCACCAAAACAAATGATCCTCTTACTTTTATAAATGATTTTGGACTAGGAATTGTCTATGTTGAATGGAAGACTTCTGTCTAAAAACTCTCCCCAGCTAAAGAGAAAAGGAGCAAGCAATGTTGGTAAAGAGAAAGTTTCTGCACTTAATATCTTATATTGCAAATGTTTAAACTCTTTCTTCTCTCTGTATCTTTAATAAAATATTAAAAGTTTTAATGATATTTGCCATGGTACTAAGGATGCTGAAGTCCCTGTAAACCAAATCGTGAACCTTGTTTAATAGTGTTTAAAGTTGGACAGTGACAGGGACATCTTAACATTTCTGAGGTCCACTATTCCATCTAAATTACTACAACAGGCCTCAACCGGAGCCCCAATGACTCAACAATAACAATTAGTAACTGGGAAGCTAGAGCAGATTGAATATGGGAATGCAGCATGATTAGAGCAGGATATAAAAAGACGTGTGTATAGACTGTTTTTGAAAGGTGCCAAGATTGATCTCAGAAAAACATGTCATTTTGAGACTCTTGGCTCCTTCCAATGCAGATTCTGACTTGAACAAGGCTACTAGGCTAGCCCAAGGATTTTCTCATGCTGTGACTAAATAATGCCTTATTTTGAAAAGGATGTCTAGTAAGACTGGAAATACTTACCCGTAGGTCTAGTCTCTCTCAGGAGTCTGAATTCAGTTGAACTTACTGAACAGAGCCCTGGTGAGAAACAGATGTACTGGAGATCACAGGTTCAGCCTCAGAGTCGTGGTGTTACATAATCCACCTCAGGAAAAAAGTGCGGGCCCTTGGGGCTGACACACAAATCAGGTTCTCCTAGGCAGGGTAAGAAGTACAAACACAGGATGTGCGGAACACTTCATGCCAAGTGAGAAACACTAAATAAGATGCAGCAGCATCTGCTGCTCTGGGCATCATGATAGGTCTGGAAGTGGCCACCTTCCCCCTCTTTTCTCCTCATCTCTAGCAGGTTGTGTCCTCAGCCATTGCCAGAAGGAGCTGCTCATACTGCCCCTCCCAAGCCCCCACATTCTGTCTGGGTGCAATGCAGGAAGAAGCTGCACAGGAGCTGCGAGTTTTCCAAGCCATAAATGGGGGACGAGTGGAGGAAAAGACCTCACAGTAACAGGTGCCCTCCAACCTCACATTCTGCAGCAACCGCTGTCCCCTGTCCTCCTGAGTCAGAAATGCTGCCCCTCCCTCTCTCACTGTGATGGCTCTGCTTACCCGGCTCTGCTGGTGGAACTCAGAGCCTATCGCCTCTTCTACTGTTGCCAGCCTGTTGTTTCTCAAGGTGGCCCTGGGTTCTGGGGAT
Source organism: Carettochelys insculpta (assembly GCF_033958435.1). Classification (NCBI taxonomy): domain Eukaryota; kingdom Metazoa; phylum Chordata; order Testudines; family Carettochelyidae; genus Carettochelys; species Carettochelys insculpta. The sequence continues at coordinate 161,013,507 of NC_134139.1, read as the reverse complement.
GACTCATCAGAGCAGGCCACAGCTCAGCCCCCTCCTTTCCATCTGTGCTTCTAGAGGCCTGAGAGGTGCCTGGTGGGGGTAGCAGAGCATGGAGGGCCTCAGACAGCAGCAGAAGTGGTGAAACAATGTGAGGGACCTAGACAGACGCACACAGAGCTGCTGGTCAGGTGATCATGTGGGGAGGAGCTGGCTCAAGGAGAGAAACATGGGAGTTTTGAGCTGGGGCCAGGAAGAGTGAGCAGGAACCATGAGCAGTGCCCATGGTGGGTGAGTAGGAGCCAGAAGCTGATTATGGAACTGAAAAAAATGGAAATTTTGATGTTCTGGGATGATATGCAGGTTTCCTGGGGCTGCTGCCTCAAAAAAAAGGGATGAAGCTGGAAAAATTTTGGAGACCATTTAAAGGCCATGGCATAGCAGACCCTATAATTCTGTGATACTGTCCATCCTGCCATAGCCCCAATTAAGGTACAGTCATGATGTGTTCAGGCATTAGAGATACTAATAGAGGATTCTGGTTGCTCTTGTGACGAGCTAGCGCAATTGGATTATTGTAGTAGACTATCATCAAGTCAATTACTGAACATGAAAAATGGATATGATCATAATGATGTTAACTCCTCCAGTGCTTTGGGCTGAGTTTGCAATGCAGATCCCATAAGGATGGCTCAGTGGGCTCTGCTCTAGGTATCCTTCTCTACTTCCAGTTTTCAGACAGTAGGCTCTGGATATTCAAAATGAGTCACAAGAATGGGGTTAAACTGTGCATCAGATTTTAAGGAGAAATACTCTTTTGCACCCTTTTTGTTTTGCACCCTTTTTAAATCAAAGGATAGTTCATTTTAAAATGAAACATTCTTCAAACCAGTGAGACAAATCTAAAGAAATATCGTATTTAGTCTGTGCTGATGGGCACTTTGGCCTTTTTTGTAGTTCATGCTCATGCCTTTTTAATTCCCCTCTGTTCTTCACTGAGTTGAAACAATGGAAAGGATGGGTGAGGAAACAGAACCAGAGGCAGAGCATCTACATTGACCTTCATCTGAATGATGCTTTTTGCCTTCTCTGGCCCTAAAATTAAAACTTAAAGCCTCTTGCCTGCTGGTCGTGGTGAAGCACATTGTATCCCATGACTGTCTGTCATTTATCTCAATATTTAATCAGAAGATGCCATGGAATGTACAAAATGACACACAAAAGCCTTTAAGAGGAAGGAGAGCATAGAGAACACCCTGGCTTTTCAACTCTGCCTCCTATTGTTAAGAATCTTCCAGCTTTTTCCTTAGCAGTGGGTTTATGTTTTCATCTACAGCATGTGGTTATTGACCAGTTTTACATTTTAGCTTTCTTTTGTTGACTCTATTATTGATGGAATATGTCACTTTACTACTAATCCTCTATGAATCAATATACAAAATTCCTCTTTTTGGCACTATTTCAATGCCAATATTCAAATAAAGCACTGGTGATACATTGTAGTCCGGGGGTTTCATCCTACACTCCTTACTTAACATGGATAGTTCAGCTCCTGAAGTCATGTTGAAAGATTGCAGAACTGAGTCCATTGTTAAAATGCTGCAGTTAAAATGCCCTATGTTGGGTGACAAAACCACAGGCACTGCTATGATTAGTGTGTGTGTGCGTGCGTAAATGTCTGTGTGTGTTTGTAGGGGGAACTTTAAGCCTCCCAACTGTACTCTGTATGCCCAAAACCATTTGAAATAAAAGCTGTGTTGTAATGGATGCAGGAACTTGTTTGGTTTTTACTAGCCATGTGTAAATATGATAGCTGTGTTTCTTTGTTTTGTGCCTGAAAATACGAGTATACTTGCTGAGATGTTGTACTGGGGATAATGGTGTAGATCTGAGAATAAGGGAAAGAAATAAAGTGTGAGGCATGTGATTTAGTGGAGGCCTCAGTACCAAAAACACCCGTGGTCTGTGCTGAGCATCTCAGATTTGTAACTTCAGGAATCCATATTTTCTCTTTTTATGTGGCTTCTTTGATTCTATTCCTTTTTGTTTGTGCATGTGTCGGGTGTGGGGGAAAGAAGGGATGGTAGGTGGCACCTTGAGGTTTACAGGTGTAGAAAAATAAATAAAATGGAAACTCATTTTAATACATTGGTCACTGGAGAAAAATATTTGTTTCCTTAAACACACTCAAATAAGTAATATATAAATACTTTGCTCATCCTTATTTAATTTCTCATCAAGATTAACTGGACGCACTTCTGTCTCTCTGGTTCACCTATGGTCAGGCTGAAGATTAAAATCTAGAAGCCTTTCAGTACCTGCGATTCTCAAAGTGATTATATTTTCATTTTGCATGGTAATCACCTTTTAGCCACTCCAGCCTATTTATAACAACTATGAATGGAAATAAAATTGATCTGAAGAAGAGACATTCATTATCAAGTAAGTATACAGGGAGAGGAAAAGTCTGTCTGACTCACAAAGCAGAAATGGCATTTAGTATCCAAGTCCTCTTCCAGATAAAATTAACAAAGGCTGCATGAAGTTAAAGCCTGCTGGCTGCAAAATTGGAAATTGGTTTCCTGGGGCTCTCTGTAAACTCTTCATTACTTTACTCAATCATGGTTCATTAGCGAGTTAACAGACAGAAGACCAGTGCACATTGGGGTATGCTCAGAGCTAGCCCTTTCATCTCCTTGAACATCACTTAAAACCTAAATGTCACAGGCGATTAGACATGGTGTCAAACTGCATCTTTTTGTCAGGATGCAGCATGGACAGCTCACAGATCATAGCCACTTAACCTCTTGAAATTGTGAGGTGCTTTTTATCATGAATTTCATAGGGGTAACACAGGGGTTTTAATTCAAAGTGACTCTGATGGAACAAACAAAAGATCTCAAAAGGCATATGAGAAAGAAGCAAGTTAAGGAAACCAAGTTACTAGATTAATTTAAAATGGATTTAATGTCTCCCATTAACCTAAAACCTAATTAACTGGAAGAAAACATCCATAGGTGACATTAAAGCCGTTAACCATTAAGCTAAAAATAGTTGTAAGTCTGGCGGAAATGTTCACATTTCAGCTACAATATGATTTTAAATTACAGCCAAATACAATTATCTAGGTCTCAGTCTAACTATGTGAATCTCCCTTTCTTATGACCTTCCAGTGGACCTGGCTTGCTGGTTCCTGATTTTTCTGCAAATCATTTGCTGTCACCCAAGCATTTCAAATATCTGTGATTTTATTCTGCACAGAAACAATGAAAGCATAAGACATTGTGTATAGCAGATATTCAGTCATGTTGTTCACTTTAGAATTTTCATGACTTATGAAAGGGAATGGTAAGTTGGATATTATTAGAGACAAGAATTGCTTGAAACTAGATATGGGTGGTAGACTCCCCTTCATGCAATAATCTAATTGGGATAACTGATGGCCAGATACTCTTTAGTTCCAACACAAAGAATTCACATAATTGCCCTGTGCCCTACATATTACCGCAGCTGGGTCTACACTATGTTTTTAGTGGTATGTAGACAGGAGCTCTATTAAATGGACCTAAAAGTCTAACCAGGAGTCAGAAGCTTGTCTTAACTGGAAGCAGTACTGTTTGTGTAGCTTCTATTTTCCTCTCCTTCTGGGACTGCACATTAGAACTGACCCCTCTGTTGTTACCTGTTAAGTTTGCTGACTGAGCCCCTGGAGCTAGATCATGCAGTTTGTGGATTCTTAAACTAGTGGTGGGACTTGATGTGTCTGTTTTTGGCTCATTAACCTAAAGGGGACTTTAAATGAGTTTCTAGTGGTGCAAATGAATGGAGTGAAGGCAGCGGCACTGAGATGTGCCCTTTGGCAAGGTGGGAGGGGAGCCTGCCTCCATTCCCAGAAGGGGTGGGGCATATGGCATTTGGCTCTCAGCACCTTACTGACTCTGGTGCTTCTATTCCCCCCACCTCTCCCACAGCTGCACGCAGCAACTCAAAGGGGCACGGAGCTCCAGCTGTCCTGGTAGATACTATAGCAGTGATGACAGCCAGAGCTCTGGACCCTCTGAAATGGAAAATCCAGGGCAATTGCCCCCTTTGTCCCCTCTCCCACCCAGTCTGCAGGTCTGAGTGAACATCCATGTAGGTATAAGAAGAGGCATTGTATAACTAAGACCTGAACCAGAACCATATCTGAGATCTGAATAGGTCTGTTCATGGCCTCATCCTGTTGCCCTTACTATTCAGGTTATGCCTTCAGAATGAATTTATTAATTTTTCAGTTTAGCATTTAATATTTTTTCACAGCTGTGCATTTCCTGATTTAATATGGGCCCAGAAACAGAAATTAAATACCACAGCATCTGAAATACTATAATTTATAGGTCAAAGACATTAAGATAAATGTGGGTGAACATCCAAAGCATTTGGGTATTGATCCAAACTGAACAGAACATCTGAACTATTCGCTGTATAGTGGTTGGACTCATCTTATTTCAGCTCAGAATGATTTCTTGTGTACATGGAGGATTAATATGCAGACTACTTTGGTTGTCTATCCATTTTTAGTTTCGTTGTTCTGTATGCATGTTATAAAATCTAGGTAATATTTACCCTTTCTTGACAAAATCAATTAGAAGTCCTGTGGCACCTTATAGACTAACAGATATTTTGGAGTATAAGCTTTTGTGGGCAAAGACCCGCTTCATCAGATGCATGTGGTTCTTTGCCCCAGGAAGCTTATGCTCCAATAAATCTGTTAGTCTATAAGGTGCACACGACTTCTAGTTGTTTTTGTAGATACAGACTAACATGGTTACCCCCGATATATTTCTTGACTTTTCTTGACAATAACTAGTGACGGAATTGTTGCCATTTTGGACAATTACAAACAGGAAACACAGGGACAAAAATTGGACGGAGAAACAGTTTTCATGTTCAAATAGTATATACATTAAATTTCTATTTATTAAGACACGTGAATACACACAGGCACACCTTAGGATAACTAGATTTTTTTGTAAATCTCAAAGACCTATAAATAATTCAACGTAAATCAAGTTAACTGTGTAAAATAATTTCCAAGCAAGGAAATGCAGGAAAATAATCCCTTTAGAAAGATAAGATTCAATATGATAGTACCATTTGCTCCTCTGGAGTTTCCATTACTATTCAGTTGGAGAAGTTTATTAGACTAGAGGGCTGTTGAAAAGCTATTTTCCAAACCACATGTACTGTAAGCATGTACTGGGATCAGTCCTTCACCCAAATGTTTCTATTAATCTCCGCACCCCAAAACTGTTATAGTCACTGAGCTCATGTTCTTTGGATAAGAGTTGAAATTCAATCATCTGTCTCTATTTAAATACATACATATATAACAGAATTTTGTCTGCATTTTATCACTGGTCAAAGCATCTTGATTCTTAACATAATTTAATTTCCTTCTTTATCTCAGGTAGATCCTGACCTTATTACAGCTAGTAAATGCATTGCACTTTAATGGCCAAAAACATACTATTTCTGGATGACAGTTATCTCCCAAATTCAGTGAAGTTTGGTAAAACACAGTTAAAGTCTTGCTGTTCAGAAAAGTCCGTCCTTCCAATCCTACTCGATCCTGAAAGAAAAACATTCTCATAGGACTGAACATATGAGTTTTGATATATGCTTGTATATTTGCAGAGATCTGACCCTTATTTGGTGGATTATGGCCTAATGTATTCTAAAAAAACGTAAACTGCTGAGTTGGTATTATTGTTATATAATTTAATGAACCAATTAATCACTCCCTTTAAACCATTAACAGAACATTCAATTAACAAATTTTAAGTAAAGAAAGTTAGAGTAATGCACCCCACAAATTAGAAGAATGACTTGAGATAATTGCCAAATCACTAAGAGAAACATTGTCATAGTGGTTAAAGATCATAATATCATGCTGTGGTTAAAGACTTAGCAGAATGCTGTGAAAATGCATTCCATAGTATTGCTGAGTACAGTAGCTATTATTAATAAGGTACATCTTAAGCATGTTGAGTGGAGACTTAGATGCATGAGTTTTAGTGTGATGAATAATTTTTAGGTAGCTAAATTCCATTCAATTTATTGAAAATGTTCCTCTATGCAGATTTCAAATGTAGACTGCTTAATTAGATTTTCAGCATGCAGTTCTGAATATTATAGATTTTGTCTCTTTCACTTGAAATTTGTTTCCTTCATGATCACTTGTATTGATTCTGGTGGTACAGTACTACACTATTGCTTTAAAAACTATGGCATCTTCAGTTAATTGTGAATTCTCCTAAATTAGGATGAAATCTCATTGGAGTTTTCCCAGGTAACCAGGTTTTTCTCTTTTGAATCTAGTTATATGTATAAACACTAAGAAATCCTGTGGCACATTCTAGACTAACCGATTTATAGGAGCATAAGCTTTCGTAGGCAAAGGCCTACTTCTTCAGATGCACGCCCATGAAACTTATGCTCCAATAAATCTGTTAGTTTATAAGGTGCCACAGGACTTCTAGCTGTTTTTGTGGATACAGACTAACACGGCTACCCCTCTCATACTTATATATATCACACCCCATGGCTTTACTGGTTAGGATTTTGACTAGTAACCAATGCAGCTATTCTTATAAAAGGATTTGAATGTTTCAGGGAGGAATTCAGACACAGAAAAATGCAGTCTGGCAATTAACTTGAGAACAGAGCTGTTTTGCTGAAGTTCTGAAAGTCTTGCTACCTCTATAAAAGCATTTGCTGCTGTTTTGTTGTTTTCATCTGTCTTTGTCCAAAGTAATAGCAGAAGTTATGTACGTACTGTAAGCAAAAGTGGACTAGAAAATTATATCCTGAGTCAGTGAATTGTCATGGAGGAACTAACCTTCTCTTGAAGTCTCCTGTCTGCCCAAAAAGGCAGAAGGAATTGGGCAGAGCTATTAATAAATTAAGACACTGTGGCCGTGTCTACACGTGCCCCAAACTTCGAAATGGCCACGCAAATGGCCATTTCGAAGTTTACTAATGAAGTGCTGAAATGCATATTCAGCGCTTCATTAACATGCGGGCAGCCGCGGCACTTCGAAATTGATGTGCCTCGCCGCCGCACGTCTCGTCCAGACGGGGCTCCTTTTCGAACGGACCCCGCCTACTTCCAAGTCCCCTTATTCCCATGAGCTGATAGGAGCTGATGGGAATAAGGGGACTTCGAAGTAGGCGGCGTCCTTTCGAAAAGGAGCCCCGTCGGGACGAGACATGCGGCGGCGAGACGCGTCAATTTCGAAGTGCCATGGCCGCCCGCATGCTAATGAAACGCTGAATATGCATTTCAGCGCTTCATTAGTAAACTTCGAAATGGCCATTTGCGTGGCCATTTCAGAGTTTGGGGCACGTGTAGACATAGCCTGTATTTCTGAAATTGCAGAATATTACTTTTCACTCCAGAGTTTTATGAAAACAAATAGAATTATTTAAGATCCTGATTTGCAGTTTCAATAATGAAACCATTTCTCAAAAATGTCCCTTTTTGAAATCTATATATGGGACCATTGAACAGGATACATAAGACCTTGCTGTACTTTTATACAGGGAATGTCAACACTATTTTTAAGATTCCAAAGAGTCTTCATTGCGTAGAATATCATCTGTTGGAGAGAAATGTGATCAGAATGCTTGTAAAATGTTGGAAAAAAAGAGAAGCCAATATAATACCTCAGACACTCTCATGCTGATGGTTAGTTAGGGATTTAAAAGCCACATGATTATAAGAATGAATTTATGTTAAAACCACATTAAAACTTTGTCAAAAATTCTCTCCAAAAAGAGACCACAGGTTATGTATAGGCACAGAAAAAAGCTGATTTAAAGAGTTTATCACAAATTTCTGAATGCTGCGTCATATTCTTTCCACAACAGGATTCTGTCATTGCTAATACTATTGTTTGTTCATTTTTCACAAAGTACAAATCTTGACCACCCATAAATGCAAACTTTGGATGAATGGAAAACACTCATTTTATTTCTGAATTACAATGTAGACTAAGTGCAGAGGCAATTCCTGTCTTGCTCTAACAGGCAATTTATCTCACTAGTATACACCTTTATTCTGGAAGACATAAGGAAGGTGAAGTGGTGGGAATTCAGACTTTCTCTAACAGGAATGGCTCAGGGGCTTTGCTCAATAACTCTTCTGATGAGGAAGGGAGTGGAAGGAGATGAAGGTGTCTTTGTTACAAACCTGTTTAGCATTTATTGCTCAATGGTAGCAGAGACTGGAAGGACTAAAAAATATTTCAGAGGAAAGACCAGGAATTTTAAATCATGTCTGCCTCTGCCTGGGTGTGCTGTGATGGAAAGGATACAAAGAATTGAGCTGCTTGTAGGCAGACCATGTCTCCACATCTCAGTGCATTGTGAAAGCAGTGCTGGGGAGACTAGGGCTACGTCTACACGTGAAGCCTACATCGAAATAGCTTATTTCGATGTAGCAACATCGAAATAGGCTATTTCGATGAATAATGTCTACACGTCCTCCAGGGCTGGCAATGTCGATGTTCAACTTCGACGTTGCACAGCACCACATCGAAATAGGCGCTGCGAGGGAATGTCTACACGCCAAAGTAGCACACATCGAAATAAGGGTGCCAGGCACAGCTGCAGACAGGGTCACAGGGCGGACTCAACAGCAAGCCGCTCCCTTAAAGGGCCCCTCCCAGACACAGTTGCACTATACAACACAAGATACACAGAGCCTACAACTGGTTGCAGACCCTGTGCCTGCAGCATGGATCCCCAGCTGCCGCAGCAGCAGTCAGAAGCCCTGGGCTAAGGGCTGCTGCCCACGGTGACCATAGAGCCCCGCAGGGGCTGGAGAGAGAGCATCTCTCAACCCCCCAGCTGATGGCCGCCATGGAGGACCCGGCAATTTCGACGTTGCGGGACACGGATCGTCTACACGGTCCTTACTTTGACGTTGAACGTCGAAGTAGGGCGCTATTCCGATCCCCTCATGAGATTAGCGACTTCGACGTCTCGCCGCCTAACGTCGAAGTTAACTTCGAAATAGCGCCCGACGCATGTAGCCGCGACGGGCGCTATTTCGAAGTTAGTGCCACTACTTCGAAGTAGCGTGCACGTGTAGACACAGCTTAGGTGTGACATCTATTCCTTCCAAGGGCATAATGGCTCCTTACACTAGTGCTTTGGTAATGTACCTCTTTATCCTTCCTCCCTTCTGTTAACCTCAGGAGATACCTTAATGACTCCTCTAGTGTTTGAGTTTAATTTTCCTTGTGTGGCTACTGGGAAACACGTGTGTGTATGTGTGTGTGGGTGGGGGCTTGGGATGGTTGATATCAGAAAAGGAAAGACAATCTCATGACAATCTGTAGTTCCTGGATAGCTGAATTCATACTGCTCTGAATCACTGCTGAATTCTAGAGAGATTGTGCAGTTAGAGGTAGAACTAGGAATGTAATAGATAATATACCTGCATTTTTACTTCAAATCTATTTCTATATCAATATTTGTATAAATAAGATATAGACAGGTACCACAGTCCCAGAGTTTGAAAGAGCCTGGTTTGATGAATGCTAAAAAATTTAGCAGTTATCTGAGGTTTGTTGCGTATGAACTATACTATTTGCTCTATGTATATTACTCCTAAATGAGTGTTATGATTTGGTGATACCCCACCCCAGTCCTGCAAGTAAATATAGTGGTTGGTTGTAGTCACTGCTAAGGCAGTTATTTAACAGAATGTACATATTGAACCTCTCTAGTCTGGCACTCTCTTGTCCAGCAACATCCATAATCTGGCATGATTTTAGTTAGCTAGAGGACCACTTATCGTGGTTGTGCCCAAGTTTCCTGTGGTTCCATAAAGTTTGTTTATAGCCACCAGTCCTGGGTCTCAGTATTCTGTGTTGTTATTTAACTATAATTTACTTCCCTAAATTGCTTCCAAGAGCTTGGTAAGCAGTGGAAGTGTTGGTAATGCAGCTAGACAATATTGGCCTCTCACGCTCCAGCAAATTCTCTTGTTTGGCACTGCTCAGGTCCTAAGGTTGCAGGACTAGAGAGGTTCAACCTGTACTTACTAGGCCCCACTAAAAGGAGATGCACTACCTCTACAAAGACCCAGCCTCTAAAGGCCTTTTTGAAAGCTTGTTTGTGCATTTCTATTATAAGAACTGTTAATGCTACTGTCAGAAAAAACTAGAATAATGCCTTATATTAAAGATAGGTCAGAATTCTATTTTTTAAACAATAAATTTTCTTGAAAGAAGTTTTTTTTTTAATAATTGAATGTGGAGTTTTGCTTTATCAGCCCTAATTCTGAAAAATCAGACATTTTTTGTTTTCCAGTTACCACTCTGTTCTAAAGTACATCAGTTAAGTGAGCAGTCGCCAGTGGAAATAATTCAAATGATTTTTCTAAATGCCTAACTGCAATGCTAAAATGTGTCCCATTTGGTCTTGTACTCATTATAGGGATAACTATCTCCCACTGAATACTTAAACCAAGGCCTATTTTTTTTCTTTTATGGAGGAGAATTCTCAGAGTTCATTTAGGCATGAAAAAGATATATGCTGACTGTGAGAGACATGAAAATGCTATCAACGTCCATTATTCCATGAGCAAACAATGGGCATACATATTGGCAATACATGCATTTTCCATCAGATAACTCAGGAAAACAAGCTCTCCTTGAGTTTTATCATCTAAACCGTTAAGCATATATTTATAATGATTAATAGCCAGCTGACATTTGAAGGTTGGGTCCTTTACTGAAGTATCTACTGAACAGAATGTCAGGGTTTTTTGCAAGGGTTAGAATGCGTACAGTGCAATAAAAAGCCTCCCATGACTCTGCCTTAAGTAGACTTTACATCTTGACAAGGGACATGTACAAACTAATAGCAACACGTGAAAATTTAAAAACTGAATTGCATAGGCAAGTAGCTCCAGTTTCCCTGAGGGAAGAGATAATTAGAAAACAATGTTTGGATTTTATTAGAGTGTAAAAAAATTGTTAGCTGTAAATTATAAATCAATACCATGTATTGTATTCATAAGAAGGAAAGGAAGATTGAGAATTAAGAAATCTAATTTTTAAAATAAATTTATTCTATTCTGTATGTTAAGTGAAGTCCTCTCCCTTGGTCTCAGCTGTCCAATAATGCAAGAGGCTATAAATATGAAGTGTGAAGCAAGAAGTTACTGGACGGCTGAATATAACTTCAGACTCAATTATATTTCTGCAGAATAGTTTCCTCTGGAGTATGAAATGTCTATCCTCATGGTCACCATAATCAGTTGTTCTTTATGTCAATCATAATGCAAAGCTATCTGTCTAGACTTTTTTGCTTTTTCTATTCAGAGAAATAGATTATCCTTCTGTTTAGATACTGGGAACTCAGATGAAAATCAAGCTGAAAGAACAAAGGCTTTACCAATCTTTTTGTCAGAATTGGAATTGCTGTCTAAAAGAGCTGAAAGGATGGCACTGCACCAATCAGATGCTCCTCATGCCTTTGTTAGCAATGGAAAAGCATTGAGATGAAATCGCCAGGTAAAAGCTTTCACAAAAACACTCAAGTTTCATCAACTAACAATAAGAATGGGTGCACTAGGGACTATCATTAGGACCTGAAAGAAGATCAATTTATGACCTGATAAAAATAAATCTGAGTAGGAGTTGTTTTAAAGCGCAATGAATACGTAATTACTGGACCTATGGGATGGCAAAAGCTCACTAACTAGTCAAGCTAGTGGGAACAAAGTCTGAAATTCAGTGCCTGACTCAGAGGAGTCAGGAATATAAATGAATTATGAATAATTTACATGGAAATAATTTCATTACATGAATCTCTGACATGTAAGGAACATTGCTGTCATCTAAAGATTAGGGCTATGTCTACACTAGTCCCAAACTTCAAAATGGCCATGTAAATGGCCATTTCGAAGTTTACTAATGAAGTGCTGAAATACATATTCAGTGCCTCATTAGCATGCAGGCGGCTGCAGCACTTCAAAATTGACTTGGCTCACCGCCGCGTGGCTCATCCAGATGGGGCTCCTTTTCAAAAGGACCCTGCCTACTTTGAAGTCCCCTTATTCCCATCTGCTCATAGGAATAAGGGGACTTCAAAGTAGGCGGGGCCCTTTCGAAAAGCAGCCTTGTCAGGACGAGCCGCATGGCGACGAGCTGCATCAATTTCGAAGCGCCGCGGCCGCCCGCATGCTAATGAGGTGCTGAATATGTATTTCAGCGCTTCATTAGTAAGCTTCGAAATGGCCATTTACATGGCCATTTTGAAGTTTGGGGCTAGTGTAGACACGGCCAAGAAGTGATATATCCAGATATAAACCAACAATGAGAATATACTTTTAACCCATGCATTTAATCTGGAGGATAAAGCTGCAGGATAGCCAAAATCTCCAATTATAATTATGTTTCAGTTACATCAAGCAGATCAACACCTTTGTCAATAGCCAGGTCATGATGAGACTGGAATTTGCTGGATAGTAGACTGGCATACGATTAAAGGTAATTAGCAGTAGAATAATAGCTGGAACTGGGAGACAGGAGGTATATTGATTAGCCATTTGCTGTCACTGTTTCAGTGCTACAGCTGGAGATTTACGTGTAACTTAGTTTTTGATCACTGTGATTGCATTGGAATGTTGCTTCTTCAGTGAAGATGACTGAAGTGCTTTCATTAGCAAGGCTTGAGCCTTATTTTCAAACGCATGCAATTCAACTGTGACTCTAGATTGGAACTCTGCTTGCTTCTGCTAAGACCAGACAGAGTTGGTGGACAGCCAATAATAGTGTACTGGCTGTCACATACCTGAGGAGGACTACATAGGTGAGCTAATACAAAGTATTGGATATATTGGGAATCCTCTAAATGTCCAAGAATGACAGAAGAGGTGGGCAAAAGCACAGAAAGAAACTTTCTTTAAAGGTCCTTCTACAACCAGCAATAAGGGTGATGCAGGTTTTTAAAATCTGCTGTGGCTACTAATTTTTATTACTTTCTCTCCAGGGTCTGTTTCTATATCCTATATAGATACATATATTCCTTCTATATTTTTCTGAATTTTAAAAATTGGGACTAATTTTTATGCAACTCTATCCCTTCAGACTCCTCACATCATTAGTATGGTGTCTAATATACAATAACACATGGTGCTTTGCAATTATCTTTTTACACCATACTTATTTATTTTCCTGTTCCCTTCGGCCTAGGACTACATTGTAGCATTGCACAAACTGTGTAAGTTATTTTGTGGCATCTTATTTCGAACCCAGTGCAGTCTATACTGCCCTGGAGTTCAAAATAAGTGCTTTTTTTGAAATTCCCTGTAACCCTCATGCGATGAGGGTTACTGGGAATGAAATACAGGGAGCATCTACACTTGCATTCCTCTTTCGAAATAGGTATGCAAATGAGGTAAATTGAAAATGCAAATGATGTATAAATTTGCATATTTGGCACCTCATTTCCATATTCCAATTTTGAAAGAGCTTCTTTTGAAAGAAAAAAGCAAGTGTAGATGTTGCTCTTTCAAAAGTAAAGCCATCTTTGAAAGAAGCATCTACACTGGCTTTCTTCTTTTGAAAGAAGCTCCTTCAAAATTGGGATACGCAAATGAGGTGCCAAATATGCAAATTTACAACTCATTTGCATTTTCTATTTACCTGATTTGCATACCTCTTTCAAAAGAGCAATGCAAGTGTAGCTGCACCCACAGTGATTTGCTGCAAGGTTTCTATTTCAGGATACAACTGTATCCTGAGATAGAAAACATAGTGGCTACGTCTACACTAGCCCAAAACTTTGAAATGGCCATTTGCATGGCCATTTCAAAGTTTACAAATGAAGCACTGAAATACATATTCAGCACCTCATTAACATGCCAGCAGCCGCAGCAGTTCGAAATTGACGCAGATTGCTGCTGCGCGGATCTTCCAGACAGGGCTCCTTTTCAAAAGGACCCCAGCAACTTCGAAATCTCCTTATTCCTATCTGCTGTTAGGAATAAGGGAATTTCAAAGTTGCTGGGGTCCTTTTGAAAAGGAGCCAAGTCTGGATGAGCCACACGGCGGCAAGCTGCAGCAATTTCAAAGTGACGTGGCTGGCGGCATGCTAATGAGGTGCTGAATATGTATTTCAGCACTTCATTAGTGAACTTCAAAATGGCCATTTACATGGCCATTTCGAAGTTTTGGGCTGGTGTAGACACAGCCACTGTGGCCTTAGCCTCACTGTTTTTTCCATTCATTAGTTTATTTCAACTCCTGTAATTTTATTTATTGTTCTTTTTTCTTTTCCTTCATTTCTTCCATTCTTCTGTGTGCTCTTTCCAAATGTGCAATTCCCATTTACTATTTTCCCCAAATGATCTCCTTTCCCCTGTCATTGACCCTCTTGTGTTTTATCTGTAACCCCTTTTTGTCGTTTTCTTTTCCACTTCAACCTCCAGTCCTCCATACATCCCTTCTCTTCTTTGTCTGCCCCTTCAGATCCCCTCCATACTTGGTAGATGACTCTTGACTCATGCCTGTTTTGGTGGGGACACCATAGTCATGTTTCCTTCCATCCTTTACCACAGCCAGATTTTGTCTTTCTGGCTCTCCACAGCCAGATAGCCCCATCAGGGTACCAGAGACGGAAACTCCTGAGATTTCACATTCTCCCCACCTAGGTTTCCACCAATTTCCCCCAAGATCTTCCTCTGTGTTCTTCAGCCTAACAATGAGATTCTACGCAGTCCCACTATATGAGCCAGTCTCCATAGCCAAACAAGCACTGCTCAATGCATTTCCTTGTACTTTCTTCACAAAGGCAAAATTATGCCTGGATGGGGGCATTTCCCCTGTCTTTTAGCTTGGAACAAAATGCATTTCCTCCCCACCCCCACCCACGGTGGAACTGGGTAGCAGGAACTAAGGGGTGGGACCTGAGAGAGTAGTAGGTTGGGCTTTAGGCATGGATGGGGAACTTATCTTCAACAGTTGGCAGCACACACAATAGCGGGTGGATGGGTGGGTGTTTTTTTTTTTCCCCTGTAAAGCCCCAGAGTGTGGCTCTGTGTGATTATATTAAAAATCTAAACTTAAAAGAGTGTTAGCTTTGTGGTTGTGCAGAAAAGCTGGAAAATGTGAACCTTGGAAGCACAACTGCCAGAGACAAATAGCAGTCTTGCCGGCATACGTGTTATTTGCCTTTTTATTGAACAGTTGACAGTACTGCTACAAGCCCAGGAAGAGTTTTGGAAGTGGGATTATAGCTTGGTGAAGGACAGCAAGTTCCTTGGAGAGGGAAAAAATTCTTGGTGTAGCACAGGAGGAGATTTTTAGGACCCAAAAGCTAGCAGCAGCAGGGTAGACCTACTGGGGAGAGTTTTAGGGTTTTAGTTTTATATTCTACTCCCTCCAGTCTGGTCTAGTCTGCTTCTCCTTCCTCTTACTGCTCATCACTACAGTAGCTGAGTGACTTCCAGTAGTGCATTAAGTGATTTGATTAACATCTGTCATATGTTTGTTCTCTCATCCTGTCCAAGGAGTGAAAAGTGTGTGCAGTGGAATGTTTTGTTTTGGAATTGTTTTTTATATGCTGTATGCATGCACACACACCAGGTAAGGCAATGCCAAAGAAATGCACTTTGCCCTTGGAGCAGAATGGGATGAAGTTATTTCTGTGGGAAGCTCATTCCAGCATTGGGCCGAACCCATCTCACAATCATTAGCCTTACTACAGAGCCCTCCACTGTGTCAGAAAAGCGAAGTTGACTGTATTCTTCATCCTGGAGCTTTAGATGATTTTTCAGATATCCTGGGCCCAGGGCATGGAGTGCCTTAGAGGTAAGGATTGAGACCTTGAACTTTGATTCAATAATATAAGACAGACTGATATAGAAAGCAGAGGAGATGTTTGGTATGCTCATGGCAGACTGTGTTGCTGATGAGATGAGCTGCAACATTCTGTACCAGCTTCCTAAGAGCTGAGGGCTCAAACCCAAGTATATCACACTAAAGTAGTCCAGCCAAGTGGTGAAAAGGTGTGAATAATTGAGGCCAACTCATCAATGGCCAGGATTGGACACAGAATCCTAGCTAATCAGAAATAATAGAAAGTATTATCGTTTCACTATATGAGAGCCTTGTGTCAGTGAGGAATCCAACAGCCCCCGCCACTGATGGACTGAATTGACCAGATATGAGTGTGTACCTTCTCCCTATGGAGAATGCACCATGGCTGCAAACTCTTCAGAATGCTTTCTTTTCTCCCATCAGCAGCTCCTTTGTTGCTCTAACAGCAACGAAGGGTCCAGTGGCACCTTGTAGACTAACAGAAAAGTATTGAGCATGAGCTTTCGTGAGCACAGACTCACTTCATCAGATGCTCATGATTGCTTATTTTGAAGTTGGCCTGAGATTAGCTTCACTATGGGGGTGTCTACATTGCCAGCTACTTCGAAGTAGCTGGTGCAATGTCAAAATAGCTTGCGTCGTGTCTACATGCGCCGTGTGCTATTTCAACGTTGAAATTGACGTTAGGAGGCGAGATATCGAAATCACTATTCCTATCCGAAGATGGGAATAGTGCCCTACTTCGACATTCAACGTCGAAGTAGGGCGTGTGTAGATGATCTGTGTCCTGCTACATTGAAATAGAGGGGTCCTCCATGGAGGCTATCTGCTGAGGGGTTGAGAGAGGCTCTGTCCAGCCCCTGCGGGGCTCTATGGTCGCCGCCTGCAGCAGCCCTTAGCCCAGGGCTTCTGGCTGCTGCTGTTGCTGTAGCTGGGGGTCCATGCTGTGTGCACGGGGCCTGCAACCAGTTGTTGGCTCTGCGGACCTTGTGCTGTGCAGGCCGAGTGTGTCTGGGAGGGACCCTTTAAGGAAGTGGCTTGCTCTTGCCCCAGAAGGGCTAGTCAAGCCTGTGACCCTGTCCGCATGCTTTGCTGTCCCCTTATTTGGATGGAGAGTGCCTGTGTGTGTGGACGCTCTGCATTTCCTTCCAGGGCAGCTCCTTTCGACGTTCCCTGTTGCTACTTCGATGTTGAACATCGATGGCACCAGCCCTGGAGGATGTGTAGACGATAAGCATTGAAATAGCCTATTTCAATGTTCTTATGTTGAAACAGGCTACTTCAACGTAGTGTGCTAGTGTAGACGTAGCCTAAGAGATTGCTCAATAATGGCAGGTTTGACAAGACTCCAGCCCCACCATGTTCCTGTATTTATTTCTCATGCCTCTCAGACACCGTTCCCTGATTTTGGACATAAGTTACCTCCACCAAAACAGGATTCCCTACTTCTTCTCTCCCAATGTATTTTACTTCCCTTATCTCCATGACAAAGATAGGTAGTGCCTTCCACTCTGTATCTCATTTCTAGTCTGAATTTGTCTAGCTTCAGTTTCCAGTGACTGGAGCTTTGTCTGCTAGAGAGAACCTATTCTCAAATTTATTTTCCAATTTAAGTACTAAAGTCACCAATTTAGCCTTCCCCTTTTTAAGATAAAGAAATTGAACTCCTTGAGTTATGACTCCAAAGAATATTTTCCAATGTTTTCATCATTCTTGTGGGTCGTCTCTGAACCAGTTCACTAATATCTTCCTTAAATTGTGGAGGTAGACACAATATTCCACTTGTGGTCACACCGATGCCAAGAGTGTCTGTAATATAATCTCCCTACTGCTGCTTCATAGTCCCATGTTATATATCCAAGGGATCGCATTAGCCCTTTTGGTCTTAGCTTCACACTGAAAGATCACATTCTGCTGATTATCCATGACTGTCCTCCACATCTTTTCCATAGTCATTGCTTCTCTGCACAGTCCTCCATCTAATAAGCATGACACATATTTGTTTCCAGAGGTATAACTTTACATTTGCCTGTCTTAAAATGCATATTAACTGCTTGAGCCTAGCTTACCAAGTGATTTAGTTTGCTCTGTATCAGTGACCTTTCTTCTATATTACTACCACTCCCTCCTTTTGTGCCAGCAAAAATTCTGTTTTCTTCCAGGTCAGTGACAAAAATGCTAAACAGTACATGGCCAAGAGTCAACCCTTCTGGAAATTCACCAGAAACACCCCCACTCAGAAATCTTTCTCTGCTCACCATTGCATTTTCAGACCTAACAGTCAGTTTTTAGTCCAGTTAATGTGCACTATATTCAGTTTTGAATTGTTCTAGTTTTTAGTGAAAATGTCATGGGGTACTAAGTCAAATATTTTATAGACGCTTAAGGGTAATACATTAACACTATTACTTTTATTAACTAAACCTGGATCTAGTCCCTTAAATTCATGTTCAATGAAAGTAATTTTATTACCCTCTTTTAATTCTTTATAAATCATGTCCTGTATCACCAGCTCCATAGTTTGCCTGGGATTGATGTCAGGCTGATAGTTCTATAATTACCACATCGTCGCATTTACCCTGTTCAAATATGGGCACAAGATAATTTTTCTTCCATTCATTTGAAACTTCCTTAGTGTTCCATGATTATTAAAATCAACTTTAAAGGTCTGATCTCATCCATTTCTTTGAAACTCTTGAATGCACATTTGGCATGATGATTTTTAAGTGTTTTTAATAGCCTCTATATTGCTATTAGAAAAAAATTTCATCATCATCATCCTCATCCTCATCATCATCAAAGTGTCTCCTTTACTTTCATCCAGAATGGAGAACTGGATATTTTCCGTATTTCCATGCTACTGGGGGAACAGTTCCCTTATTGGGTAGTGGTGTTGAATAAGGAATTGGATCCTTTACAAAGACTTACTGGGGGAACTGGGGTCCTTTTTTGCACTCTGTATTGTAGTACTTTTTTACCCTGCTTATCACAGCAGAATCAGCGTATGGATGCTCATTTGAAATGATAGATTTACCTCCCCAGGTCTCTCTCCTTTCCAGGAGGAGTGTCAGCTGTTTGAGAATGCCCACATAGCGGTAGCAGTGTGCATGCTGGCCTTTTAAAATTAGGCTCTCCATTCTGCTATGTCTATGTTAGAGGGTTTTATCAACAAACCCCAGGGTGCACCCAGACGCCCAAGGTGTTGTGTCAACCGTAAATTGACAGAATGCAACTCTTTTGTGGACAGTCTGATCCCACTCCCACTCTCACTTTGACTGAAGATCTTCAGGACATCAGTGACACCCGAAAGACCTCTGTCATCAATGAGGAACTGAAGAGGCTCCAAGGTGACATTGCTGCTCTGCAAGAGATGCGACTCGCAGATTCGGGATCTCTAAAGGAAAAGGACTACACCTTTTTCTGGAAGGGTAAAGCCCAAGATGAACCCAGGGAGCATGGTGTTGGCTTTGCCATCAGAAACACACTTCTACAAATGGTGGAATTAGTCATGGGCGTATCAGAAAGACTCCTTCAGGTCATACTTCAAACTTGCGCTGGTCCTGTCCACCTGATCAGCGCTTATGCTCCAACCCTGTACGCCACACCGGAAGTAAAAGACAAGTTCTATGACGTGCTTAGTGCTGCCATAGCACAAATACCTGCTCGCAAACAACCGTACATTTTGGGTGACTTCAGTGTGAGAGATGAAGCTGATCGTGACTCATGGCCTTCCTGTTTAGGCCACTTCGGTGTGGGAAAAATGAATGGAAATGGACAGCGTCTTCTCAAACTTTGAACGAACCACAATCTGTGCATCACAAACACATTTTTCCAAACCAAGCTACAGCACAGTGTGTTGTGGGGACACCCACGCTGGAAACATTGGCATCAACTAGACGTTGTCATCACTAGATGTGATAACCTCAAAAACGTCCTTCTGACACGCAGCTATCATAGTGCCGACTGCGATACAGATCACTCGCTAGTTTGCTCCAAACTCAAGGTGAGACCCAAGAAGCTGTACCACTCTAAACCAACTGGAAGGCCCCACATTGATGCCAGAAAGACAGCAAACTCAGAGAGAGCCGAAAAGTTCAGAGAGACCCTTGAGGAGAATCTGCGCAGCAGCCCTGGGGTGCCAATGTGACATCCAGATGGCAGCATCTGAGGGATACAATTTACAACATGGCCTTGCCGGTGTTTGGAAGAAGAGCCAGAAACACAAATGACTGGTTCAAAGCTAACTCCAATGAGATGATTCCAGCCATTGAAAAGAAGTGCGTTGCACTCCTGGAGTACAAACACTCGCTGAGCCAGAGTACCCTGCAAGCACTCAGAGCAGCCAGAAAAACAGTACAGCAGATGGCCAGGCACTGTGCCAACAGCTACTGTCTCGAGCTATGCAGCAGCATCCAGACCAGTGTTGATTTTGGTAATCTCAGGGGAATGTACGAGGGCATCAAGAAGGCATTCGGACCCACCCAGAACAGGATGGCACCTCTGAAATCCAAATCTGGTGAAGTCACTGCTGACAAAGCCAAACAGATGGAGCGCTGGGTTGAGCACTACTCCAAGCTGTACTCACGCGAGAATATTGTGGCCGATACAGCCCTCAGTGCTGTCGAGCTCCTACCAGTAATGGATGAACTGGACCAGGAACCAACTGTGGATGAACTGAAGAAAGCCATTGACAGCATTGCAGTAGGAAAGGCCCCGGGCCAGGATGGTATACCACCAGAGGTAATCAAATGTGCCACAGACACTCTCCTGGAACCCCTACATGAGCTACTGCGCCTGTGCTGGAGAGAGGGAGAGGTTCCACAAGATATGCATGACGCTAACATTGTAACCTTGTATAAAAACAAAGGAGACAGAAGCGACTGCAACAATTACCGTGGAATCTCCCTCCTCAGCATCACTGGTAAACTGTTCACTCGTGTCATCCTCGGCAGATGCCAGAAGATTGCTGAGAGGGTGTATCCCGAATCACAGTGCGGATTCCGTGCAGAGAGATCTACCATTGACATGGTCTTCTCTCTGAGGCAGCTGCAGGAGAAATTCAGGGAGCAGAGGAAGCCACTCTTTATTGCCTTCATCGATCTGACTAAGGCCTTCGACTTGGTCAGAAGGGATGGACTGTTCAAAATGCTCCACAAGATAGGCTGTCCACCAGAGTTACTCAAGATGATCCAGTCTTTCCACGAAGACATGAGAGGAACCATCAAATACGACAGCACATTATCGGATGTTTTCAGCATCAGGAGAGGCGTCAAACAAGGATGCATCCTTGCTCCGACATTGTTTGGGATCTTCTTCACGCTCCTCCTGAAGAACGCCTTTGGATCTTCAACAGAGGGCATCTTTTTGCACACAAGATCTGATGGAAAACTGTTTAATCTTGCAAGGCTGAAAGCTAAATCCAAGGTGCGGGAAGTCCTCATCAGAGATTTGCTGTTCGCAGATGATGCTGTTGTAGTGTCACCCACAGAAGACCAGCTTCAGAAACTGCTGGACCAGTTCTCCAAAGCATGCTAGGACTTCGGGCTCTCCATCAGCCTAAAGAAGACAAATGCACTTGCTCAGGACATTGCTGACCCTCCATCAATCAACACTGACAACTATTCGTTAGAGGTTGTCCATGAGTTCGTTTACCTTGGGTCCACCATCACTGACAACCTGTCATTGGAGACTGAGCTAAATAGGAGGATCAGAAAAGCAGCCACAACTCTCTCCAGACTCAGCAAGAGAGTGTGGCATAACATCAAGTTGTACACCCACACCAAAATGCAAGTCTACAGAGCCTGCATCCTCAGCACCTCCTTTACAGCATCGAGTCTTGGAACCTGTACACCCGTCAGGAAAAGAGGCTGAACATCTTCCACTTGCGCTGCCTCAGGCACATCCTTGGACTATCATGGAAGGACATAGTGTCCAACACCGCTGTCCTTGAGCAAGCAGGAATTCCAGCCATGCACACCCTTCTCAGGCAGCAGCGGCTCCGCTGGCTTGGCCATGTCCACAGGATGAATGATGGAAGGATCCCAAAAGACATCCTGTATGGCGAGCTAGCCTCTGGCAAAAGACCTCCCCGACGCCCCCACTTGCACTACAAAGATGTGTGCAAGAGGGACCTCAGGGGGGTAGACATCGAGCCGGACAGTTGGGAGGAGCTGGAAGACAATTGCAGCAGATGGAGACAGAAACTACACAAGGGCCTTCAGAAGGGTGAGATGAGGATCAGACAGCTAGCAAAGGAGAAGTGAGCCCACAGAAAGCACAGTACGGACCTGCCATGCACCCACTACACGTGCAACAGGTGCAACAAGGACCGTCACTCTCGTGTGGGCCCTCACAGTCACAGTCGACACTGCAAATGATGATCCCAAATGGAACTACGAAGGGCGCGATCCATAGTCTACGTAGACTGAAGGACGCTACTACTACTACTACTACTACTACTACTACTGATCCCACTCCCCAGGAGGCAGAATGCCTCTGTTGACAGAAAGCTGGTCTGGACATTCTGAGGAGCCCTCTGTCAATGGGCAGGGCTTCTGGGACACTGGGCAACCCTATTTGCTATGATTCTGGTTGGCTGCATTGTAGAGAAAGTGCCGGGCGGTCCAGCTGCTCTCTGCTGACAGAGCGGACTGCTCTTGTGATCCTATTGGAAGTTTGCATATTCTAATTTAGAAAGAGCTTCTTTCAGAAGAAGAAAGCCAGTATAGATGCTGTTCTTTCAAAAGTAAACCCCCTCTTCGAAAGAATCCTTCTTCCCTTTATTTAATGGGAAGAAGGATTCTTTCAAAGAGCAGGGTTTCTTTCGACAGAGCAGCATCTACACTGGCTTTCTTCTTTCGAAAGAAGCACTTTCTAAATTAGAATAGGCAAATGAGGTGCTGAATATGCAAATTTGTACCTCATTTACATTTTCGATTTGCCTCATTTCCATGCTTCTTTCGAAAGAGGAATGCAAGTGTGGACACACCCTAAGTCTTGAGTCTGTCCTTGCCATTGACAGAGAGTTCTTTGCAGCCGTTATGCACAGGATACATGACAAAAATGGGATCCACATGGCCTGCATTTTCCTTTTTGCCCTTTCCCTCCACCCTTTCCTCTTCCTCCCATTCTCCATGGAGTGATTGCTTTGTGAACACTTTCTGGTTTTTTATTTTCTTTCTTCCACGTTACTTGTCTTTGGGGATAGATTAGAAATCAATTTATTCCTGACTACACCGTTGCCATTGAAGTGTGTGCTAAAAAACTTCCAGAGGCTTTTTCTGTCCCTGATGACATAACTGGTAAGAATCTACATGTGGGTAGCCAGCAAGTAGAAGAGGCATAATTATTTTCCCCTTGTAATGGCTGACTGAGTCTCATTGGTTCAGACAACCGAGCACTCTCCCTACGTGCTCGACTAATTCACTTGGGACATGAATATGCAGCCCACTGGGTCAAAAGGCACCTAGGAACAGCTGCACTGTTGTTTGTGTGCTTATGTGCAGGCTGGCACTATATTAGCATCACTTAATTTTAACTGTGGTTTTCAACTTGCAGCTGCAGCTGGAAACACAACCTGACATAAACTTTAGCTCAGAAGCATCTATCAATCAGTGTGACAGCTGAAGTTCTAAGTAACTTTGTTGGTCAGTGACAAGCAGATACCCATATACTGAATTATTTTCAAGCTAGTTGGAATTCAGAGCACGTTCTAAGGCATAGGTGTTAAGGTACTTGTGGATACACTCAAGTGTCAAACAGGCCTAATTTGTATTTGAGGTTTCAAGTGTTTGTACTTTATTTGTGTTCATATTCATTTATTATTTTAATGCAGCACGGAAACATAAATGGGACTGAAATATAATTAGGAATTTTTACTTCATTCATGACTGAAGTATTTGAGTGTGGCCAGACTGCGAAGCAAATCAAAAAAGTGATCTGCTCCGCCCAAAGAGAGAGACCAGACTGCCTGGCTGCTCTCCTGACAGAACAGCCCCCAGAACCCTGTCAGAGAAGGTTGCATGAGTAGCAAGCCCTTTCAGGAGCCCTGCTGAGGTGCACCCTTAAAGTCCGCTCCCAAAAGCTAGTTACATGCCCATGCTGAAGCTTGCCTACCTAATCAAGGGACAGCACATCTGCTACAGCAGAGCTCACATGCTTTCTGAGAGAGACACCATGTTCTCTAGCTAGCCATGATGCCAGAGTAGCCCCCAGGCTTCCACTGGCCTCACTCAGTGGTGTTTTAGCTCATGCTGATCCTCCCCATGGCTGTCCTCCTGCTCCCCAGGGAGGATGACCCAGACAACACCATTGAGGAGCACGCCTTCACCGATGCATGGGCCCACCTGTGCTTACCTCCCCAGGTGCTCAGGTGGGTCTGGAGGCACAGCTCCAGTGCTGACTGGTGGGACTGGCTTGTTATGGGGCAGTGGGACAACCAGCACTTGCTCTAGAACTTCTGAATGCAGAAGGACACCTTCCTGGAACTCTGTGCCTTGCTTGCCCTGTCTTCTGGAGACAGGACACCCGGCTCCAGCCTGACACCTCCCTCTTCCTGCAGAAGCAGGTAACTACTGCTCTCTGGAAGCTCACCACTTCCAATAGCTACCACTCCTTCAGGAACCAGTCGGGGCCATCCTCGGGTTTGTTTGCTTATGCTTAAGCACACATGCAGGTAAGGCACTCTAGGGCTGCAGGCCTTGCCCAGGAGAGGGAGTTGTCCCACCCAAGTGAGACCCTCGGGAAGTGAAGTCAGAGCTGCCAGGGTGGGGAGAAGCCCCATCCCTGAGGAACAGTGCCATGCCACTCTCACACAGCTCTGCTGCCAGGGGGCAGCCTCACATGGGGGGATCCTGGAGAGTACAGGGGAGGGGGTAGGAGCGGGTAGGGGAGTTCTCAAGGCCCAGGGGCTCCCTCCCTCAGTCCCTGATGTGTCTGTTTGGTCTCCTCCCCTTGCAGGTTGTGATGGCCATCAGCACCTTGCTGCTGTGGAGGGTCATCCATCTCACAGATGTGGACACCGTGTTGTCCAGCTTCACCACCCTGGGGTTCTCCAACTGCTTCAGGGTGATGGATGGGACTCACATCCCTGTTCATGCCCCAGACGACAGTGTGGCCAGATTCATCAACAAAAAAGGACTTTACTCCATCTTGCTGCAGGCTCTGGTTGACCACTGGGGACAGTTCCTCAATGCATGCATTGAGTGGTCAGGCTAGGCACATGATATGCAGGTGTTCCACAACTCCGGTCTGTGCCAGAGAATGGAGGCAGGCACCTTCAGCCCCCTTCGGCAGCTGGTGGTTGGGACGTGAACATGCCACTCTGCATTGTGGGGGATGCCACCTACCCCTCATGCCCTGGCTCATGAAGCCCTACACCTGGCAACTAGACCCAAACCACAAAGTGCTTAATGGTTGGCTCAACCGGGCATGGATGCTGGCCGAGTGTGCCTTTGGCTGCCTTGAATGCATGCTTCAGGTGCCTCCTCACCCAGCTGGATGTGGGGGATCAGAATGTCCCCCAAGTTGTGGCAGCATGCTGTGCCCTCCACAACACTGTGAAGGGAAAGAAGGAGGCCTCCCTCCCGGTGTGGGGGGTGAATGCTGGCTGTGGCTATGAACAGCTGGGTACAGCTATGGTTCACCAAGCACATTGGGATGGGCTGTGAATCTGGGAGGCCTTAAGGAGACTTCCTCCTGTAGCCTCCAATGATACTTCCAAGGCCACTCCCAGCAGGGACCTCAGGCTCACAGCACTGCTCTGTTCCCACCATGACCCTTCCTTTTGCCCCCTCATGCTCCCTAACCCCTCTCTGGTAAAGGGGCATGTGGGGGTGGTGAACAAACAATTTTTTTACTGATCCATAGATAGATGTGTGTAAAAGAAACACTGTCATAAAAAAAAACTATGTACAGCATGCAATAAAGGTTAACTATATACAGTGGAGGGAGGCTTGGAAGGGGGGAAGGGGAGGCCTCAGTCCAAGGAGGGGATGGGCAGCTGCGACCCTGTGGGGAAGTGGGACCTCAAGCAGTGTCAGCTTTGGGATCTGGGTCAGCAAGGGGACTGGGAGTCTGGGGAGCAAGGGGGGCCTGGGAAGCAGGGTGGGGTAGCCCTGGCCATTGCCCACTACAGCAGGTCCAGGATGGCCTGCAGGATGGCTGGCAGGGGTAGGGCAGCAGGAGGAGCAGGGGTGTGGCGAGGGGCGAGGTGAGCAACAGTGGCATGGGGAGCAGGGGCAGCAGGGGTGGCAGTCACAGGTGGCCAGGCCAACAGGTCCTACCAGACGCAGGTCACAGCCTCAAAGTGGGACAGCAGTTGGTCCCAGGCCCATGATGCCCACTCCTGGTCCCACACTGTCTGCATGGGCAGGTGCTGACGGTCACATGTGGGCATGCCCAGTCATGCCACAGCAGCTGCTCAAGGAGGTTGATTATCCCACAGAGCACAGCAATGTGTGCCCTCTGGATATCTTCTTCTGCTGGGCAATATTCTCTCTGGCCATGGGGGCACACTCGTTCAGGGGGTGCCAACTTACTCCAGTGCTGTCTTGAGGCTGGCTGGCCCTGGTGCGAAGGTGGGGCTGGCTCAGCCCTCTCTTGGTGTGGGTCCAGCTGTAAGGAAGACAAGGAGAGGAAATGTGTGTGGGAATTTCGGGAGGGAGAGGTTATGACACGTGTACCCGCCAATATGGCTTGGGGAGGGAAAGTAAAAAAAGTTGGAATGGATAGTTCCGTGGTTAGTGCATTGGCCTTGTATACCTGCTGTTTTGAGCTCAGTCCCTGAGTGGGCCTTTCACGGTTCTGGGGCAACTTAGATTAAATAAATAAATGTCAGCTATGGTGACAGATCTTGCTGTGAGTGCAGGAGGCTGGACTTGATGACTTCTCAAGGTCCCTTCCAGCTCTATGAGGTATGTATGTATCTCCTGATGTAGTTAACTAATTACAGAGCACAGCTGTAGCAGGATCACTGGACTTTCTCTCCAGGGTGGCGCCATTCAATTCAGGCAGGATTTAGACCTCAGAGATGGTAAAGACTAGTAATAACAGCCTACATCATAGGAGAAAGTATTTTCATTTAGACTTTGTGGGGGGAGAATTGTCAGAATCAGTGCAAGACCTGAAGTGGAACCAATCTCTGGGCAATGTAATGAGCACAGCGTGCCAGACTGATTGGAAAAGTCAAAAGATGGGTTCGTAGGACCAAAGGCAATAGTTCAGTGCCTGGCTGGCTGGACTGGTCCAGGATGGCTGGGCTGGAGGAAGTTGCAGGATTTTCTGGCTCCTGGTGAAGTCACTCTGGAAACATGAAGAAGAGTCTGTCAGAGAGGGAGAATGAATATTAAGTACGGAAAAAAGACAAGAGTCATAATAATATCAGCAAAAAGAAAAACTGTGAATGGAAATGAATGAAAATTGCATAATTGTAAGATCCCTAGCCAAAGATTCAAAATTAGGTCATGATAACTATGTGAAAGTAGCTTGATGGATTAAACCAAAAAAGGGGATAGGGGATATTGTAAGAGCCAAGAGGCTGAGAAATGGTGATCTTTTAGTGGAATGTAAAGACAAAGTTAAAATAAGTTACCAGCTACCAAAGTATTTGACTGAAATGAAGGGGTTAATATATGGAATGCCAGTGAAGAGAAAACCAAAACACAGGAGAAGATAATTTTAAGCAACTATTTAATAAATGAATAAGTGAAAGCAAGCCACCAAACAGCTGCTTTGATTATATGTAAGGGAGATACTCTGCCTGAGAAAGTAGCACAGACTTTCAGATGATCAGAACTAAGCTAAATAACTCCCTGCATTAAGGGTGTTATAAATGCCAGCAGCATGGGCATGTAACAACCATTTGTAAAGGGGAAATGAGAGGTGGTAAATGTGGGGGAGAGTAGCCTTTCGAAAATGAAAATGAAAACTGACAGGTCAAAAGTAGTAACTGCAGTGGTAATCACAGTCTGGCATATAGAGAGTGGATTTTGGCAAGGCAAGCTAAAAAGATGCAAATGAAACAAAATGGTTAAAGAAGAGATACTATGATGGAGCTAATGGCTCAGATATCTTACGAGGAGATATCTGAGCCATTACCTACTATCTTTGAGAAACCATGTAAAACATGAGAGAATGCAGAAAAACTGGAAAAGGGAAAATATAGTGCCCATCTATCAAAAGTGAAACAACCTAGAGTAACAGACTAGGCAGCTTAACTTCTGTACCAGGAAAGACAATGGAGCAAATAATTAAGAAATCCATTTACAAATATCTAGTGGTTAGTAAGGTGATAAATAACTGTCAGCATGGATTTATCAAGAACAAATTGTGTTCAACTAACTGATAGCTTCAGGCCCACCAATGGGGGGGTGGGGTGGCGGCGAAGGGGGCAGTTGCCCTGGGCCTGGTATTGCACAGGGACCTGGAGCTCAAGGCACTGCTGTTGCTGTTGAGGCAGCTGATGCTCCAGGCCTTTTTGAAATGCCATTGAGTACTGTACCATTGCTCCAAGCATCGTGTGTGGGTGGGTGGGGACAGGGCTGACTGCCCTAAGCCCTCTCCCTTCTTCCTTTGGCCCACCCTTCCACTTTTCCCCTGGGCCCATGGTGCCTGTTGGTGCCACTGGGTAACTTTCTTTGATAGGGGAATGAGTCTTTTGGATAAGAGGGAAGTGGCAGATGTGGTATATCTAGACTTTGGTAAGGCTTTTGATACAGTCTTACATGACCTCATTAATAAACTAAGAAAATACACTCTAGGTGGAGCTGCTATAAGGTGGGTGCATAACTGGTTGGATAACCATTCCCAGAAAGTATTTACCAATGGTTCACAGTCATGCTAAAGGGGCATACTTAGCGGGGTTCTGAAGGAATCCAGCTTCAGTTCTGTTCATTTTCTTCATCAATGAATTAGATAACAGCATAGAGAGTACACTTATAAAGTTTGCAGATGATACCAAGCTGGGCGTGGGTTCAAGTGCTTTGGAGAACAGGATTGTAATTCAAAATGATGAGGACAAACTGGAGAAGAAGTCTAAGGTAAGAGCAACTAATATGATTAAAGATCTAGAAAACATGATCTATGAGAGAAAATAAAAAAAATGGGTTGGTTTAGTTTGAAAAAGAGAAGGCTGAGGGGACATGATAGCAGCTTTCAAGTTCCTAAAAGGGCGTTACAAGGAGGAAGGAGAATTTTTTCTCCTTATTCTCTGATGAAAATGGGCTTAAATTGAAGCAAGGGAGGTTTAGGTTGGACATAAGGAAAAATGTCCTAACTGTCAGGGTGGTTAATTACTGGCATAATTTATCTAGGGTGGTTGCAGAATGTCCATCACTGGAGATATTTTAGAACAAGCTGGGTAAATATGTAACAGAGATGCTATAGAAGGTGCTTTATCCTGTCATGAGGGCAGGGGGCTGGACTTGATGATCTCTTAAGGTCCCTCCCAGTTCTAGTATTCTCTAATTCTATGCAGAGGGAAAAAAGCAGTTAAAGAGAGGAAGAAAACCAAGCAAAAAGTGCAAACGCAATAAGAAGTGAAGGTTTAATAAAGTATAAAGGAAATAACGAAATAGAACAAAGAATTATATATAAAAAATAAATCAGGGAAAGATAGCTAGAGGAAGCAGTGCAGGGTGATAAAGCAGAAATTCCAAGGTATCAGAAATATAGAAACAAATTGGAAGAATGAATGGAATTCACAATAAAATTAGTCACATCCCAGCTATTACTGGGATAGAGAATATAAAAATTCTGATGAGATAATAGAAATAGCAGAACATTTGCAAGTGATGAGTAATGATAAATGGAAAGTGAAGTTTTTTTGTCGGATTAAAAGACAATTCATTGAAGAGAGTCATTATTTATTATGTAGGTGAAGGAACTCATTAAGATAGTGTACTGTATGAATGGTTTTGCATGTTGGAACTTGAGAAAGCTTTTGAAATTAGCAAGAATACATCCTAAGTAAAGAGAATATAAGTAACACGACATTTAAATAACTCTCTGAAAGCAGTCTGAAGGTTGTCTTGGAATTATATAACACTATAGCCATATCTACACGTGTCGGCTACTTCGAAGTAGCTGCGCCAACTTCGAAATAGCGCCCGCCACGTCTACACGTGGCGAGCGCTATTTCAAAGTTGAAATCGGCATAAGGCGGCGAGACATCGAAGTTGCTATCCTCATGAGGAGATGGGAATAGCACCCTACTTCAACATTGAAAGTCGAAGTAGGGCACATGTAGCCGATCCGTGTCCCGCAACATCGAAATAGTGGGGTCCGCCATGGCGGCCATCAGCTGAGGGGTTGAGAGATGCTCTCTCCAGCCCCTGCGGGGCTCTATGGTCACCGTGTGCAGCAGCCCTTAGCCCAGGGCTTCTGGCTGCTGCTGCTGCAGCTGGGGATCCATGCTGCATGCACAGGGTCTGCAACCAGTTGTCGGCTCTGTGGATCTTGTGCTGTTTAGTGCAAGTGTGTCTGGGAGGGACCCTTTAAGGGAGCGGCTTGCTGTTGAGTCCGCCCTGTGACCCTGTCTGCAGCTGTTCCTGGCACCCTTATTTTGATGTGGGCCGCTTTGGTGTGTAGACGCTCCCCTGCAGTGCCTACTTTGATGTAGTGCTGCCCAACATTGACGTTGAACGTCGACAGCACCAGCCCTGGAGGACGTGTAGACGTTATTCATCGAAATAGCCTATTTCGATGTTGCTACATCGAAATAAGCTATTTCGATGTAGCAGTCACGTGTAGACGTAGCTTATATGTGAAAAGGAGTGATACTAGTGTGGAAGAAATATGCAGTAATAATTCCAATACAAAAACCAGGCAAAGTATCCTTGAAAGCGGTTCTTGGTATGCCAGTTGTTCAAATATTCTGTATGGGTAACATTATGGAGAGTATGGTGAAGGAAAGATTGGTTGCCTATTTCAAAAATAATGGTATTGTTGAAAAGCTGGGGAGTGATTTTAGGAGGAAAAAATGAGCCATTAAGCATACTGTTTAATTTGAAGTTAAAATATAAAAATGTCTGAAGCACAAGAGTTTGACGGTAACTTTCCTTTTAGACACTGAAAGACATATGACTTGCAGTTGGGGGAAGGCTTGTACAAGTTGAAGCTCTCTGGTCCAGCACCCTGGGGATGTGACTGGTGTTGACCAAGAAAATTTGACAGACCATGGGAGGTCAATATAGTATAGCAGCATTAACAACACTTCCATAGATTACTGGGCTCTTAAAATCCATCTAGGGATAAATTACAGCTAAATAACAGCATAGAACACTGAGAACCAGGACTGGTGGTTGAGAACAAACTTTATGGAACCATGGGAAACTTGGCCACACCCATGATAAGTGATCATCTGGTTAATTAAAATCATGCTGGATTACAGATGTTGCCTGATGAGAGAGTGCTGGACCAGAGAGGTTCAACCTGTACAAAATAGATGCGCTAGGGATAATGGGAAGAATGTACAAGGTGGACTACAGAATTTTTGAGTAAGAGGACCAGACAAGTCAGATTTGGGAAAATTTTGCTGAATACATAAAACATTAAAAATGATTACAATTCCCTGTGGTATATTGCCATATTAGATATTGTGGTAAATGATCTCCCAAGACAAGTAAGTGCCACTCTATTCACTAATGATTTTGCTCTGTTTGATAGGCACAGGAATACTGAGGTGGCAGAAGAGAGAATCAACAACATATTATGAGAGACCTTTGACTGGGGAAGTAAATAGGGTTTCAAGTTCTCCACTGCTAAAACCTCGGGATTGAGCTTTACAAAAATGAAAGTGCAAAGGAATGTAAATTGTATCTGTGTGGAGAACAAACAGATATAGTTAAAAGGCTGAAATTCTTAGGGGTAATATTTGCTACTAAATTAATATGGAAAGATCATACAAACTATGTTAAAGATAAATTTACAGGAAGGATCTGCTTAAAAATTTTGCTGTGATTATTTGAGGGAGCCAGGTAAGAAAACATTGGCTGCGTCTACACTAGCCCCTTCCTTTTGAAAGGGGCATGGTAATGAGCAAGGTTGGAAGATGCTAATGAGGTCCTTACCATGAATATGGGATGCCTCATTAGTATAATGGCAGCTGTGGCAATTCGAAAGTGACGCTTTCGAATCATGCGCTGCCCGTGTAGACAGGGGTCTTTCGAAAGGACCCTCTCCCAGCCTTCAAAAGCGCCTTATTCCTCTTTGGTTTTAGGAATAAGGGGCTTTCAAAGACTGGTGGGTCCTTTCAAAAGGCCCCTATCTACATGGGTGGTGCGTGATTCAAAATCGGCACTTTAGAATTGTCACGGCTGCCATTATGCTAATGAGGCACTGCATATTCATGACAGAGCCTCAATAGCATCTTCCAACCTTGCTCATTACCATGCCCCTTTCAAAAGGAAGGAGCTAGTGTAGATGTAGCTATTGATGACGATCCGACTACTGATTAACTGTGACCATCAAGCTTTTGGTCATCATCAAAACCAAAATTTAAAAAGACTAGATTTAATGTAAGCCCGGGCACTACAAATTGTGTGTAGTGTATTTATTACAACACATCTGTGCATACTACAGATAGCCATGGATTTATATTTATTGTATTCATGAAAGGCGAAAAGATACAGTAGCTATTAAAAATGAGATGTACTGGTATAGAAAGGAAAAGTGGAGTCCATTTTTTTAAATATATATAGATGGGTCCAAGAAGAACAAAAAAAAGGAAGAGTAGAGATGGCATATTGTATACCAAAATTGGGAATTAATACAGCTAAGAGAATGTCTGATTATGTAGCTGTCATGACAGCTGAACTAG
The DNA here is from genome assembly GCF_033958435.1 of Carettochelys insculpta. Taxonomy (NCBI): domain Eukaryota; kingdom Metazoa; phylum Chordata; order Testudines; family Carettochelyidae; genus Carettochelys; species Carettochelys insculpta. The sequence continues at coordinate 160,980,834 of NC_134139.1, read as the reverse complement.
TAGCAATAATGCTAACATTTAATTTATCTGGGATATCTGCCCAGCAGCAGTGGTCATTTTTTATTCAATCTCAACCCTTATGGTGATAAAACAGGAAGTTTCTGTGTGTAGAAGTAATTTAACAAATGACATTATATTTCTAGTAACAAGGGTAGTACAGATGGGGAGACATGCAGTATTAGTTTGCATCCCAGTGTGTATTGGGATAACAGAGAATGAAATGGTGGACAGAAGAGCTAAAGTGATGGAAGAAATGGAAGGCTGAGCTAGAAATACTCTTTAACAGATAGGAATTCAAAGCCTCGTATAGAAAAATAGAAAAGGTGAATGGCAAAAAAAAAAAAAAGGCTAATGAAAAAAGAGGAAGAAAAGGTTAATAACATACTTCATGGGAGAGGACTAACGAAGTGCTTTTTGAAGAGTACTGACTGGCCATTGTGGCTATGACAAAAATCTTTGTTTGCATAAATAGATACCAAGATGGCCTATGTGCAGTCTGTAAGGTGGAAGAAATAATTGATCACCTTTTATGGGAATGTAAGTGGTGCAATAAAGTAAGGCAGAAGTTTTCTGCAAAATAAAAATGTTCTGAGATTTGAAAAATTACATTCAGTTATTTCGTAAAATCAGAGAAATGGAGTATTATTCGAAAGGTGTTGCCACCTTAGCAGAAAGTCATAGGGCAGAGTGAGAAAATATGAACCACTGAGTCCTGAGGAATTATAGTTCATGTTGTCTATAGACTATATTTGGTCAGGTCTGCTTGGATATCTATGTGAGAAAGAATGAAGAAGAAGAAGAAAGTGGCTGCTCAAAACAATTACCACCTGGTGTGTTAGTTCCAGTGTCTGCTTGTTCCTGCTCCTTCTCCTGCTTTGTATCAGCACCACTCCTTCTCTGGAGCTATTCTTGCCCCCTGCCTTGCCTCAGTCTGGCTAACCAGACTCTGTCCCTTGGCGTCAGTTGCAGACTTCTGCCTTTGGCACTGGCCCTTGGCTCTAGCCTCTGGCTCTGACCCTGGATTCCTCTTCCTGACTACTGCCCCAAAGTGTGGAGTGTCACCAGGCCCTGCACCCTTATCCTCAGTCATATGTGACTCTCGGCCAGTAGACAGAACAGAAGGTTTTATTCAGACAGACTCACACACCCAACAGTCTCCTCACAGGCTGCCCCTTCTTCCCTTCAGCCTTTGTCTTGCTTCCGTCAAAAGGTGTCACCTGCTGATACCTCCTCTCTGGCTCAGGTTGCAAAGGCCATCAGCCATTGTGTACGTGTGGGAGGCTGCCACATCCAAAACTCCCATCACCACTAGGTGTTACTACAGTGCCCCAGGAAACTAAGGCTCACAAACAACATTACTACAGAACAGTAGAAATCACCTGCAACATAACAAGGTAACAAAAAATCTCCACTCGGAAAATAAAATCCCCACTTTGTCCCAACTACTGACTCCTGCTGTAACCACTACGCATGTCCACTGCGTCCGATACTCTAGCAGGAATTAGGTTGGAGTCAGAACCAAAGCAGAAATATTATTTCTTATTTGGATTTCATCAGTGGCTGGGAATCTCAGTCACGAAGCAGGATCCCATTGCTCTAGGAACTATGCAAACAGAACAAAGTGATGGTCCCTGTTCCAGAGAGCTTTCAGTGCAAGTATATGAAAGACACGAGGGAAAAGGAAGATGGAGGAGCACATGGAAACAATTGTACAATATTGGTCAGTGTGACAGGATGTGGCCTCAGCACACCAGCTGTCTGACCACTGGCAAGTTTCTTGTAGAAATCGAAGGAAGAAGGCATTTCAAGGAGGGATTTGAAGGAGGAAAATGACAAATTTTTGTGGATGGGAAGCTCCTGCTGTGTCAGAGATGTAACTGGGAGAAAACACAAAGGTGCTTGTTAAAATATTTAAAAGTCGATGTTGGAGGCTGATGTCACTGGCAAAGTGGAGGTGGAAGTAGACATGTAGAGATGTTAAATAGGGTGGGGCTAGGTAGTGAAGGGTTTTGAAAGTAAGACAAAATGTCTATATTTGGTACACTGAAGAAAGGAGAGTCAGTGAAGCAGTGAGAGGAGTTACTTGGTTAAAAGGATGGGTTAGAAAAATGATCTTTGCAGAACACATTCAAATAAAAGCAAAGGAAAAGGAAGCAAAGATGAATGGGAAAGATGGGCAATTTAAAGGAGAAAGAAGAAAAGTAGACAACAGGAAGGAAAAAGAGAAATTAAAATCTCTAGAGAAGAGAAGGGTGGACTGATAAGAATGGAAAGACTGGTGGAGAGAGAAAATAGGACTTTAGGGCATATCTTCACTGGAAATATAAGTAGACCCAGTTCTTTTTTTGTAAAAAAAAGAGGAGCCAGTACTCAGCCAGTTCCCTGCCCCACGTGCACCCATGGTTCCTGCAGCTGGCGCTGCCAGAGTGCGGTGGGGGCTCTGGTTCCCAGGCTGTGCTGCTGTGGGATGGCAGGCGCTCTGGCCCTGCATCGCTATGGGGACAATAAGAGCTTCAGCTCTGGGCTTCTGTGGTGCCAGCAAGAGCTCCAGCACCCAGCCACAATCTGCTGTGGCAAGCGGGAGCTCTGGCGGGGGCTCTGGCTCCTGGTCCCATGGCGGCCTCCTGGCTCCCACACTGCTGCAGGGCAAGCAGGGGTTCCAGCAGCCCTAGGGCTGGGAACCAGGTGGGACACGAGTCCCACAGGTACACACAGCTGTGGGATCCCCAGGTGGCGGGGGGGATGTTGATGTGGAGGTGCCAGTATTCAGTATTGGTTTACACTGCAGCAAAAAAAAGCCCTGAATAGACCTAAGTTATATCAGCTTACAGTCCCCCAAGTAATTTATGTGGAGTTTCATGTCCAAATTACCCTTCTTCTGTTGCTGGTGCAAGTGCTCCTCACAAGTGCTTACACTGATTGAAGAGGGGCATTGCAGAGGGCTGAGAACATGGGCTGTCAGCACCGCATGCAGCTCCTCACCAGGAAACTGGCTGCCCTCAGGGCTTTCCACTCCCATGCATGGGAGTGTGGAGAGTGGAGCCAACAACAGGAGGAGCATCCAGGAGCCTGGAGCATCTGGGACATAGTCCCCTCCTTGTCCAGGTAATCATTCAGCTTTCTTGTCAATTTCCTGGCTCTGGCATGGAGTCAAGAAGTGAACAAAGCTACGTCTACACGGGTATGCTACATCGAAATAGCTTATTTCGATTTTGCTACATTGAAATAAGCTATTTCGATGAATAGCGTCTACACGTCCTCCAGGGCTGGTGCCGTCGATGTTCAATGTCGATGTTGGGCAGCACCACATCGAAGTAGGCTCTGTAGGGGAGCGTCTACACGTCAAAGTGGTCCACATCGAAATAAGGGTGCCGGGAACAGCTGCAGACAGGGTCACAGGGTGGACTAGCACTTCCGGGGCAACAGCTAGCCGCTCCCTTAAAGGGCCCCTCCCAGACACACTTGCACTAAACAGCACAAGATCCACAGAGCCGACAACTGGTTGCAGACCCTGTGCATGCAGCATGGATCCCCAGCTGCAGCAGCAGCAGCCAGAAGCCCTGGGCTAAGGGCTGCTGCACATGGTGACCATAGAGCCCCGCAGGGGCTGGAGAGAGCGCCTCTCAACCCCTCAGCTGATGGCCGCCATGGCGGACCCCGCTATTTCTATGTTGCGGGACGTGGATCGTCTACACGTGCCCTACTTCGACATTCAATGTCGAAGTAGGGCGCTATTCCCATCTCCTGTTGGGGATAGCAACTTTGACGTCTCACCACCTTATGTCGATTTCAACTTCGAAATAGTGCTCACCACGTGTAGATGTGGCAGGCGCTATTTCAAAGTTGGCGCGGCTACTTTGAAGTAGCTGGCATGTGTAGACATGGCTCAAGAGTGACAGTCAACAGCCAAAATAGGTAATGCATTGTTTATGGGGCAACTGTTTCATCCTAGCTCACATAAATACTATGTCTCTAGTGGTGGTGTTACGTTGGTACATTAGGCCACTTTCATCGGTAGGACAAGGCTGTGGTGTTACACTGATGTAATTAGGTTAATCCAAGATGCATTATGTCAACCTTACTCTGAAATGTACACCTGGCAGTTTGAAGAGAACAATTTCACCCTATTACTTTGAACTCTTCTCTTCAGTGCTTGATCCTATCTAGTATCAGTGAGGCATGTTGTGTCCATGAACTCAAGGAAAGAGATTAGCAGGACTGGGAGTTTAGTGGAGACAATAGATCACAAAATAGTAACTCTAACCCTGGAACCAATCCCTGCAACAAACCTCACTGCCAACTCTGCTCACATATCTACACCAGTGATATCATCACAGGACCTAACATCAATCATACCATCAGGGGCTTCTTTACCTGTGCATTTAGGCTACATCTACACATAGCTCATGGGAATAAGGGGACTTCGAAGTAGGTGGCGTCCTTTCGAAAAGGAGCCCCGTCTGGACGCGCCGCGCGGTGGCAAGGCGCGTCAATTTCGAAGTGCCGCTGCCGCCCGCATGCTAATGAAGCGCTGAATATGCATTTCGGCGCTTCATTAGTAAACTTCAAAATGGCCATTTGCATGGCCATTTCGAAGTTTGGGGCACATGTAGACGTAGCCTCTAACAGATTTATAAGTAGCGGTCCTAAAAGAAACAAATTTCAAAAATCAAATGGAGAGAGAAATCTCTGAGCTGCAATTTATTTGCAAATTTGTCTCCATTAACCAAGGATTAAACAGAGACTGAGAGTGGCTTGCATCTTACAAAAGGAGCTTCTCTGCCCTAGGTATTAAAATCTCCACATTAGACTGACAATGGGCCATATCCCCCAGTCTTATTTGATTTGTTTTTTCCTCTTTACATACATACTACTGATAATGGGCCTTTTTCACCCTGACTGAATAGACATTGTCAGCTCTGGCCCTCTCTTTCACTGGGACCCCATTCTTTAAATACCCCTCTGAAACCACCCCTCCCCTACTGCTCATGCATCTAATGAAGTGGGGGTCTTTGCCCACAAAAGCTTATGCTCCGGAACATCTGTTAGTCTATAAGGTGCCATTTGACTTCTTGTTGTTCTCGAAGGTACAGACTAACACAGCTACCTCTCTGATATTGTGCACTCACTGATTCTCTTCTATCTCAGAATAATATATGGGCCCAATAGTTGAACATGAAGGGAAGCACGTATCCAGAACGAGTATTATTCTTATGTGCATGACTCTTCACTATGCGCTCATTGGAAGGAAGGGATGATCTTGCAGTTAAGGCTCTGAACAATTCAATTAATCTCTGTGTGCCTCAGCCTCTCCATCTGCAAATACCTCCTATGCTACAGGAGGGGTAATGAGGTTTTAGTGAGGGTCTGTGATGGGTTGTCTGCCCCATACTGGCCAATAACTGGTTAATAGAGCTGCTGGGAGGTTGTGCAGGATGCAAGCAACTAGAGAGGGGCTGAGAGGAGCAGTCAATGATCATCCCTCAGGTCCATATAAGAAAGGCTGCAGGGCAGAGCAGAGGTCAGCAGCTGACTAGAGCTACTAGGGAGAAGACAAAGAGGAAGAGCACCACTATCTGGGATGCAGCAGTGTTGCAAGCAGGGACTTGGGGTGCTAGAGAGAGCTCTTGACTGATTGTAAGGGCCTGCAATCTGAGGTCCTGAGGCAAGGGCAGAAGGGAATGCTGGAGCCATGTGAAACAGTCCTGGGACAGTGGCCTTCAGTTGCTACTGAGGCAGTGGTTAGACAGAGATTGGAGATCTGCTAGAAGGGAGGGAACAAAAGAGGATGGCTCAGCCCGGGGGCAGTGTCATCAGGGGCATCATTTGGGGGCAACAGCCAGAACCCTACCACTGCCTCCCCTCTACCCAGGAGTGTGAGTAATGTAGGGCACTTTCTTTATGCATTTCGGGTTCTGCTGTTTCTCTGAGGCTCCAAGTCCTGCCCACTGCCTACTCCCAGCCGCTCTGATTGAAAAGATACTTCACTCTTCTCTCTCCTCCATCTCTCCTTGCACTGGTTATTCTTTGTTCTGTCACCTAGCAATGCTTTACTGTAAGAGCAGTAGAGCTAAAGAATGACCCATCTGCTGGGATCTTTTCCTGCTGTCAAGAAGCAAAGGTACTGCCACACCACAAACATTGCTTAAATTATGTTTAAAACATTCCTGTTATTTCCATCTCTCCAATTTAGAGGGGAATGACAGTATTCCAGGCATCTAATCTTTCATTTAGGTCCACTTTACACTTGTCTGAGAGACTCTTTCCTTTACAGTGGTTTGGGTCAGATTACCAAGTAGGGCCCAGACTGTTACATACACATGGTGGGTCCTTAGCATGATAGCAAATGTGCTTTTGCATTCTAAGAACCTTTCCCCAGAACAGCTTTTCTACTGGTCACTGTACAGAAACAACAAATCCTTACTCCAAACAGCCAGCCATTTTATAGCTGTGTGTCTCCTGTACTACCCTTCTCTTCCAACTGGTAAGTAATCTTAGCGCCTGTATTCTTTTTAATATTTCTGAGGGTAACAAAGTATCTCCAGCTTGAGTGCCTTTGGTGAACATCATGGAGGTGTTTATACTCTGAAATCCTTCGAGAAACACTAGGATTGAGAACTCCTTCCAATCCTTTGTATTTATTCATTATCGGGGGTGAAAGTAACACATTTCTTACAGGTAGTGTATTATCACAAACAATCAGCCCCTCCACACTTAAAACAGGTCCTGCAAGAAAGGTAAATGTTGAGTGAAGTGTGTGTGTGTGTGGGCAGGGGACGGGGGTATGTTCTGGAGGCAGGGGATTGGACTGGGGACCACTGTTCCCACTGAGATTTTGCATCCTTGAGTGGAGTGAGTTTTGTCTTGTGCACCATTGCTGAGGTCACACATGCTTGTTCAGATGTGTACCACCATGGCTCCTCACCCATCAGTTACTAAAGGAGGCATTTGAAAAGCAGATGTGTTCATACACATCCTCAGAGGGAACTGGGGAGCCAGGGACCAAGTACGCGCGTGCAGACACACGCACACACACACACACACATCCCCCAGAGACAAAGAGAAACCCAGCCACATGCACACACAGAGGAAAGGGGGAAGCCCCCACCCAGCCACACACACACACAAGGGGAAGGGGAAAGTCCAGCCACAAACACCCCCCCCCATAGAGAATGGGGAAGCCCATCCACACCCACAGAGGTAAGAAAGAAGCCCTGCCCCTCCCTCACACCGAGGAAACAGGAGAGCCTGGCTATACTCACACAGAGGAAAGGGGGAGCCCAGACATACATGCATGCACACACAACAGTGGGTGTCAAGGAGAAAATGCCCACAGGCCAGCCCTTCAAGGGCAACTGGGATCTCCGGGGCCCTTTGAACTGCTACATGGAGCAGTTCACAGGGGCTGGAGTGGCATTGTGTCTCCTTGCCACTCTGCCAGCTTGCGAGGGGACCTGAAGGCTGCCTGCCCTCAGCCCTGCCCCTTCTAGGGGCATGGAACCTGGCTTCCTCCTACTTTGCCCTGGGGCCCAACGTGACTTTGCCCTGGGGCCCAACAAAAACAAAAACAAAACAAAAAAAACCCCCCAAAAACCTGAAATGATGCCCCTGAGTGTCACTGAAGAGGACACTGCACATCTAGGAGTGGTACAGGCCCTGGAACAAAAGTGATGAGAACAAGACATCACCAGAGGACGGTGCCTTAGCAAGTAGAGCTAACTCCCATGACAACCAACAAGAGATGACAGAGTGGTGAGTAAACCCTTCCCCAGGGTCTGAAAACCCTGCAAACAAACTGTCCACACATGCTTTCATGCTTTTTATCTCATCTATTAGCCCTCTGCTGGAAGAAGCAGGTCTAGGGCTTTATTTACTGATGCTCACACCTAGCCACCCTTCATATTAGGGTGGAGTCCTACCACCTGTGCATGTGGCTGAGCCAGACACAGGGATTCACAGTATCAAGGCAACATGAAGGCTGCTGATTTATGAAAGGCAGCCTTGCCTGTATGCAGACCCTGTACGTGGGCCTTGAAGTGTGTGTGGAGCAATCACTTAGTTGTTCTCATCAAAATAAACCTTGCTGTGCAGTCAGTTTTGGTAACAAGTAGTCTTGGACAGACCTAGGCCATGTTTGCCTATTTTAGCTGCACTAAATAATTTCACTGAATGTCAACCTTGACCAGCTCTAGATGTCAATTTTTTAATCTAACAGAATAGACTTTCCACTAATAAGGAAAATAAGATAGTAAATATGGGATTTTAAAGGTTTATTTAAGATAAATCACAACAAAATTCTTAAATTGGAGCAAAGTTTGATATTTTTACTTCACCTTTAAGGAAAAAAAACCAAAACTATTTGATAGCAGCCCAATAAGCTGTTTCCACCCACTAAAATTTAGCTATAGCAGGGTCTAAAAGCAAAGCAGATTTCTTCAGATTAGAGAAACAGGAGTAGTGGACAAACGTTACAGAAATCTGTCAAGAAGATGGCTCAGGGTTATCCCTTATCCAATGCGCCGACCCACCACATATAAAACAGGTGCATTGAATTGACAGCACTACTGCGATAGGGTATGTATCTAACTATGCAGATATGAGTGGTTCTGTTGTGGTTTTCCTTAAACAAGAATCAGTCTAATTTCTCATATATTGAGTCAAAGTGAGGCCAAAATGTGCAGATTTACTCTCTGTAGGCTTCCAATTTTATTCAGTTTTAGTTCTTTGCAGGGAACTGACAGCTCTTACTTTGTTTAGCAGGATAACAGTAGGTGCAATCCAATCCCTAAACCCTCTTACAAGTGCTCCTGCAACATCCAGTCTGGAATCATTAGCCGCGTCTACATGATCTGGCTACTTCAAAGTAGCCGCGCCAACTTCGAAATAGCGCCCGCCACGTCTACATGTGGCGAGCGCTATTTCGAAGTTAAAATCAACGTAAGGCGGTGAGACGTCGAAGTTGCTATCCCCAACAGGAGATGGGAATAGCGCCCTACTTCAACGTTGAACGTCGAAGTAGGGCACGTGTACACGATCTGCGTCCCGCAACATCGAAATAGAGGGGTCCGCCATGGCGGCCATCAGCTGAGGGGTTGAGAGACGCTCTCTCCAGCCCCTGAGCTCTATGGTGGCTGCTTGCAGCAGCTCCTTAAAGCTCCCCGCCCCCTGCGTTCCTGTGCAGGAAGCTGAGAGCTGCAGCCCAACACCCCACAGTGGTGGCATCCAGCCAGCCCCCCAAGCGCCCCCAGGGCACCCCCCTCCAAGGGGAGCCAGGCCTCCCAGGTTGGCAGCCAGCTGGGGAAGAGGCAGCGGGGCCCCTCCTGGACGGAGGCTGAGATCCGGGACCTGCTGGGGCTCTGGGGCAAGGAGGAGGTGCTCCAGGTAATGGGGAGCAAGAGGCGGAATGTGGATGCGTTCGCTCGGCTGGCCGAGGGCTTGGCTGCCCGGGGTCACCCTGTCCGCACTCCTGACCACGTCAGGAGTAAGGTTAAGGAGCTGCGGCAGGGTTATGCCCAGGCCTGGGATGCGGCCAGCCGATCTGGTGCCGCCTCCGCCACTTGTCCCTTTTACAGGGAGCTCAGGTCCATCCTGGGCCCCCGGTACACCTCCTTCCCCCCGGGCCACTCTTGACACATCAGCCGACGAGCCCCAGCAGGCCCCGGAGACAGAGTCTGCCCTGGAGGCAAGCCCTGCATCCCAGGAGGCCCCCCAGGAGCCCACTCCTGGGATGCCAGAGGAGGAGGAGGGGGACTCCTCCAGCGATGGGGGGCTCCGCATCGCCCTCCCATCCTGGAGCTCCAGCAGGGCGTCCGCCCAGTGGGTGTCTCCCAACCGTGGGAGCGGACCGTCAGGTATGTACCCCCCCCCGGTGCACACCCCTGGGGTTAAGGGGCGGGGACAAGAGACATGACCAGGGCCCTCCACATGCCCAGATGACCATGGCCCCAAGGACAGCAGTGGCATGTCCCTCAGAAGAGTGCATCAGCCCCTGCTCCCCAGCAGGACAGCACCATGCCCCATCCCTGGGGATGGGGGGAGCAGAACCTAGGGTCCCCTGTGGGGAGGGGGGGACACCCATCATCATCATCAGCATCTCCCGGGGACAGGGATGGGGAACCAGCAGCAGAGGGGTGGGGGGACAAGGGCCACAGGTCAGGGCCCACACGAATGGCTGTCTCCACTCTTCTTCCCCCCTGTGTTCTGCAGCTGCACCATTGGAGGGCCCGGAGAGCGTCGGCGAGGTGTCCGTTGTCCCGGAGAGTCCACTGGGGCCATCCCAGCAGGCCAGCCCCTTGGCGGAGCACCAACCAGCCCCAGGACGAGGCTGACGGCACAGCCACCCGAGGATGGCCACAGACCCCCAGCTGCTTGCGACCCTCCAGCATCAGCTGGAGGTGTCAGAGTGGCGCCTGCGGGTGGAGCAGCAGCAGCTGGAGCTCCAAGAGCAATCGCTGGCCTGGTGCCAGGAGGCTTGGGGGGCCTTCATGCGCACCTTTGAGCACATAGCGCAACACCTGGCCCCCCCGCCGCGCTGCCCGCCGCTCCACCCGCCGCTCCGCCTGCTGTCCCTCCACTGTCAGCCATCCTGGGGCCTGCCACCGAGGTGGACCATGGGCCTGGGGACACCGGCCGGCCGTATTTGCTGGTTCTCCCGGCCCCCACCCAGCCTCGCCCAGGGGTCCGGCCGAAGTGAGGGTCGCGCCCTCGAACACCGGGCGCTGGACAATAGGGTGTGGGGCTGAGGACGTGGCCCCCCCTCCTTTGTACATATCTCCCATTTGTATATAGTTTTTGTTGGACCCCTGTTTTGTTAGCTGCCCCCCCATGTAAATAGTTCCCCCCTTTTTTTCTGTGTTATTAATAAGAGGTTGCACTGTTTGATTTGAAACAACATTTCCATTTATTTCTAAGAAAAGTAGGGGGTGTGTGCTCTCGTGTGCTCTGTGGTGTGGGCGTGGGGGCAGGGAGTGTTGTGGAGGATCGGGGGGTGCAGTGGTTGGCTCGCCTGCAGCTGGCCCTGCCAGCGTTCACCCCGCAGCCTGATCAAAATGGGCCCACAGGGCCTCCCGGACCCGGATCCCCTCAGGGTCAACCTGGCGACTGGGGGCAGTGGGTGGCTGGACATCGGCCCTGCCAGCCTCCACAGCCCAGCCCTGGAAGAAGGCCTCTCCCTTGCTCTCCACCAGGTTGTGGAGTGCGCTGCACACGCCCACAACCTGGGGGATATAGGTGAGGCCTGCATCCAGACGAGTGAGGAGACACCTCCAGCGCCCTTTGAGGTGGCCGAAAGTGCACTCAACCACCTGGTGCGCATGGTTCAAGCGCGTGTTGAACCGCTCCTGGCTGGCACTGACATGGCCTGTGTAAGGGTGCATGAGCCAGGGCCGGATGGGGTACGCTGCGTCTGCGACAATGCAGAGGGGCATGGTGGTGTCCCCCACAGGAATCTCCCACTGGGGGATATAGGTCCCTGCCTCCAGCCGGCGGCACAGGCCCGAATTTCTGAAGACCCAGGGGTAGTGGGTGCTTCCAGGCCAGCCAACATAAATGTCCAGGAAGCGGCCCCGGCTGTCCACCAAGGCCTGGAGGACCACGGAATGGTATCCCTTCCTATTGAGGAAGTGTGCTCCGCTGTGCTCTGGGGCACGGATGGGGATATGGGTCCCATCCACAGCCCCAAAGCAATTTGGGAATCCCAGGCTGGCAAACCCCGCAATGGCAGCATCCAGGTCCCCAAGATGCACGAGCCTGTGGAGGAGCAGGGCATTGATTGCGTGGACGACCTGCAGGGGAAGGACATGAGAGAGCACCAGTGAGGGGTGTGCAGGGTGTGTCTGGCCCTCCACCCCAGGGCTCCCCCAGGGCTCCCCCCCCCGGCTCCCCCACCCCCGGGCCCTCTTACATCCATGAGGACAGCCCTGACGGTGGCCTTGCCTACGCCAAACTGCTGCCCTACAGATCGGTAGCTGTCTGGAGTGGCCAGCTTCCAGACAGCGATGCCGACCCGTTTCTCGACGGTGAGAGCACGTCGCATGGAGGTGTCCTGGTGCTGTAAGGCAGGGGTGAGCCACTGGCAGAGCTCCAGGAATGTCTGCCGGCTCATCTGGAATTTCTGGTGCCAGTGGTCGTCGTCCCACTTGCCGAGCACTAGCCGCTCCCACCAGTGCGTGCTCGTGGGGTAGCTCCACAGCCGGCGGCGTGTGTGGCGGGTGGGGGGATCAGAGGGCAGCAAGGTCTGGGGCTGCTTCCTCATCCCCTGGGGGTAGCTCCTCTTCCGCAAATAAAAGATGATCAGCTGCCTCCTGCATGGCACTAAGCAGGGCAAGCACTGCTCCTCCAGGGGAGGGTGTGTGGACCTCTGGCTGCTGCTGCTGCTGCTGCTGGGGGTCCATGCCGCTTCCATGGGGTGTGCATGCTTGTGGCTCTGCAGACCGCGTGTTGTGCAGGCTGGGCCCTTTAAGGGAGCAGCGAGCTGTTGCCCTGGAAGTGCTAGTCCACCCTGTGACCCTGTTGCAGCTGTTCCTGGCACCCTTATTTCGATGTGGGCCACTGTGGTGTGTAGACGCTCCTTTTCAGCACCTACTTTGATGTAGTGCTGCCCAACGTCGAAGTTGAACGTCAACAGCAGCAGCCCTGGAGGACGTGTAGACACTATTCATCAAAGTAGCGTATTTTGATTTCACTACATCGAAATAAGCTATTTCGATGTAGCATACCCGTGTAGATGTAGCTATTGAGTGCTCACCAGAGGTAAGCAGGAATGCTGTCCTTAGAAGAACAGTGCACACACAAACTTGTTTGGTTCGAGGATCCAGTAGCTGCAAAAAATCACCAAACTTTTTCACTGTAAATGTATCTCAATCCAAAGTTTATTATCACAAGCCTAGATCTGAGAGACAATGAGTGAGGAAGACAAAATGGAAACAGAAATTATTACATAGCAAACAAAAGACAAATATGCTTCCTAGAGGCTAAACTTGACTTTATAAAGATAAAATCCTTATCTAAGATAGTTCATCTTAACCTTCCAGTATCTCCAATCAGCATGGATGGGATCCATGAACACAAAAAGTGCTGTTCTTTTTGCTCCTTCAGGGAAGGAAGAAGAGCTGACGTTTTGTCTTCTGGTATTCCCCAAAGTCCTAGTCTGTGTCCAGAGCCAGGCTGATCCTCAGGGCTTTCCTCACCTCTCATCCTTTCTTTTCGTCTCCCTGTATAAATGGGATTTTTCCTGCATTGGCTTACTTCGTGCAGTAGATGACTGACTGAGCCTAGTGAATATACATCCCTTTGTCCGGCAACACCTGTTTGTCAATGCTGTTGGGAACATAGTTTCTAAAATCTATTTTCATGCACACAACTAAATATCATCTGTTAATATATCTTGCAATGATTCGGAGAGTAGCTTTTAATATCAACCTGTCAGGGCATGATTAAATACCTCTCTGTACAGCATAAAACAGATTTATCTAAGCTCCTGCTCCCAGAGTAGCCTTGTTTTTGAGTGCTGGGACAGGTCTCACACTGTACTGATTCCTGTCAGGTGTCTGCAGCCTTCTGGTTGTGCCCCTGTTCCTGTGTCTGCACTGTGGCAAGATGGGGAGACGGGCTCAACAAGGCGGGATTATAGGATACCCAGGCAGTCAGGGAAAGCAGGATCAATAGTATCTCAGCACATCAGTTGACAGTCCCAAAAGGGACTCAGCCTGTCACAAGGTGTTTTACTTAAAACATCAGCATATTCATAGTCAGATCTTTAATTGTTAATTATTTTTTAAAATTCAGAGGACAAGCATAGAGTTATTGAATAGACTAGGACACCGACTCTGTGCATTAATGTCTTGTATTTGAATACACTGGCCATATGTTGTCTACTGTTAAATGTCCCTGTAGGAGATTTAACTGTAAGACAAAACCAAAGTGCATTTTCAGGTCTATAACAACACTCGTGTCAGCCATGGCTTTGAGTGCTTCAGAGAACAGGTTACAAGGGAGGAGAGAAGAAATAGAACATAAATAACCATTTAATACAATAATGCTTTGCATTTAGAGCCTGATCCATTTCCTCTTAATCTCAATGGGATCTTCGTTAGTATTTCTCATCTCTAGATCTGAAAACACTTCTGAAAAGTGGTTAATTGTGAGTAGTGACATTTAACAAATAGTGCCGCTGATGTATGCAGAGGTTAAAGACAATTTTACAGGTAGCCTCATTTTCTGTGTACTCCTCTTAGTATAACTTGGTGATTTGTCCAACACTGAGGCTACATCTACATTGCAAGATAAATTCGAATTTATTAAACTTGATTTTACAATGCCATTTTTTCTAAATTTGATTTTGAGTATCCTCACTTCCCACAGGCTCCCAACAAATTCAACACATTGCTTCAACACTGAAATCACCAAACATTGACTGTTGCAGCAGTGCATTGTGGGAACTTGATCATTGACTTTGGTTCACCTCCTCTGGGGCACCTGGCATTGGCTACTGTCGGCAGACAGGATACTGGGCTAGATGGACCTTCGGTCTGACCCAGTATGGCCGTTCTTATGTAACCTATCCCACAGTTCCCTGAGCCCTGCATTTTTCTGAGCCAGGAGCAGCAGCACTGTCAGTTTCCTGGGTCCAGCAGCTTGGGGGACCTGGGAAACTGCCATTGCAACAGCCCTGGTCAATTTCCTGGCTCATGCTAGTACAGTAAACCCTCCATTTAATGGACTAATAGGACTGTCCATTCTTCCCCATAGTCCCTTAAACATGAGGGTTTATCCCCCATCCCCACAGGCTGGGGCTCCACTCAAACTGTTGGCTCCACACCAACTTCCGCCCCAAAAAAAACTGCCTGAAAACACCACCCCAAACCACTCCCCCCCCAAACAAACCCCTTTTCAAAAAAAGCCAAACCCCTGCCACTCAACAGCTCCAGTGGAAAAGCTGCTGGAGCCCACTGGCTGGGCGTGCCTGGTTGCAGGTGGCCAAAGGCGCCTGCGGGATGGGTGCTTGCCCACGGTCATCTGGTCACATGCGGCTCCAGCAGCCTGGCGACTGGGTGCCAGGCCCCGCACATGGCTTCAGCAGCCTGGCCGCAGGATGCCTGGCCCTGTGCCAGCTCAAGCTGCCCAGCAATTGGGTGCCTGGCTGCACCCATGGCTCCAGAAGCCTGGTGTTGGGGTCCCTGGCCCCGCATGTGGCTCCAGTAGCCCAGCTGCGGGGTGCCTGGCCCTGTGTACAGCTTGAGCTGCCTGGCCTGAGGGTGCGTGGCCCCATGCGTGGCTTGAGCTGCCCAGGGGTGGGGTGCCTGGCCCCCAACACAGGAGTGCAGTGGCCTGGTCAGCTTCCCAGCTCCCACTAGTAGCTGGGAGCTGGGAGCCAGGTGCAGCACATGTAGCTTTCTGGGATAGATAGGGGACACCTCTGGAGGCTAATAAATTCAATTTTAGAAAGTGGCACTTCCCCACTGGCCTTTAATTGAACTTCCGAATTCAAGCTTGACTCTACACCCGTCAGGTAACTGCGATTTTGTAATCTCGAGATCAGTGCTCCGTAAATTGAGCTACTGGTATTTTCAGTGAAGAAAGTCACTTAGTAATATCAAGCTAACCACCTTAAATTTGAATTTATCTCATAACGTAGACACAGCCTTAATGCCAGAGTCAGAAAGAGTGCACATGTCCTATTTCCTCACACTGCGATCAAGATATTGGGCTACCGCTGCACCACAACAGCACATGAATTAAAGGGTAATTGGAAAAGATGGTCTTGTGTTTTGTCACAGTCCCATTCTTCTATGGTAGAGGAATCACCACATATATGTAGCATAGTGGATTAATGGAGTGTTCTGCTCAGGTTGTTTTTTTGATACAGTGCAATTTACATTTCTGTTTTATTCTATATGTGCTGAACAGGAGATATCCTTGCTTTTATGATTCTGTATGGCGAATGTACAGGTATGGCAGTGGGGTGGAGGTCAGGAAATCTGAGTTCTGTTCCTGGGTTTGGATAGAGCTGGGGTGAGGTATCATAGGGCCTAAACAGTAGAGCTGTATGTTCAGAGATAGCATGAGTGGACAGGTATGCTGCCAAGAACAGCCCTGCATTTTAGTGTGAGGAAACTCATCTCTGAAAGGTGGAAAGGAAGAGATACAGGCTGCTCAGAAAATGGATTTCAGAGGACCTGACTCTTGCCTGTATCTCTTCCTTTCTACCCTAAAACAAG
Source organism: Carettochelys insculpta (assembly GCF_033958435.1). Classification (NCBI taxonomy): domain Eukaryota; kingdom Metazoa; phylum Chordata; order Testudines; family Carettochelyidae; genus Carettochelys; species Carettochelys insculpta. The sequence continues at coordinate 160,964,617 of NC_134139.1, read as the reverse complement.
GGCCCCATCCCCATTAATAAAAAAAAAAACAAACCAACCTATTTAACACAATGTACACATAGAGCCTCCTACTTAAAGGCCCATGGAGAACCTAAGGATTTATCAGTGCCCATCAAATGAGATGCCTGTCAGCAGCTGGAGAACTGTGACACTAATAAAATAGTAACAGAGAGATAGCCATGTTAGTCCATATTCTATCAAAACAAAAATTAAAGACTAACAAGATAATTTATTAGATGATGAGCTTTTGTGCGACAGATCCACTTCTATTCCAGATCTGAAGAAGTGGGTCTGTCCCATGAAAGCTCATCACCTAATAAATTACTCTATTAGTCTTTCAATGCTACGAATGCTTTATTTGTTAAATCAAGTACAGTCCTCAAAGTGACATAACTGAGTGAATGTTGAAAGAGACTGAACCAATATGAGCCAAAAAAATTGGCTGAACCTGCAATAGGATTGCTTCTCAATAGACCTTACAGAAAAGAGATAAACGTGAGAAATTCTGAGTACTGTTCTGTTTCGACACAGCTAAATTATTGCTTAAGGTTTGAAAACAAGAAGAAAATTATATTGGAAACCAAATTAACTCCAGCCCTGTTTTTGTTAAAACATAGTGAATGGTAAAAGTTTGCAGGGATGAAGAAAATAAAACCATTTGATGTTTTTTTAAAAAAAATGTGAAAAATTAAATGGACAAATTTTAGCAATCCCCTTTATAGGAAATCTAAAATAAAATTTAACTTCATAAAAATAGCATTGTATTTGTGAAAAATACAACGATTTACATAAAGTATTTACAGCTTCCTTTTATTTAAAAAAACGTAATTGAGTTAAGACCAGAGCAACATCAGGTAAATATGCTATTTATACAAATAATTAACTGATAGCTTTAGTCTTTTTAGTGAAAAGCTAGTTTGAGTCTTTTGGAGCCTGGAGTCTCTGCTACCTTGCATTAGAGCATCTATTAACTTCAAGGCTTTCAAGTCTGATGTCTGAGTACTTTAATTGTCATTATAATTGATTTTACCTTTGACTTGGCATGGTGATTGCTTTGTAATTTGCAGATGATTAATGGCTGTCCTCTGGTTATCTCTGCTTGGCTAGGCCTCAGGCAGAGATCACACAACTGTTTCTTCTTCACTCTGACTTTCCCTATAAGACTTCAAAAACTATTTAGATCAAATTTATGTAAGGGGTGGGGAGGAAAAAAAAGACACTGTACATTCACCAAATTCTTAACTCTTGAATTTACAGAAGGACAGGGTGGGCCCTAGGATCTGCAAGACCCGTTGTAAAGTTACATGTGCGGGGAGGGGGGCGTGGGAGGGGCAGTGTCCCCCTCAGGCAGATTTCTAGATTTCTAGATCCTGGTCTTCTAAGCTGTGTCTACACGTGCACGCTACTTCGAAGTAGTGGCACTAACTTCGAAATAGCGCCCGTCGTGGCTACACGCGTCGGGCGCTATTTCGAAGTTAACTTCGACATTAGGCGGCGAGACGTCGAAGTTGCTAACCCCATGAGGAGATAGGAATAGCGCCCTACTTCAACGTTCAACGTCGAAGTAGGGACAGTGTAGACGATCCGCGTCCCGCAACGTCGAAATTGCCGGATCCTCCATGGCGGCCATCAGCTGGGGGGTTGAGAGACGCTCTCTCCAGCCCCTCAGCTCACTGGTGGCCGCGTGGAGCGGCCCCTTAAAGGTCCCCTCCCCCGCCCTGACTCTGCAGGAAGCTGAGGCAATGTGCAGGCTGCAGCCTGCACACGCGGGCAGCCTGCACAGCCCTCAGCCCCCCACACAGCTGCAATGGCGAGCCAGCAGCCACCTCAGCGCCCCCAGTGGACCCTCCCCAAGGGGAGCCAGGGCAGCCAGCTGAGCAAGAGGACCAGCCAGTCTGGGAAGCGGCAGCGGGGCCCCTCCTGGACGGAGGCCGAGCTGCGGGACCTGCTGGGGCTCTGGAGCGAGGAGGAGGTGCTCCAGGTAATGGGGAGCAAGAGGCGGAACGCGGATGCGTTTGCTCGGCTGGCCGAGGGCCTGGCTGCCCGGGGTCACCCTGCCCGCACTCCGGATCATGTGAGGAGTAAGGTGAAGGAGCTGCGGCAGGGTTATGCCCGGGCCCAGGATGCGGCCAGCCGATCTGGGGCCGCCCCCGTCACTTGCCCCTTTTACAGGGAGCTCAGGGACATCCTGGGCTCCCGGCACACCTCCTCCCCTTCGGCCACCCTTGACACCTCGGCTGACGAGGCCCAGCAGGCCCTGCAGCTGGATTCCGCCCCGGAGGCAAGCCCCGCACCCCGGGGGCCCCCCCGGAGGCCATCCCCGGGACATCGCGGCAGGAGGAGGAGGAGGAGGAGGAGGGGGGCTCCTCCTCCGCAGAATCCAGCCTGCAGATCCTCCTCCTGCCATCCCGGAGCAGCAGCAGCAGGGCCTCCGCCCCCCGGGGATCTCCGGACCGTGGGAGCGGACCCACAGGTAGGTACCCCTCTCTGGTGGACACCCCTGGGCTTGAGGGGCGGGGGTAACAGAGATGTGTCCAGGGCCCCCCACACGCTCACATGGCCATGGCCCCAAGGACACCAGGGCCATGGCCCTCACAGCACTGCAGCCATCAGCCCGTGCCCCCCCACCCTGCATGACAGTGCCATGCCCCATCCCCGGGCCAGGGGGGAGCGGAACCTCGAGGGGCCCCCAGGCGGAGGGGGTGGGACACCCCGCAGCAGCAGCATGTGATGGAGTGGGGGGAGTGCCAAAGGGAGACTCAGGCTACATATGAGCCACAAGAGCCGAAGAGCTCCCAGGGCCAAAGGAGGATCCTGGAGCTACAGCTGGCAGGTGACACCTCTGCCCTGAACAAACAGGAGGGAGGAGCCGAGCTGGCTTGGAATTGGGGGGCGAGGGCGGGGGCCACAGGTAGAGGCTAGGGGAAGGGAGAGCTGGTAGGCAGCCAGCCAGAGGAGGGGGAAAGCTGCATCCCAGAGGGGCCCCCCTTGGGGTCTTCTCCCCACGACGGGTTGGAAGGACTGTCTCTTCCGACAGCTGGTGCTGTCACTCCTGCCAGAAACTGGCCATCTGTGGCCTAAGAAAGCTCTGCTGCTCTCAGACCCTGCGGGGTGAAGTGAGATTCGCTCCCACCAGGGGATGGGGTGCAGGGCAGGGGGACCCCTGAACCCCATCCATCACAGCAGCATCTCCCGGGGACGGGGATGGGGAACCTGCAGCACAGGGCGGGGGGGACAGAGGCCACGGCTCGGGGCCCACACTAACGCCTGTCTCCATTCTTCTTTCCCCCCTCCTCTCCTGTGTCCTGCACCTGCACCTGCACCATCCGAAGGACCGGAAGAGAGCGCCGGCGAGGCCTCAGTTGTCCCGGAGAGCCCTCCGGGACCATCGCTCCAGGGCAGCCCCTCGGCTGAGGAACGACCGGCCCCGCAGAGGGCAAGACGGCGGACCCCGCGCCTACTACCAGTGACGGCGACGGACCCCCAGCTGCTGGCCATCCTCCGCCGGCAGCTGGAGGTCTCGGAGCAGCACCTCCAGCTGCAGGAGCGGGCGCTGGCCTGGCGCCAGGAGGCATGGGGGGCCTATATGCAGACATTTAACCGGCTGGTTGAGTACCTGGCCCCCCATGCTGCGCCGGCCAAGCCATCGCCCGCCGTGCCCGCTCCTGCAGCCCCACCACCAGCTTCTCCGGCCATCGCCGGGCCGTCCGCCATCGCCCCACCACCCACCCGCGAGGGCCAGAGCGCCGAGGGACCCCTGGAGCCACCTGAGACTCGCCGGCACCGATACCTTCTGGTGCAGCCCACTCCCACCCAGCCGCGGACCAGACTGCAGGCACGGCGGGGCTCCCGGCCGGGCACGCCCAGTGCTGGGCTCTAGGGGCGAGGGGCCCGGGACGTGGCCTCCCCCTTGTTGTATATAGTTGGACTGGTTTTTTTTGGTGCCCCCATTTGCCCTGTCCCCCCCATGTAAATAGTTCTCCCCGTTCTCCTCCCTGGTTTTCTTTTTTGTTGATGGCACACACTTGTTTGCTTTGTTGTTGTATTGTTTTATTTGTGCACATCTTGCTTTTGTTGAACGTTTGTCCCTACTTTTTGGTTTGTGTTTCACATATTTATTTATTTACATACAAAAAACAAAAGGTTCTGAGAGACAAAAAAAAAGTTTACGTTCAGCCACAAGTTCGTGCTGTCATTTGTCCAGGACAAGTGGGAGGGGGGGGCGGTGGGGTGCTGCATGGTGTCGGCGTTGGGGCAGGAGTGTGGGGGAGGAAGGAGCGGGCAGTAGGGGGCCTGGGCAGAGTTCACCCCGCAGCCTGTTGGTCGAAGTGGGCCCGCAGGGCCTTCCGGACCCGGGTCCCCTCGGGGTCCACCTGCCGACTGGGGGCAGCAGGTGGCTGCACGTGTGCCCTGCCAGCCTCCGCGGCCCAGCCCTGCAGAAAGGTCTTCCCCTTGCTCTCCACGAGGTTGTGCAGGGCGCAGCAGGCACCCACAATGTGGGGGATGTTGTTAGGGCCGGCATCCAGGCGGGTCAGGAGACATCGCCAGTGTCCCTTGAGGCGGCCAAATGAGCGCTTCACTACCTGGCGCGCACGGTTCAGGCGCTCGTTGAAGCGCTCCTGGCTAGCGGAGAGATGGCCCGTGTAGGGGTGCATGAGCCACGGCCGGAGGGGGTAGGCCGCATCTGCGATGACGCAGAAGGGCATGGTGGTGTCCCCCAGAGGGATCTCCCGCTGGGGGATGTAGGTCCCCGCCTCCAGCCGGTGGCACAGGCCCGAGTTCCGAAAAACCCGGGCGTCATAGGTGCTGCCAGGCCAGCCCACGTAAATGTCCTGGAAACGTCCCCGGCTGTCCACCAAGGCCCGCAGGACGACAGAATGGTAGCCCTTCCGATTGAGGTATCGTCCTCCACTGTGATGCGGGGCGCGGATGGGGATGTGAGTCCCATCCAGAGCCCCGAAGCAGTTGGGGAAGCCCAGGGTGGCAAAGGCGGTGACAGTGGCATGTGGGTCCCCCAGCCTCACGAGCCTGTACAGGAACATGGCGTTGATGGCACGCACGACCTGCAGAGAAAGCACATGGGACAGCCCCAATGAGGGGTGAGCAGGGTGTGCGTGGCCCTGCCCTGCCCTGGCCCCCCTGCTCTGCCGTGGCCCCCCTGCCCTGCCCTGCCGTGGCCCCCCTGCCCTGGCCTGCCCTGCCCTGGCCCCCCTGCCCTGGCATGCCCTGCCCTGCCCTGCCCTGCCCTGGCCTGCCCTGCCCTGCCGTGGCCCCCCTGCCCTGGCCTGGCCCCCCTGCCCTGCCCTGCCCTGCCCTGGCCTGCCCTGCCCTGCCGTGGCCCCCCTGCCCTGGCCTGGCCCCCCTGCCCTGGCCTGCCCTGCCCTGCCCTGGCCCCCCTGCCGTGGCCTGGCCCCCCTGCCCTGGCCTGGCCTCCCCCTGTGGGTTCTCTTACCTCCATGAAGACAGCCCCGACGGTGGCCTTTCCGACACCAAACTGCTGGCCCACGGATCAGTAGCTGTCCGGAGTGGCCAGCTGCCAGACAGCGATGCCGACCCGTTTCTCCACAGGGAGGGCACGCTGCATGGCAGTGTCCCAGTGCCTGAGTGCGGGGGTGAGCCACTGGCACAGCTCCAGGAATGTCTGCCGGGTCATCCTGAAGTTCCTGAGCCAGTGCTCGTCGTCCCACTCCCCAAGCACCAGCCGCTCCCACCAGTCGGTGCTGGTGGGGTAGCTCCACAGCCGCCGGCGTGTGAGGCGGGGGGTGGAGCGGGGTGCTGCAGGGGTAGGGGTTGAGCCCTGCTGCCCTGGGGGCATCTCCTCCCCTGGGGCAAGAAGGTACTCAACTGCCTCCCACATGGCATGGGCCAGGGCAAGCCCTGCTCCTGCCGGGAGGGCTGGGTGGACCTCTAGCTGCTTCTGCTGCTGCTGCTGCTGGGGGTCCATGACTGCGGCGCCCAGGGTCTGTGTGCCTACGGCTCCTCAGACCGCGTGCTGTGCAGGCTGAGTGTATGTGGGAGGGGCCCTTTAAGGGAGCGGCTAGCTGTTGCCCCGGAAGCGCTAGTCCCCCCGTTGACCCTGTCTGCAGCTGTGCCTGGCATCCCTATTTCGATGTGTGCTACTTTGACGTGTAGACGTTCCCTCGCTGCGCCTATTTCGATGTTGGGCTGAGCAACGTCGAAGTTGAACATCGACGTTGCCGGCCCTGGAGGACGTGTAGACGTTATTCATCGAAATAGCCTATTTCGATGTAGTCTTCACGTGTAGACGTAGCCCTAGAGAAGAATTTTCCTAGTGGCGGGGTAAGCAAACATTAAGTCAATACTTTCTCATTTGGGACCTGCATCTCCAACATTGCTTCCTTCACTGCCCTCAGACCTCTTTGGCTGCGTCTACACGTGCACGCTACTTCGAAGTAGCGGCAGTAACTTCGAAATAGCGCCCGTCACGTCTACACGTGTTGGGCGCTATTTCGAAGTTGACATCGACGTTAGGCGGCGAGACGTCGAAGTCGCTAACCCCATGAGCAGATGGGAATAGCGCCCTACTTCGACGTTCAACATCGAAGTAGGGACGTGTAGACGATCCGCGTCCCGCAACATCGAAATAGCGGGGTCCTCCATGGCGGCCATCAGCTGGGGGGTTGAGAGATACTCTCTCTCCAGCCCTTGCGGGGCTCTGTGGTCACCGTGGGCAGCAGCCCTTAGCCCAGGGCTTCTGGCTGCTGCTGCTGCAGCTGGGGGTCCGTGCTGCATATACAGGGTCTGCAACTAGTTGTTGGCTCTATGTATCTTGCACTGTTTAATGAAAGTGTGTCTGGGAGGGGCCCTTTAAGGGAGCGGCTTGCTGTTGAGTCCGCCCCGTGACCCTGTCTGCAGCTGTGCCTGGCTCCCTTATTTCGATGTGTGCTACTTTGCCGTGTAGACGTTCCCTCGCTGCGCCTATTTCGATGTTGGGCTGAGCAACGTCGAAGTTGAACATCGACGTTGCCAGCCCTGGAGGACGTGTAGACGTTATTCATCGAAATAGCCTATTTCGATGTCGCAACATCGAAATAAGCTATTTCGAAGTTGGGTGCACGTGTAGACGTAGCCTTTGTGTGCTATCACCCCATGACTCCAGAAGGCCCTGGTGGACAGCCGAGCACATTGAGGCTATGTTTGCACTATAGCTTATTCCAACAGAACTTATTTCACACTTGACTTAATCTAATTCTTGACTCCCTGCCCCTGCTTTTGCCCTTCTACGCTCTGATTTGCTCACCTGGATAATATTCTTCTGATTTTTGTCAACCTTGATTACTGTTTTTGGTTCTCTGTGCCTTAAATATTGAGTCTGTTCTGGTCTGGCTATGGTCTGAAGAAGTGGGTTTGTCCCACAAAAGCTCATTTCCTAATAAATTATTTTGTTAGTCTTTAAAGTGCTACTGGACTGCTTTTTTGTTTTTTTTATTTCACTCAGGGGTGTGAATAAAACACAGTGGTTACATCTACACTGATGCAATCTGTTGACAGAAGTTATTGTTGGAAGAGATTGTCCAACAAAACCTCAGTCAACAGATTATGCCTATACACAAAAGTGGATCTAAAAAGCAATCCACTCTGTCGAGAGAGAGCGGCTGGACTGGCCAGTACTCTCTTGTCAGAACATCTGACCAGAAGCACAGCGGACAGGGCTGTCTGGTTACCTGGAAGTCCTGTCTGTTGACAGAGGGCCCCCAGGAGAAACCACATGGCTTTTTTGTTGACAGATTGTGTCGAGAAAGATGTTCTGCCTCATGGGGGAGAGGCAGAAGGATGTTGACAAAAGTGCTGAGTTCTGTCAACAGAACAAATTTTTAGTGTGGCCACTCTACAGGTTTTGTTGACAAAATGCCTGTTTTGTAGAAAAAACCCTCCAGTGTAGACATTGCCAGTATGGCCAGTGCTAAGTCGGAAGGAGAGCTTCCCCCACTGACCTAGCTTCAGCTGCTTGCTGAGGTAGTTTTATTATGTTGTTTGGAGAATTCTCTCCCATTGGTATAGACCATATTTCACCTGAGCTGCTGTAAGGATGTAGCTACAGCTGTGCAACTGCCCTATTGCAGTGCTGCTTGTGTAGCCATTCTCCCTGTCTGCGCTCTCATTTGAGCAGGAATCACTCCTCCCTACGCTAAATACCTTGTTCTTAGGCAGAAGGAGTAGGGTGACTCTTTCAGGGACAGAAACTTCCTGCAATGCACTCAGACTGGGTAAAACATTTGTATAAGAGCTCTACTACCTGTCCTGAGTGAGTCAAACATGTTAGGTGAGGGGGAGAGGAACTTCCATCTGAGTGAACAGCTGTGTCTGTCTGTCTGGGGAATGGGATGGGAGGAAAGTGGACTCTTTTGAACCAGTCAGATGGCAAACCCTGGTTCCATCTCTACTTGTTGGCTGACTCAAGAAATGCTCTTTTGGAGTGTGTGGTCTGTTATGCCTGCACACTCCGCACTTGCCTAAATCTCAGGTCAAAATTAAGGCACTTTGAGTAATTTCTTCTTGTGTACAGAAAGGTGCAATGAAATCCTGAGAATATGAGAACCTATATCAAGGCTATGATGATGCTGATCAGTTATTTACTTTCAGAAATGGGAAGAGTTATGCAGTTGTCAAAAGACTTTGAGTGGGTGGTCATTGTAGGACAGTGACTTCTTTTTCACTTCTGGGTCAACTTTTTTCACATACACTTATTTGAAGGGGTGTCACATGGGCAATAAACAGCCTGAGGGCTGGACATGGATCACCAGAGTTAGCTCCTGACATGCTGCCCCTTCATTTGCCTGAGCATCCACAGGTATGACTGCTTGCAGCTGCCAGTGGCTCTGGTTCACCATTCCCAAATAGTAGGAGCTGTTGGACGTGGCATAGGCGAGGCCACCATTTCCCACAGATGCCATTGGCTGGGAATGGTGAACTATGCTCACTGGGAGCTGCAAGCAGCCACACCAGCAGTTGCTCTGGTAAATAAATTACCTGTGAACCCCTGGGGCTAACTTGGATGAATGATATCTGGCCCATGGGCCATTTATTGTGACCCCTGTTCTAAGAAATCAGTGAGATCATTGCAGGTCTTCACCATCATTATGACAGTTATTTTCACAGTGTTATACCATGCATACACTTCAAAGGAAAAGATCTCGGTTATGTACGAATAACAACTTAGGCAGATGCATCCGGTTCCTACAATCCAAGATTATTGATGAGTTAGGCTATTTCCAAATAACCCAGAAAGCCAGGGTTTCCTAAGCTGAGAGGTTGGAGCCTTTATTTTACCTCTTCCGGAGGACTATAGATACATAAGAGGAGGAGCTAGCACTTCCCCTGTTTCTGTAAGAAATTCACATATGTCACTAGATGCCACAACCAAGGGGGTAGTGTTAGAAGTAGCTATGGACCACTACCCTCTGTCTTATTTCCTTTATGGAGGGTCAAGTCAGTTAGAATGGACAGTTGAGGTGCCTTTGTCTTCAGTAGTCAAAGAAATAAATGACTTCAGAGATACGTTCTCCATTACAGAGTGGAATACTGGGATAGTTACCGAAACTTGGACAGGCTTAATCTAAATCAGGGCACTTGTCAGTTTTATTAAGATAACAATGACAGATACTGTATTTGCAATGGATTTTCTTCCTGTCTTTCTTTTGGTGGAACAGACTGGATGCATAAACACAATTTAAATGGTAAGTTGGAACAGCTTTCATCGTTCCACCACATTGAATATGCTGTTGGATTCTGCACTTTGCAACTTGGCTTATATGGTGTTCTCTCTCAAGCATAGAGAGCCAGGCATAGTGCAGGTGCATTTGGATTTATTTGGAAACAATCCCAAATATTTTTCATCTGTTTGGCATAGTGAGAGCTTGAAAATAAAATCCCATCAGAGAGTTAGACATTTCAAAAACAAGAAATCACCAGGAAACAATATTTTTATTCAGTTAAAGCTCTTGGTTAGATTGATTCTAAATACGATTCCCCCTCCTCCCAACTGTGCCATAGGAACTGACTAAACATGACTAAGAACACAGATGAGTTTTATTCCAAAACTATTTTGGGGAAACCCGCGCCTGCAATTCCATAGCACAAATATATTCCAAATACGGCCATCCTAAATACCCTCCCAAAAGGATAACCGATTCTTTTTTCTTTTACCCTCTGTCTACATGAGCCCCTTCCTTTCGAAAGGGGCATGTTAATGAGCAGGTTCAAAAGATGCTAATGAGGTGCTGTAATGAATTTGCAGCACCTCATTAACATAATGGTGGCCACGGCGATTCGAAAGTGTGGCTTTTTGAATCGCGCACCACCCGTGGAGACGGGACCTTCTGAAAGGACTCCCCCCAGTTTTCAAAAGCCTTTCTTCCTATCTGGTGATCAGAAGAAGGCTTTCGAAAACTGGGGAGGTCCTTTCAGAAGGTCCCGTCTCCACGGGTGGTGTGTGATTCAAAAAGCCGCACTTTCGATCGCCGTGGCTGCCATTATGCTAATGAGGTGCTGCATATTCATTGCAGCGCCTCATTATAACATCTTTTGAACCCACTCATTAATATGCCCCTTTGAAAGGAAGGGGCACGTGTAGATCCAGCCATATAGACTCATAGAATCACTGAATCCATAGAAGATCAGGGTTGGAAGACACTTCACTAGGTCATCTAGTCCACCCTCCTCAAAGTAGGACCATCCCCAACAAAATCATCTCTGCCAGGCTTGGTCAAACTGGTCCTTAAAAAACCTCTGCAGATGAAGAGTCTACCACCGTCCTAAATAACCCCTTTCTGTTCTTTGCCACCTTCTTAGCTGAAATACTTTTGCCTAATATCCAACCCAAAACAATCCCATTGCATTTTGGAATCACTGATCCTTCTCCTGTTATCTGTCACCACGGAGGACAGCCTAGCTTCATCTTCTTTGGAATCCCCATTTAGGTAGTTGAAGGCTGCTATCAGGTCCCCTTGCCCACACCCCATTGTTCTCTTCTGCAGACTAAATAAGACCAGTTATCTCAGCCTCTCCTCATAAGTAATGTGCCCAAGCCACCCGAATAATTTTCATTGTCCACTGGATTCTCTCCATTTTGTCCACCACCTTTGTGTAGTTGGAGACACAAAAATGGACATAATATTCCAAATGTGGCCTCGCTTCTGTTGATCTGCTGGCAGTGCTTCCTACTAATTTATCCCAGTATGCCATTAGCCTTCTTGTCAATAACAACACACAGTTGATTCATAACCAGCTTCTTGTCCATTGTAATGCCCACTTCAATTTCTGCAGAAAAGCTGCTTAGCTAGTCAGTCCCCAGCCTGTAGCAGTACATAGAATTCTTCCATTCTTAGAACAGGACTCTGTACTTGTCTTTGTTGAACTTCATTACGTTTCTTTTGCCCCAATCCTCCAATTTATCTAGGTCACTCTGGACCTTATCCCTATCCTCTGTATATCTATTATCTCAGCTTAGCGCTATCTGCAAACTTGCTTAGAGTGAAACCCATCCTATCATTCAGATCATTAATAAAGATGTTGAACAAAACCTGGTCCAGGACCAACTCCTGGGGCACTGTGCTTGATTCCAGCTGCCAAATAGACTTTGAGCCATTTATCAATATCCATTGAGCTTGATGATCTAGCCAGCTTTCCTTCCACTGTATAGCCCGTTCATCTGGTGCATATTTCCACTTACTGGCAAGAATACTATGGGAGCCCACATTAAAGATTTGCTAAAGTCAAAGTATACCACACCCACAGCTTTCCCCATATCCACAGAGATAGTCATCTAATCATAGAATGCACACCAGTTGGTTAGGCATGATTTGCCTCTGGTGATTTCATATTGACTGTTCCTGATCCTCTTCCTCTATTCCAGGTATTTTAAAATGGATTCCTAGAGGACCTGCCCCATGATATTTCCAGGCACTGAGGTGAGGCTGTGTGGTTTGTAGTTTCCTGAACTTTGTTGCTAGAAATACTTGGGAGAAGATCTTGGTGTGGTAGATAGACCAAAGGGAAACACCTTTTGATAGTGGTCCAGATCCACCATGAAGCTGAGGAATCTTTTGTGGGAGGAACTAATGCCCACATGAAAATATGTGTCTTTCATATCAAGAGCTGTGAACCATGTGTTGTCTTCCCTAGATGGTATTATGAAAACCAGTGCAATCAGATCAAGTGTGTTTGTGAATTAAAACATCCAGTTGACACAGACTGAGAATGGGTCTCCACCTTCCCTTCTTTTTGGAAACTAGAAAATACATAAAATTGAACCTGACTGATATTCTTCGCTGGTACTCACAGTTCTCATTCTTTCGACCTGTCTAGTGTTGTGGTGATGATTTTGTTGGTGTCGAATACGATGTTAATGCAGATCAGCTTTTGTTAACTTTTTTATCATGGCCTTGAGACTTAGGACAATATATTTTTTTGGGAGCCCAATGCAAAAACCTCTTTGTGGTGGATGGGGTTGGATGTGTGCTTTTCAGCGTGGACTTGGGAGGGAGGTTTACTGTTGTGTTTGTGAGCGCGTTGCATGTATGGGAACATGAACTTTTCCAGTGAGAAGTAAAATGTAGGTGCTTGAATTTGACATATAATTCCGTCCCTATGACCTGATTTACATTAGGCCCTCTTAGCTGGAGCAGTTTACATTAGTAAAACTTGTCAGAACAGGGCTTGAAATGCCTACTAACTGCCTACTTGTGTGACAAGTGTTAGGAAAACTGCCCAAGGTAAGAACAGCTGTATAGGGGTGGAGTCTCCTCTTGCTTACAACAGTTCTAAATCAGACATAGCTCCAATAAAGTGAATCCAGGTATGTAAAACCTCGTGTTTTCTCTGTGGTAAAATCTCTGAGAGTGGAGAATTAGTGAATATATTGCTATATACTCTTTGGTATCTGGGACAGGGAGGTTGCTGGATAATCAAATATTTTTGAAAATAGAGAGTACTTGTGCTGGGTGGGAGTGCAGACGAGCCTGCCAGCTGCACTCACACTCAGCACAGAGGGCACAGGGCAGTGCTGAGTGGGCTGACCCCTCTGCCCTGCGTCCCCCGCATGCTGCATGTGAGTGCAGCTGGCAGACTCCTTTGTTCTCTCTCCGCACTCCCACCCTGTGTCCCCTGAATGGAGGAGAAGTGGAGTCAGGGTGGGGTTTGTGTACAGAGAGTAATCAACGCACTGGCCCTGGGGGGTTGGGGGGGGCAGCCTGCTCAACACTGCCCTGTGTCCCTTTGTGAGGTGTGTGAGTGCAGCCAGCAGGCTCCTCTGCTCTCTCCACGCTCCTGCCTGGTGTCCCCAGACCAGAGTTACTCAGCTCGAGTTATGCTTGTTGTTTGAGTGGGACAGTTACTCAAATACCGGTCAGAAAAGATTTTACTGTAGATTTTTATAAAATTAATTCTACTAATCAACTTTCCCCTGTGTGATATAATAAAATTCTACCACATATTAAATCCGTATTTTTTGTTTGTATATTATCCACCTCTGTGAAAACTCATACCTAAGAATGTCAACAAAATTGAGAGATGTCAAACTTCTCTTGGAAACCTAGGGGAGTTTGCCTTTTGAAATGGCAGTCTCCAACTTTTAGTAGATTACAGAAGTTCCAGGCTGACTTCAGGCAGAAAAATTTGATATATTTTACTGGTTTATATATATTCTTAAATAACGAAACTATTTTGGAAACTAAACTAAAATAATTTTTAATACTGTGATTTGGAGAAGTTCAAAGACTTCACTGGTAGATGCAAGACAAATGCTGATTTATAAAAATATTCTATTTCTCTGCCCAGCATACCTAACGTCATTGGCAGTATCTTTACATAGAGAATTAAGTAAAGCTGCAATAAATTCCAAGATTCAAGTCTGACAAAATGATTTATTGGATAAAATTAATCCACCCACTGGATTCTCATTTCCTAGCTAAATGACTGCACACAACTGCAATATTTTTTTGAATGGGGATTTGTATAGTTGGCTTCCAAATACCAGGAGTCTGCTTTTACAAAATAGCTGGAGACATTTATGGCTTCAGCAGAATCAGACTTCTCTAAAAGCTGTTATATTTCTTTGTACTTCATGTCTCCTATAGATAAGCTTAAAAATGAGCACGCAGCTATTCATTGTGATAAGAGCTTTTCTTGGTTTTATCACCTAAAAGCATCTTAAGGCCCCAGAAATGTACTTGTCAAATTAGGATACCTATATTTTTAGACTGACCTTACCTGTAGGTTTAGGCTCCAGAAAATAGCTATTCAGGAATCAAATAAAGGATCAAAATCCACCAGCAGTAGAACTCATATGTATATGTGAAATAAATATAAAATTAAAAAATAAAGAATATTTGTATTTCAATTACTATTTTTATAGAACTTTCAGGGGCAAGTGACTGATCCCCAAATGGCACCTTTATCTGAACTTGGATAATTATTGTATTGTATTAGTTGGTCAATCCAAATTCTGCTGAAGACCTATCCCTCATTCTTTTTTATTTATCCTCCAGAAATGATGAATTAATGCATCTTCACACATTTGATTTTTCTTGAACTAGGTTTAGCCAAATAGTAAATGCAAGTGGCTTTTGTGGTTTTAAAATTGAAACTTACCCTCTTCCTTTATTTTAGATTGTGTTTTAATATTGTTTTAGTTTGATGAATCATGAAGGCACAAAACAAGTTCTATGATTCCTTCCATAAAGCCCCACTTACAAGAATTATTGCAGACATTAAAGTATACTAATGACATGATTCTGGATGGAGAAGCAGGATATATCAATACAAAGAAGGGTAGGTAAGTCTGAAGAACATAGATTCAATCATACCATTTTTCAGTGCATCTGAGAAACATTTTCTTGACTTCCAGCCAGCCATAATTTCTGCTTTGATTATACTACATGCACAGTGTCACCTTTCTATTTTGAGGAGTATTAGTAAGATTATTCTAGATGACACTGCTGCCCAGAGAAACAACTGTCTAGGTAAGCTGGAGGCCCCACAAGCTTTTGTGCATGCCTGTGAACTGTAACAACTTTCAAACACTTAACCATGCAGAGACTAAAAGAGTGAGTTTAAATAACTTGAGCGTAGCCCCTTACCTGACAGTGGCTTGACCATCCTCTGAGGAGACTGTGACATGGGTTTCTCTCCTCAAATGGGTTGGAACCTGGGTTCTTTTTTTGTGACACCTGGTGCTTCCATCCCGTATTACTCCTCACTGTGCTCAAGGTACAACATGTGTGCTCCTTGTGGAAAAAAATAATAATGCTGCCACTGCTGGCAGGAATATAAAACCCAAATCACAGGAAACAAAGTACTTTAACACAAACCACCTCAAAGAAATGGCACATTCCAATATAACAAAGGGACTTTACTGGAAGCAGGAACATAGAATCTGGAGAAGGAAAGGGTGAATAACTAATAAATACTAAAATTAGTAAATCAACATATCAACACCCCTTTGGTACTCAGTCTTTGAACCTCCAGCTCCAACTCTAGCAGCTTCCCGGTGCACAGATGATGAGTCTGGAAATTCATGCTGCAGCACTATGGAAATTGGCCAACTTAACCTACAGCAACAGAAAGGTCCCTTGACAGCATCTTGCCCCTTGACCTGGTGTTGGGGAAGGTCCTCTCCTGTCTACTTGATTTGGAGTTCTGTGGAAATTTTAGCAGGTTCTCAGAACATGGCACCAACTCCGATCTCTGTTGTTTTGGGTTTTTAATCACTGAAGTCGTGGAACTGCCTGGCCCATGCACTAGACTCCACAGCAATGCAAATAATTCTTTTGTGTGGAGAAAGAGTAAATCAAAGACTTCCTTCTCAGTGAGTCCCAAATCAAAACTCAGAACTGAAACTGATCTCTTAGGGTAGGTCTATGCAGCAAAGTTCTTTTGAAATAACAGCCATTATTTCAAAATAACTATGTTAGCTTCTACACAACGCAACTGCTATTTCTAAATAATTTCAAAACAGTGGTTGGCTTCTTTTGAAATTGCTAAACCCCATTCCATGAGGAATAGTGCCTATTTTAAAATGGTTGTTGTGAAATAGGGACTGTGTAGACAGGGAATAGAGCCTATTTCAAAATAAGCCATCACTCGTCCATTGGCTCTCTGTGTGCAGATGCTGTATTTTGAAATAGCTAAGTGCTATTTTGAAAATGCATTGTGTGTAGCAGTGTTATTTTGAAATAAGCTCTTCCAGAATAGCTTATTTCAAAATAAGGCTGCTGTGGAGACAAACCCTCAGTCAGGCTTACGGCTCTCGCTGCAGGACTCAGCACCCTTGACTGGTTCAGCAAAGTGCTTGTCCATAGCAACTCAGGCAGAATCCTCCCTATTGGGCTCAGCAGGAGTTTCTAGTCCAGTGATGAGCACGTTTTACATTGGGCCCCCCTTTTTGTCCCTGCAATTAGCCAGGGTTCCCCAACCCAGAAGTGATGTGTTGCACTTCCTTGGCAAAGGTGGCAGGGATCAGGGCAGTGGGCTGGGGGTGGCACAGAGGAGGCCAGTGGAGTCTACATACCTAAAAAAATCTGTTAGTGTTTAAGGTGCTACAGGAATGCTTGTTTTTTGTGATTGCCTATGTAATTGTTGACAGACAAATAAACTTAAATAACAAGACTGGACTTAAACTGAGTTTTTAGGGAACTGAGTGAAAGAGGTCTCCTGGGAACTCCAAAGTTGTAGTGCCGTGACTTGGATCCTCTTATGTGGATTAGGTGTGTACACCCTTTTGTGTGTGAGGGTTGCAACCTGGAATTAAGGAAAATGGCTTTGGTAGGAATTAAGGGTCTCAGTATGTGGAAGTTAATGTCAAGCTGAAGAAGTGGGTTAAATCTAAGGGTGGGCAGTATGGGGCCCCAGAGAAGTAGTAGAGGGGAAACTGGGACAGTGAGAAAAAGGAACTCCAGAGAGTGACCACATTGTCTTGTGGCAAATATGGGACATCAGTCTTCTGGGATGCAGTGGCTGCTCTTCCATCCTCATCTACCTCATCTCCCTGATCTGGCGGTCTATAGCAGACACCAACTACAACATCACCTCTGTTACTTCTGCCTCTCAGCTTAACCCAAAGATGCTCAACTGAATTTTCTCCCTCCTTGTACTGGATATCTGAGGAATCATACGGCTCCCTCACATAATACAGCGCAACTCCTCCTCCTTTTCTCCCCCGTCTGTCCTTCCTAAACAGTTTATAACCTTCCATGACTGTGCTCCAGTTATGTGAATAGTCCCACCAAGTCTCTGTTATTCCAACCACCTCATACTTCTTTGACTGTGCCAGGGCCTCTAATTCTTCCTGTTTGTTCCCCAGGCTTCTGGCATTTGTGTACAAGCATCTTAAAGAAGTGGCTGATTGGCCCACTTTCTCCTCTTCACCCAGGAAACCTACTTGATTGTTCCCTCCTCCTTCCCCACTTATCTCAGGGCTTGCGTCACCATCCCTTGATGAGCCTAGTTCAACGCCCTCCTCACTAGGTTTGCAAGCCTGCTCACAAACATTCTCTTTCCTCTGTTCACTAGGTGGATCCCATCTCTTTCCAGCAATCCCTGTTCATGAAAGAGAGCCCCAGGGTCAAAGAAACCAAATCCTTCTCTGCTACACTACCTACGCTACCATGCATTTACCTCTGTGATTCGACGATTCCTACCTGGACCCTTTCCTTCCACAGGGAGGATAAACGAGAACACCACTTGTGCTCTGTATTCCTTGATCATTCTTCCTAGTGTTACGTAATCTGCCGTGATCTCATCAAAGTTGCTCTTGGCTATATCATTGATTCCTGCATGGAGAAGGAGGAAGGGGTAAAAGTCTACAGGTTTAGGATTTTTGGCAGAGACTCTGTAATGTCCTAGATTCTAGCTCTCAGCAAGCAGCAAACTTGCTGGGATTCTAGGTCCAGACAGCAAATGGATGACTCCGTCCCTCTTAGGAGGGAGTCACCGACCACCACCACATGTCTTTTTCTCTTAGGGGTGGTCGTCATAGAACCCCCATCCCTAGGGCTGTGCATCCCATGCCATAGAAACTGTGGGAACTCCTTCTCCTCCAATCCCTGTGAGGTATCAGCCCCACTTATCTCCACCGTATCACCTGTGGAGAGAGGCTGAAAGTCGTTACTCACCTCCACTGGAATTGGAGAGATCTGAACTGGTTTTCTTCTCCTGGAGGTAACATGCTTCCAGTTCTCCTCCTTGTTTTGAGCATCCTGTGGTTCCTGCAGTATTATACGGTGCCTTATATCCAGAAAGTCTTCACCTTCTCTGATGGACCTGAAGGTTGATATTTGCGCCTCAGGTCCTCTAACCTTCTCTTCTAAAATGGCTACCAGCTTGCACTTAGTACATAGAAAATCCTTTCTATTATCCAGGAAGAAAATAAACATGGCACATGCCATGCAGGTCATGACACCAGGCTTCTTGCTAGTCATGTCACTGTCCATTTTATCCTTTTCAGAGAGATTCCTTATTTGTTTCTAGCACTGCCTTGAAGGGAAGAAGAGAAACAATGTAGTAGCAGTAGTAGTAGGCATTCTTCAGTCTGCATAGACTATGGATTGCGCCCTTTATAGTTTAAATTGAGGACTTCATTTACAGCGTCTGCTGTGACTGTGAAGACCCACACGAGAGTGACAGTCCTTGCTCCATCTGTTGCAGATGTGGTGGGTGTCTGGCAAGTCCTTAGTGTGCTTTCTGTGCACTCGCTTCTCCTCTGCTAGCTGTCTGATCCTCATCTCGCCCTTCTGAAGGCCCTTGTGTAACCCCTGACTCCATCTGCCGCGGTCGTCTGCTAGTTCTTCCCAGTTGTCCAGCTCGATGTCTACCTCTCTGAGGTCTCTCTTGCAGACATTTTTGTAGCGCAACTGGGGGTGTCTGGGAGTTCTTTTGCCAGAGGCTAGCTCACCAGAAAGGGAAAACAGATATGGGGCTCCTCCCTAAGGTGAATTCCCTGTTTGCTGCTCCTGTTCACTGCTCACAGTGTTTGCTGTGGCTGCCTTCTTATAGAGCTGCTAGCTGGTTAGGCCTGGCTCAAAGCCTTTGCCTCCAATCTAATCAGCCCTTGAAGTCCCACCTAGAAGGAAGGAAGGAAGGAAGTTCTCCCAATTCACACCTTGCAAACTTGCCAAACTGCCAAACGTGCTTTGCAACTGCCCCTCTCTGCAAAACAGATGCTCAGGCACACAGGCAGATATTCAAACTGCCCCTCTCTGCAAAATAAAACACTTCACAGAGAGGACCAAAGAATTCATCCCCCCACTATAGAGGGGAAAATAATGGTGGTTGGCTATGGGAAAAAAGCTAATGACAGTGTAAGGGGAAGCAATCTTGAAAGCATGAAAGGCCCAATTGATAACGGGAAGGAAATACGAGCCAAAGTGTGGGGTAATATTTGCTATTTATGTATCACCAATAAAGTGCATTCTGTAGGCTGGGTCAGAGTTGTGTAAAGCTTTTATAATTAGGCTAAGCATCAAATTTGGTGCAGAAGGCTATATGAAACCAGACCACATGGCCACATCTACACTACAGTGATCTTTTGAAATAAGTTTTTTGGAAGATCTCTTCCAAAAAAATTCTTCCAAAAGAGCATGTCCACACACAAAAAAGTGGATCAAAAAATCAATCCTAGATTGATCAATCAATCAAAAAATCAATTCACTAGAAAGTGTCCCCCACTCTTTAAAAAGAACAGGCCAGAGATCAAAAGATCTGGTGCCACGAGGACTGCTCTTTTGAAAAAAGGGCCCAAGGAGTGTCAATACATGTTTTTTTTTTCAAAAGAAGCTGTCAAAAGGGCGTACTCTTCCTGATCCAGGAGTGGAAGACAGCTTCTGGAGGAACAGCCATGTTCTTTCGATTTCAGACCAAAAGAGCACACTTTGTGTGTGGAAGCTCCACTTATACTTTTGAAAAGGGGTCTGATTTTCTGAAAGAACTTGCTAGTGTAGACATGACCCATGAGATTAAGATGGAATAGCTAGTTCAGAGCCATGCAGAGGGATTTTCAGATCTGGTCTTGGGAGGGGCTGGACTCAACGACCTCCTGAGATCTCTTCCAGCCCTATGATTAAAATAGACTGATTCTTGCACAGCTTCTGTTTAAATCATTCAGCTCAGTTGAATACTTTTTTTGTTACTCTGGCAGAGCTAAAGGGACATTTAGATATCCTGGCTGAGCACATAAAAACTCTTCAAGTGTCAGGCAATTCTTGAGTGGAGTAATGCCAGTGTAGTTATATTTACTCCACCTTATCCTTACCCTGCATGAGATGAGGTAGGAAGGGATGGGATGTAAGAGAGGGGAAGGGAAGGGTGAAAAAGGGGAGAGATGCCAAGGCATGGAAGCATTTATCTGGAGACTGCTGCACTCTGGCAATCCTTACTGGTATAAAGGGCAGGGCTACACTATGCAGAAAAGTTGACGGTAGCTATGCAAGTCTAGCTAAGGCAATTGCATAGCTAGAATTGACTTATCTACAATCGACTTACCTGGCCATCTTCACAGAGGGAGGTCAACATCCCTTACTCCAAGCCCAGATAGTTTGATTTTGCGTGTCTCTGCCAGGCACATGAAATTGAACCTGCATAGTATAGACAAGCCCAAAGAATCTAATGGGTCTTTACAAGATGAACATCTACTGCTCTGTCAGGTGGGGATGTTAATAATCTGCTTGGAGAGGTTAAGACTGAGGGACCTATGGAATAAGGCTATGACACAGAGCCAGAAAGGGTTAAATAAGCGGGAGGCAAAGTGACCTAAAATCAACCTTTAAGGAGATAAGTACCAGAGAGGTAGCCGTGTTAGTCTGTATCTTCCAGAACAACAAGAAGTCCTGTGGCACCTTATTTGCAAATTTGACTCCATCAACCAAAAATTAAACAGAGACTGGGAGTGGCTGGCCCCTTCCAAAAGCAGCTTCTCTGCCCTGGGTATTACCATCTTTGAATTAGCTGACAACGGGCCACATCCCCCATCTGATCTGACTTGTTTTTTCCTCTTTTATACATACTACTGATGATGGGCCTTTTCCACCCTTTCTGAATAGACCTTATCAACCCTGGCCCTTCCTTTTACTGGGACCCCACTCTTTAAATACCCCTGTGAACCCCACTCCCCCACCCATGCATCTGATGAAGTGGGTCTTTGTCCATGAAAGCTTATGCTCCAAAATATCTGTTAGTCTATAAGGTGCCACAGGACTTCTTGTTGTTCTTTAAGGAGATGTTAGAATAGCATTGAAATGGTAAACAGGGTCATTCTTTGCAGATAGTTATCAAAACCACATTAAATGCATGAAAGTTTTGTACTGCTGGAGAAATAAAAGGCAAATACTAATTGTATTTGTCTATGTTTACCTGTATCTTGTTAGAAAATTAACAATGTGGTCTAATTAGTCAATGCTAAGCTTTTTTTCTGCTTGTAATGTTTCATTCTTCATCATAATCATCAACAACCATGGGCTCAGTGCCCATGGGTGTCTGATACCTTTCTCACTAATTCCTTCCATCTTTCCCTGTCTAGTGTGGAGTGGCTTAGTTTCTGTAGACGAGCTCTGCACCAATCTACTATATAATCTACCCATTCTCTGTGGGGCCTACCTATCCTATTCAAACCATCCCTTATGCCAAACACCAGAGTCTTGATTTTTTGTTTATCATTCATTCTTCAAATATGCCTGAATAGCTGTAAATAGTGTTTTATAACCTTCTGCAGTAGGTTCTCTTTCAGCTGTATCTGCCTATATAATTTCTTGCTGGTGAACTTCTGCATTCATCCTATTCTCAGGATTTTTCTTTAACAATTTCTCTCGAATGCTACTATTCTTCTGTTTGAATATTTCATTATCATCCATTAACACATTCTATTAGTTCAGAGATCAAACGGGAATACTAAAATTTAGATAAAATTTATGGTATGATTATATCATTGTCTTTACTTCTCTTAAAAGTTTGTTGTAAACTACCTTGCATGTTGAATAGTAACAGAGAAGTAGCCATATTAGTCTGTATTCGAACAAAATAAACAAGTAGTCATGTAGCACTTTAAAGACTAACAAAATAATTTATTAGGGGATGAGATTTTGTGGGACAGATTCACTTCTGCAGGTGAATAGCATTTCCAGTACGTTCCCATGAAAGCTCATCACCTAATCAATTATTTTGTTAGACTTTAATGTGCTACATGACTGCTGATTTGTTTTGTAAACTACCTGTGAATCCTTGAATAGCTAACTGCCTTGTGCTAATTAATACAACTAGTTTCTTTCATGCACATAGGAAAAAGAAGATAAGTTTCAAAGCAACAATTTACGCGGCCTATTTTTCTCCTGTCCTGGCACTGATATCCTTATCTGTTCCTATGTCTATGTCCATAATACCTCTCAGGTAGGTAAACTGCTCCACATCTTCCAGGTCATCCCCTCCCAGTGTGATGGTGGTGGTGTTGGACTGGTTGATCCTCATTGTCTTGGTCTCCCCCTTGTTAATGCTCAGTCTGGTCACTGAAGCAATTTTGTCTAGTGTCCCTTTTCTTTCATGCTTTCATGTTGGTGTGAAAGGAGGGCAACATTATCAGCAAAATTAATGTCCTTTAGCTGTTTGAAAAGTGTCAACTGAATGCCTCACTGATGGCCTCCCATTGTCCTGTTTATAATACACTCCATTGTGATCAAGAACAGGAAAGTGCCAATAGGCATCCTTGTCACACTCCCAAAGGTATGCTGAAGGATTCTGTCAAGACACCATTGTGAACAACGTGGCATGTCGAGGTTTCATACATTAAATGAATCAAGTTAATAATTTTGGATGGGATGTCATAGGTCTTGTCTACACTACCACCTTCCTTCGAAGGAAGAATGGTAATTAAGGTGCTGGGAATTTACTAATGAAGTGCTGACATGCATAGGCAGCACTTCAGTAAGCAAATTCCCCCCCCCCCCGCCCCCCGTGGCAACTACGAAGTTTTAAACTTTGCAGTACCAGCACACATCTAGCCGCGGCTCACTCAACGGTACTTCAAAGTGCTGGGGCAACTCTGAAGTCCCCTTACTCCTTTCAGTACCTGAGTACTTTGAATACTCCTTTGTGGAGTAAGGGGACTTCGAAGTTGCCCCAGCACACTCTCAGAAAGCCATCATCCAGCATAGTCTGTCAAGCCCTCACATGGATTCCACAAGGAAAACAAAAAAGAGGAAGACTTCAGACAACATGGAGAAGGTCTACTGATATTGAAGGACAACAACTTGGGTACTTTTGGAGCCAGCTAAAAGTTTTGTCCCAAGACAGAGTGAAGGGGAGGAGACTTGTAGATGACCTATGCTCCACGCGGAGTTCAAGGGTTAAGTAGTAGTAGTAGTATTCTTCCCCTAGGAAGATCCTGCTGTGATGTCTGCTGACAAGAGGCTATAACTTCCCTAGGGAACAATAAAGGAAGCTTCGGGCCTGGGCCTTACCATTTTAGATATGCTTAAACTTGCTGAAGATTAAGGTCTCCAACACTATTGTGGATTAACCCTGAAATTTTAATGGAAGAATTTGGAAAAACTCTGCTTATAGACTGCTTATTGAATTTTAATCTATTGGATTAATTGTGGAAGAATTTTTGCAAATGGTCATCACTTATATAGTATGAATCTGACTTAAGATCTTTATTAATATATATATTTTCATTATGGTATCTCGATTTTTAAAATCTCAGTTTAGTTAATAAGAATTGGGTGTAAACGTGTTTGGGTAATATCTGAAATAGCCATTGACTTGGCAGGTAATGTGCTCTATCTCTTTGGATTGGTAGACCTGTATATATATAGTGAATAAGTTTTAAAGTTATCCTCATCATACTTGAATTGGCTGACTGGGTGGGAGGCAAAGGATGGATTGCTTAAGTTGAACTATATTTTAGCTTCTTAGGAATGTGGAAGGTATTGAAGAAACTGTTTTGTTGCTGGCTTGGTGAATTTAATTATTAGAATAAACAACCAGTTTTGGGGATCCTCTGCCACATTCTTTGCAATTTGCCCTCAGTTTGTCCCTCCAACAACAACAGTCAGAGAGTCACTCAAAGTACAACTCCTACAAACCACCACGGTAGTATCTTGGAATAAAAATATGTGGCTTTCAGCAAAAATGTTTCAGTTTTCAATCAAAACATTTTCAATATTTAAATTTTTCAGAGAAAGTCAAAATGCTCCATAGAAAGCAGATACTTTATGAGAAAATTTGGTTTTTGACTAAATAAATTGCATCTGTTGAAAAACAGATTGGTCACAAAAATTTTGACCTGCCCCATTGAAAAGTTCAAATCACTGGTCAGACTGTTATGTAGAATCTGCTGATAATTTATATGTATTAAAATGAATTCAAATGGTTTAATAATTAAAACAAATAATTAAAATGGCATAATGATTAAGAACTGGTGTTCCAGGGTTTGACAAGGGCATCATTTGCTGGTATACACACCCTAGGAGAAAGTTCAAAGACTAAAAATCCAACAACAAGGGCCTAAATGGTACTGTAAGTGATATCTTAATAGCTTATGATAGGTTTAAAGATAAATTCTTCAGAAAAATATCCTATGTGTTCCATTTTCTTAAAAGATGTATTGAGAAAATGGCACTTATTTATGCCAGTGCCATCTCTGTAAAAAAGCACTGCAGCTGAGATACTGACACATAATTACAGAAACTGCTGCTGTAGTGTCACGGTATTTCTCTGAGAACAGGGAGAGAAATACTACCAACATGGTATGGTGATTACAGTACAGTAGTTTAGTTATTTGTTATCACTTTAGTCATAAACTTTAGTTATTTGTAATCAATTTTAGAAGTAGAAATATAAACAATGCCTCCTTATTCTCTTTAGCTGAGAGCTGCCAAAATGATTCAGCTAACAAAAGTTGCGAAAGGAAAAATAATCTTGATTTGGCATGTGGAAAAATGATATTGTTTACATAATATAGCAAGAGGCATTATAGATAGGTCTCCCATCAACCAGAGATAGAGAAAGTAAGGTTTAAGGTATGAGTTAAATAGGCAAGGAAAAATTTAAATAGATGGGGCAGAACAAACAAAAGTGCAATTGCTTTGTGAATTATGGGAAATGGACAGAAATTAATCAGACTGAAGTAATTGGGAGATTACTTGGAGCTCAGGTGAATGGAGAGAACCCACAGAAGATTCTGAAACCCACTAGCATAGCTTTGAATTGGACCTGGAGATAGATCAAAAGCTACTAGAGGGTTGAGAATGGAGACGAATGCAAAACATTTAGGCCTGGTTTACACTTAAGTTATAACAGTATAAAAGTTAGTTAGAAGTGATCTCCCCCGACCCCATGCCTTTATCTTTTAGGCTATGTCTACATGAGAGGGTTTTTCTAGCAAGACTAGCTTTTTGTCGGAAAAACCTGTGGAGTGTCTACACACAAAATGCACTTTGGTGACAAAACCTGGCACATCCACTGGCAGCATTGTGCCTCTCTGCATTCAGGTATAATTCCTTTTTTGGTGGTTTTTTTGTTGACAAAAAGGCTGTGTAGATGCTCCGGAGCTCTCTGTCAACAGACAGAGCTTCCGGTTACATGGGCAGCCCTGTTTGCTGAGCTGTCAATTGGCCCTGCTGTCAAGAAAGCAGGCAGGCAGTCTGGCCACTCTCTGTCCACAGAGCAGATCACTCTTTCAATCTGCTTTAGTGCGTGGACATGATCTGTTGATAGAGGTTTTGCTGGAAGAGCTCTTCCAACAGTAACTTCTATAGACAGATCACTGTAATGCAAATGTAGCCCTACTGTTTTGTAATACAAACCATATTGTCAAGTATTGGAGGGGTAGCCATGTTAGTCTGGATCTGTAACAGCAACGAAGGGTCCTGTGGCACCTTATAGACTAACAGAAAAGTTTTGAGCATGAGCTTTCGTGAGCACAGACTCACTTCATCAGATGCTGGTCTTGGAAATCTGCAGGGCCAGGTATAAATAGGCCAGAGCAAGGGTGGGGATAACAAGGTTAGCTCAGTCAGCAAGGGTGAGGCTTACTACCAGCAGTTGATGTGGAGGTGTGAACACCAAGGGAGAGGAAGCTGCTTTTGTATTTAGCCAGCCATTCACAGTCTTTATTTAAGCCTGAGCTGAGGGCGTCGAAGTTGCAGATGAATTGTAGCTCAGAAATTTCTCTTTGGAGTCTGGTCCTGAAATTTCTTTGCTGTAGGATGGCTACTTTTAAGTCTGCTACTGTGTGGCCTGGGAGATTGAAGTGCTCTCCTACGGGTTTTTGTATATTGCCATTTCTGGTATCTGCTTTGTGTGCGTTTATTCTTTTATGTAGAGACTGTCCACTTTGTCCGATGTATATAGCAGAGGGGCATTGCTTGCACATGATGGCATAAATTACATTGGTAGATGTGCAGCTGAATGAACCCACGATGGTGTGGCTGATCTGGTTAGGTCCTGTAATGGTGTTGCGGGTGTAGATATGTGGGCAGAGCTGGCAACGAGGTTTGTTGCATGGATGGGTCCCTGAGTTAGAGTGACTGTGGTGTGGTGTATAGTTGCTGGTTAGGATTTGCTTCAGGTTGGCAGGTTGTCTGTGGGCAAGGACTGGTCTGTCTCCCAAGGCCTGTGAAAGTCGGGGATCATTGTCCAGGATGGGTTGTAAATTCCTGATGATGCGCTGCAGAGGTTTTAGCTGAGGACTGTAGGTTATGGCTAGTGGTGTTCTGTTGGTTTCTCTCTTCAGCTTGTCCCATAGTAAGAGGCTTTATGGCACACGTCTGGCTCAGTTGATCTGTTTTTTCACTTCCTCAGGTGGGTATTGCAGTTTCAAGAATGCTTGGTAGAGGTCCTGTAGGTGTTTGTTTCTGTCGGAGGGGTTGGAGCAAATGCGGTTATATCTTAGTGCTTGGCTGTAGACAATGGATCGTGTGGTGTGTCTGGGATAGAAGCTGGAGGCATGAAGGTAGGTGTAGTGGTCAGTGGGTTTACAGTACAGGGTGGTACTGATGTGGCCTTCGTATATTAGCACCATGGTGTCCAGGAAGTGGATCTCCTGTGTGGACTGCTCCAGGCTGAGGTTGATGTTGGGGTGAAAGTTGTTGAAGTCCCGGTGGAATTCCTCCAGAGTCTCCTCCCCATGTGTCTAGATGATGAAGATGTCATCAATGTAGCATAAGTAGAGCCGGGGTGTTAGTGGACGAGAGCTTAAGGAAGCGCTGTTCCAGGTCAGCCATGAAAATATTGGCATATTGAGGGGCCATGCGGGTACCCATAGCTGTGCCGCTGATTTGAAGGTATATATCGTTGCCAAATCTGAAATAGTTGTGTGTGAGGATAAAGTTACAGAGCTCAGCCATCAGATGTAATACAGCATCATCAGGGATACTGTTCCGGACAGCATTTATTCCATCTTTGTGTGGGATGTTGGTATAGAGAGCCTCTGCATCCATGGTGGTTAGGACAGTGTTTTCTGGTAGGTCATCAACGTATTGCAGTTTTCTCAGGAAGTCAGTGGTGTCTTGGAGATAGCTGGGAGTGCTGGTGGCATAGGGTCTGAGGAGAGAGTCCACATAACCAGACAGTCCTTCAGTGAGAGTGCCAGTGCCTGAGATGATGGGGCGTTCAGGATTTCCAGGTTTGTGGATCGTGGGTAGTAGGTGGAATAGCCCCGGACGGGGCTCTAGAGGTGTGTTGGTATATATCTGTTCTTGTGCTTGTGTAGGGAGTGTCCTGAGCAGATGGTGTAGTTTCTTATACCTTCATACAGCGGTTTTCAGGTATCTAAAAGGGAGTCATAAGGAGGAAGTAGAAAACTTGTTCTTCTTGGCCTCTGAGGATAGAACAAGAGGCAACAGGCTTAAACTGCAGCAAGGGAGGTTTAGGTTGGATGTTAGGAAAAAGTTCCTAACTGTCAGGGCGGTCAAACAGTGCAATAAATTGCCAAGGGAGGTTGTGGAATCTCCGTCACTGGAGATATTTAAGAACAGGTTAGATAGATGTCTATCAGGGATGGTTTAGATAGTACTTGGTCCTGCCATTGGGGCAGGGGGCTGGACTCGATGTCTTCTCCAGGTCCCTTCCAGTCCTAGTGTTCTATGATTCTATTACAGCTGCCTCCAGACTACTGAGGATATTCCATTTTACCTATAAGTACAGGTAAAGTAGTGCAATCTTCGGCCATTTCTACATCGGCCACTTCCTTCGGAAGTCGCATGCTAATACATGAAGTGAAAAATACTAAAGAGGAGCAGATGTAAATTCCCTGTGCCTCATTAGCATAACGTCACATGATTTGGAGTCTGGAAAACCGTTCTCCCAGACTCCAAAACGCCATGTAGAAGCGCGGCTGCTGGGGGCAGGGGGGAGCTTCCGGAAGGAAGTCCTTCTTCCGGAGGCCCCTTCTTCCCGAAAATTTTTGGGAAGTGGCCTGTGTAGAAATGGCCTTCTAGTGTAGACAAAGCTTTAGAAAAGGTAAATAATTATTTTGAAGGAGGCTGTTGAATATATAAATACAGATGTAGGATTTTATCAGTAAGAATTATCAAATTAAATAATTAGAGAACTTCTTTAACTAAGCCTATGTCTACACTAGGCAAAGTAAGTGGACTGTAATTATGCAATTCTAGCTACAGCAATTGCATAGCTAGAATTAATGTATTTGCACTTGGCTTACTTGGCTGTACCTACTTAAGAAGGTCAATGGAAGAGTTTCTCCAGTTAACCTCCCTTACTCCACACATCTTGAGAGGAGTGCAGGGGTTGACTTTGTGTGCCCCTTCCAGACTTGCAAATTCAAACCCTGGAAGATCGATCCTGAGCAGGTCGATCTTTCAGGCTAGTGTAGACTTAGCCTAAGAAATGTCTTTCTCTGGAGGGCATCATCCACTGTTTGTAATACATAAGTATTAATGCTGCTGGAGAGAATTTTGCAAATTAACTGTTTGCAAACTATTGGTCTATTACAAACACAGCTGCACCAGTTGTAGCAAGGGAGAAAGACTTACTGTGGAATGGGGCATCACATTTTTAACAATCTTTGCCCTGCTCAGATTTCAGCAATCTTGCACTGAGCTCAGTTAGTTGATATGCTGGTAAAAATGTCCATGCCATGTCCACAATAGTGCTGTCATCAGTGATTTTGCAGCAGAGCTAGATCAATGGCAGAAGGGCCAAAAAATTCCTCATGTAGATGAACTCCAGGAAATTTATGTTGGGCTTTCAGCTGATTCTTTGGTGCATTTTAAGAAACCCATTAACTGGGAGCAGAGCTCCTCTTATAAACACCATATGTGACACATACACATAATGAATGTATTGTACTAATTCAGCACTTTTTATCACTGGTTAGGTCTCTTAAATAATGACACAAAATCCTCCCTTCACAGACAGCTTCAGCTGATACATTTTGAAACTGAAATTTGCCACCAAATGTAAATTGTTTATCATCAGTCTTTTGAACACCATGCAGAATTATTTCTGCAAATCAAAATTAACCAGGAAAAGCAACACGCCACCTTTCAGGAACAATAGATTTCACAGTTCAATACATCCACCCTTCTGAGACTCTCCTCCCACATGTGTGGATTAAAGCACTTGTATTCTCTTGGGAGATAGTATTTATCACCTCTGATGGGCATCTACAGTCACTAAGAAAGCAGCAGAGAACAAGAATGATAATGAGGAGCTTTTGTAGCCTAACAAAAGCCAGTACCATGCAATTTACTCCAGTCGCGTACTGCTCATGGCTTTTGATGTCTGTAAACCACAGTAGACCTGCCTTTAATCTCTACACATGTAGCTTTAGCTGCACTTCTTAGAGGAACATAAATTGAAAGGGCAGAAATGCAATAAAGGAAAAGAAAATTCAATCCATGGTTTACAGGGTCTCAGGAGTGCAGGAGTACTAAACAGATTGTTTTACATGAAGAAATAGACCATGGAAGCAGATATCCCATTAAGAAGAGTTTCAGATAAGAATTTCAACATGAGCAGAAACTTGCTCTCTCAGCATGGTAAAGTGATACTGTCAAGATGTTACAGAATGAGAGCCAATCACTTTCAATTATTGAATATGCCTTTTACTGTGTCAAAAACTGGAGTGCACAATCCATATATGACTATTCAAAATCTATCCAGAAATTTGACTGCATTTTGTGTTCAACCTTGTGGCAGCAAGAAGATTGGACTTTTTTTGTTTTTTTGTTTGCATAGTAAAAGATTCCTTGCTGTACCTATGAGATTCTGCAATCTAAATAGAGTATAACATGAAAATGGTAAGTTATCATCTGCAAGAGCTAAGCAAATTTGGAATATCTGTATGATGGGGAATTCTGACTTTTTTCAACTCTTTTTTTGTCCTTAATCAGGACAAAAGGTTGAAATATAGATTTTTGTGTGTAAGAAAATTATGTGATTTTTCAATTGAAATTTAATTTTTCAATTAAAACTTTTTGTTTTGTGTCATTTCAACAAGCAGAAATTGAACTTTTGATCCATCTATATGAAGATACTTGGTTTCAATCAAAATGCCAAAGCAAAATATTTCAGCATTTCAAAATCTAAATTTTACTTCAACCTTTCATTCTACATCAAATGTCTGTGTTTCCCTTTGTTGGCCTGATTCAGACCTTAGATGTGTCTCAATAACAGTATAGAGAGAAATCTTACAACTTTATATACAAGATTGCCACACATATTTTATCAGGACAATGCTGACTAGTGAGTTATGACCTTTCAAATTAAAACTTAGAAGGCATACTTATGCCAAGATTATTATAACGTTTATAGGGTGAATATGGGGTACAGACAGTCATAATAGTTTATGAGGCAGAGATCAGACCACATTTCATGGGAGATGTAGTCCATCAGAGAGCCCAGATCATAAAAGAGAATTGGGGTATCCAGTACCTGACATGCAACTCCTCTAGTCAGGAATCAGGACAGAGCCAATTTCTGACAAGCTAACAAATACTGGTGTCCTGTAGCATGTTGCCTGACAGGCTATACATAAGTAGTTAGAAGAGTTAGCAGACCTCAAGCCCAGGAGGAGTTCATTACTATTCAGGCTGTCTACACTATAAGATAAAATAGATATACAATAAAATCGAATACTTAATCTCGATATCATAAATTCAAATAAAGTGCCCACAAAGTTTCTTGAAATTCAACCCACCTTTTGTCCGTGTTGAATCTCTGCATTCCCGTTGCCCTGTGCAAGTATGACAGCATTCGACACTGCCTTAGCCCCAATTGCTTGTGGGTGTTTCACATTGGAATCCCAGAATTCCAATCACTATCCCATAATTCACTGCATCTGTAACCACACAAAAAAAGAACTAGAGATTGTGCCATTTCCTGCTGCAGCATTCCGAAGCAAGCATGGATTCACGAATGCTCCAAATCATAGCATGGATCGTTTTGGCAACCACAGTGGCTGTCACACAATTGGTCCTTCAATTCCAAAGCATGATGGCTCTTGTCTATCCTAGTGCTGCTGCTGCTGCTGCTGATAATGATGATGATGAGAATGACGATGATGACGAGGATGGTGTTTTGGAACAGCAATAGTGCCAGCTGTAGAAAAAGAATACTTAGCTCGTAGACCAGCACATGGTTTTGGAGTCCTGGGATGACTAGCAGAGGGTGCAGAACTTTTGCATTTGCTAGTCCACCTTTATGGAACTTTGCGATGCGCTGGAGCCCACTCTGAAGCACAGCAACACCAAGATGAGGCAGGCTTTAATGGTACAAAAGCAAAAGGCAATTGCACTGTGGAAGTTTGCAACCCCCATCAGTTACCGTCAACGGCAAATCAGTTCGGGGTGGGCAGCTCTACAGTGGGGTCTGTGGTGATGGAGGTGGCCCATGAAATCTGTCGGAGGTTCCTCAGGAAGACTGTGAGCCTGGGAGATGTACAGGCCAATAGTGGATGGTTTTGCTGCCCAGAGCTTTCCTAACTGTCGTGAGGCAATAGATGGCACACACATCCCCATCATGGCCCTGGCATGCCTGGCGTCAGAGTATATTAATCAAAAAGGGTACTTCTCCTTGGTCATGCAGGGGTTAGTAGATCGAAAAGGTCATTTTACTGATGTCAATGTTGGCTGGTCAGGGAGCATTCACAACGTGTGCGTATTCCGAAATTTTGGACTGTACCAAAAGGCCCTGGATGGTACTTTTCTCCCTGAATGCAAAAGCAAGATTGGCAACATGGAGATGCCTATTATTGCATTTGGTGACCCTGCTTACCCTCTGCTTCCCTGCCTGATGAAACTCTACACAGGAGCCCTGGACTTCAGCAAGGAAAATTTTAATTACAGTTTCAGCAAATGCAGAATGATCATGGAATGTACCTTTGGACATTTGAAAGTGAGGTTCAGATGTTTACTGACCCGTTTGCACGTTTCTGAATCTAATGTCCCCCCCCCCCCGTTATTACAGCATACGCTATTTTGCACAACATATGTGAATCAAGGTGGGAGAGTTTCCCATCTATATGGCATTCTGAAGCAGAGGCAATAGGCAGGGCTTACTTACAGACGTTTACACTGCCATCCACCGGTACCCATGCTCAGGCTTCAGCAATAAAGGGCACTTTAGAAAACAGCTTTATGAATGACCTGTGTTGTGGAATAAACACACTCTAATTTTAGGATTCAGGTCAGATAGAAGCAGTCTTTATTTCCATAGCTAGGGTGGGTGGGCACAGAGCAACAGAGAGTCTGCCCTTGCCAATACAAGCCTCTCCCCCAACCCCCACTCAAATGTCTGGGCTTATATACCTTTCCAGCGGCAGTTTCTTACAACAGAAATTTACAAAGATAAAGAGGAAGCAAAGCATTTTGCCCTTTTAAGGTTATCTGTTAGTTCCTGTTATCTCAGAATTGCAAGCATTGAAAATTCTTGCTTAACTTATTCAGGAGACTCGCTTCTGATGCAGCGCGTAGCACGCACGGACTTCAGCCTTGGCTTAGTTTCCGCAGTCCCAGAGTGCAGTAGACAAGCCGCAGACGTCCTTCTCCTGACTCTTCATCTGAAGATCAGTCATTCATCTGCTCTTGCCTCTAGGTCTGCTTGTTGATTAGCATTAAACACTGTATTTCTTTTTCCCTTTCTTGTTCTGTCTGCTTTAGATCCAGGTTCGTTAGGCATATCTCTTGCCTCAAGGCTGGGGTCAGGAAGGTTGCTGCATCGTTCTTAAATTTGTTTGCACAAGATTTCAATATACAAAGGGTTACTTGAATTAATACATATATCATAATTAGTACAAAGAAAACGAACAGTGTTCCTGTAGTGAGTCAGTATGGCCTCCTGCAGACTCAGAGGCAGAGGAGGCTGCGCAGAGGCCCTGGTGGGTGGGTCCGGGGCCAGAATACCTGAGGCCCGCCCCTCAGAGGGCGGGGCCCAGGGCTAGAAGAGCCAAGGGCAGGGCTCAGGACCCATTAAAGACTGGGCCTCTGGGCAGGGAGGACGAGCCTGCATGAGCTCCCCAGCGCCAAGGGCAGAGGGCCTGTTGCCGCCCAGCCAGGCCGGAGGAGCAAGCCCCCACCGGCTCCGAACAATCCCGGATCCAGATGCCCCAGGGGGACTATCCGGACTTCCCAGACCTGCCAGGACCTTCACGCCAGCGGAGACCGCCCGCCTTGGAAGGAGCCCCAGGAGCGGCCTGCCCCAGAGTCCCGGTGGATCCCTACAGCCCTCAGGCCCAGGATCGCCTCGGGTCCCCTGTGCTACCGCCGCCCGACTATCCCAATGACATTGATATGAGCGACTGGCCGGAACCCCCGAAGGTGGACGACCTGGAGGAGGCCGACCTAGAGGGACCCTCCGACCAGATGGACTGGGACCTTCCACCAGCGGAAGGAGAGGTAGGAAGTGGCCCGGGGAATGACGCTCCTGAACCCATGGCAGTGTGTTGCGGCCTGGATCCCCACTGCCGTGGTCATGAGTGAGCGACCCACAGGGCCCCGGGCCGGGTCGCAGTGGAGTGGGAGGCCCTGCGACCCCCTACCCCCTCCTTGGCAGGGCCAGCCTGCGCTGGGCCTGTGCTAACCCCTTGTGCTGTTGCCCCACCCCCAAACTGAGGGCTGGGCCTGTGCTCAAACCCTGTGCTGTTGCCCCGCCCCAAACTGAGGGCTGGGCCTGGGCTCAGACCCCTTGTGTTGCTGTCCCGCCCTGGACTGAGGGCTGGGCCAGGATTGTACCACTATTGTGAACTGCTGCCCCGCCCTGAACTGAGGGCTGGGCCGGTACCGTATTGCTATTGAGAACTGCTGCCCCGTCCTAGATTGAGGGCTGGGGCCTGTATTGTATTGTACTGGGAACTGCTGACCGCCCCAACTGAGTGCGGGGCTGGTGCTCTAACCCCTTTTGGGTGCCGCCTGCCCTAGGCCAAGGGCTGGGCGTCTCCAGACTTCCTACAGTTCCATACAATACTTGCATTCCCAACTTTCCCATTGCTATGGATAACCATCCACCCAGACTCCATTCCTTGGGTTGGTGTAGCCTACTAGCTTCTTTTCTAATATGGTCTGTGAGATTGTGGATTTGCTGTTATTTGTCCAATATGTATACACAACATTCTTTCCCAATCAGAGCACATACTCGACCCTTACTGGCCAGGGTGAAATCCAATGCTATACAGTTCTGCAATGTCACTGTTCTGATAGCTATCATTTCTGCGTTAATTTGATCTACGGAATCTGCAGTAGAATTGCTAACTTTTTCTAAAACATCTGCTAAGAGTCTAACTTCCTTGATGGTTCTAGCAACCCCATACGCAGGAATAGCCCAGAACTGTTCAGTTTCAGTAATTTCTCGTTTTACTCTATGACCATAAACTTGGGGCAGGACACTTAAATTTCTCATTGCTGGGATGACATACCCAATGTCACAGGCTCCTGACCACTTTTCAGGCAGTTCGAAATAGGCTCGGGCACCATATATCCAATATTGTGGTTCACCACGAGGCCCAGGAAAGGATCTACCCCTCTCGCAAAGGACCACATATGTAGTGGTTTGATTTTTAAAAATAGTGCTGTCTTTGTTATAACTGTCACATCTTACTGTATAATTGCAAGAGCTATTATCCAGTTGTTCTGTGCTGTTTCGTTGATAACACAAAAATTCTGGGGTGGGTTTTGCCAATTGTAAAAATGTATCCTTGCTGGGATGACCCTCTACATAAATCCTGGCATGGTAACTCCAGATTGTGACATTACCCGCACCGCTTACCACAACATTGGATCTATAAGGTGCAGAAAAGAATAATTCTTCAGTATGCCCAATCAATGGTATACCTCCCTGAGAATTGAGGCGAATGTGGGCATAGACCCAGCATTTGGAGATATTCAGGACTTGGGCAAATTGGTTGGATAGTTGGAGTAAACTATTACCTTGATAACCTAAAACTAGAGGAGTAGTGAGTGCAATTAGTAGTGCAATATATGTCATGGTGTATCTATAACTGTGGCCTACACCACAACACTAACAAAAGGAATAAAATTACACCTACACAAAAAAAAAAGCATCTCTTGGGGTTTCTCTAAGTCCCAATAATTAGCTAGGATAGTCCACAGGTCAGTAGAATTCATTACCCATTAAATATTGTAATACAATAGATGCTGATCTGAGTTTACGTGTAGGTACAATGGTCAATGCTTACAGAAGTCATTAAAACAAATAAAAGTTCATTAAGTTTTATTGCATGATCGTAAATTATACCTAGGAGGATCCTCTTCAGCAAGGTGGGTTATTTATCCTTCTGGAGTTAGAGTTCTGACCGCTGGCGATGATTCTGGGCCACTTGGAGAGGGTACCTTTTTGCACTGTGATGCTTGTATCCAACTCTGAAGTCCTTCACACTTAATGGCAGTGTGGGTGATTAACAGGATTTGGTAAGGTCCCTTCCATCGAGGCTGGAGAGCCCTTTTTCACTGATGTACCTTAATGTAGGCCCAGTCTCCAGGCTCCAGAAAGTGACAGGGCTCAGAGGCAGGTTCAGGAAAGGCTTCTTTTACCTGTAAGTGGATAATTCTTGTACATTTCATTAAAGCTTTACAATAGTTTAACATGACATCATCAGCTAGTTGCAAGTTTAGTTGTTGTGGGAGCATATGGGGTAGTCTCATAGGTCTATCGGTTAAGATTCCATGTGGGGACAGGCCATGTTTCCTATTCCCTGTGTCCTTGATATACATCAGAGCTAAAGGTGAGGCATCTGGCCACTTAAGGAGTGTTTCTTCACAAATTTTTGCCAATTTAATTTTCAAATCAGAGTTCTTTCTTTCTACCGCTCCACTGGATTGTGGATAACATGCACAATGTAAGTGCTGATGGATTGCTAGGGCGGTACAAAGTTTTTGAACTACCTGCCCTGTAAAATGAGTCCCTTGATCGCTATTTAAAGAAAGAGGCATTCCAAACTGAGGAATTAATGCCCGAAGAAGTTTCTTCGTGATGGTGGTAGCATCTGCATGTCTACAGGAATAGGCTTCTACCCATCCAGAGAACATATCAATGATTACGGGAATATACTCAAATCCACAGCATTTAATCATTTGTACAAAATCCATTTGCAAGTTCACAAAAGGTCTCCATGGAGATGGGTGTGCTGCCGACTTGGTCCTAACCTTCTACCCGATGTTATGGGCTAGGCAAATAGGACAGGCGCTGCAGTACTGTGTCGCTATGGTGGAAGAATTTGGTGTGAACCAGTCCCGCCATACTGCAGCAATCACCCCCCCTTTGCTAGTGTGGGCCACTGAATGGGTCATGAGAGCAAAATAGGGTAAAAGAGCCTTGGGTGCCGCCAGGCGGCCATCTGGGGAGTTCCAAAGTGAATCCGGGTGCAACATGCAATCCTGGCAGAGCCAATCCACTTTCTCAATTTCAGGAGCATGATCTTGTAGCTTGGCCAACTTGGTGGGAGTCGCAGGAAGTGACTGAACCACAGAGAGGCAAATGAGAACACTTTCAGGAGCCTGGGGGCCAGAAAGGGCTGCCATTCTTGCTGAATGATCAGCAAGGGCATTTCCTTGTGTGACTTCATTCTGGGGAGGTAGATGGTAGACAATAGCCAAATGCAATAGTAACAGAAGTACCTGTAGAAACACAACATAACAGCTATTACTAATTGGGATATGAGATGAGTTAAGAATCCATGCTGTTTCCAAAGTTTTCCAAAGTTGTGGACAACTCCAAAAGCATACCGAGAATCTCCGTATATGGTGGCAGAACAATCTTTGGTTAGGGTACAAGCACACGTAAGGGCAACAAGTTCCACGACCTGTGCAGAAGATACGACAGGGAGAGAGAATGCCCCCAAAACAGCAGCTGAAGTACACACAGCGTAACCTGTGGTTAGATGTCCTGCACTATTCCGGAGACAGGAGCCATCCACAAATATGACCATACCAGGATTGGCCAGTGGGACATCCTGGAGGCTCAGACATGGGTTGAGAAGTAGGTCGGTGAGAAAAAGACAATCATGAGGGTCCCCATCGAACAGGGTTGGAAGTAGAGAAGCAGGATTAAGGAGAGATCAGCGAGTTGGAGAAACATTGGCAGCTGACAGAAGGAGTTTTTCATATTTAGTCAGGCGAGAATTAGAAATATGCTGGATTTTTTCCCTTTAAAAGAAGGGCTGTAACAGAATGGGGTACCGCCACTATCAGGGGATGTCCAAGAACTAAAGTGCAATTGCTAGCAGACATAGGGGTAAGCCAGCAGCTACCAGATGCAAGGCAGAGCTATAATAAGCAATAGGCCAATATTTGTCCCCGTGTTGCGGAGTAAGAACCCCTAGGGCAAATCTCTCCTTTTCATGACAATAGAGAGTAAAGGGTTTAGAATAATCGGGGAGACCTGATGCTGGGGCGCTCACAAGGGCCTGTTTTAATTGCACAAATGCATTATCTGCTTCAGAAGACCAGGGCAGGGGTTCAGGTATAGAGTCTAGGGTGAGATCCTGAAGGGGTTTCATGAGAGAGGCATATCCCAAAATCCACTGTCAACAATAACTCATCATGCCCAAGAACCCCTGCATCTGTTTCCGGGACTGGGAATGAGGAACTTGTAAAATGGCACTAATCCTGGCCCGAGAAAGATGTCTTTGCCCAGCAGAAGTCTCATGACTGAGATAAGTAACTTGGGCCTGACAGAGTTGGAGTTTGTCTTTGGAAGCCTTATGACCTCATTGAGCTAAGGCAGTTAAAAGAGTCAAGAAGTCTTGTTTACAGGCTTCGGGGGATGGGGAAGCTAATAAAAGATCATCTACGTACTGAACCAGGGTGCAGCCACCCTCAAAGATAACAGAATCCAGGTCTTTCTTAAGAATTTGTGAAAACAAGGTGGGGGATTCAGTATAGCCTTGAGGTAACCTGGGCCAGGTATTCTGGAGGTTTTGATAAATAAAACCAAACAGAAACTGGCTATCTGGATCAATTGGAATAGAAAAGAAGGTGGAACAGAGGTCCACAACTGTAAAATGAGTGACTGTGGCAGGGATGCAGAATAAAATAGTAGCTGGGTTAGGGATGACCGGAAAGGCAGGCAGAACAGCAGTAAGATCTTGGACAAAACTATAGGTATTTTTTCCAGGTTTCTTCATGGACAGAATCAGGTTATTACACGGACTTTGAGCGGGGACGATAATACTCTGATTTAGAAGGGATTTAATGACCTCACGAATACCCTCCTCTGCCCCCCTGGAAATGGGGTAATGACCAACAAAGGGAAGGGGTTTGAATGGCTTTAGAGTAATATGTACAGGTTCAGCACCTAACATATGACCAACCTCATTAGTATGGGAACACCATATTTGGGGGGTACGTGGTCTAGGATTTCTTGCTGCAGAGATGAAAGATGTGGTTTGGATCCTTCGTCATGTTCCTTTAAAAGAGCCAAGAACTCGTCCTGCCTGTGTTCTGGAATTTTAAGATAAATCCCATCAAGGGAACAATAGATGGGGCACCCTAGCTTACACAGCAAATCTTTCCCTAAGAGGTTGACAGGAGTGGTGGGGCTTAAAAGGAAGGCATGGTACTTGGAGATAGGTCCAATAGAAACAGAAAGGGGAAGAGTGACAGGATGAGGAATAGGTTGCCCAGCAATGCCAATGACATTAATGGTGTCAGAAGACAAAGAACCATCTGCAAAATCAGAGGCGCATAAGGTAGACCAGGAAGCAACAGTGTACAACAAGCAAGGAACAGTTTTTCCTCCCACAAATCACTTTACTTCTTGAGCCAAATGCAGAAGTGGTGCAAGGAAGTTACTTGCTCCCAGGCTGTCCTATTGGGGAAGAGGGTTAGGAGGTGGAGGAAAGGAAGGAGGAACCTGCTTGGTTGGCCCAAAGGGTCCATAAGAAGAAGGGCTGGTAGTGGGACCATTGGGCCAGAACGGGCATTCTGACTTCCAATGTCCCTGTTGTTTACAATAGTAGCATTCATTGCCTGGAGGTGGAGGCCCCATTGGGCCCCCAGGGTGCCCCTTACCATAATTACAACCAGAGGGAGGAGGACATAACTTGGGACATCCTCTACCTCTCCCTCTTCCTCCACCCCTGGGTGGACCCCCTGTAGTTGTTGGATTTGAAGGGCCATAGGCTTAGGCTCATCATGATCCTTGGTCTTTTTCATTTTAATGTGGAAATGTTGGGCAGTGGCTAGGAGATCATCCAGGGTTTTTGCCTCCCAACCAATAATAACTGTTTGAATATTTTCGGAAATCTTTGGGTCTAGCTCCTACACGAACGCGGCTCCTATCACCTGTCATGCATTCACAATAGGGTCATCCATTCCTTCATGTCTTCCAAAAACCTGTTTTAGCCTGTCTGAATAATCTGCAAGGGTTTCAGCCTTGATTCGCTTGCAAGCATAAATTTTAGTTCAATCGGCCTTTTTGGGGCAGATGTCCAGCACTGCTTTTACTAAATTTTCATGGAGAGTTTTTAGTGTGGTGTGGGTGGCAGGTTCAGCGTTTGGCCATGGGGCGGATGTAAGCAAGCAGTTCAATGTTTCATGGGGCAAGACGGCCTTTAAAATCTGATTTAAATGAGCCCAGGTGGAGTTATAACAACTAATAACAGTTTCTAGCTCTTCCTTAAATTTTACAAGTTCCTCACGTATTTTCAGGAACCTTTGGATGAGGTTGTAGAGGTCTGTCGGGCTCCAGGATGCATGAACAGTAACAACATTAGAGAGTGGATTGTTACCGGGCAATTGCTGTAAAGGAGTATTTAAAAGGAAGTGGTTCTTGCAAAGAGAGTCAGGGCTCGGGGTCCCTGGGGAAGATTGTATCCATTTAGAGAGCTGCTCTTTAAATTTGTCACTGTCAGAGGACTGGTTGGAGTAAGTAATCGAGTCCGGACCTGATTGTGAGCTTGATCTCAGATTACAACGAAACCTACTGGGGTCAGTAGAGGAGTCCGGAAAGGGAGGAGCTGAGACCTCGGCCCCTAAAGGGTCAGGGCCAATGAGGGGAATGATAGGGAGGTGGCTGGAGGCCAGTGCCTAGAATGTCCTCCTGGGGTTCAGGTGGCCATTGATCCTTTGGATGGATGGGATACAGTGGACTAGGGGTAGAGTTTAAAGGAACTGCCAATTTCTCTTGCATTTGCTTTAATTATATTTTAAGTTTTTCCTGTGAGTCCTTTAGACTTCTAGTTTGAGACTCAGTCTTTCGTTTGGATGTCTCCTCATACCAGCTGAAAAGGGCATCCCATTGAGCTTGGGGTACCTTAGATCCTCTGAATTCCAAGGCATCCCTCAAGTGCACTATTTGATTTAAGTCAAAGGTACCTTCAATAGGAAACTGCTTAGACTGACCATTCCTAGTATAAATATTCCATTTGTCCAGAAACTTGCAAGTCTTAGGAGAGTATACTGGAGTCCCTGGGGCGGCGGGGGGGGGGATCTCTTTTGTCTGTCCAGTACCCATTTTTCCCAAACATATGGATGCAGGAAGAATACTAGGGAATTTACACCGCCCAGCCCTCAGCCCACGGTCTCCATTGCTGAGATGACTACCTGACCTAATAACCATACATTTATTTAGCAGGATATGGGTAGGGAAAAAGACAACACACAAGAGGAGTCTGCTCAAGTCACAGGAGCCCTTGCCACAAGCCCATTGTTTATGGCTGAGATCGGGTTCAGTCAGGCAACAGCTCTATAGCAGCTCATGCAGGAACCAGAGACAGGGAAGGAAAATGGGGTTCACTCACCACTGAGAGCTCACACCTCCCGACACTTCAACTGCTAGAACTGGTCGCTCCTTTGCAGTGGGAAGCCAGGGTAGCTGACAGATGCCCCAAAAGTCTGCCCCAAGGAAGCGGCCTGACTCAACGCTCAGTTCTCAGGATTCACACATTCGATCAGGGTACATTCATACATTCGACCTAATAACCAGACTCTCCTTATTTTCTAACCAGACAAATGTTCTTATTCAAAACCTCAGACAGAAATTACTTTTAGCCAGCTCTCTGATTCTGGACTGACCTGGTTTTTTAAAGGTTCAGCATCCAGTAATCCTGCATGACAGGGAGCCTACAGGCAGTCCTCCACTGACACCCCAAATAGGGATTTAAAAGGTCCCTTACCTTTTGTGTGGCGCCTGGGGTTTGAAGGGGGGAACAGTCTGCGGTCCTCCCAGCCACAGCGAGATGCGTGGATCCAAGTCATGACACCAAATTTGTCGTGGAAGAAACACACTCTAATTTTAGGGTTCAGGTCATATAGAAGCAGTGTTTATTTCCAAAGCTATGGGGGGTGGGAGGGCACAGAGTGACAGAGAGTCTGCCCTTGCCAATACTTGCTCCCCTCCCTTGCTCAAATGTCAGGGCTTATATACCTTTCCAGCGGTAGTTTCTTACAACAGAATTTTGCAAAGTTAAAGAGCAAGCAAAGCATTTTGCCCTTTTAAGGTTATCTGTTAGTTCTTGTTATCTCAGAATTGCAAGGGTTGAAAATTCTCGCTTAACTTGTTCAGGAGACTCGTTTCCGACGCAGCACGTAGCATGCACAGGCTTCAGCCTTGGCTTAGTTTCTGGGCCTAGTGAGGCCTACCTCCACATCTGTAATGCACATAGTACCTATGTATGTCTCTGCCATAATGCCAATAAATCAACTATGCTATAATGAATGAATGGTCTTTTTTGGTGGGACAAGGGAGGTTCACCGCCCATCCTCCCCTCCACCCGGTTCCCTCAGCTGCATATCTGCTGTGGACCAGGGAGTTTCACTGCCCAGCTGTGCCTTCAGTGGCACTCACACTTCCCCACCCACCTGTTTTGATTTGTGTCCCCCCAGCCCCACACTCCTGCAGGACAAGAAATCACACCGAGCTCAAAGGAATGATTTTATTTTGGGGTTAGGAGATGTTTAAGTGGCCAGGAAAGAAGCCTTCTCAAGGGTGTTGAATAGCCTTTTGCAATGGCTCTTGGGACTGGAGTGGCAGGGTAGCCTTGCCCTCCCTCCCTGCGTGCGGGGACCCCAATGATGGGGAGCGGGTGACCTCCCCTCAGGGGACTTGTCGCGCAGACCACAATGACGGGGGGGTGACCTCTCCTCAGAGGACTCTGGCCAGCAGGTATCAGCTGATTCCCTACTGGTTTGGGAGTCCTTCTGCAGCTCAGGCAGGGAGCACAGGATCTCTATCTGCTGAGTAATGGCCATTACGAGCTTTGCCTCATATGCTTTGCTCATTCATTTTGGACAATTGCTGCTGCTGCAGGTCAAGCATTCTCTCATTGAATTTTACTTGACTCTGACACCACTCAACGGTACAGTGACGCCACTGAGCAGTGTCCTTTGTCAAGTTCTTACACTCTGCATAAGTGCCTTGCATGTGCTGCATGATCGGATATTGTTTTGCTTTCCTGCATCTCCTGTTTTTTTCTGCAACGCTGGGCACTAGGTCTGGAAAATGAAGGTCAAAATTAAGATACAATTGACATAATATGTTTTGAAGTGCAATGAATGGGTCTTTCTGTGTACTATCACTGAAAGTATACTTTTGAAGGACACATGGGTTATTAAGGATTGGACCATAAATGTGCATTTCACAGTAGCTCACTTGCCATCTTTTCTGCAGCACATTGCTTTGTGGACATGGTAAGTTATAAGCAATTGTCCTCTTTTGGTGGTAATGGGAAAGTGTGCAGAGCAGGGGCAGCTGCCAGGTGTCCTGGCCGGGTGTCCTGGGGCAGTGACAAATGAACAGCTGCATGTGGGGCTTCAATGCACAATACAAATAAAGTAAAGAAAAAAAATATCCAAAGAAAGGCTGGATGTAAAGGGGCATGGGAGAGGAAAAGCACAGCAGAGGAATCCCCCATGTGGCATAGGGGGATTCCTGAGAAACGAAAACAAGTGGTCCTTGTTAAGGGACATGGGAGGGGAAACGCCCAGCATAGCATTGGTGTAGGGGGAGTGGACATGAAAAATTAAAAGAAATGATGGCTGGACAGGGACATGCAGGGGGACAGCAGAACTGCAAACCATGTTGTGGGGTGGGGAACGGTGCGTCTGCCGGCTGCTACAGGCCAATGTAAGGGGGCAGGAAGCATGTTAAAAAAATTCCTTTACTTCTGCAGGTTGCCAAAGAAGACGTCACCCTCCTAAAACTAATGGATATGGAGAAAGAACAGCTACTCCTGCTGTGTGACCAAAAGACTGGAAAATTTGCCAAAATGCTGTGTGGCATCATGACACCAGATTGCTATTTGGTTGCCTGGCATGGCAAGATGTTCTACTGTAGAAGCCGCAACAAGTCAGCCTGCTCAAGAATCTCTTGGGAAAAAAATACAAGAGTACCTGGATGAGGCCTTCGAGGAGATCTCCAAAAAGGAGAAACACTCCATGCCAAGAAACATTAACATGCTGGTCTGAGGGGCACAGAAGCACAGCTAGCAAACCTGTACCTGTGCAAAACTTATAGTTATACCTACCCACAACCCACTTCTAGAATGCAGAATAAAGACTCACCCGAACAACTTGCTCCAGAGGGACCTGTGTGGAGGTGACCGGCGTGGAAGGGCCCGCCATGGAGGGAACTCGTTCCAGGTCTATGTTGAAGAGCTCAGGGCTGTCTGGAACAAGTTCCTCTGTCCCCTGCTCGTTGCTCCCTCCCTCCTCTCCATTGCCTTCTTCCTCTGGTCCACACTGCTCCTCTGTGCTCAACTCAGAATCTGTACCAGAGTCTCCACAAGTATCATAATTCAGATTGGGCTCTGTGTTGGGGTTGTTCCCCATAAGTATGTGGAGCTGTTGATAATAGTGACAGGTCTGTGAAGCCACTCTGACTGCTGGTTGGCTTCCCAGATTTTTTGATAGACTTGCCAGAGTTCTTTCACTTTCAGCCAGCACTGCATAGAGTCCCGGGAGTCACCTTGGACTGGCATGTTGCGTGCCATCTGATCATAGATGACTGTGTTTCTCTTGGCCACCTGAAGTCTCTTCATCACCAATTGTTCTCCCCAGATGGCAATGAGAATCTCCTGGTGAGTCCAAGCTGGGGTTCTCTTGCGAGCCCAAGAAGTGCTAGTCAGATCACTATCCCGAGTGCTCATGATTGCAATACAGGGCTACCAGTAATTGCTACCTATGCAGTGTGATGGCTACCGATGTGGTACAAAGTGATGGGCAAAGTGATTTTTTTCATATTGGACGCCCTTTTTATTTGCAGGCCTGGGCTGCTAAATTCCAATTCAAATTTTCATTGAAATTCAAATTCAATCCAAACTTCATGGGCTTACTTTCACCTTCTTCCTGCACACCTGACGGCAGTGCACAACGAAGCGTCCATACTTGGAAGGTCACCGCATAGCTTTGTGGGATACATATGGGACACTTCTGGAGGCTAACAAATTCGAGTTAAGGACATGGTGC
Source organism: Carettochelys insculpta (assembly GCF_033958435.1). NCBI lineage: Eukaryota > Metazoa > Chordata > Testudines > Carettochelyidae > Carettochelys > Carettochelys insculpta. Next base: position 160,919,735 of record NC_134139.1, on the reverse strand, counting down.
TTCCACACGAGCCTTGATTCAAGATTTTAAATTCAACGTAGACGCTATACCCATCCCATAATATCAATATTCTGTAATCGGCATTATGGCTCAATAAATTGAGTTAACAGTATTACGTGTGACGACAGTCACTTTTTAATATCAAGCTAAAGCCTTGAAATTCAAATTTATCTCATAGTGTAGACACAGCCTCAGAGAAGTTGCCCATGGCTGATGTAGTTTTTGTGCCTGTTTTTTCCCCGCTCCTCCTCTTGCTTTGCTTCATTCTACATAACCCAGTTCTAATTCTTGGCTCTGATTTTTGGCTGCTCACTCTGACTCTTATGCCTGGCCTCTGACTCTAGGACTGACTTGCAGCTCTGATGACTGGTTACTGATGCCTGCTTTAACAGCTATGCCTCACAGCCCATGTTCCAGTCACTGATGTTATGTATCAGTGTAACATCCTAGGGAAATGCCAACTAATGTTGAACTGACCTGAACCAAAACATTTTGGATCAGTTAAACAAGGTGAAATATTATGATTTGGGTCAAAGTAACCCAAAATGAAATATTTCATTTTGGTTTTCCTGATGGAAAATTTAAAAAATATCTTGTAAAACTTAATTATCCAATGGAAACCTTGCTTTTTGCAGAAATGGTATTTTCTGCTGAAAAATCTTTCTGATGGAAAATGCACGACCATCTGTACTTACTGCCATCTCCACCCCAGAACTTGTGCTTTGACTACCCTTAACAGGGCAATGAACTGAGGTGTAGGATATATTCTAGTCACTTGTAGTATGTGTTACTTTCCTTTCTATCAACAACCATGAAAAGTCTATTTTAATTTTCAACTGAAAAGTTACCTGAATATTGGTAATTAATTCTGAAATGTTTAGCAGTCTGTGATCCAGCTGACTATTTTCCGCATCCAGTCTAGTCAAAAACAATGGACTGCTGACTTTTTGATGCTAGCCGCAAATGATACTAAACACATGGCAAAACTAGGCTATGTTGATCAGCTGATATTGTGGTATCATTCACTGGAATAATGGGCAGATTCTCTTTTCAACACTGATATAATTCTGAAGTTACTGAAATCAACAGAGCACACTGATTGATACTGATGCTGCTATGAGCAGAATTTAGTCCTGTCTCTTACAGAACAGTACTTGTAGCAATGAGAGAAATGTGTGGTGGCTGGCTGCGGTGCAGAGTGCCTATTAGCATGGTAAATTCAGTGAAAATATTCTAAACAAACTTGCCAGCAAGGTTTAATGAACACTTTTCCGGGAAAAATTGAAAGGAAGCTTTTCGGAAAATATTCTTCACATTCTTATTTGCTCTCTATCCAGATCTATTCTATGCAATCACCCAAGAGATCAACAGTAAAATCATAAAAACACCTATACTGGATTAGACCAAAGTTCTATCTAGCCCATTATCCTGTTTTCTGAATGTTTCCAATGCCAAATGCCCTGGAGAGAGTGAACAGAACAGGTAATCACCAAAGTCTTCTCTCCTGACATCTATTTCCAGCCTCTGGGACACCATTCCTACCCATTCTGGCTAATAGCCATTAATGGACCGTAGATTCATCTGGTTCTTTTTTGACCTGTTGAAATCCTGGTCTTTGCAACATCCCCTGGCAAGGAGTACCATAGGCCGACCATTTTGTTGTCCAATCAGGCTACAGCCACACAACAAAGTTATTTTGAGATAAAAGCCACTATTTCAAAATAATTTTGCAAGCATCTGCATTACACAGATACTATTTCAAAATAAACTCAAAATACCAGGTGTGTTATTTTTAATTTCAAAACCTCATTGCAGGAGGAATAATGCCCATTTTGAAACAGCTATTTTGAAATAGGCGCTGTAAAGACACAGAATAGCACTATTTCAAATAAGCCATAATGGCTTCCAGTGACACTATTTTGAAATAAGCATGATGTGTCAGGATATGCTATTTCAAATTACAGTAAACTCTTTCATATCTGGCATTCTATCATCCAGAATTCTAAAAATAATTGGCATTCTAACCGTAAGTAAATTTTAGTTGTTTTCCATACGTACAGTATATTGAAAGTAAACAAAAATAAATACAGCAAATACAGTATAGCTGTGTCTACCCTAGCCCCTTCTTTTCAGAAGGGGCATGGTAATGAGTGAAGTCGGAAGATGCTAATAAGGCACTTCCGTGAATATGCAGCACTTCATTAGCATAATGGCGGCTGCAGCCCTTCGAAAGTGCTGCTTTTGAATAGCGCACTGCCCATGTAGGTGGGGGGCTTTCAAAAGGACCCCCCAATCTTTGAAATCCCCTTCTTCCTAACACCAGCTAGGAAGAAAGGGTTTTCAAGACTGGAGGCTCCTTTCAAAATGCCCCAGTCTACACAGGTGGCACGCGATTTGAAAGTGGCACTTCTGAATTGCCGAGGCCGCCATTATGCTAATGAGGCACTGCATATTCATGACAGTGACTCATTAGCATCTTCCAACTTCACTCATTACCATGCCCCTTCTGAAAGGTAGGGGCTAAAGTAGACACAGCTTATAAGTTTACGGTGTACATTACTACTGTTGTTGGTAAATAAAGCATTCTGCATACATTTTTTTTATTTCTTAATATCTAATCTTGTTTTTCTTTAGTATTATACACTGCTGGGTATAACTCGCTATTATCCAGCATATTTGAATATCTGTCAACCTCCTGATCCCAGGGCTGCTGAATATGAAAGAGTTTACTGTAGCTGGGTGTTATTTCAAAATGCATTCCTGTGTGTAGCTGTATTATTTTGAAATAAGCTATTTCAGAATAGCTATTCCAGAATGAATTATTTCAAAACAAATCTGCTGTGTAGACATAGCCTCACTTACTCCACCATGGCTGTGTCTACACTACATTCCCCTTTCAGGAGGGGAATGCAAATGTGGCTGAACAGAATACCAAATGAGGCTCTGCTTTACTTATCACATGCCTCATTTGCGTAATTGCAGCCACTTGCTGTTCAAAAAGTACTGTTTTCAGAAAAAAAAAAAAAAAGCATTGTAGGCAGGGTTCATTTGGAAGGAAACCCTGCTTTTGAAAGCACCCTTCTTCCTCATATTTTTCAGGAAGAAGGGTTCTGTCTTGACCAGTTAAGTATCATGAGCAATTTTTGCCACCTCACTGTTTACCCCCTCTCCAGATCATTTATAAATAGGTTCAGTAGAATTGGTGTATCTCATCTAAGATGGTTTAGAACAAGAGAGAGAGCATTTTGACATACTGTATAAAATATCAGTTAATCAACATCTTTTCAGTTACCTGCATAACTCCAGATTGGTTTCGGATGTATCAGTCTCATCCTTCTTTTACTCACATCACTGTAAATCAAAAGTAATTCCAATGACCTAAATGGTGAATAGATACACCTGTGTAAAACTGGTGTAAATGAAGAGAGACAGAAGCCTTACCATACTTCTAGTAATTATAGGAAGAAGGAAAAAAATCATAATGTTCATTTTGGATTGTAGTTATTATTTTGATTTTTGTGCCCATTTTATTAACCATGGCTATTAACATATATTATTTCTCCCAACTAAAATATCAGTTACTGTCAACTAAAAAGTTTAGGAGATACATTACTTTCATTCTATTTTTTTTTTATTTTGCAATCTGAATGTTTGTGCGTCTCTTTGGCAAATCAGCAGATTATTAAAAGAATGGTTAATTACATTGGTTGTATGCAGGTAATGTGTTTTACTTCAAAACAAAATTGATTTTCAAAGAGAAGTTATTTGAAATCATATATATTAATTTATTCAAATGACGTTGGTAGAGAGTTTGCATTAGAAAATTCCCAGAAGTTATCTACCAATCAGATTTCAGAGCAGCTCATGCTACAGTAAACAACCATAAAGAGTGGGTGTTTAGTTGGCAAAGATTATAAGTGCGTCTGGGGATTATTTATTTCCCTGGAGGAGTATTTTGACTTGTCTTATTATGCAATCAACAATATAGGCCTGAATGCTAAATTTGATATTTCTGTATTTGCAGGAAGCTGCAAATATCCACATAATATTTTCTTGCAGCTGAAGACTCAGTCAGAGGTCTTTAGTTAAAAAGCTTTACTTTCATGCTTCATTGTGGTCAACTTAATCTGAAAGAGAAATTACACTAGCTTTATGGTTAAGAAAAAGACCCTTTAAATAAATCTTCTTGTTTATTGATACTAATGTTTCTTATTTGTATGCATGACAAAAAGTCAGCAAAAGGGATGAAAGTAATCAAAATAATATTGAAAAGGATACTCAGTAAACATGAAACTCACAATGTGAACTAAACACTGTGATGGCTACATTTAGGCTATTTTCTGTGACTCTTTCTAAGGGCAGTTACTATATGTTGCCTAATATGCACAATTCAATGAGAGTTGCAGCTGTTCAGTGTAGCATTTGGTCTTTAATCCAGAGATCTCATCTGCTTTAAAGCTCTTCGGCCAAACACTACAAGGAATAGAACACCTGCTGGAGTTGCAGCTGCTCAGCATCTCACCATCTTTGATTTAATGGAGAATATCCTCTGTGTTTTAAAACTGATTTTAACCCACCCTTCTCCATGATGTCAACCTACTCTGCTCTACCCTAAACTTGGCATAAAGGAAAGTGGGGTGTGCAGGCTTCCTCTACATGTCTGTTAAATATAAAACATTATTCCCATTATTCCCAGTGCTGGGCTTATTCCTATTAGCTGAGGCAATCAACAATCCGTAGGACCAATAAGTAAGTGAGCAAATGGAAACACTTACGGTTAATTTTTCAGCCTGCTGTTAGTTGGCGCTCTGTGTTTGTAATTGCAAATCCATTGCTTGTGCAATTTTACACCCACTTTTATTTGAGTCCACCAAAGTGGAGGTCCATAACAAAAAGTCCCCTTGTCAGAGCAGCACAAGAAATATTGCAATATGTAAACATTTAGTCAAGTGAAAAAAAGGAATATTAACTTTGTAGACACATTCCGTACTCAGATGCCTAGGGGAATTATAAATAATGATCATGAGATATAGTTAGTACGCACGCTTGCTATGATTTCAGTGGAAAATGCAGATGCACAGCATAAAAAAAGATTATGTTCAGTGGAGAGTGTGTGTTATTATATGCAGACCTGAAAAAACTGTGTGTCTTGATTGTGCAAGTCTGAGCCTTGAAGGCCTGTTTATGTTAGGTATTTGTATGAATTGCATCACTACAGTACATCTTACAATTTTTCATGCATTTATTCTCGTGACATTCCTTTGAGTAGGAATGTACTATGTACGCTGATTTCACAGAGGAAGCTAAGACACTAAGTGACTCGCTCGAAGTCATAAAGGAAGGCCCTGAAGGAACTTGCTGAATCCTTACAGCGTGCTCCATTTCTCACAAGAAGTGGTCTGTGTATTTCAGGAGTGGAAATTTTATTTTTTCGTTGTATTTGATCATATGGTATGATGATGCCAGACCCATATAACTAGGGTGACTATATCTCCCTGTCCCAAATACTAGACAGGGAGAAAGGGACAGGGAGGGGCAGCTCCTCCCAACTCCACCAAGCCCCAGGGAGACAAGAAGGATGTGGCAGCAGCCTCATTCCCCCACCATGGAGCCCTGGGAAAGCAGCAGCTGCTGGCGCTCCCAGCCCCACCTCCCGGGAAGCACCAGCTGCCAGCACTTCTGCCCCTGCCCCAGGGCAGTAGCCACCAGTTCTTCCCTCCCGTACCCACCCCCCCAGCCCAGGGAAATGGCACAGATGTGGCAACTGAGTGGTCTCCAGCCAGCAGCTGCCAGCTGTAAAGGTCAGCGGGGGACGGCTCAAATACAGAACAATTAGGCCCTTTTAAAAAATAAGTAGGGACGCCTTTTTGGCATCCCAAATGCAGGACCATCCCACCAAATACAGAACGAATGGTCATCCTACCAATAAACCACAAATTCCATTGATGTAGCAGGCACAGGAAACAAGGAGATGCACACACTGGTAAGGAGAGCACTTATTGATAGGCTGCTGACTAGAATACCTTTGATAACCACCTGGTTAGCACTAGTGTTTATAGTTCACTGGTAGATACATGTAATTAAAAAATTGGATGAACCCAAAATAAATATTTCATTTTTAAATTAAAATTAAAAAGTGAAAAAACAATTGGAGCCAGCACGTCACTTAATTTCACCAAAGAACCCTTGTTTCATTTAAATTTTGAGGCCACTTCAATTTCATGTCAATTGTGAGCTTTTACATTTTTAAAAGTGAAGAAAATTTCAGAAAATGTTATTCTGAATTTAAAAGAAAACAAAAACAAACAAAAACCCCTCAGAACATCTCATTTACAAAACATTTGAGGGTTTTGTTCCTTCCTTTCAAATCATTTTGTCAAACTCTACCCTACCTTGAAAAATGGTTCACTGTCACCAAATTTCAAAAGTGTCTGAGATTTTCCATGAAGTAGTAGCAGTTCCTTTTTATGCTTGTTGAAATTCCCAGTAGATAAGTCTACAGAAGGCTTTCTACATTTCTGGAAGAGTAACAAGCAACTAGTTTCCAAACAATTAGTTTCTTTACACATTACTATCTACTTGACATGGAGTTTCTGACTGTAGCACCAGAACCAGTAGACAAAGTTGCTCAGCCTAGTAGGTCAGAGTTCGACTGCTTTCTGCCAATATTGATTTGAATCTGTATGGGTTGGAGGATTGGTTTAGAAGCTTCTGTGATTCTTGGCTAGCAGGTCTTACTTCTGTGCCAAAGAACCATAGACAAAATCTGAAATTTTGGCTCATGGCAGGGAAGCGACTTTTATACAGATGAAATAATGACTAACATGGATAGAGCCTTTTCAGCCAAAGAATTTGCCAATATTGTCATGTAAACTGTAATAAGATTATTTTTTTGCCTCCAGGGCACTTTGTCAGAGTTCTACAACGCAAACAAGGACGAGTAGAAAGCAAAATGATAAGAACTGATAAAAGTCAGGAATTTTACATATCCTTGTAGCAATGTATAGGAAAGAAACATTGTAGCATCATTAGTGAGAGCTAATTAGGGGGCTGCTGATCCCCACTGCAAACATTTTGGCAGGGAGTGGATGGAGCTGAAGCTCCACCTCTGCTTTCCCTCTATGCTGACAGCTATGCTGGCTAGAGTATTGAGGTGCCTTTATCTGCTACTGATACAGAACCATTTCAAATTATTTTTCCCTAGAGCAAGTGAGGAAACAAGGGAGGACCCCGTCCATCTGTCTGACTCTTTCTGTGAACTACTTCTAGAGACCAGAACCAATGCTCTGCTCCCTTTCTCAAGGGACACTGCAAAAATATGGTCTAGTTCAAAGTGAAGGCTAATTTTTGGCTTTCAAAAGTTTTCTTGGAACGACATTTGCGTCAGCTGTGTCCTCAACTCTGAGCTTTCCAGGACATTTCTGAAAAGGCAATTTAAAGGAAAGTTTAAAAAACTGATTTTGTCAGAAGGGGACAGGAATTGGTGGGTGACAGTCTGCTCTGCGTGCTGACCTCTGCCTTGTGGTGCTCCAAGTTCTAATCTCAGTAGGAGATTTGAATTCATTACGAAATAGATTTCGCTTTCCAGACTTGCTGCCATATGTCCTCCTCAGTGATAAGGCTGACATTTACATCCAGGGAAAATACATAAATCAAGTTGTTCTGCTAATGCTCAAGGGAGGCACTTACAACTGATTTAAACTTGAACACTGACGGGTAGTAGCTATGGGGATTATGAAGGTTTTCACGTTTGCTTCCTCCAGTAGGTATACTTGTAAAGCAAACATGCTATGGAATTTTGAAAATGTGTATATATTAAAAGGGCAAAGGAAATTGCAGAAGCTGTCTTATTTTTCCCTTTGTCCTAATTGTTCATAAAACCATCCAGGAGCCAGGACTCCATGTGTCACTTTGCATTGTGGCTGATTCACATGCAGGGACATTTTATTGTAGAAATCGGTGCTCTGTTCTTGCTCTATTCTTAGCCCCAGAATTTGAATATCAACTTGAATCAATGGAAGATTGGAGAGAAATCAAGCATGAATAGCCCAAAGTCTTCAATGTTCACTCAGTCCTGCTGATGCTACCTATTATAACATCATATTAGAGTCATGTAGAATCACCAGGAAAAAAAATAGAATAGGTCAGAATAGGCGCTTGGTGATGTTTTAACTCAGATGCAATTGTTTAAACCTTGACAATAATTGCACTTATTACATGGTAGTTAATTGACTATTTTTGTAATTAAAACACCATTACATATGAATTATAAATCTTTCAGAGTCACAGAGCCTTCCCTCTCTGGTGCTAATCACTGCAATTAGCACCTTTCTCTCAAGAATTCAAAACTGATCAGCGAAATTATACAGGAAAAGGTCCATACTGTGCCCATGATCCAAATGAAGTTTACACATTGCACTGGCTGATTTGAAGAATACAGGAGAGTGTGAATGGCGATCAGAGATCCCAGATATGGAAATAGTGCTCGGTCACCAGGCACAAAATGAGACCAACAATGATCTTATGTTAGGTTGGGAATCCTGTATAAAAAAAGTGGATAGACTGGAAAATGAGACATGAGTGAATGTTTCTGAACATAACAGCTCCTTATAATAATAATAATAATAATAATAATAATAATAATAAAAGATCAGGCTGCATATTATGCAATATGAAGTGAATATATTTGTCAGGTGAAATGCTTTGCAGCCTGTACTTATAATGCAGTAATAAATGGAAAATGTGTCCCTTAAACATAGTCATTACTTTCCTTGTCAGAGAGAACTGAAAGAAACCTGTTTAACATACAACATTGTGTGAAATTATTTAATGCAGCTGCAGAACATGACTGTTGATAGGAGCTGGGGCCACAGGGAATTCCACATGTACAAGCTGCATTCAATAAGATAAAGGCATTCAGTCAAAAAGATAAAATAATAGCCATTTGAAACAGCATTCACCTGCTCTGATCAGGTTTGTATAATAGCAACCAGAGCCTTTACGCGTCATCCAACCAAGGTCCAGAGCCACAAGAGACTTTGTGAGAGGAGGGAGACCTCTTAGTGACATCCTCATCACCTTAGCTGTCTTGACTTCTTGCCAGTACTTGCTGTCTTCCTGTCTAGTTTTATAAAGAATTTCTTGCTGTTCCTTGACATCTCACACTCCTTCCAGTTAACAGTGATCTCTGAGAGGGCAAATTCGTTCCATGGACAAGGAAATGTTGAAAGCCAGCTGTGTCCACGGTGTTTCCTTTCTCTCCCCCTTAAACCAAATTAATGATCTTAACATTTATCTTCTGTTCACAGAACTTTTCCCTGCAACAAACCCCATTGCCAACTCTGTACATATATTTTCGCCAGAGAAACCATAACTGGACCTAACCCTTAACCAGGATGCCACACTCCAGAAGGCCCTGGGTGACATGCCTGTTCTCTCCTACAGTCAACCTCCCAACCTCATGAGGATCCTCCCTAACAGCCACAGTCTATACCCCAGGAATACCAGTCCTGGAACCTTTCCCTGCAACAAAGCCCGCTGCCAGCTTTGTCCACATATCTTCTCTGGAAATACCATCACTGGACCTAACCAGGTTACTCACAGAATCACGGGCACTTTCTCATGCTCCTCTACTAACATCATATATGCCATCATGTGCCAACAATGCCCAGGTGCTTTGTATATTGGACAGACTTCTAACTCCCTTAGACAAAGGGTCAATGGGCACAAAACAGACATCAAAACACTCCAGATCCACAAACCAGTTAGTCAACATTTTAATGGAATGGGGCATTCTGTCAATGACCTAAAGGTATGTGTGTTACTGAAAAGGAATTATTGCACTGTTTGGAAAGAGAAACAGCTGAGCTGGCTTTTATATTCAAATTCGGCACACTAACACATGGTTTAAATCGTGATGGGAACTTTCTGAGTCACTATAGCGGCTTATCTGCATACTTGGCTCAATCTAATTCTTGACCTCGCCCCCCACCCCTCCACTCTCTGATTTGCTCACCTTGATTCTCTTTTTCTGATTTGTCCTCCTTGCTTACTGTTTTTGGTTCTCTGTGCCTTAAATATTGAGTCTGTTCTGGTCTGGCTATGGTTTGAAGAAGTGGGTTTGTCCCATGAAAGCTCACCTAATAAACCATTTTGCTAGTCTTTAAAGTGCTACTTGACTGCTTTTTCCTCTGCTATGTGTGTTGGATAGACTGGACAATCACTTTGCCGAAGAATGGAAAGACATAGATCAGATATTAGGAATCTGAATACACATAAATCAGTCAGTAAGCATTTCAGTGGCCATAGTATTAAAAACCTGAAAATCTGTGTCCAAAACCAAAGAGAACTTAATCCCAGATTCCAAGGGGAGACATCTGAACTGGAGTTTATGCTCCACTTTCAACACTTTGCAGCTTGGTCTTAATAGAGACAACAATTACCTTATGCATTATAAAGACGGTTTCCCCATTTTTTATATTTGTAATGATCTCAGGCAAGTCATTTAACTTACAGTAAGTAATTTTCTTCCCCCTCTTCCTCACCCTTTGTTCCCCCTTCTTCTGCCTGTGCAGTTGATTTCTCAGTTTTCACTTCTTTTTTTTTAATATTTTTTATGCTAGTTCACTTTCGTCAGAATTTCCAGATCTGAAGAAGTGGGTCTGTCCCACGAAAGCTCATCACCTAATAAATTATTTTTATTATTTTATTAGTCTTTAAAAAGCTACATGACTACTTTTTTGTTTTGTGAGGATACATACTAACACATTATTCTGTTTACAGAGTAACACAGCTCTTGGTTCTAGTGTTTCTGCCTATCTAAGATACTTGTGAAGTATAATCAGCACTTCAGTACAGATATTGCAGACTCTGCCTAATGCCTGCTTAGCAAGCAAAGAAGTTTTAATGCAATCCAGCAGACAGGCAGTATCTAATTGCCTAAAAAGGACTTGAAAGGTAACCTGCTCACGTAACAGTCTCTATCTCGGAGTATACTCTTACACAAAGGCTACATTTAGACTGTGTCCGTGTTTTGAAATAATTATGTAGTTTTCACAATGCAAATTGCTTAAATTATTTCAGAATACCTTATTCTGCGCTTAATAAGTGGCTATTCTGAAAGTTCTGTTAACCCTCTCATGACGGGCGTAATGGAACTGGACTACCATACTTCAAACAGCAGCGCTATTTTGAGTGTGGGGAAAAGCCACCTCATTGCTATTTCGGGATACCCAAAATAGCACCCGTAAGCTAACATAGCCAAAAAGAACAAGGAAATTCCCTCCACTGGGAAAAAGCCATGAAGAGGACACTGGGACTATGTCTACACAGCTGCATTATTCTGAAATAATCTATTCTGGAATAGCTATTCTGAAGGAGCTTATTTTGAAATAACACACATACACACAAAGGCTACATCTACACTACAGTGATCTTTCAAAAGAAGTTCTTTCAGAAGATCTCTTCCGAAAAAAACTTCTTTCCAAAGAGTGCGTCTACACACAAAAAAGCAGATTCAAAGAGTGATCCACTCTTCATAGAGAGTGTCCACACAGCCCACGCCCTTTTGAAAGAACTGTCCAGGGATCAAAAAATCTGCCCATAAAGGACTGCTCTTTTAAAAAAAGGGTCCGTGGAGTGTCTACAATCATTGTTTTTTGAAAGAGGCTTTCGAAAGGAGTCACTCTTCCTGATCCAGGAGCAGAAGACGATTTAGATATTGGCATAGAAAGTTCGCTTATTAAGTTTGCAGATGATACCAAGCTGGGAGGGGTTGCAACTGCTTTGGAGGATAGGCTCATAATTCAAAATGATTTGGATAAATTGGAGAAATGGTCTGAGGTAAACAGGATGAAGTTTAATAAGGACAAATGCAAAGTGCTCCATTTAGGAAGGAACAATCAGTTTCACGCATACAGAATGGGAAGCGACTGCCTAGGAAGGAGTATGGCAGAAAGGGATCTGGGGGCTATAGAGGACCACAAGCTAAACATGAGTCAACAGTGTGATGCTGTTGCAAAAAAAGCAAACAGGATTCTGGGAGGCATTAACAGGTGTGTTGTGAACAAGACACGAGAAGTCAGTCTTCCACTCTACTCTGCATTGGTTAGGCCTCAGCTGGAGTATTGTGTCCAGTTCTGGGCAGCGCAGCTCAAGAAGGATGTGGAGAAATTAAAGAGAGTCCAGAAAAGAGCGACAAGAATGATTAAAGGGTCTGGAGAATGTGACCTATGAAGAAAGGCTAAAAGAACTGGGCTTGTTTAGTTTGGAAAAGAGAAGATTGAGGGGAGACATGATAGCAGTTTTCAGGATGTTTTAGATAGTACTTGGGGCTGGACTTGATGGCCTCTTGAGGTCCCTTCCAGTCCTGGTATTCTATGATTCTATAAGGTACGCAATTCCAGCTTCGTAAATTACTTACGATGTACCTTAATCTGGGCTTTTGCACCACCTCCACTAAAGAGGTCAATGGGAACCTGCGCTCCTGTCACCTTCTCTGACTCCTAATTGTGGAGTACTACGTTCAATGGGGGTGCCCTGTAAGATCATTTTAGCATGTCCCTCTATGGCTACGTCTACACGTGCAGCCAACATCGAAATAGTCTATTTCGATGAATAACGTCTACACGTGCTCCAGGGCCAGCAACGTCGATGTTCAACTTCGACGTTGCTCAGCCCAACATCGAAATAGGCGCAGCGAGGGAACGTCTACACGTCAAAGTAGCACACATCGAAATAGGGATGCCAGGCACAGCTGCAGACAGGGTCACAGGGCGGACTCAACAGCAAGCCGCTCCCTTAAAGGGCCCCTCCCAGACACACTCAGCCTGCACAGCACGCTGTCTGAGGAGCCACAGGCACACAGACCTCAGGCGACGCAGTCATGGACCCCTAGCAGCAGCAGCAGCAGCAGCCAGAGGTCCACCGAGCCCTCCCTGCAGGAGCAGTACTCGTCCTGATCCATGCCATGCGGGAGGCAGCTGAGCACCTCCTTGCCACACCGGAGGAGAAGCGGCCCCCAGGGGAGCAGGGCTCAACCCCCAACCCAGCAGCACCCCGACCCCCCCCACCTCACACGCCACCGCCTGTGGAGCTACCCCACCAGCACCGACTGGTGGGAGCGGCTGGTGCTTAAGGAGTGGGATGACGACCGCTGGCTCAGGAACTTCAGGATGAGCCGGCAGACATTTATGGAGCTGTGCCAGTGGCTCTCCCCCGCACTCAGGCACCAGGACACTGCCATGCAGCGTGCCCTCCCAGTGGAGAAACGGGTCGGCATCGCTGTCTGGAAGGTGACCACTCCAGACAGCTACCGATCCATGGGACAGCAGTTTGGCGTCGGCAAGGCCACCTTCGGGGCTGTCCTTATGGAGGTAAGAGGACCCACGTGGGAAGAGGAATGGGGGCCCTTGCAGGGCAGGGCAGGGCAGGGCAGGGCAGGGGGGCCCTGGCAGGGCAGGGGGGCCCTGGCAGGGCAGGGGAGGGCAGGGCAGGGCAGGGGGGCCCTGGCAGGGCAGGGGAGGGCAGGGCAGGGCAGGGCAGGGGGGCCCTGGCAGGGCAGGGGAGGGCAGGGCAGGGCCACGCACACCCTGCTCACCCCTCATTGGTGCTCTCCCATGTGCTTTCCCTGCAGGTCGTGCGTGCCATCAATGCCATGCTCCTCCACAGGCTCATGAGGCTGGGGGACCCAGATGCCACCATCACGGCCTTTGCCACCCTGGGCTTCCCCAGTTGCTTCGGGGCTCTGGATGGGACTCACATCCCCATCCATGCCCCGCAGCACAATGGAGGACGGTACAACAACCACAAGGGCTACCACTCAGTGGTCCTCCAGGCCTTGGTAGACAGCCGGGGCCGTTTCCAGGACGTTTATGTGGGCTGGCCTGGCAGCACCCACGACGCCTGGGTTTTCCGGAACTCGGGCCTGTGCCGCCGGCTGGAGGCGGGGACCTACATCCCCCAGTGGGAGAGCCCTGTGGGGGACACCACCATGCCCCTCTGCTTCGTCGCAGATGCGGCATACCCCCTCCGGCCCTGGCTCATGCACCCGTACACAGGCCATCTCTCTTCCAGCCAGGAGCGCTTCAACCAGCACCTGAACCACGAGCACTCATTTGGCCGCCTCAAAGGGCGCTAGAGATGTCTCCTGACCCGCCTGGATGCGGGCCCCAACAACTTCCCCCAGATTGTGTGTGCCTGCTGCGCCCTTCACAATTTGGTGGAGAGCAAGGGGGAGGCCCCCAGTCGCCAGGTGGACCCCGAAGGGACCCAGGTCCAGGAGGCCCTGCGGGCCCACTTTGAGGAGGCCGCGGGGTGAACTCTGCCAGGCCCCCCACTGCGCCCCCCTCTTCCTCCACAACACTCCCTGCCCCTACGCCCACATCACGGAGCACCCAACAGCACACCCCCTCCCACTTCTCCTGGACAAATAAAAGCACGCACTCGTTGGTAAAATGAAACTGGTTTTCTTTTTTCAACTGGTTTCTGAACTAATAATGACACAACTATGTACAAGACCTACTAACTAAAGCATAACATAAATGAATAATAAAAAACTTTCCATATATTTACATGTAACAAAAAACAGAAAACCAGGGATTGCAAGGACGGGGAGAACTATTTACATGGCAGGGGGGACTGGGCAAATGGGGGGCACAAAAACATAAGTCCAACTATATACAAGGGGGGGGGCCATGTCCTGGGCCCCACGCCCCTATAGTCTGGCACTGGGGGTGGGCGGCCGGGAGCCCCGCCTTGGCCGCAGCCCTGTCCGGGGCTGGCTGGGGGCTGGGCGGACCGGAAGATACATCCGGCGAGTCTCAGCTGGCCCCAGGTTTCCCTCGGCGGTCCGGCCCTCGGTGGCGGGTGGCGGGGCAACGGCGGATGGCACGGCGACGAGCGGAGCAGCGGGTGGCGCAGCGGGTGGAGTGGGCAGGGCGGGCACTGCAGCGGCCGGCACGGCACGGGGGGCCAGGTAGTCCCCGAGACGGTTGAATGTCTCCATGTAGGCCCCCCATGCCTCTTGGCACCAGGCCAGTGCCCACTCCTGCAGGTGGAGGCGGCGTTGCTCCACCCGCAGATGCTGCTACGCGACCTCCAGCTGCCGGTGATGGATGGCCAGCAGCTGGGGGTCCGTCACTGCCGTGGGTGTTGCAGGGTCTGCCGTCTTGCCCACCGTGGGGCTGGTCGGTCCTCCGCCAAGGGGCTGGCCTGGAGCGATGGCCCCGGAGGGGATTCCGGGACCACTGACGCCTCGCCGGCGCTCTCCAGTCCTTCCGATGGTGCAGCTGCGGAACACAGGAGAGGGGGAAAAAGAGTGGAGAGAGGCGTTAGTGTGGGCCCCGAGCCATGGCCCTTGTCCCCCCACCCCTGTGCTGCAGGTTCCCCATCCCCGTCCCCAGGAGATGCTGCTGTGATGCGGTTCACGGGTCCCCCTGCACCACACCCCGTCCCCCCGGCGGGAGTGACTCTCACTTCACTCAGCAGGGTCTGACAGGAGAGGTTTCTTAGGCAACAGATGCCCAGTTTCTCCCCGGAGTGACAGTACTGCAGTCAGAGACAGTCCTTCCAACCCGTCCTGGGGAGAAGACCCCAAGGGGTGCCCCTCTGGGGTGTAGCTTGCCCCCTCCTCAGGCTGGCTGCCTTCCAGCTCTCCCTTCCCCTAGCCTCTACTTGCGCCCTCCCCCCCGATTCAAAGCCAGCTCGGCTCCTCCCCCCTCTTTGTTCAGGGCAGGGGTGTCACCTGCCAGTTGTAGCCCCAGGATCATCCTTTGCCCCTGGGAACAATTCAGCTTGCTGCTCATATCTAGCCTGAGTCTTGCATTTGCACTCCCCCAACTGCATCACATGCTGCTGCGGCTGCTGCTGCTGCGGGGTGTCCCACCCCCTCCTCCCGGGGGACCCTAGAGGTTCCGCTCCCCGCTGCCCCGGGGATGGGGCATGGCTGTCATGCTGCGGGGCGGGGAAGGGGCTGATGCCCTCCTGTGAGGGACATTGCACTGCTGTCCTTGGGGCCATGGCCATCTGGGCATGTGGAGGGCCCTGGCCACATATCTATTACCCCCCCCCTCAACCCCGGGGGTGTACACCAGGTGGGGACACACCTGTAGGTCCACTCCCACGGTCTGGGGACACCCGGGAGGCGGACGCCCAGCTGCTGCTCCGGGAGGGGAGGATGATGTGCAGCCCCATCTCAGTGGAGGAGGAGTCCCCCTCCTCCTCCTCCTCCTCCTGCTGCTGCGATGCCCCGGGGGTGGGCTCCAGGGGGGGCCCCGGGGTGCGGGGCTTACCTCCGGGGCAGACTCCGGCTCCGGGGCCTGCTGGGGCTCCTCAGCCGAGGTGTCAAGAGTGGCCGGAGGGGAGGAGGTGTGTCGGGGGCCCAGGATGTCCCTGAGCTCCCTGTAAAAGGGGCAAGTGACGGGAGTGGCCCCAGATCGGCCGGCTGCATCCCAGGCCTGGGTGTAACCCTGCCGCAGCTCTTTCACTTTACTCCGGACATGGTCCAGAGTGCGGGCAGGGTGACCCTGGGTGGCCAGGCCCTCGACCAGCTGAGCGAAGGCATCCGCGTTCCGCCTCTTGCTCCCCATTACCTGGAGCACCTCCTCCTCACTCCAGAGCCCCAGCAGGTCCCGAAGCTCGGCCTCCGTTCAGGAGGGGCCCCGCTGACGCTTGCTGCCCTGGCTGCCCTGGCTCCCCTTGGGGGGGGTCCCCTGGGGGCGCTGGGGGGGCTGCCGTGTGGCCATGAGGTTGGTTGGGGGCTTTGGGGCTGCTCAAGAGCGTGCAGGCTGGCCGCGTGTCTGGGCTGCCGCCTGCACACTCTCTCAGCTTCCTGTACAGAAAGGGAGGGGGAGGGGACCTTTAAGGGGCCGCTCCATGCGGCCACCATTGAGCTGAGGGGCTGGAGAGAGCGTCTCTCAACCCCTCAGCTGATGGCCGTGATGGAGGACCCCACAATTTCGATGTTGCGGGACGCGCAACAACTACACGGTCCCTACTTCAATGTTGAACGTCGAAATAGGGCGCTATTCCCATCCCCTCATGGGGTTAGCGGCTTCGACGTCTCGCCGCCTAACGTCGATGTTAACCTCGAAATAGCGCCCAACACGTGTAGCCGTGACGGGCGCTATTTCGAAGTTAGTGCCGCTGCTTTGAAGTAGCGTGCACGTGTAGACACGGCACTTGTCTGCTTCTGGTGTGATGGCCTAGGCCTTCCAATCAAAAGACTGATTTTCCCTTACTGTAAGTCTTTGTGGGAGACCATGCCCCTTTGCCATGCCTACCTTTACTTCCCCTGTAGCACCAGCTGGGTTTCTGATGTCACTTATATTGCTTTTGTTACAGGTGCAAAGCTACAGAGATGTCAATCTCCCATTCCTTTTCTTTTCTGTGAAGAGAATAGAGCTTCCAAGATATTCAGTTTCAGGATGACCAAGGGAACATTGTGTAATGTGTAGGAACATGTACATGCCATTTCTACTAACTCTACCAGTTGATTTATAATAGGGACTTTTAGACAGCACATTCAAATGTTTGAAATTTACAGTGGCTCAAATTTTACAAATTAATTTGCATAAGCATGTTTTTGCACACTTAAATGGTCATTTTCAAATGCAAACAGCTTTGTTTGTGAAAAGCAAGTGACTTATTGGCCAATTATTGCTTGTCACATAGAAATATCATGTGTTATGCATGGAATAATAACTGGGTACAGAGACTGCTTTTGAAATCTGTCCTTGTTTATCCCACAAGAGGCTTGTGTACATGGTGCATTAGTTCACAATAGAGGAATGCAAATCGTAGGGCACACGAGTGTTGTGCACTAACTGGTCTGTATTAAACTCCTTTGGCATGCACTAAATGTTCCCTAGTGCCTGTTAGCGTAGTACTGTTTGAAATGAGAGTACTCTGACACAAACTGGGAAACTTTCAGTGTGTTCCAATAGGATCAGCTTGGATCAGTTAGCATAACATTCTAGTGTGCGTTAGAATTTATGCTTTTGTGGTGTAGAATAATACATTGTACAGACAAACACAAAGCGTAATACTCTTCTGTCATTATGAATATGCAGTGCCACTGACACTGATGGAAGTGAAACAGATGGTATCCCTTGTAAAAAATTACAGTATTTTTGTGTAAATATTCAAAACACTAAAATAAATCACTTTGGGCCATTATTTTATAAGACTGCATTCCTATGGATGGACCCAAGAGTCTTCCCAGGATAATGACATCTACTTATAGTTGGTTGATGTTCTTAAAATGTAGCAAAAGACATACCATATTGCCAATCTTCTACTTCAATATGCCAATTTTAAGTTGTTTTGTCCTTGCAATAGGATCCCTGAGATGTACAGTAGTTAATTACTTTATTTACAACTTTTACAGCAAGCCTTGGACACTGGCTCTCTTCTTTGATGTCTCACAACATCTGACATAACAAATATGCAATCTGTAGAACTTCTAATATGTGTTTTATTATATCAACTTTCAAAGAAATCACAGCTAAGCCTTTTTAAGGTATGCTGACACTTTGGATGTCAGTGATATGACAAAGCAAGACAGATCAAATTTCGTAGTATGTGAATGTGATGCTTATAAAATTTATATTTATTAGCTGTGACATCAATGTGCTATGCTTCAATGCAATGTCAATGCTTGCTATAACACAGGGTTTTTAATGTGTAATACACGTAATGTGTAATATTTTAAAATACAAAATGTTCATAGGTTACTCGTGTAGGAAACTTACCTATGCAGGAACCTGTCTCTGTAAGTGCATGTGGGTTTTAATTGTAAAGCGCAAGTTATGATGATATAATGTGATAAGTAACAGATGGCATGAATTTGTCAACAACAGATGATTGTCAACCCAATCTAATAGCTTTCTTTGGCAAGGAAATGAGCCTTGTGAATGGGTTGGGGAGTGGTAGCTGTAGTATATCTTGATTTTAAGTAGGCTTTTGTTATTGTCTCACATTTCCATCTCATAAGCAAACTTGGAAAATATTGCCTCACTAGAGCTAGTGTAAAGTGTTTGCATAATTGGTTGAAAAAACATTCCAAGAGAATAGTCATTAATCATTTAGTTAGGCTGGAAAGGCATATCAGGTGAGTTCCTACAGGGGTAGGACCTGCGTCTGATCTGTTTCCCTTAATGTCTTCATAACTGATTTAGATAATGGCACAGAGAATATACTTTAAAAATTTGCAGACAATACTGAGTTGGGAGGGGGTTGAAGTGCATTGGAGGATAGGATTAAAATTTGAAATGATCTGGGTGAACTGGAGAAATGGTATGAAGTAAATAGGACAAAATTCAATAAGGACGAATACATAGTACTCTACTTAAGAGGGAATAATCAACTGCCTACAAACAAAATGGAAAATGGCTCTCTGGAAAAGAATAGTTCAGAAAGCAATCTGGGGTTATAATGAGCTGAGTATATGAGTCAGCAGTGTAACACTGTTGTACAAAAACAACAAACATCCTTAGAATGATGTTTATTTGCTTGTTTTGTATCAGCAGATGTGTTGTTAGCAGGATATGAGGAAGAAATAATGTTTGACTCTGTGGTGATAAGGCAGGCCAAATGGAGTATTGTGTCCAGATCAGGCTGCCACATTTCAGGTAAGATCTGGACAAATTGGAGAAAGTTGAGAAGAGAGTAAGAAAACTGGATTAACATTCTAGAAAACATGACTGAAGAGGAATGATTGAAAAAAAAAAAAGGGTTTGTTTAGCCTGGGGAAGAGAAGACTGAGATGGGGGCATAACAGTTAAGTATATGACAGGTTGCTGCAAGAAAGGTGAAAAATTGTTCTCATTAATGTCAAGGTATAGGACAAGAAATGATGGGCTAAAACTGCAGCAAGAGGTGGTTTAATTTGGACATTTAGGAAAAAATTCCTCCAGGATAGTTGAGCACTGGAACAAATTGCTTAGGGAGGTTTTATAATCTCTGCCATTGGAGGTTTTCAAGGTTTGAAAACACCTGCCAGAAATGGTTTTGTTATTAATTGCTCCAGCCTTGATTGTAGGGGACTGGACCAGCTGACTGCCTGAGGTCCCTTCAAGTCCTACACTTGGATGATTCCGTGAGCTTGGCAGGTCACATTAGGGCGGATCTCACCCTAAAATGCTGCATCAATGGAGCTGTGCTACTGTAGCATTCAAATGAAGGCACTCCCATATCAACAGGAGAACGTTTGCCATTGGTGAGGTTAATTCTACCTCATGAGAAGTAGCAGGTATGAGGAGAGGGGTAGCTTAGCAGATAGAGCATGGGCTTACTAAATCCAGGACTGTGAGCTCAGTCCTTGAGGGGGCTGTTTAGGAATCTTGGGCAAATAGATTGGAAAAAAAAAAGCTGTTAATGGTGGAGTTACATCCTGCTGGGAGGGTAAGAAAGTGGACTCTTTGACCTCTCAAAGTCCCTTCCAGCTTTATGTAATAGGTGGGTTTAGTAATGTCACTTACAGGGGTGTGAATTTTTCACACCTCTGAGAGATGCAGCTCTATCAAAGTAAACTCCTATGTACACCAGGCCTTCAAGAGGCCAATGTCTCTTTGTCTAGTCACCTTAGGTGTGCTCTAAACACAATCAATCATTTTGGACCACTATAATTATGTCCATTAGAGGTGAAATTTTTGTTTTATTGATATGACTGTCCCAGTGTAAGTCCTAATATGGTCACATTATGCATATAGAATGTCTTATACCAGTACAGCTCATTCTTCTTTTATGGAAATAGTTATACCAGTGTAAAGACCCTTTAAAGTAATGGCCACAGAAGGGGCTGGCATAGTGCTTTAACTAAAATGGAGTAGTTAAACTGGCACTTGTAGTCTGGTCCTTTCATAGGTCTAATTTAATTATTGTTTTGCTTTTTAAAGCACCTGATAGAGAAGTCTACAGTGTTAAGCATCTTAGCTTATGAACAATGTCCCTCAGGCAGCATGTGTCCCGGATTCATCACTGAATTTCATCCGCTGGTTGGATCATTAGCTTCCCAGTCCTGGACTGCATAGTGAAGGTGAGGGCAACGAACACCGAGCCATGCCTGCTGTTGATAAGCTGCAAAGCTGTGGTGATAGGCACTTCAGAAGCATCTCTTTAGTAAGAACCAAATGAGTCTCTGATTTTGTGCACGTTTCCAGTATGGTGCAAAACCCTTGGTGTTACAATACTAACGAATCCAAATGATTTTGGAAACTTGCTGAACAAAAAAGAGTTAATCTAGTCTTGGCACTGCACTTGATGTGTATATGGAGAGTAAAATACTTCATGGAAATTTTTCACTAGGGCAAGGGAGAAAAATGATTCTCAAAGAAGACCATGTCCATTAAGCTCCTTCAAAACAAACAGCATGTCTACATTTCTTCTATAGAACCCTAGGCTCATGTCAGAGATAGGATGGGAAAGTCCAAATTAACTGATTCAGTCTAACAATATATCTTTAAAAACACTCTAGATTTTCCCAGGGTTCTCCTCATGTTTCTGCTAGTGTCCCAGATATTCCTTGGAGACCTGATAGCTCATCTTCCAGAACTATGGTTCTCTCCACAGTCCCCTTTGTTTATATCTTGCATCTGTCCCAGTGTGCCTTGCTGTGGAAAACCGTCAGTCCCACCTATCCCAGACTACATCTTCTGTGATGCCTTCTGTATGATGAAAGAGTGGAAATTTGACTTGCCTACACTTAGACCTTTAATGACTAGCATTAGGCATATTAGCCACCCAAATTTTAATTCCCTAGCACAAAATGCCACCTGGGGACGAGCTCTGTGTTTTAATTGTTTATATGTATCTCACAGAACTAGAAAAGATCTCAAGAGGCCATTGAATCCAGTTCTCTGCTCTCCCAGAAGTACCTGTTACCATCCCTGACCATTATTTTTTTTAAATCTTACCTGCTCCAGACCTTTCAAAGGCCCCCTCAAGGACTGAATTCACAATTCTGGGGTTAAGTGGGCTAATGCTATAACCACTGAATTATCTCCCCCTCTGCCCATTGGTTTTGTGGGGATTTACTTATTTTATAATCATTGTAGCACAGTAAACTGGAGACTTCCCTCTTCTTTCTTACAGGGCCGTATTTACAGGCACAGTGATAGCTCCTAGATTTAACAGCAGTTTTATCCATGTCACCCATTACTCACTGTAGATACTGATAATGAAAGCCAGAACACTATCCATGTTTTTCTGCAAATACCCTTCAGAAACTGCTCTCTTGAATGAAGCACTCACGGGCTGATTAATATCTTTCTGTGATCTTAAGAAAACTCATGATGTTGAAGTCTAAGAAAGCAATCATTTAACCACAATGCGCAATGGGTAGCCTTTTTTATTGGTCTAGTTCCTTCTTTAAGTGTGTAAAGAGTTCTAGATTCATGAAGTTTTTGCGAGGCACACTGTAGTAAATCAAAACAAAAAAGCAGTCAAGTAACACCTTAAAGACTAACAAAATAATTTATTAGGTGAACTTTCATGGGACAGACCCACTTCTTCAGCCCATAGCCATACCACAACAGACTCAATATTTAAGGCACAGAGAACCAAAAACAGTAAGCAAGGTGGACGAATCAAAAAAAAAATGATCAAGGTGTGCAAATCAGAGAGTAGAAGGGCAGAAGGTGTGGGGGGGGGTAGTCAAGAATTAGATTAAGTCAAGTATGCAAACGAGCCCCTATAGTGACTCAGAAAATTCCCATCCCGGTTCAAACCACGTGTTAATGTGTCGAATTTGAATATAAAAGAGTTCGGCAGTCTCTCTTTCAAGAGTGTTGTGAAAATTCTTCTTCAGTAACACGCAAACTCTTAAGTCATTAACAGAATGGCCAACTCAGGCTACATCTACACTAGCACACTATATGTAAGAACATCGAAATAGGCTACTTCAATGAGTATTGTCTACACGTACTCCAGGGCTGGTACCATCGACGTTCAATGTCCAAGTAGCAACAAAGAATGTCAAAAGGAGCCGCCCTGGAATGAAATGCAGAGCGTCCACACACACAAGCACTCCCCATTGAAATAAGAGGTCAGCAAAGCCCCAAGCCGCTCCCTTAAAGGGCCCCTCCCAGACACACTCGGCCTGCACAGCACGAGATCCATAGAGCTGACAACTGGTTGCAGACCCTGTGCACACAGCATGGACCCCCAGCTGCACCAGCAGCAGCAGCAGCAGCAGCCAGAACCCCTGGGCTACAGGCTGCTGCACACAGCGACCAAAGAGCCCCTCAGGGGCTGGACAGAGCATCTCTCAACCCCTCAGCTGATGGCCGCCAGGGAGGACCCCGCTATTTTGATGTAGCGGGACGTGGATCATCTACACACGCCATACTTCGACATTGAACGTCAAAGTAGGGCACTATTCCCATCTTCGGACAGGAATAGCGATTTCGACATCTCGTCACCTAATGTCGATTTCAGCATCAAAATAGCTCATGGCACGTGCAGACACAATGCGTACTATTTCGACATTGTGCCAGCTACTTTGAAGTAGTTGGCTAGTGTAGACGTGCCCTTAATGACTTAGGAGTTTACATGTTACTGAAGAAGAATTTTCACAACATTCTTGAAAGAGAGACTGCTGAACTCTCTTTTATATTCAAATTCAACACATTAACATGTGGTTTGAACTATGATGGGAATTTTCTATGTAAAGTGCTGCTTGGCTGCTTTTTTGTTTTGATAGTATATACACTAGCACAGCTCCCTCTCTGTAGTAAATCAATGTCTAAATGAATATGCAGCACCTCATTAGCATAATGGTGGCCTCACATGCTTCAAAACAGCCAGTTTCAAAATGCATGCCGCCTGTGTAGCCGGGGGCCTTTCGAAATGGCCCCCCCCCGATTTTGAAAGAACCTTTTTCCCATCTGGGTTTGGGAAGAAGGGGCTTTTGAAATCAGGGAGGTCATTTCGAAAGGCCCCTGGCTACAAGGGCAGCGTTTGTTTCGAAACAGGCAGTTTCGAAACATGCGTGGTTGCTGTTATGCCAATGAGGTGCTGCATATTCGTGGAGTGCCTCATTAGCATATTCCCAAGTGCCACATTACCATAGCCCTTCCAAAGGGAGGGTTAGTGTGGCCATAGCCAAGATGTTCATGTGCTCCTATAGGTATTGTTTATTTAGAGTTCACAGTGTTATTATACCACCTTTGTCTTACAGAATAGCAATCTGTGTGTAAGAGCATTACATGAACTATATAATGCATTTTCTCTTCTTTGTCAATCTAATTACAAATATGAAAGGCTCAGAATAGAATTCTGTTGTAATACTTTTTTATGGAGAAGTAAAGAAACACAACTGGGAATCTATGACTTGCAGTATGTCTATATCCTTGTGACACCTGTAACCATTGTCTTCCTGTCACCAATGTCTTGTGACAGAATAGAATAATAGCTGTAGCTGGAGACACTGCCTTTGTCTGAAGTACAAAAACCTAGATGAACTATGTTATTCAATGAATTCTAGAAATAGGTAAATTCCCAGTGGACTGCTGCTGCAGCAAACTAGCATGGGAGACAGAGGAGATACATTTCATCTGAAGAAAGAGAGCTATAAACACAGATGTGAATTGACACATATTCATGTAGGATAAAAATTACTACAGTTTAGAACAGTGAAAGAGGAAAAGGGAATAAGACTTTTCCAAATAAATACATAAGTAATGGAACATAGTCATAATGCATTGCAGATCAACAAGAACGGCCATACTGGGTCACTCCAAAGGCCTCTCCAGTCCAGTATCCTGTTCTTTGACAGTGGCCTATTCTCCATGGCCGTGTCTACACTGGCAAATTCATCCAGAAGGAGATGGTGCTCTTCTGGATGATCCCAGGAGCATCTACAAACAAATCCAGAAGAAGGCAGCGTCCCTTCTGGAGTCTGTACTCCGCTCCAGGTCGAGTAAAGACATCTTTCTTCCTGAAGAATCCTCCAGAAGAAAGCACATGTAGATAGTCCATGACTCTTTCCTCTCCTGAAAAAACAGTCTGTCATAATGGAGGCTTCAGGGAGCACAGAAACACTCTACACAGCACCAACAGAGCTCTATGGTCCTGTGCTCCAGCCACCCTTAAAGTAGCAGTGAGTTCCACAGACCCCATTGCATCAGCACACATAAGCTGGGCACCAACATGGCCCGACCCACGGGGTGGACACTTGCTCCCTGACCCACACCCATGCACAGCACATGACAAACCTGTGATGTGGAGGAGCCAAGTAGGAACATGATAATAGGTTCACAGCTGCCATTCCATGACCACCCCATGCAAAGCACTCTCCACATCGCATGGTTCTTGGTGCCCTCGACCCATCACAGCACCAGCAGGGCTGCCCACCACTGCTGTGAGAGACTTGCCAGGAAGTGCCTGGTGCATTGCACACCCCACAACGGGGCGGGAGGGGCTGGGCTGGGCCAGGGTAGGGAGATGCAAACCTTTGCCCCCTCCCTGGCAGGCTGGCTATGCAGCCATGCCTAAACCCCAGGATCCCATGCAGCAGCACCGCTGCAGCATGCTAGCCCACAACATCTAGCACCCACATCCATGGATAGCACTGTGAGCTGCACATTCATGGGGACAGCATTGGGAATGGACTGGGGATGCATGAGCCCCCCCCCCACGCCACCCATGCAGGGACTCTTGTCTCTGGGTGAACCCCCTGCCCACCAGCTTATACCCCATGGGGGGCTGGGGGCACAACCCTCTGCCCTCGGCTGCCTAACTGATGCACTGTCTCTCCCTGCCCAGCCATCCATACAGCCACACCCCCTGAGGGCTGAGGGGACTCACCCATCCCAGTGGTGTAGGGATGACTGCCCTCTCAACCACCTTGGGAGCCCAGGGTGCCCAAGTAGATGGGGCACTCCTGTGTATTAGTGGGAGAGAAAGGCGCAGCCCAACCACAGTGTGCATGTTTCAGCAACATTGTTTATTTCATATGGGCTACGTCTACACGTGCAGCCAACATCGAAATAGCTTATTTCGATGTTGCGACATCGAAATAGTCTATTTCGATGAATAACGTCTACACGTCCTCCAGGGCCGGCAACGTCGATGTTCAACTTCGACGTTGCTCAGCCCAACATCGAAATAGGCGCAGCGAGGGAACGTCTACACGTCAAAGTAGCACACATCGAAATAGGGATGCCAGGCACAGCTGCAGACAGGGTCACAGGGCGGACTCAACAGCAAGCCGCTCCCTTAAAGGGCCCCTCCCAGACACAGTTGCACTAAACAGCACAAGATACACAGAGCCGACAACTGGTTGCAGACCCTGTGCCTGCAGCATAGATCCCCAGCTGCCGCAGAAGCAGCCAGAAGCCCTGGGCTAAGGGCTGCTGCCCACGGTGACCATAGAGCCCCGCAGGGGCTGGAGAGAGAGCATCTCTCAACCCCCCAGCTGATGGCCGCCATGGAGGACCCGGCAATTTTGACGTTGCGGGACGCGGATTGTCTACACGGTCCCTACTTCGACGTTGAACGTCGAAGTAGGGCGCTATTCCTATCTCCTCGTGAGGTTAGCGACTTCGACGTCTCGCCGCCTAAAGTCGAAGTTGGTGCCGCTACTTCGAAGTAGCGTGCACGTGTAGACGCAGCTATGAAGAGCTACCTAATTAATCTACATTAGTGCCCCAAAAGGGCTATACAGCAATACATGTAAATCTCACTCAAGGAGCCAGCACCCTTGTGCTCCTCATGCCTGCTGGGGTGAGCAGAGGAGAGGATGGGCGGGTGGGGGTGAGGTGATGCAGCACCACAGGGCCTTGAGGATGAACTCCGGCCAGCAGACGTCCCAAATGGGGAGTGCCACGAGGTCATCCTCAGGCCCCTTGTAGCTGGATATGCCTTTGTCCAGCCAGACCTGGGGGAAGGGGCTCTCCCTGCCCTCAGTGAGGTTCTGCAGGATGCAGGAGGCCAATTCAACCTGAGGTATGTCTTCCATCCCCATGTTCATGAATGTCAGGAGACTCCAAAATTGCACCAATAATTGAGCAAAGGCACACTCCACAGGGCTGAGCACCCAATCCAGTTGGCCACTGAAGAATCCCTGTGAGGGGCTGCAGTACCCAGCATAGGCAGCAGGGAGCAGCCTGGGTTGCCCACTACACATAGGCATGCTCATGTCCCCAGCCACATGCTTACACTGCAGGATAAAGGTCCCAGACTCCATCCCATGGTACAGGCTGGAGGTCAAGAACACACATACCTCCTGGGCTGGACCCATGATGCCAACACAGATGTTGGTCCACCAGCTGCTGCTGCACAATGGAGTGATAACCCATGTAGTGGTCGGAGCCCTGGTCAGGGGCACAAATGGTGACGTGCATCACATGGAGCATGCCAAAGCAGTGGGGGAAGCTGAGGCCCATGAACCCTGCAAACCTCACGTCCAGGTCCCCAATGCACACCAGCCTCTGGAGCAGCACATGAGTGATGGCTGCCATCACCTGCCAGGGATGGAAAGCGGGCATGCTCATGGCTGGACATACAGGTGCCCTGCCCCCTCTCAGCCCTGTCTCACACACGCCCTGTGGGGAACCCCCCGCAGTGGTGAAGGCCCTCTGGCAGTGGGCCTGGCTCATGCTGTGACCCCAGGTCCCCAGGTCATGGGGGTGAGATTGTGTGGACAGTGGGGATGCAAGTTACTCTGCAACATGCCCTCATGGCCAGCTGCTCACACCCACCATGGACAGCAGCCAGCCAGCCACCAACATGGCGGCAGCCAGCCCAAACTTGGAGATGCCATGACCACCAACAGTGGGTCCTGCTGGTCTCAGTCACTGCCCCAGCCACTTTAAATGCTGCAAGGACCCAGAAACCCTGTGGCAGGAAGCTGAGGGCATGGAGGCTGGGAGAAGATGTGGCTGTGCCAGACACATCCCAGAGGCACCCCTGAAGCAGCGAGAGGCACCATGGTCAGCAGCCAGCCACTGCAGGGCAAGAAAGGTCCCCTCAGGGAGCTGGCGAAGGGCAGGCAGGTCAACCAGAGCACCAAGTGCAGGGCCTCCTCCTGAACTGAGCCAGAGCTCCAGGACCTCACTGGGCTCTGGCAGGAGGAGAAGGTTTTGCAGAACACCATGGGCCACTGCCAGAATGCCCTAATGTTCACCCACCTGGCCACTGGACTCACTGCCCAAGGTCACCCTGCCCAGACTGCAGAACAAGTCTTCTGTTAGGTGAAAGAGCTCAGGCAGGAGTGCATGCGGGCCCACGGCAGTGCCAGACAGTTGGGCCAGGCCTCAGCCAGCTGCTCCTAATACAGGGAGCTGCAGGAGCTCCTTACGCCTAGCAGTCCTGTGGACACGGCAGGCCCAGAGTCCCTGTCCACCACAAAGGGAGAGATAGGGCCTGTGGAGGAACAGGCCATACCTTCGAGCTGGGCCAGCACCCCGGAGCAAGAGGTCCCATCTGGGGACAAATCAGCCAAAGGGTCTCTGGTCATCGAGGTCCCATCTGCCTCCTGCAGCTGGGCCACCATGGTCAGGACATCCCCTGACCTTTCTGAGGTACCCTCTAGTAGATGTGTGTCACGTTCCATCCCTTGGGGGCAGGACCACCCCTGGTCACAGGGACGATGGCCCAACAGCCCACACTGGTGGCACCTATCACCCACCCTGTTGGTCAGCCCTGCTAGCCGCATGTGTGCCAGGGTATCCGGGGGAGCACAGCTGTCCCCAGCTCATCTGCCACCTGGCTGAATAATGACCCATGCCTGTTCGCTCCACCCTCACTAGCCATGTCTCCAGGTGGGGGCCTGATGGAACTTGCCAGAGCCATCACCATCCCCAGCGTGCAGCCTGGCCCATTTGGAACATGGGCCACTGCGTAGGGGAACCCCGTCCCCACTATTGGGGCCTACTCATCCTGCAGGTCATGGGCAGGGCACCATGGTGGGCATGGAACATGTTGTCCTGGGCCACTATGAGGGACTGATTCACCACTCTCCCCACCATCCTCTGTTACTGTTGGGGCATCTGAGGGCCAGAAGTGCCCTGGAACACTTCCTGGGCTGACTGGCCCCACCCAGCTCAGACAGGCTCTGGGTCCTAGAGTAGGGCCCAGACCTGCCCCACTGCCTGCACCCCAGCAGGCCCACACCCATCAGCAAAGACACCGTGACTGGGATGAGGAGGGCGCAGCCTATACAGCCATCCTCTACCACCAGAACACCCTGGAGGAGTGGCAGCTGGCCCTGGAAGAGGCAGAATTGGCTTGGTGGGGGAAGACCTGGATGGAGAATCTGAGCCTGCTGTGCAAAGTGTGCACTGCCCTCACTGAGCAGCTGACCTAGCCTACCACTGCCCCTGCACTGCCCCCCCCTGCTATCCCAGCACCAGCCCCCCCTTTACAACCCTGCACCTGCCCTCCCCGCTGCCTTAGGGGCCCCACCTGCCATCTTCTGGGGCCTCGCAGCCTGGTTCCTGGCCATGGTGAAGCTGGCCAAAGCCTCCCTCCTGCTGAGGCCATCCCCGCCTGCATTGTGCCTGCAGTCCCCCCAGCCCTACCTTCCCATGCTTCCAGCCTCCTCCATGCCCCGACAGGCACCTTGGGTACAGGGTAGAAGGGGCTCTCACAGCTGCCAGGGCTTGTGGCACTCCACCCCCTCCTTGGATTAGTGCCATCCTGACTCTGGCCCCATCTCCCCATCCCAGCTGAAATGCCCCCACCCCTCAGTTACAGACCTCCCAGTGTAAATAATTATCCCCAGCATCCCCTGGAGATAGTAGACTCTGATCTTTACCATTGTAATGTTCAGTTGTTTATTATTACAAGTTTGATAACATTTTGAGAGCTCCTCCATGAATTATTGTCGGGGGGGAGGCCTGTGTGGGATGCCTGGGTGTGGGTCACTCTGCTCCCAGAGGGCTTCCCAGATGCACAGTCTGGCATGGTTGATCTGGCAGTCAGGTGCCATGGTGGGCTGCTTGCAGGGGGGTCTAGTTTCCTCCTTCCAGACCTGGGGGATGGTCCCCTCCCTGGCCTTGACCAGGATGTGGAAGGTGCAGCAGGCTGCCACAACCTGGGGGATGTTCTCCACCCTGATGTCAAGGTGCTTGAGGAGACACCTTCAAGAGTCCAAACACACACTCGAAGGGGCAGCGTGCCCTGGCCAGACAAGTACTGAAGATCTCCTGGGAGGAGGTGAGATGGCCCATGTACGGCCACATGAGCCAGGGCTGCAGGTGTTGTACTGAAAAGTTCTGCATGGGATCTTTCCAGGGGGAAAGGGCAAAATGCCACATTTTTTGGTTATACACATATAAGCCGCGTCTACACGTGCACGCTACTTCAAAGTAGTGGCACTAACTTCGAAATAGCGCCCGTCGCGGCTACACACGTTGGGCGCTATTTCGAAGTTAACTTCGATGTTAGGCGGTGAGACGTCGAAGTCGCTAACCTCATGAGGGGATAGTAATAGCGCCCTACTTCGACGTTCAACGTCGAAGTAGGGACTGTGTAGTTGTTGTGCGTCCCGCAACGTTGAAATTGCCGGGTCCTCCATGGCGGCCATCAGCTGAGGGGTTGAGAGACGCTCTCTCCAGCCCCTCAGCTCACTGGTGGCCGCATGGAGCGGCCCCTTAAAGGTCCCCTCCCCCTCCCTTCCTGTGCAGGAAGCTGAGGGATCGTGCAGGCGGCAGCCTACACACGTGGCCAGCCTGCACCTCCCTCAGCCCCCCACCCAGCTGCGATGGCTGCCTGGCAGCCCCCCCAGTGCCCCCAGGGGACCCCCTGCAAGGGGAGCCAGGGCTCACAGCCCAGCCAGAAGGGCAGCCAGGCTGGGAAGCGGCAGCGGGGCCCCTCCTGGATGGAGGCCGAGCTGTGGGACCTGCTGGGGCTCTGGAGCGAGGAGGAGGTGCTCCAGGTAATGGGGAGCAAGAGGCGGAATGTGGATGCGTTCGCTCGGCTGGCCGAGGGCCTGGCTGCCCGGGGTCACCCTGTCTGCACTCCTGATCACGTCAGGAGTAAGGTGAAGGAGCTGCGGCAGGGTTACTCCCGGGCCCGGGATGCGGCCGGCCGATCTGGGGCCGCCCCTGTCACTTGCCCCTTTTACAGGGAGCTCAGGGACATCCTGGGCCCCCAGCACACCTCCTCCTCTCCGGCCACCCTTGACACCTGGGCCGACGAGCCCCAGCAGGCCCTGCAGACGGAGTCCGCCCCGGAGGCAAGCCCCGCACCCCGGGGGCCCCCCCCGGAGCCCACCCCCGGGACATCGCAGCAGGAGGAGGAGGAGAAGGAGGAGTGGGGGGGCTCCTCCTCTGCAGAATCCGGGCTGCAGATCCTCCTCCTGCCATCCTGGAGCAGCAGCAGGGCCTCCGCCCCCCGGGGATCTCCGGACCGTGGGAGTGGACCGACAGGTAGGTACCCCCCGCTGGTGTACACCCCTGGCCTTGAGGGGCGGGGGGTAATAGATATGTGTCCAGGGCCCCCCACATGCTCACATGGCCATGGCCCCAAGGACACCAGGGCCATGGCCCTCACAGCACTGCATCAGCCCCTGCCCACCCCCAACCCCACACGACAGTGCCATGCCCCATCCCCGGGGCAGGGGGGAGCGGAACCTCGAGGGGCCCCCGGGAGGAGGGGGTGGGACACCCCGCAGCAGCAGCATGTGATGGGGTGGGGGGAGTGCAAAAGGGAGACTCAGGCTACATATGGAGCAACAAGAGCCAAATAGCTCCCAGGGGCAAAGGATGATCCTGGGGCTACAGCTGGCAGGTGACACCTCTGCCCTGAACAAAGAGGAGGGAGGAGCTGAGCTGGCTTGGAATCGGGGGGCGAGGGCGGGGGCCACAGGTAGAGGCTAGGGGAAGGGAGAGCTGGTAGGCAGCCAGCCTGAGGAGGGGGAAAGCTGCATCCCAGAGGGGCACCCCTTGGGGTCTTCTCCCCAGGACGGGTTGGAAGGACTGTCTCTTCCGACAACTGGTGCTGTCACTCCTGGGAGAAACTGGGCATCTGTGGCCTAAGAAACCTCTCCTGTCAGACCCTGCAGAGTGAAGTGAGAGTCGCTCCCACCAGGGGACGGGGTGCAGGGCAGGGGGACCCCTGAACCCTATCCATCACAGCAGCATCTCCCAGGGACGGGGATGGGGAACCTGCAGCACAGGGCTGGGGGGACAAAGGCCACGGCTCGGGGCCCATACTAACGCCTGTCTCCATTCTTCTTCCCCCCCTCCTCTCCTGTGTCCCGCACCTGCACCATCCGAAGGACCGGAAGAGAGCGCCGGCGAGGCCTCAGTCGTCCCGGAGAGCCCTCCGGGACCATCGCTCCAGGCCAGCCCCTCGGCCGAGGACCGACCGGCCCCACGGCGGGCTAGACGGCGGACCCCGCACCACCACCAGCCGACAGTGACGGACCCCCAGCTGCTGGCCATCCACCGTCGGCAGCTGGAGGTCGCGGAGCAGCACCTGCAGCTGCAGGAGCGGGCGCTGGCCTGGCGCCAGGAGGCATTGGGGGCCTACATGGAGACTTTTAACCGCTTGGTGGACTACCTGGCCCCCCATACCGCGCCGGCCGCCGCATCGCCCGCCCTGCCTGCTCCACCAGCCCCACCATCAGCTGCTCCGCCCGTCGCCGTCCCGTCCGCCGTTGCCCCGCCACCCACCGCTGAGGGCCAGAGCGCCGAGGGACCCCTGGAGCCACCTGAGACTCGCCGGCCATCCTACCTTCCGGTCTGGCCTGCCCCCACCCAGCCCCGGACAGGGCTGCGACCGCGGCGGGGCTCCCGGCCGCCAACGCCCAGTGCTGGGCTATAGGGGCGAGGGGCCCGGGACGTGCCCCTGCCCCCTTGTATATAGTTTAAAGTTATTATTTGTTGCCCCCCGTTTGCCCGGTCCCCCCCATGTAAATAGTTCTCCCCTTTATCCTCCCTGGTTTTCTTTTTATTATTGAGGACACTTGTTTCTTTGTATTGTTTTATTTTTGTACATATTAATTTTTTTCCACATGTTTGTACATAGTTTGTTTTTGGTTCAAATATTTACAGTTACAAAAAAAAGGTTCTGAAACAAAAAGAAGTTTAAGTTCAGCCACAAGTGCGTGCTGTCATTTGTCCAGGAAAAGTGGGAGGGGGGTGCGGTGGGGTGCTCCATGGTGTAGGCGTTGGGGCAGGAGTGTGGTGGAGGAAGGGGCGGGCAGTAGGGGGCCTGGGCAGAGTTCACCCCGCGGCCTCTTCATCAAAGTGGGCCCGCAGGGCCTCCCGGACCCGGGTCCCCTCGGGGTCCACCTGCCGACTGGGGGCAGCAGGTGGCTGCATGTCTGCCCTGCCGGCCTTCGCAGCCCAGCCCTGGAAAAAGGTCTCCCCCTTGGTCTCCACGAGGTTGTGCAGGGCGCAGCAGGCACCCACAATCTGGGGGATGTTGTTGGGGCCCGCATCCAGGTGGGTCAGGAGACATCGCCAGCGTCCCTTCAGGCGGCCAAATGAGCGCTCCACCACCTGGTGCGCATGGTTCAGGCGCTGGTTGAAGTGCTCCTGGCTAGCGGAGAGATGGCCCGTGTAGGGGTGCATGAGCCACGGCCGGAGGGGGTACGCCGCATCTGCGATGACGCAGAGGGGCATGGTGGTGTCCCCCAGAGGGATCTCCCGCTGGGGGATGTAGGTCCCCGCCTCCAGCTGGCAGCACAGGCCCAAGTTCCGGAAAACCCGGGCGTCGTGGGTGCTGCCAGGCCAGCCCACATAAATGTCCTGGAAACGTCCCCGGCTGTCCACCAAGGCCTGGAGGACGACAGAATGGTAGCCCTTTCGATTCAGGTATCATCCTCCACTGTGATGCGGGGCGCGGAAGGGGATGTGAGTCCCATCCAGAGCCCCAAAGCAGTTGGGGAAGCCCTGGGTGGCAAAGGCCACAATAGTGGCATGTGGGTCCCCAGCCTCATGAGCCTGTGCAGGAGCATAGCGTTGATGGCACGCACAACCTGCAGAGAAAGCACATGGGACAGCACCAATGAGGGGTGAGCAGGGTGTGCGTGGCCCTGCCCTGCCCTGCCCTCCTCTGCCCGGGCCCCCCTCCCCCGCCCTGGCCTCGCCTCCCCTCCCCTCCTCCTCCCCTGCCCTGCCCTCCCCCCGTGGGTTCTCTTACCTCCATGAAGACAGCCCCGACGGTGGCCTTGCCAACACCAAACTGCTGCCCCACGGATCGGTAGCTGTCGGGAGTGGCCACCTTCCAGACAGTGATGCCGACCCGTTTCTGCACTGTGAGGGCACGCCGCATGGCGGTGTCCTGGTGCCTGAGTGTGGGGGTGAGCCACTGGCACAACTCCATAAATGTCTGCCGGCTCATCCTGAAGTTCCTGAGCCAGTGGTCGTCGTCCCACTCCCCAAGCACCAGCCGCTCCCACCAGTCGGTGCTGGTGGGGTAGCTCCACAGCCGCCGGCGTGTGAGGCGGGGGGGGGGCGGGGTGCTGCAGGGTTAGGGGTTGAGCCCTGCTGCCCTGGGTGCATCTCCTCCTCTGTGGCAAGGAGGTGCTCAGCTGCCTCCCTCATGGCATGGAGCCGGGCAAGCCCTGCTCCTGCCGGGAGGGCTGGGTGGACCTCTGGCTGCTGCTGCTGCTGCTGCTGCTGCTGCTGCTAGGGGTCCATGACTGCGGCGCCCGGGGTCTGTGTGCCTATGGCTCCTCAGACCGCGTGCTGTGCAGGCTGAGTGTGTCTGGGAGGGGCCCTTTAAGGGAGCGGCTAGCTGTTGCCCCGGAAGTGCTAGTCCGCCCTGTGACCCTGTCTGCAGCTGTGCCTGGCATCCCTATTTCGATGTGTGCTACTTTGGCGTGTAGACGTTCCCTCGCTGCGCCTATTTCGATGTTGGGCTGCGCAACGTCGAAGTTGAACATCGACGTTGCCGGCCCTGGAGGACGTGTAGACGCTATTCATCGAAATAGGCTATTTCGATGTCGCTACTTCGAAATTAGCTACTTCGATGTAGCGTGCACGTGTAGACGTAGCCATAATAATCAATACTTGTCATATGCATATGCTATATTACACTCACAAATACACTCACACACACACACACATGCACGGTCCTGTCTTGTTGCTGTGATCAATAGTTGCTTCCCTAACTGCAATGCCTAGGTGAGGTAGATGGCAGAGAGCTGGACCTGGGATTCTGCTGATTTGGGCTGGTGCTCCTGTGCTGACAAGACAAACCTGGGGTCCCTGTTCAAGATGCCTTCCAATTATAGTGTTCTCTCTGTCACGCATGTTGCCACCAGTTAGCCATCTCATGCATATGCATAATCTGAGAAAGCAATCTTATGAATATGCATTTAGGCATCTGTGGTGCCTTTGCCTGGGTGGTGTCTCCTTCACCTTCAAAGAGTGGGGAGTGCTTCCAAAAGCAGGCACTTGCTGATGACTCCTATGGCATCCACGTGTCCAGTCTTCTTTCAATGGGCCCACTTCACAGGTTCCATTGTTCTTATTGGTCCGAGATCCAGCTTTCATCCCTTCTCCAACCCTTACAAGTACCTGGAGGTGCTTGTCTTCCATGTCTTTCCTTTCACACGTCGTTAACTCAACAGTGCCATCAATTAAGCAATCCAAAAATAACAGGTACAGACATTTTCTTTACCTTACTTATTCCTAGGAACTATTCTACAGAACACACACATAGTTTCTATATTCTAAATTGAAAGATACAAGATTTCTATATAAAAAGATAATACAAATTTTCTACATTCTAAATAAAAAGATACAAGACTTCTGTATAACAGGGATTAATATGATACACAAAATGACTTGATACAATATTTAAAAACTTAAATGGGAAAACTGTTAAAACAAAGATGTATCTACACAGAGGGTAAGCTGCGTTGCCCACAATGCAGAGGGGCATGGCTACGTCCCTGATGGCACACTCCCACGGGGGGGATGTAGGTCCTGGCCTTCATCCTCTGGGTGAGGGTGGAGCTCCTGAAGATATTGTAATATGACAGAGTTTCTGGGCACAGGTAGAGAAATCAATCCAGGGTATCTTTGCTTAAATCTGAGTCACTCATAGCCCCAGGCTGGGATTTCCTTCTCACTAAGGCAAATCCAATCAGCCACAAAAACACCTCTTCCAGCCTCACTGGTGAGCCAGAAGCCACACAAGCAAACCCATAGGCTTCCCAGCTGCTATACGAGCCCACACTAACAATCCCCAAATTTAAGTTAGAGATTAATATACCTATTTCGCTAACTCCACACAGATTCTTCTGGGCCCCCGAGGGTCCAGCCACAGTCCCTGGCCAATACCCAAAACAACATGCCAAAGCCCAAGTTTTTCAGATCTAAATATCTAAAGATTTATTAATAAAAGAGAAAGAATAGGATTAAAGAGAAAAATTGTTAAAGTGGTACTATACATTCACCAATTACAGTTGTAGGTGCAGGCCAGTGATGTTATTTGCTGATTCTTGAAAGTCTCTGCAAGTCCATTCCAGGCCACGTAGTCTTAGTTATTGGTGAATTGTAGATCTGGCTAGCTGAAGTCAGAATGCTAGAGTATGGGTCCTTGGGACAGGGACAAAAGACTTCTCTCCCCAAAATGGATGGTGCTTCATGGTTCTCCCTAGTATCTAGGGACAAAGCCCTTTTTCCTTTCCATTGGCCCTTGAGGGTCAGTGTCATCTGACACAGGTGAGCTGCTGTGGCAAAATGCCATTGGTCACTGGTTTTGCCAGCAAACCCCAGTCATTTACATAGTAGGTGAAATGAATGCCTCGGCATCTGATTTCAGTTCCTTTGTTCAGTGCAGGTCACCTGATCAGTGGGCTGCTTTCCATTGACAAGTCCCAAGTTTCTGAAGTGTGGATTCGACATCTGGGCATCTGGTTTCAATTCCTTTGTTTAGCTCAATATCCTGGCTGGGGCAAAGTTCACACCTCCTATTGTGAATCTTAGCACTGAAACATTTTCTAACATAGATACATAGCTAAAATACTTTACCTACCAACATGATACAGACATATAAGCAGCATATATAAATTCAGGACACCCTCAGCTTCCATTAGATACCTCACATGGCCCCCCAGCACACTGTTTGGGGCCAATAGGTAAAATGGACATGTAAAATGGCTTTCATATCCAATATAATAATCCAGTTACATGATAGATGTGCATGTCATGTGCCCGCCCTGGCCAGGCCACATAAATGTGCATGAAGCAGCCTCAGTGATCCACTATGGCCTGGAGCATGATGGAGTGGTACCACTTCCTGTTGATGAGCCAGCCACCTCTGTTTGCTGGGGCCCTTATGGTGATATGCATGCCCCAAAGCAGTCAAGGGCGGTGAACCTCACAATGGCCACATCCAGGTCCCCAACGCACACCAGCCTCTGGAGTAACACCTAGTTGATGTCTCGGATGACCTTCAGGGAATGGAGAGCAGGTTCATAGATGTGACCAAGGTTGCGTCTGCCCCCTCCTGCGCCCCCTCCCCTAGCTTTGGCCCCCTGTCCCTGCCTTGTCCCCTGCCCCCTCCTGGTTACATCCCCCAGCTCTGTCACCTGACCCCCCTCCCCTGGCCCCATCCAGGGATCTCTTCCCCAGCCCACTCCAGGGCCCCCTCCTTTGCCCTGTCCTCTGACCCCCTCCAGAACTTCCTCCCCCTGCCCTGTCCCCAGTTCCCTCCAGGGCCCACTCCCCTGTTCCCCTGCCCCACCATGGCCCCCTCCCCCAGCCCTGTCCCCTGTCTCCTGGCCCCCTCCCTGACCTCCTCTGGGGCCCATCATCTAGCCCCCTCCAGTTCTGCCTTCCATGTCCTCAGCCCCCCTCACTGCCTCCTCCAGGGTCCCCTCCCCCTGCCCTCTCCCAGCCCAAGCCCTCTGAGCATACATCCCCATGGTGCGGCCCTTCTGGCAGGGGGCCTGTGTGAGGGTGGGATGTCATGTTTCCCCTAGTGCTGGGCCTCCCCTCCCCCTCACCCCACTCCCTCACACCCCCGGTCCTCAAGGGTCCTACTTGCCCAGTAGCTCCCTCCTGCTTCCCCATGCTGGGTCAGGGCATGGAGCATGCCTTACATGGAGAACAGTGACTCCAATGGTCACCTTTCCTACCCCAAACTGCTGCCCAGTGGAGATGTAGTGGGTAGTGAATTTCTGCAAGGTGCTTGCCATGTGCTTCTCCATGGAGAGGGCTGGCTGTATACAAGTGTTCTGGTGTTGGAGGATGGGAACAAGCGAGTTGTAGAGCTCCATGAAGGTGTCCCTCCTCATCCTGAAGT
Organism: Carettochelys insculpta; assembly: GCF_033958435.1. NCBI lineage: Eukaryota > Metazoa > Chordata > Testudines > Carettochelyidae > Carettochelys > Carettochelys insculpta. The sequence continues at coordinate 160,881,524 of NC_134139.1, read as the reverse complement.
TCTGCAGCCAGCGCGTGCCATACTACTCAATCAGGACCACCTGGTCACACAAGTCGGTGCTGATAAGGTAGGTCCAGACCTGCTGGATGGGCCAGGGAGGTCTTGGCAGGGGCAGTGGTGGGTTGGAGACCCAGGGACAGGGTCTCCAGCACCACAGGAGGAAGAGGAGGACTGCTGGGATGTTAGCCAGCAGGCATAGTTGGTCAGTCCTGGGGGTCTGCTGCTGCTGTGGGTCCATGTCTCTCGCAAGTGAGGGTCAGAACTGTGTACAGGCCGAGTTTCACTGTAAACAGCTTGGCAGGCCTCAGCAGCATGTGCAGGGACGGGGGTTTAGGAGGGGCCCTTTAAAGCCCCGTGTGGTCAGCATTCCTGGAAGTGCTTTCCAGACATGTGACCCCCTCCATGGTGCTTTCTGGCCCATTCTTTTGAAAGAAGATGCACAGTTGTCTGGACATGGTCTTCTGAAGAGACGGGTAGTTCTTTCAGGCCACCTTTTAGGTGTAGATGTGATCTTCCAGAAGATGATCTTCTGGAAGACAGCTTCCGGAAGACCATCTTGCAGAGAATCACTGCCGTGTAGCTGTAGTCCATGAATTTACCTAGTTCTTTTTTTAACCCTATTATAGTCTGCCCTTCACAACGGCTACATCTACACTAGCCCAAAACTTCGAAATGGCCATGCAAATAGCCATTCTGAAGTTTACTAATGAAGGGCTGAAATACATATTCAGCACCTCATTAGAATGCCGGCAGCCGCGGCACTTCGAAATTGATGCAGCTTGCTGCTGCGTGGCTCTTCCAGACGGGGCTCCTTTTCAAAAGGACCCCGGCAACTTCGAAATCCCCTTATTCCTATCTGCTGTTAGGAATAAGGGGATTTTGAAATTGCTGGGGTCCTTTCAAAAAGAAGCCCTGTCTGGACAAGTCGCGTGGCGGTCAGCCACATCAATTTCGTAGTGCCGCAGCTGCCGGCATTTTAATGAGGCGCTGAATATGTATTTCAGTGCTTCATTAGTAAACTTCAGAATGGCCATTTGCATGCTGGTGTAGACACAGCCAATATCTTTGGCAAAGAGTTTCACAGGTTTACTCTGTCATGAGAAGAAATATTTCCTTTTTTTTAATGTTTTTTTTACCTGACTATTATTTTCATTTGGTGACCCCTAGTTCTTATGTTATATGAGTAAATAGCACCTCTTTATTTACTTTTTCTACACCAGTCATGTTTTTATGGACTTTTCAATTATACTCCACTCATCATTTTCTAACATGAGAAGTGCCAGTCTTGTTAATGTCTCCTCATATGTAAGCTGTTCATAACCCTAAAATTTTTTGTTACCCTTTTCTGAACCTTTTCCAATTCCAATATGTCTTTTTCAAAATGAAGTAACCACATCCACACACAGTATTCAAGATTTGGACATACCATCAATTTATATAGAGGCAATATAATTGTACCTTATTATCTATCCCTTTCTTAATGATTTTCAACATTCTGTTTACTTTTTTGATTGTTGTCACACACTGAGTGGATTTTTTCAGCAAACTATCCACAATGACTCCAAGAACTCTTTCTGAAGTGATAACAGCTAATTTAAATCCCATAATTGTATATGTATAGTTGGGATTATGTTGTCCAATGTGCATTACCTTACATATATCAACATTGAAATTCATCTTCCATTTTGTCACTCAGTCACCTAATTTTGAGAAATCTTGTAGCTCTTCGTAATCTACTTGGGACTTAACTGTCTTGAGTAGTTTTGCATCATCTGCAAATTTTGCCACTTCGCTGTTTACCCTTTCCTCAGATCATTTATTAATATGTTGAAAAGTACTGGGCTCAGTACAAAACCCTGGGACACACCGCAGTTACTGAACATTTATACCTAGCCTTTATCTCCTGTCTTTTAACCAGTTCCCAGTCCATAAGAGGATCTTCTTTTTTATCCATGGCAGCTTACTTTGCTTAAGACACTTTGGTGAGAGACCTTGTCAAAGGGTTTCTGAAAATCTACGTACATTATATTGTCTGGATCTTCCTTATCCACATACTTGTTGACAACCCTCAAAGAATTCTAGTAGATTAATGCAGCAATAATTTATGTTCATCTACATGTCTGAGAATATTGTTTCTAACTACAGTTTCAACCAGTTTGCCCAGTAGTCAGGCTTTCTGCACTGTAACTTATGGGGTCTCCTCTGAAGCCCTTTTTAAAAATTCACATCACATTTGCTGTCTTCAAGGCATTTGGTACAGAAACTGATTTAAATGACAGGTTACAGACTACCATTAGTTGTTCCAGAATTTCATATTTAAGTTTCTTCAGAACTCTTGGCATCTGTTCCTGGTGATTTGTGACTGTGCCGTTTATCAGTTTGTCCTAAAACCTTTTCTAATGACACCTCAGTCTGAGACAGTACTTCAGATTTGTCACTGAAAAAACTGGCTCAATTTTGGGAATCTCCCTTACATTCTTGCTCATGAAGACTGATGCACAGAATTAATTTAGTTTCTCTACAATGGCCTTATCACCCTTGAGTGCTCTGTTAGCATCTTGATTGTTGAGTGGCCCCACCAGGGCTGTGTCTACACTTGCATTTCTCTTTCAAAAGAGGCATGCAAATAAGGGAAATTGAAATGCAAATTAGGTGCAGATTTACATATTGGACACCTCATTTGCATAGTCTTTGCATAGCAGTGTAAATGTGGCTCTTTCAAAAGTAAACCTCATCTTCCTGGAACAGAGATGTTTAAATTTAATTTTATTATGATTTCTATTACCAAGCAATTCAAATATATAATCAATTTTTAGACCAGATTCTGTGCTTCACTTAGTACTAAATCAAGAATTGCCTCTCCTCTTGTGTGTTCCAGGACCAGTTGCTCCAAGAAGCAGTCATGTAATCTGTCAGGAAATTTTATCTCTGTATCCCATCCTGAGGTGACATGTACCCACTCAATATGGGGCTATATGAAATCCCCCCAGTATTTATTGATTTTTTTATTGTGATAGCCTCTCTAATCTCCCTGAGCATTTCACAATCACTATCACCATCCTGATCACTAGCTGACTAGTGTCACACAAAAGACATGTCTAGAACTGGAGAGAGATATACAAGGAGAATTGGAGATAAAAATATCTACCTCGAGCTAATATTTTCCTAGCCTTGTTTTACTAAGTCAGTTTAGCTGTTTGCAGGTTACAGTCAAATGCCTTGAGGGCAGTAAAAGAAAAGGTCATTCTTTATTTCTTATGGTAATAGTTACCAGAGGCTTTTACCCTTTTGATTTGTGCTGATAGAAGGAGACAGTTGGAAACTGAATAGCTGGGAAACATTCACAATGTTAGACAAAACCAGACTGACACCCCAGGTTGTGGGACCAGAAATCAAGTGAGCATGAGTGGTGCTGGGGTTTATGAATCTTGCATGGGAGTGAGGGTTCTGTTGCACAGCTCATATGCACATGCATAAGTAGTCATGGCATTGCCATACAAGTTTCTTAGTCACACTGAAGGGAATAGCAAGTGGACCATTCCATCACACACTTAGGCTAGAGCCACAGTAGTACAGGAGATCGACACCAGAACTCTTTGTGAGTGGTGAGGATTAAGGAAGGTTGACGGGAGAAATGCTCCCATCCACCTTCTTCCATGTAGACAGACATTGAAGTCAACTGCTGGTAAGTCACTTTTAGCTACACAATTGGCATAGCTAAGATTGCATATCGGTGGTTAACCTCTGTGGGAGGGCACAAAGTGCTGGGTCTCATGCTCATCCATTTCTGTTACTGATTTTATGTATGTGTGTTCACATTTATAAAGCAAATAATAAGGTTTTACATACTTAGTTTCCTACACTTGTCAAAAGTTGTTTTTTTTATATGAACATAACTGAAATGTCCTTTGGTTTGGATCACATTAGACAGGTTGCAGGGACCCTGCTAATTGCAGGAATGAAAAATGGGGCCTGACACAAAAAAGTTTGCTCACTTCTGGAGTACAATAGGGAAAGGAATTAATTGCAGATACACAGTTCTAGCTATGGCAATTGCGTAGCTCGAATTGCCTTACCTGGTTGTCCTCACTGAAGAAGGTCAACGAGAGAGTTTCTCCTGTCAACCTTCCTTACTCCGTGTGTCTTGCAAAGAGAATAGAGGTCGACTGCAACCCCTGATAGGTTGATTTCCCACGGCCCTCCCAGACGTGCAAAATCGAACTCCGAGAGATTGACGCTGAATGGGTCGATCTTCCCAGCTAGCATAGACATAGCCTTAAGGAGCTGAATACCAAGCCTGTCCATGAGATCAGCTCATGGAGGATAGGTCAATCAATGGCTATTAATCAAAACTATCAGGGATGCAACCCTCTCCTCTAGGTTTCTCTAAGCCTCTGACTGCCAGATGCTGGGACTGGATGATAGGGGATTGATCCCTTGATAGGTCCCCTATTCTGATCATTACTGCTGAACCCCTGGAATTGGTAGTTATTGGAAGACAAGATACTGGGTTAGATGGACCACTGGCCTGAGCCAATACAGTCATTCTTATGTAATGTCCACTGTCCACCAGCTGCAGCCCTAAGAAGTTCTGTGCTGTAAATGACTGTCTATAAATTCAATTTCTTGATTCTCTATTCCAAACATAAATGTTTTTTTCAGCTGTTAAAGTGAGAGGATCCCTCTTTGTGTAATGCTATGCCTATAATGAGTGTGAGACATTTCAGACTATGCTGGCTGCTCAGCTGAGACTTTCAGAAGTGCTCATAGCTCTTCCCCACAAGTCTATGTGATGAGGGGATTGGTTTGTCACACAAGACAAGGTAGCGCTTGGTCTGGAGTGCTGTCCTTTTGTGAAACAATTCTCAGGCTTAAGAGATAGTAAACATTGAGGAAGGTTATTTTCACACCCACCAAAGCACTTTATCTGGCTATTGCTTTCAGCCAGTTTGGGTTCTAACTGAGGTCATTGAGCACATGTGACAGGTGGGCTTCTGAAAGTCCCAGTGACTAAGCTTGCTACAAGAATTAGAGCCCAGGAAAGCCTGGCTACCAAGAAAGGCAGCTGAATATTTAAACTTCTCTCACTAATAATTCTCAGCTTTGAGAACTCCAAAAGTTGAGAGAGCACCAAAAACGAGTGTTTGAGCATCCAGCTCTGCATTCCAGAGCCCCCTTTGAAAATCATTCTGTATGTATACCACTACTTCAACTTTAAATAAACCAGGGGTAAACTAATAGATGCCAACAAGTCACTATTTCTTTTGTAGTATAAGGTGCTTCCTAGCAACAGCTCAGGGTAACTATTATACATCCTTAGTTGTGGCCTTGAGGAGTTAAACTTTCACAAGTGGGTTTACTTGTTGTTATATTGAAGTAAACAGATTGTGGAGAGAGCTCCTGCTTGTCTATGGCCTTGGTTACTTCCCATACGTAGAAGAATGATACTGCGTCAAATCGTGGGGTCCGTAGTCAGTCGTTACTCTTTCAGTGGTTTTAGAGCTCCTTTTGTTTAGTTATTGATTCCCACTGCTTTCAGGCAAATTGCTATTGATTACATAAGGAATCAGGACTGTTACATGATATATATTTGTTAGGGAACCATGCAAGGACTTTTGGGGATTTGATGTACTGATGGAAACATTAACAACGTGGTATGGACAGTGTCTCTTTCTACTCTCTGTACTAATAGCAGATCTTTGTTTTAGGCCAGGCCCACCAATGGGGAGGAGGGGAACAATTGCACAGGGGCCCAGAGATTCAAAGGGACCCAGAGGTCCCAGGGCCCCTTTGAATAGCCACCAGAACACTGCTCCACACAGCTCTGAGCACTGCAGAGGGGGGCTCCGTCTCATGGGCAATGCTAGGAGCTGACTGCCCTTGGCCTTGTTCCTTCCCGCAGAAGGCCCCCGCTTCCAGCAGAGCCACACCTCACACTTTGCCCTGGGGTCCACCATAGCTATTGGCCCACTGCTTTAGGCTTGGGGCTATTGACTTGGGGTATCCAGTTCGAAGCATCTTAAAAGAGCTTGATTTTCAGAGGGAGGGGGCTGAAAACTTTCTAAAAAATCAGGCACCTTTAAGGCATTTCAATTTGGGAACCAAAACTGGAGAAACCCAAAAGCACTAGTCCCTTTGAAAATGTTTTTGGATGAGAACAGTAAATACATACAGGTTTCTATGCATCTGCTCCTGGAGCACTGTCTGTCCACTTAACTATACCAAGAGGTTATACTATTACTTGCTGTAACTTCCTTGGCTAAGTACTTCTAACATATGACTAGTTCTGCCTCTCATACCAGTGGGCCAAATTTTGCAGTCATGTCTACTTACAGCACTACAGCAGCTCAGCTGGGCTGGTGTAATGCTTCAAAGAAGACACTACTTTGCTGATTGGAGAGCTTCTCCCAGGTGTTTAGTTAACTCACACCTGTCAGAGACAATAGCTCAGTGGATAGGTGTATGGTGAGTATAGTGGTCTTGCTCAGGGCTCTGGCTTTCACACCCTTGAGCAATGTAGTTGCACCAACATAAGTTCATAGTAGAGATCTGGCTTGAGGCTCTTCCCTAGTTTCTACTCAGGCATTCTCCAACTGATTCATTTCTCACAGTCTCCTGCTGAAACTGATACTCTGAACAATGTAATAATCCCTCAGTCAGCCAAGACAAAATATTTTCAGGACACCTTTCAAAGAAAACACTATAACTCAGCTGAAAGGGTCAAGCTCTACACCAGTACTTGCAAAAAACAGACTATAAAATGAACACAAAAAATAAGGAGCTCAGGGAGCAAAAATACAAGACACTACACACATAAATAAAAAAAGAAGCCAGATGCATTCCAAAAAATACAATAGGTAGCTTGGAGTCTGTAGATATGCTTTTAGGATTAGCCATCAGTCTTTTTAGCACGATTGTATCTGTGACATTTCTCTTCTTCTGGCCAACAGTAGAATCTGGGATTTCAATCAAACTGCTTTTTAAGAAGTTGAATTCATTCCATTTTGTTTATGCTGAAATTATAGACAGATGTGAAAGTAATCCTTTTTTTTAAAAAAAGAAGAGCAAAAATACCAATTTAGAAGCAGCGTGGGAAAGTGAATAACAAGTGTGGGAGTGAATCTTGGATTGATGTGTCTCAGGTTTAGGAATATCAGCCACGTGGAATGTCAAGCGGGGCCCCTCGGTGACAGTTGTGCCACCAGCAGTAAAGTGAATCTTGACTATCATGAGACCTTGTGAAAGGGAAGTTTGTGGGTGTTTATGTTGCCGTGTCACACCTGCTCACCTCTCCATACCTGTAGGCACCGAAGTGCTTTGGCTTATGCATGTGATTCCAAACATTCCTGTGGGCCTTCTATGATTACTTTGAGCACGGCGGCAGACAGACTTCGATGGGCTCTGAGCAAGGTCAGGGAGCCAGGGCCAGTCGCCCAAGAAGGGATGGGGCTCAGGCAAAACTGGCAGGACTGGGGCTAGCCTCCCCCAGACAGCCCTGCAGCATTGCCCAGTGCACAGCATATAGGGCTCTGGTGGCTATTCAAATGTCCTAGGGCTCCAGCCACTGATGGTGGTGGTTGTGAGCCTTATGCTCTTTGAAATTGCTGGCCCCTGGGGCAGCTGTCCCCTTTGCTTGCATCCCTGGTCAACAGGTCTGATCTTGAGTCATAAACCTGAATTCTTTCCAGCATCAATGGTGGGCATGGTGTAGGAACAAATGGGACAGCAATATTTCTACCTCTTCTGGGGCTACTGGGGCCAATTTCCCCCATCCTGTATAGGCTTGGGCAGCCTATTGGGCCATATAAATCCAATATAAAGAAATATGTAGCACCTTTTGCAGCAGCAGCCAGCGCATGTCTGATTTCTGGCGACAATGCCACCTTAAGGCAGGTCCAATGACCCTCTCCCTGTGCTGCCATCTATTGCATCATCCTTGGTGCCTTTCCTCATGTTGTAGTGTGGGTACAGAGATCACAAAGTATACGTCTGGTATCATGGCTCGTCTAGCAGTGAATAACTACTATCCAGCACTTGCTTGGCTCACTGCCACTTCACCATTCTGTCCTTGTTCTTGCCTCCATCTGTCTTTTGCCCCTTTTGTGTCTTGACATAAGAAGGTAAAGTCTTTGGGACAGGGACTTTTGCTTATAGAGCTATGCAGTGTCTAGCACAGACAGGATCTGATTGCTAGGTGCTTCTAGAATCCTAGTAAGTATAATTACACTAATAAAACAATGTGACTGTGAGCTTGCATATTAAAGAGCTTTGTCCAGGCTCTCTGCAAGGAAATAGCTATCACCCAGGGAACAGGCATGTTGCCTGATAAATACTTTTTGAGAAATAACCTATATGTTAAACATAAACCATTATTCTGACACTTGCAGAATGCAGAGATGGCTGACTCTGTTTCCACCGTGTTCGGCTCTATGTTCTCACAACATCTTCTTTTAATGTGTGTGTGTGTGCAGAATAGTTGTCCTCCATTTCAAATCACCATTTTAAACCCTGCATTTCTACACCAAGAGACTGTCCTTAGTGTAAAGTTGTGTCTCCCCAGAAATCCACCAGTTCAGTGATTTGACCTTTATAGTGAGAAGAGGTTGAGAAAGTTAAGGTTAATGAGCCAATTATTCTCGTGGAAAATACCAGACATGAAGGCACCTTGCCCCATTTTACTATGCACATTAATTAAAAATCATCCCATCCTTTATTTCATTGCTGTGTGCATTGATAAACTATTATCAATAAGAAAACTAATTGGCCAAGGATCAAAATACCTCTAAATGACTGGAAATCTGACTTCCAGATGTTCATGCCAAGTAGTTAATTGCATCCGCTATTACCTGAAACAAATTTACCTAGGGCAATCTCACTTTTGTTCTTATCCGTATTTGGTAGCAAATGAACTGCCCCCACACCTTCAGAAAGGGACAGGAATAACAAGGGGCTATAGGCATGTGTAATGGGTTTCTGACTCACCACCACAGTGCCTCCTGCTGGTCACACTTGAAATTAGCTCAATCATCATCAGAGTGCCCTCTTGTGCCCAGTATTTTGCACATGTTTGCTCCGCATTCTGATCAGGACCCACCTTGCTCCCAGTAACACAGCATCCTCCAGCAGTGCCCACTATTCAGTCTCTTCCTGGGCTATCTACAGTCCTCCCACCACTGTGTCAAAATGCAGCTTCCACCTTGCCGTACACCTCAGGAGCACACCACAGTACATAACTGCCACTCCTTAGTGTGGTTAGGTGCAGTGGAAGGGGGAAGGTTGGAGGGACCCAGGCCTGCCCACATCTCTGAATCCCAGCCCAGGGGCCCTCTGATGGCAGCCTTGTCCCACCATCTTTCTTTCCACCTCTGCTGCCTCTAGTTCCCTGGGCCACTTCCCTGTGACCCTCACACCCTCCTGTCTCTTCTGTCAAGGTCTCCAGTCTGGCAGGTAACAGGCTGGATCCTCTTCTTAGCTCCCCTTAGCCTGCCCACCACTGCTGTGTTCAAATGCTTCCTCTCTTACTGGGAGGTAGTCTTGCACCCTCCCTGGTCACGTCCCAACTGACACTGCTCTTCTGAGTGGATCCTTATGTACAGGGCTGCCCTAGCAAGCTGCCCTCTCAGTGGCCACTTATAAGCCCTTTCCTGATTGCCTAGGGCTCAGCACATGTTTTCTCCAGCCTGCTTTAACCCCTTCCAACCAGAAAATGGGGCAGCTGCCACACTACAGCATGTGTTCCCTATCTCTAATAAAAGGGCAGTGGATGAAGTCTTCAGATGCTTGGGCAGAAAAGATGATATAGACAAGCAGATCTATGTTGCCATATAATATAGCCATTCTGCACTTGCTATCTGAGGTGTGATGTGATAACAATATATCCTCTTACCATACAGTTCCCACATGAAGTCCAAACTTCAATATGAGAAAGTAATAGTCATTTAGAGAAAATTTTTGTACAAAAAGGTATCTCAGAATGCTGGGGATGTGCTCTCTATATAGGTAGGGAGAAGGTGGGGCCTGTCTAGTTATTGAAATGCAAAAATGGTATAACCCCAGAAAAGATTGTTCTGCCCACATATAAGAACTCAGGGAGAAATGGTTCAACGAACCAATGGTAGAAAACCAATTTCCAGATTTATACCTGCCTCTGGAATTTCCATGCTATGCATCTGACAAAGTGGGTCTTTGCCCACAAAAGGTTATGCTCCAATATATCTGTTAGTCTATAAGGTGCCACAGGAGTTCTCGTTGTTTTTGCAGATACAGATTAACACAGCTACTTCTCTGATAGTTTCCAAATGAAATACAATATTAATGAAATCAGCTTGTGAACCTATCAAAAATGTACACAAGACTTGAAACAGATCTAAATCTGGAGAAATTTGATGAGAATTGAACTAAAGAGGGAATATATATTTTGAAGCATCAAGCAAAGTTACATATAGGTTGGTAGTAGTAGCAGTAAAACACTCTCCACCATATATATCTAGTCTCCAGAGGGTTTACTTTATTTAGCTAAGGTTATTCTTTCTGATTGTCCACTATATCTATCTATCTATCTATGCTTCCATTCCCCTTTGGAAATGCAAATGAGGGAAACTGAAAATGCAAATAGGGGACTGATTTATATATCTCTTGCTTCATTTGCATAATCTCTTTTCAGAAGAGATTCTTTTGAAAGAAAGAAAAGCAGTGTAGACAGGCTTCATTTGAAATAAATCCCATCTTTGAAAGAACCCTTCTTCCTCCTTTGCTTCAGGAAGAAGGGTTATTTCGAACACAGGGCTTATTTTCAAAAGAACCCCATCTGCACCGCTTTTTTTTTGAAAGAATCTCTTCAGAAAAGTGATTATGCAAATGAAACAAGAGATATGTTAATCAATGCCTCGTTTGCATTTTTGATTTCCCTCATTTACATTTCTCATGAGAGAGGAATGCAAATGTAGACACAGCCATAGTGATCCCATGCATATGTTTTGAACTTTTTCTAAACTCTGAGGCTGTGTATACACTAGCCCCCTCTGAAGAAGGGGGCATGGTAATCAGCCTGAGTGGAGAATACCAACGACATGCTGCGATAAATATGCAGCACCTCATTAGTCTAATTCTCCCCACAGCAACTTCGAAGTTACAAACTTCAAAGCACTGGCGTGCCATGTAGCCACAGGCACTTCAAAGCATGCATAGCTACATGGCAGGCAGGCACTTCGAAGTTTGTAACTTCGAAGTTGCCTCAGGCAGAATTATCCTAATGAGGTGCTGCATATTCATCACAGCACTTCATTAGTATTCTCTGCTCAGGCTGATTACCATGCCATCTTCTTTGAAGGGGGCTAATGTAGACACAGCCCGAGCGTATTTGTCTCAAGTGATTCATAGCACAAGTAGAATAGCTTTTGTGAAAATTCCTTTATGTCCCAGTTTTTATTCACATAAATGAAAGCACCAGACTAGACAAATACAGAGGGACTTTTGTACAAATAACTTTATTGATTGCCAAAAAGCAAATAAACTGTAGAGTAGAATTCCCTGTACAAAAAGACAAAAGCATTAAAAGTCTCAAAGACATTATTCCACTTGAAAAAGCAGTATATAACCCCTGGAAACTATCAGAACTTTGAGCAGACAAAGGTTCTTATCCTGCAATGCTTTTACTGAGCACCAATATGGACTCTAATCTGTAATGTATGCTAAAATAATCTTGTTGTAGTCTATAATTTTCCTTTCCTTCCATTGTCTTCCCTTTTAAGAACATAAGAACATAAAAACAGACATACTGGGTCAGACCAAAGGTCCATCCAGCCCAGTAGCCTGTCTGCTGACAGTGGCCAGTGCCAGGTGCCCCAGAGGGGGTGGGAAGAAGACAATGATCAAGCGATTTGTCTCCTGCCATCCATCTCCAGCTTCTGACAATCAGAGGCCTGGGACACCATTCCTACACTTGGCTAATAGCCTTTTATGGACCTAACCTCTATGAATTTATCTAGCTCTTTCTTAAATTCTGTTACAGTCCTAGCCTTCACAGTCTCCTCTGGCAAGGAGTTCCACAGGTTAACTATGTGCTGAGTGCAGAAGAACTTTTTTTTATTGGTTTTAAACCTGCTACCCATTAATTTCATTTGGTGTCCTCTAGTTCTTGTATTATGGGCACAACTAAATAACTTCTCCTTATTCACCCTCTCCACACCTGTCATAATTTTATGTACCTCTATCATGTCCCCCCTCAGTCTCCTCTTTTGTAAAGTCCCGAACTTTTCAGCCTCTCCTCAGGCAGGATCTGCTCCATGCCCCTAATCATTTTGGCTGTGTCTACACTAGCCAAAAACTTCGAAATGGCCATGCAAATGGCCATTTAGAAGTTTATTAATGAAGCGCTGAAATACATATTCAGCGCCTCATTAGCATGTGGGTGGCCGCAGCACTTCAAAAATGACGCGGCTTGCCACCACGCGGCTTGTCCAGATGGGGCTCCTTCTCGAAAGGACCCCGCCTACTTCAAAGTCCTCTTATTCCTGTCTGCTCATAGGAATAAGGAGACTTTGAAGTACGCGGGGTCCTTTCGAAAAGGAGCCCCATCAGGGCGAGCCATGCAGCAGCGAGTCGTATCAGTTTGGAAGTGCTGCGGCCGCCTGCATGCTAATGAGGCGCTGGATATGTATTTCAGCGCTTCATTAATAAACTTTGAAATGGACATTTGCATGGCCATTTCGAAGTTTCTGGCTAGTGTAGACATAGCCTTTAGTTGCCATTTTGTCTCTATTGGATCCTTCTTGGTGTCTCAGGTTATAGTCAAGCCGTGTTTGTCTCTAGAGTTCGATCTGCATGGTCATAGTTCCCTTTGTTTTAATTGGTAATGAAATCCTCCTTGAAAAGATTAAATCAGTTGACAGTAAAGCTAAGTTAAATAAACGAATAAATAAATAAATAAAAACACATACATACATAAATGAAAGGAGATGAACTTTTAATGAAAAAATCCCTCATTTTGAAATTAAATGTCCAAATGTTGATAAAAAGCTTCATTGATATTTCAAAACCTTTCAGCCTACTTTATCTGACTTTTTCTAAAGTATGAGCCCAGCTATTGAACTCTGTGGCTCTGTCTGTACTACAGCAAACTGTAACCAGAAGTTGCTGTCAGACAATATCTTGTGACAAACCATCCATTGACAGATTGCTCTGTTGATCCGCTTTGTTCATAGAGAGCGGCCAGATTCACTTCATCTCAACAGAACAGCTGACTGGAAGTCCAGCAGACAGGGCTGCCCGGTGACCTGGAAGCCCTGTCTGTCGACAGAGGACCCCCTGGAACATCCACACAGTGTTTTTGTTGACAGATTGTCAAGAAAGGCATTCTGCCTCATGGAGGAAGAGGCAGAAAGAAGGCTGTCCACAAAAATGCCAAGTTCTGTCAACAGTATGTTGACAGAACATGTTTTCAGTGTGGATGCTCCCCTGGTTTTGTCAACAATACCTGGGATTTGTCAACAAAACTCTCTAGCATAGACGTAGCTTGTGACTGGAAGTTTATTTGACTACTTCACCAGAGTAATCACCTGAGAAGATCTTTCAAGAGTGAAGAAGGAAGGAAACACTGCTTTCAGTGCTTATGTTTTCTTGCCATCATTGCCTACTAGAATGAAGCTGTATGTTTTTCACAGAAAATACATGCATTATTGTTTCAAAGAACAGGACTTAAAGGGGCCATCTAGTGTTTTTGAGGCCGCTAATATTTATACATGCCAGAAATGTACATGCTGAAGATGGACAAGTCTTTTGTTGACTTTCTATGTTTATATCCTCCATTAGTTGTCTGACTACATGAAACTCAGCTGCTTGCATAGCCATGTTTAGCATTCATGGAAAGGAAAGTTTTTCTTTCAGCAGACACTGATTGGTACAGATGGCACACAGAATCAGTTTAGAAATTCAAGCCCGAGGTGTTTGCTTCGTGAGTTTCAAACACAGGTTTTTGATTGAACATTAAGAGTGTTTTGGCAAAACACTTTTTTGGGGGAAAATAGGGCCCTATTCCAGCAATTGGCTGTGCTCAAAACCACAATGAAGTCCAAGCAACACTGTGAAAGGAGGAGCCAGTTACAAACATTGTACTGGAATGTCTTCTAGAAGTTCCTGGAAAAAATGCATCTTTCTTTTCCCTCACTTCACCTTCTATTTCACTTTTTCAGACAGTATATCATGTTTTCCTTGTTCAAGATCTTTTTAAAATTCAGCTGCTCACAGAAATGCCAGATCGGCAGCAATTTGCCATTCCTTTGGAGCGCTGTCTTTTCCTGCTTTGTTACTGACTACTTTCCCCTTTGTCATAGTGTTGTAGCTAGCTGTGACTCTGTAACAGCTCCTTGTCCTAGTTCTTTCTGTTATGGTGTGTAACCTACCCAGGGCATTTCATTCTCTCCCTTTTCTTCCTGCCTTAATCACATAAATCTCTTTGTCTCCATGTGGAAGTATCCTGTCTTCACTCCCTCCTTTGCTCCATTTTAGCACTGAACTACCTATGTCTATCTCCATCATATTAATTATCTTCCTTTATACTTTATGCTTCAACTTGATTTTTCTCTGTCTCTCAGTCTCTAACTTTTTCCTTCCCCCATTACACCTATCCCTTCCATTCAATCTCTTTGTTTTACCAGTATCATGTCCTTCAACCTTTATTTCTCCTTACTGCAGCCTACATTTTCCCCTTGGATCATTGCTCTATTTTGTCTTACTATACCTCTCTCTCTGTATGCATTTTTGCACTGCCCTTTGTCTGCCTTTTTCTGTCACATTATCCTGCTTCTACTTTTCCTTTCCCTCTGGAGTGTCATTTTGGTATGAAGGAAATTGTATCTCACATTATTTATTCCCTGCAATTTTTGGTAAATGGACCTTCTATTATATATGGACACATTTACACACAGTATCCTTCAATTACCTTTAAATTGTCACTATAATTTCACGTGTACACGATGTTTATAGTAGTTGAATTCTCCTGTGGTTAATGCAATATAAATCACTCACTTTTATTTATTCATACTCTATCATAAAGAGGTAGGCTTAGAATCTTCTTTTTCTCATGTGTATTCCTTTAATGTTGTAGGGTCTGATTTTGTGTGGCCGTAAGCACACACAGTTGTCTGTGTTGGGGAAAGGGGAGCTGTGATCCTAATCACTTATCTTCTTGAGTGCTGGGTCCAGGAGAATGCTAGGTTAGGGATGCTTTTGCAGAGTGAGGTACAGCTGAGGTCATTGCCCTTCAGCCCAGGCTTGTAGGTTGCAGTTGGCAGAAAGGAAATGTGTACTATACTGCCAAAATGTTGTGTTGGAGCTGAGCACACTCACCAGCGTACCTGGAGACATTCTGCCTGCTTTATGCTCGATAGACTAAGCATAATTACAGCTCCTAATTTAGAGGAGTACAAAGTGTACACCACGGTGGTCAGCCTGCAGCTGTCGAGCTGCGCGTGGCTCTTTGGGAAGTTAAATGCTGCTTCTACTCAGAGCTGTGCACCTGGAGTGCTTACCGCCGCTCTGCGTGCGTGTCCAGCGATTGGTGGGAGAAGCCTGTGGTGGCATCAGTGGTGGTGGCAGCTCTGGTGAGTTGCCAGCCTCTATTTAGATTGTGGGAGGAGACTGGAGGTCCCTGGCTCTGAGGGAGGGATTGGGGATTGAATTAGGGCAAGGGGGCTGTGAGTGCCTGGCTGTGGGTGAGGGATTGGGTTAGAGCTGGGGGCTGGGGTCGCCTCGCTCTGGGGGAGGGATTGGGTTAGAGCAGGGGGGCTGTGAGTGCCTGGCTCTGGGTGAGGGGTGCAGAGAGGGATTGGCTTAGAGTGAGGGGTTCGGGGTGTCTGGCTCTGGGGGAGTAGGAGGGCATTGGGCCACTATCTATCTATTTATCTATCTGTCTATGGATACAAATAAATATATAACACATGGCTCTTTGCACTTTATCCACAGCTATTTTGGCTCTTAGTCCCTAACTGGCCAGCCACCCGAGTCTACACAGACATCTCTCGTACACCAGAGGGTATACATTTACTGAGAGGGAATGGGTAGGTGGTGAGGCTGTGGCCCTTCCGCTGCCTGCCACTTCCATATCAGCTGCAGAGCAGACCACGTGAAATGGAGGGGAAATTAGGGCTGCAAGATGACTGTGCATTTTGCCTCCTTCTCTTTGATTCTGAATCCTTGGAGAGGGAGTGTGCATACTATCTATTATGTCTCTGGGTGCTGCAGCTCCTAATAAATCCTAATGACAGGGTTTAAATGGCATGGTATGTTCCTGTAGAATTACAGCAGAGTCGAGCCTGTGAATGCAAGTTTCACCTTCGTTGGCTTGACATTTGAACTAAACAATCTTCCCTGCAATGTACAGAAGCTGCACTGTGAGTCGTGCAATCCCTTTCTGTCGATATCTGAGAAATTTTTGGCTCTTCACTTTGAGTTCTATAAAAATGTGTGAATGGAGTTTTAGGAAATGTTACACCATATGCACTGGATCTGTAGCCAGCCTAACAGCTTGGATGAATGTGCATTATGCCGCAATGCGAGAAACAGTGTGGAGCAATTTCAGACTCTATTGCTTATGCCTTGCAATGCCGTGAAGGTGATCCTCTTAAGGTTTTATTCTCAGGCACTTTTGTTATGTAGTCATAGCTTCATTTTTACTTGATTGCTCCATCAGAGAAGAGAGGTAAGTTATCTCAGAGGCAAACTACAAAATCATTTAAAATACATGACATCTAAATTGTGGTGTAAGTAAATTAGTTCCTTATTGTGGATTTGCAATATGGGGAAAAAATTAGAAGGTGTTTCTTATGCTGTAAGGAATGGCTAAATTCTGTACTGCTTCTTCAGAGAACTGCAGCCCAGAGAGTTAGCCTAAAATAATTCATGAAGGCAAAAGTGGGGTTACACCATCTTTGTGTCACCTAGATACTTGGTTGTGGTAGAGGCCAAAATTGGTTTAAGTGAGGACAGGTGCTAACACTTTGCTAACTTATTGTAGACTTACCTTGATGGCTATGGGTTGTTCTAGGGTCCTGTATCATCACAGCATAGAAAACTGCAGTCTTCTCCCTTCGGCTACCATCTCTGGCACAACACCAGTGTTATGAGTGCAGTATAGGAGTGCTTAAATCATTAGTCCTATGCTTCTGTGTCTTGGGGAAATTCCCTCCTGGCCATTTGTGGTTGTTTTTCGCTTATCTATGCTACTTGAATGGGAGCCAAAGTTTAATTTAAAGTTTTTAATGCAGCAGACTAAACACTAGGTGGGAAATTGTCCCATCTTGGAGTTCCTTACATTTGTGGTTGGATACAGATATTTATCTGTAATTAGAGAAGCTTTGCTTTCACCACTCTTTTTCCTCCCATAAAAATACGTGCCCCAGTGTGTGGATCTGGCTGAGAGAACTGTTTTCTAAAACACGCTTCAGAAACACCCATTCGTGGGTCAACCTGAGGTTACATTTAAAACTCCTATTAAGCCTTCCTCTGGTTCCTTCCTGAGTTTGTCATTTTAGATTGTATGCTCTTTGGAAAAGGGATTTTATGTTCTTTCTCTGTGTTGAAAGAGTGCTTAGTGTATTTATACTTATAAATAATAGCATGACACAGCTGGTTTGTGGCACGTGCCAGGCCTAAAAGGAGTTATAGACTGCTTTTCAGTTCACTTTCACATGAGCCACATGGCCCATGATACAGTCTATAACTCCTCCTCCCCAGTTCACTTTTTGGATAAGCCATTATTTCCTTCTGTTCTCTCATGTGTAGCTTTATTGCTTGAAGCAAACTCTCCCCTCTAATATCTGAGGCCTCAAGTCTCGGTGGAAAAGATATTTAATGTACAATAGAAATTTATTCCAGGGAAGAACACATATTCTATTGCATGTGTGCATGTGTGTATTCAAGTTGCCTAGTTACAATTAGACCAGGTTTCAAAAAGGTTGGCAATATGATATTGTGCTTAATTATGAAGGTATTTTCACTTGAAGTAGAATTATAAATGGAGAAAAGCAGAGGTAGAAGAAGCAGGCAGCCAAACCTACTTGGTCTATACCCTCTTTGTCATCAGTTCACTTGAGAGAGATGAAAGAATCCCTTTGCAGATATGTTGTGGATTCCCAAATGTCAGGAATTTTCAAACCAAAATTAAACCTTATGGGATATATTTTAAAGGACCATATAAAAGTGCTAAGTGCAACTGCATGAAAGTGCTAATGCACTCACATCCTATTCTGTAATCCTAGGAGTTTTCATGTACAGGATATATGATATGGTCAGTTCTTTATTTTTATCTGGTTTCTTATTTTATTAGACTTAGAACATCTTTTATTTTCTGATTTTTACTGCTTGCAATTTTTTAAAAGATATAGTAACTACTTGACTACTTAATACACATTTATGGTAGATTCACTGTGTAGTGTCAGGTGACCAGACAGGAAGTGTGATAGCTCAGGATGGAAGGGGATTATAAGTGCCTATTTAAGAAAAAGCCCCAAATACCAGGGCTGTCTCTATAAAATCAGGACATCTGGTCACCCCAAGTGAAACTCAGAAATAGTCTTCATTTTTAGAATTGATGTCTCTTGTGTCTCTTGGAAGTCACTTGATAACCAATAGGACATCTTTATGTCACGCTCCTATTTGTGAGCCCATGGATGGCTGATCAGCCCAATTCTTGAGTTGCAGGTCTTGTCACAGAAAGGGCAGATGTTGGTAGCAGTTGGAGGGGTGTGGAACAGTTTTTGCTGCTCTTTTCTCCTCCACCTCTCCTTGTCTGCACTGCAAAAGGACCTCTGAGATTGTGCCACCCCCTCACAGATTACCGCTTTCCACTGAGGACGATCTTGGGCATGGTTCTTCCAAATGTAGACACTGATGCTGCGCTTTTTCATGTGTGCCTTCAGCATATCCTTATATTGCTTACTCTGGTCCCCAAAGCTCCTCCAGCCTTCAACTCTGAACACAGAACCTGCTTGGGATGTTCTGATCAGGTGTCTAAGCCTTGTGACCAGTCCAAAAACGTTGTTGGTAAATGATAATGGCTTCAATGCTGGTCATGTTTCACTCTTCCATGACGCTAGTGTTCACGTGCCTATCTTGCAAAAAGATATTTATGATTCTCCTGAGGCAGCATTGATGATATTGTTCAATTGTCTTCAAATGACAATTTTATGTTGTCCAGGTTTCACATGAATACAGTAGCATTGGAACAACCACTGCATAGTATATAAAGACTTTTGTCTTGGCATAAACGTCCTGGTTTCCGAAGACCCTTTGTCTCAGGTGGGCAAAAGCAGAGCTTGCACAGCTCAGATGATGCTGGATTTCCATGTCAATGTCAACTTTAGCAGAAAGATTACTTCCAAGCTTTTGGAAAAACTCCACATTTTCCAACAGTTTTCTGTTGACTTCAACAGAACATACATGAGATTGTTCCATTGGCAAGGGTTGATGGAGCACCCTAGTCTTCTTGACATTCAGTATAAGGCCAAGATTCTCATATGTTTTGGTGAAGACACTTAAGATGGTCTGAAGGGCTCCAGGAGAAAGAGTAGCAACCATGTTGTCATTCACATATTGGAGCTTCTTGATCAACATTGTGGAGGTCTTGCTTTTAGCCTTCAGTTTCCTGAGAATTAAAAGCTTCCCATTCTTTCTATAGACAATCTTCACACTATCTAGAAACTTGTCATCAATGAGGTGAAGGGTCATGGTGATGAAGATTCAGAACATTGATGGAGGAGCAATGCAGCCTTGTTTGACTCCTGTTTTGACCTCACAGGGGTCACTTTGGGATCAGTTGTTGCTTATCACTGCAGCAGTCATCTTGTTGTGAAGCAGCATCAAGATGCTAACGAATTTTTTGAAGGCAACTGATCTTTGAGATGATGGGCCATAGGGTGCTATGATTGATTGAGTCAAATGCTTTGGTTGTCAATTAAACTCATGTGTAAAGGTAATATTGGAGTAAGATGATCACAAAAGACTTGATTACCTTATTTATAACACTGCTTACTCTACCACCACATACGAGGACATATCCCAAGAACCTTACACAGTGTTTAGTCAAGTTTAATTAATTCCTTACTTAGATAAACATTTACTGATTCAGAAAGATCAGTGACAAATGATAATGAACTCAAACTCACCTTGCAGTACCAGGCCGATAGCCTGTTGTTTCCTGTGGCACAAGATCCAGGTTGGCATGCTGCAGTATATGAGATTAGGAAAGCTCAGATTTTGTAACCTGAAATATTTTTTGATTTAAAAGTCAGGAACACAATCTGAAATGGATACCTCACAATATGGTGCCAGCAGTATTTACAGTTTATATGAAGAGCTAAATACAAAGCAAACCTACTGTATATTAAGTTTATTGAACCAAAATACAGTTTACACTAGATGGCTTCAAATTTGAATCATCTGCCCAAGCTGATCCACAGAAAATTACAAATCTCAGTATTCAGAACATTTTTTTTTCCTTTTAAGGTGAGCAAAATTGAACTAGAGCTCTTTACATTAAAACTTTTCTGAGGCTGGGTTGCTTGTACAGGTATAGCAGGTACAAGGAGGATTGAGAGATCATAATCTATGTGGAGAAACAATGATTTGTGGGGAGATTTTTGTTTGCTTGTTGTACCAATTCCTGATTTAATCATCACACAAGATACATCCTGAGCCATTTTGTTGCCATAGCATGAAGCTATTTTTATAAGGCTGCATTAAATTCACATTATTTTCTGCTTTTATTACATGACTCTGTGACTTTGTCACAATAAGAAGGGTGAGAATATTCAATGAGAATTTACCACACATGAAAATGTGGTGATAACCTACTGTGATAAAGCTTACTTCAGTAACAGGAAGGTGTCACTCAATGCAGTCCTGGGAAGATCTCAACATTGTAAAATGAGCAAATACTTTCCTTTTCCCCATACACCCCTAGACTATTTATATCTTTTTCCTGTCAGTGACTGTAAGAATAGTTGGAAAAAATACAAAAATAGCCAAGTCTTATAACATTCTTAGGAGTGTAATTTCACGGTCCTTTTTGGCAGCCTTATTGATCTATTCCAGCCCTCTAAATGACATTCATGTTTACCCTTTCAGGCTTTTAATCTGATTCCAACATGATTTGCCCCCTTACTTGTGAACTGGAAATATTAAATGTGTAATGCATAGGTTCTTTCATGCATGGGTTTCCTGCTGCACTACCCTATGAGGGGAGGGACCTCATACACCAACTGCCATTTTTCTGTGTGGGAGCTCTGCTACCATTCTCTTCTCTCCCTAACAGCTCCACCCTCACTTCATCTCTTCCCTCCCTCCAGCTGAATAGCTGATTGGCTAGTGGTGCTGAGCATCTCCTGTTTTGTTCCATGGTGCTCCAGCATTAGAGCACCCATGGAGCTTGAGTCCATTGTTAAGTATTTGCTAGATTTCTGTTAGATTTTATAGTGTTTTTTTCTAAACATGTGATTGCATAGTTTGTTTAAAAGTCATTGCTCTTGGACTGATAGCAGTATCTGACTTTATTATTGTGTTTGCATTCTTCCCACCTTTGTTTTCATAAACTATTATGTTTGAATAACTCATCTGGGCTGTTCTAGACCATTCTAGAATGAGATGATCTTGAAAGAGATGTCAAGATTGTGTTGTCTTTTGTTTCCGACATAGTTTTTGAGCAATTTTTGGTATCTTCTCTGTTGGTCTAGAGACTTGAGTGGATATTTGTTATAAGAAATAAAGTATAGACCAGAAACTAGCAAACATGCATTGCATAGCTGCGCAAGCAGAAGGATCCAGTGATCCTGAAAGCCTTTGTACCTGAGATATTCCTGAGCTGTAGTGCCTGTGCTTCTCCTACCCTTTGTCTGTTGGAGCTTGTAAATGCTAGTGCTATACAAATAATTGACGAGAGCTCTCCAGAAAGAACGAACTGCTCCTGGTACTGCTCCATTCTGTTAGTTGCTGCAGAAACATTGTGTATCTTGTTCCAGAGCACGTCAACCCAAAGGCTGTAAATGAGGCCACATCTTAAGTATATCTTAAGTACAATACATGTACTGAAGTTCCCATTGATTTCATTTTAAGGAAGTGCTTCCAGAATAGGGACACTTTTCCTGAAATGGAGTAGATAGAGTTGCCACTGGATACAATATAGAAGAAAAATATTTCATGTGTTCTCAGTCCCCTTTTTTCCATCCCAAGACACGCCACATACAAGCTGCGTCTACACATAAGCACCCTTTCGAAAGGGCAAAAATCGAAGTTCAGCTTTCGAAAAAGCGGCCATTGAAAGAGAGCCCCCGCCGTCATTTTTTCAGATCGGCGTTTCGATCCGCTCTTTGGAAGTGCCGCCCTGGTCTTTCAAAAGAAAGCGCCCACATGGCTCTAAGCCCTCTTTTGAAAGAAGGGAGACAGAAAACACCGTGGACGGGGTCCCATGGCCGACAAGCCCTTCCAGGGCCACAGCCAGCCTCCTCCTTTAAAGGCCCCTCCCTCCACACGAGCCTAGTGCTGCCCAGACTGTTTCTGCCCAGCAGAGCCCACTCGTGCCCATGGAAGCCCAGTGACAACTCCTGCAGGCGGACGCCCTCATTATGGACGCCCTACTGGCAGTGCTGTGCTCCCTTGCCGCAGCTGCACCCGAGCTCATCGAGTGGTTGCAAGGTCCCCCCGGGGCCATGGGGCTTCCCCCCCGGGCCACTGCTGGGCACCCCCTTGGGTGCCCTGATGCCTCTGGACCCACCCCAGCAGCACCGACTGGTGGGAGCATGTGGTGCTACGGGAGTGGGGTGAGGAAAGGTGGCTGCAGAACTTCTGCATGTTGAGGCAGACCTTCAAGGAGATCTGCCACTGGCTCGCCCCTGCACTCCGACACCAGGACACCTGCATGCAGCCAGCCCTCACCCTGGACAAATGGGTCGCTATCGCCATCTGGAAGCTGGCCACCCTGGACTCCTACCGCTCTGTGGGACAGCAGTTCGGGGTGGGCAAGGCCATCATTGGCGCTGTCCTTAGGGAGGTAAGGTGGGGCCGGGGGGTGGGGAGGCTGGGGCAAGGGGAACCCTCCCTGCAAGGGGCCAGATGGGAGGGTGGCGGGTGCTGCATGGGCCAGGGGCTGGATCGGAGGGGGGCAGAATGGGCCTGAGGTGAGGGGCGACGGTCACCACACCCGCACTAGAGCATGTGTCCCCCTTCCCCCTCTGCAGGTCGTCAGGGCCATCAACATAATGATGCTTCATAGGGTTGTCTGCCTGGGGGATGTGGACAACACGGTCGCCGGCTTCCTGGACCTGGGCTTCCCAAACTGCATCGGCGCTTTGGATGGCACGCACATCCCCATCCGCGCCCCGCCACACAGCGCCGGCCAGTACATCAACTGGAAGGACTACCATTTGGTGGTGCTCCAGGCGCTGGTGGATGCGAGGGGACAGTTCACCAACCTCTATGTGGGCTGGGCTGGGCTGGGCTGGCTGCACCCACGATGCCCGGGTCTTCCGGAACTCCGCCCTCTGCCTCTGCATGGGGGCTGGCACATTTGTCCCCCAGAGGGAAATCCCAGTGAGTGGTTGAGGACGTCACCTTGCCGCTCTGCATGGTGACAGATGCGGCGTACCCCCTGCAGCCATGCATCATGAGGCTCTACACGGGACACCTTGACCCCACCCGGGAGGCATTCAATGAGCGCCTCAACCATGCCTGCAACATGGTGGAGCGGGCCTTTGGGCACCTAAAGGAGCAGTGGAGGTGCCTCCTCACACGCCTGGAGGTCAGGGTTCCCAACGTGTCCCAGGTGGTGGGCGCCTGTTGCGTCCTCCACAACATTGTGGAGGGAAATGGGGGCGCCTATGTCCCTGGGCGGGACCCTCTGGACGCTGCTTTCTATGAGCAACCGAGCACCACCCCCATCCGCCAGGCCCACCAGGATGGCCAACGCATCCAGGAGGCCCTCAGGCAGGCTTTGCCGACAGCCGCCTCTGATCCGCACGCACGCCCACATCCCACAGACTTCCGTCATCCACCATCCCTGCCACCCCCATCTCCACCACCACCAGCACCGCACCCGCACATCCACCACCCACCATCCACCAAGGAACACAGCATGGGGTGGTGAACAATAAACAAACTTTATGTCAAATTGGGTGTTGGCAAATATGTACGGGGGAATGTAACTTGGAGTGAAGCATCTAACCTGGAAGGGGAAGGGGGGAACCTAGCTTGGAGGGGGGAGGGGGACATGTAACCTGGAGGGGGCACTCATTCTGGGGCAGGGGTGGTGGGCCACGAGCCCTTTCGGCCTCTGGAGCCCCCGCTCCCCCAGGTGCAGGGTCCCTGGTGGGGTGGGGGGGAAGGTACTCGTGGCACCGGCAAGTAGTGGCAGCGGGTGAGCCTGGTGTCAGCGGTGGGGGCAGGCTCAGGGGGGTGGTGGGGGCAGGTCCAGCAGGGGGAGTCACCTGGGGGGCCAGGACGCGGGCCATAGTGACTGTGTGCTCCCGGATGGCCTGGCCAATGCCCTGGAGAGTGTCCAGCATCCTGTCGCAGGCTGCTCTCCGCCAGTCCATGTCGGCCCGGGCTAGCTGGAGGTGCTCCTCAGCCACCTCAGCCTGACGCTGGGTGGCTGCGTCTTCCCCATGACTCCAGGGGGCCCTCCAGCCATGGCCCCGATGGCGCCCTGCCTGGGGTGACATCCAGACAGCTGCAGCTGGTGGGCTGTCCGTTACGAGGGATGGTGCAGGGCTCTCCCGGCCCCCGGATGGTGCGGCTGTGTGGAGAGGAGGAGAGCACGTCAGTAGTATGCCCTGAATGGAGGGGACCCACCTGTGGTGTACCTGTCCGAGCCCAGCCCATGGGGCCCCTCCCGCACAAAGCACACTGACCCCCCAGGGAGCACCGACCTGTCTCCCACCCTCCCCCGAGACTGGGCATCCCAGCCTGGTTGTGATTCCAGGGGGTCTATCCTGCAGGTGGCCCTTCCCAGCCTGCGGTATGTGGGCCCTGGGCGCTGTCGGGCACCGACCAGCTGCCACCCCTGTGTGACTTATGGCGCTGTCCACTAAAGGCGGGTGCTGGGCGTGGCTGATGTGCCACTGCAGGGTGCTGCATCCCATGTGGGGTATAGTCTGTGTACGGCCCGGGACCACCGGTCCCATGTGCGGGTGTCTAGCTGTTGCGTCGCCCCCACCCTTGGAGTAGGTGTGCACCCCTCTCTGTACGTACCAGAGGGTCCCCTGGCGACGTCCGGAGATGTCCGGCCCTCGGTCGCCTGGCTGGAGGAGTGGGAGGGGATGAGGATGGTCAGCTCCATCCTCCTTGCTCGACCACTTGGTGGTCCCCTCGCCCTCCGGGGTTCCCAATCCGGGCTGCTTCTCCGCCTCTGCCGGCTGCAGCTCCTCCCCGGAGGTGTCCAGGAAGGCCGCGGGGCAGGACCTCTCCTGGGGACCCAGGATGCTCCAGAGCTCCTGGTAGAAGGGGCAGGTCACTGGACCTGCCCTGGAGTGTCTAGCCTGGTCCCTGGCCCTGGCATATCCCTGTCAGAGCTCTTTTACTTTGGCGGGTACCTGGTCTGGGGTATGCTCTGGGTGGCCCCTGGTGCACAGGCCTGTTGCCAGGTGGCCAAAGGTTGTGGCATTGCGCCGCTTGACGCCCATGTGGCGCAGGACCTCCTCGTCCTGCCAGAGGCTGCGGAGGTCCCGGAGCTCCCGCTCTGTCCAGGAGGGGGCTCGTTTTTTTTTCTCCCCCTGGAAGCCCTGGGAGGCTGGAGAGGGCTCGGAGGAGGTGCCGTGGGGCTCGCGGGGAGTCTGGCTGCTGGCCATGGCTGGAGCGTGCGGCTGGAGCTCCTGGCCACACTGCTCCTAGCATGCTCTCAGCTTCCTGCCATGGGTTTTCTGTGTGTGTGTGGCTTTAAAGCAGCCGAACGCCAGGACCATGGAGTCCCGCTGCTGCCGGCTGAAGCGGCCCCGCGCTCCAGCTGATTGGCGCCATGGCGGAACTGTATTTCGAAAGAGTGGGCGGTGGAGCGTCTACATGTGTACTCTTTCGATTTATTATTTCGAAAGGGCAAGATCTTCCTGATACGGGATCGGGGTTCAGATTTCGATTTCCAAGACCCATACTTTTGATTTTCTTTCAAAAGATGGGTTTATGTGTGTAGACGCTCCTCCTGCTCTTTCGAAAAACGCCTCTTTTTTCGAAGTTTTCTGCATGTGTAGACGCACCTACAGAGAAATAGTTAGAATATAGCCAACTCTTACATATCCTTGTTATTTATAAATAATGTAGAACAGTTTTGCCACTGACTTCAAAAGGGCTAGGATTTCACTTTCTGTCTGATCTAACGAAGGACACTTAACCTGTGATTTATAATTAACTTATGCCAAATGTCATAAAAATTTCTAAAAACAGAAAACAGGTTTCTAAAAGTCATACGGACATATTGAATCCATCATATTTCTGTGTTGTTTGCAGGCAGTTTCCTTCTTAAGAAGTGGAAGCCATTTTCTACTGAGAAAACAAAAGTTTATTTTTTTTCAAATAATATTTAATTTCCTTATCTAATTGTTTTGGCATAAACAAGACACAGAGGCTTTTGCTTTCTGAAAAACTCCTAACAATTTTAGTTTTACATCAATTATAGTAGCTTTGAAAGGAAATAATGCATCTGCAGATGGTGCTGAATTGCACGAAATTAATTACTACATGTGCAAGTTCTCAGTAATTAATTCCATTGAGGCCCGTAAAATCCATTGTGAGCTGAATTACATGGCTTTTAGTCTTTTCTTTTCTCCATGAAAATTGCTTTATCATATTTTAAACCAAGTTAAAGTGACAAGGAAAATATTCTAAGGTCATTCTGGAAAACGCATTAGGTTTCTTTGTCATACCCGGGGATAAAGAAATCAAGCTTTTATTATGGTGAGTTACTACAGTGTCCCCACACTTCTCAATTTGGTTCTGAAAAATCATTATCTGCTGTTGTAGTGAGAGAGTTAAGGCTGGAAGAGCCACTGTTCTCTCCTTTCACGTGTTATAATATATTAACTGCAAAGCTGTTATCATTAACTAGTGTTTTGTCTCATGAGTAAGCATTACTTTTGTTATGTTTTTCACAGATAGCCTATTCAACTATAATCACTGTTCTTGTCTGATGAGTCCAAACAGAGCAACTGGAATTTTCAGGCCTGTGTTTGGCTGAGTTATGGGTATTGCATGAGGAACGGGGTAAAATGAGTTGTATTGAGAAGACTCTGTTAAATATCTGTAAAATTGAAAAAGCATTTTCGGCCAAATCCTGTTACCAAAATCAGGGACCTTAAATCAACTCCACGGGAACTGCCCAGTTTTGGTCTTTGGCTTCAAGGCAACTAACACACAGCTGCAAACACATGCATAGTCTGACAGGAAACGAGATTTCTAGCAGTGGAATATAATGGGGATCAGAGGAGATGAGGCCAGAACATGATCCCTAGCTGGTGAAATAGATCCAAGAGGTAACACTAACTTAAGTTAAGAACAGGTTTTATCATTTGCTTGAAGGTGTGATGTGTGGAAAAAGGCCTGATGTAAAAACCTGGTTCATGGCCATGGCTTTCAATGGCATCAAGACCGTTATCAGGTTTTTTAACAGTGGCAGCTTATTGGGATTTCAAAAAATAAAGCATCTGTCTATTTCACAAAATTAACAAAATTGTTGGTACTATTCTGAATTGAAGAACTGAAATAAGTAGTTCATTTGCAACAGTGAAAGTAATTAACCATTAGGATAGTTCATGAAGGGGTGTGGTAAATTCTCCAGCAGTTGGAGTCTTTTAGTGAAAGGGTGTTAGACTCTGTCTCTTATCCTGTAACCTTGGGAGGCTAGAATAGTCTAAGTTAAATGAGGAGCTGACCAGAATATGAGCCACATCCTGCAGTCCTTGTGCAAGATCTGTTAAGGGCACTGGGAGTCTGGGCTGCATAAGCACAACTAAGTAGGCTCTTGGTTTGTTGCATACAAGCTTTATGGTGCTTATTTGACCCAAAAGAATCCTTTGAGCCTTTTGAGATTCAGCCACCTCCCAGTTAAGAGATTTGTGTATTGTGTGATAAAAATAAAATAAGGCAGCAACAGAAACCTTGTTAATTGAGCAATAATGTTTTCAGTGCATTTGCTAGGCTTTTATTGGGCTGTTTAATGATTGAATTTCCTGTAAATCAGAACATTTGGGATCAATATGTAGCAAAAGAATGGATGGTGTTATTGGAAAACCACTAGCCTAAACAATTGTTCTCTGTAACAGCTTTACTTGAAGCCCAGGCCTTGTCTCAGACCACACTCCTTTCTGTATTTCTGCAAATCAGCTGGGACTAGGTCCCAGTCTTCCAGGTGGCACAATAGCTCAGTGATTACAGCACTGGCCTTGTAAACCAAGGGTTGTGAGTCCAATCCCTTTTGGGGACTCAAATGTCATTCTAGGTGATCATCCCCTTTATAAGGTGGAGGGATAGCTCAGTGGCTTGAGCATTGTCCTGCTAAACCTGGAGCTTTGAGCTCAATCCTTGAGCGGGGTATGGGGCAAAGAGGTTAAAAAAGTCTGTCAGAGATGGTGATAGGTGCTGCTGTGAGGGTGGGGTGCTGGACTTGATGACCTCTGAAGGTCCCTTCCAGCTCTATGAGATAGTTATATTGCCATATTACAAAACTTCTAGTGTCACAATAGGTGAGATGTAATAAAAACAAGGATTCAGAGATTCTGTCTTCATATGTAGCAGCAACGAAGGGTCCTGTGGCACCTTATAGACTAACAGAAAACTTTTCTGTTAGTCTATAAGGTGCCACAGGACCCTTCATTGCTGCTACAGATCCAGACTAACACGGCTACCCCTCTGATACTTGTCTTCATATGCTGTCCCAATACCATACTAAAGTATCAGACCATGAATAAAACTGTCAGTCTTTCCCCCTTTCTTCACTAATATGGGTTGATACCTCAAGTCCAGCATTCCAATACTGTAGATGGAAAGTAACCAGAATAAGACAAGAATAGCATTTTCTGTGCCTCAGGCACTCAGGATGTATGACTCACTGGCCTTTGTACTTTTGCAGAGGTAGGATATGTGGGCATTCTTTACCCTTTCGTACCAGGCAGCCAGTGGATAAAAGCCAAGGAAAGCATGATCTAGTTTCTAATCAGTGGACAGGTTAGTTCATGAACTCAGTTGGCCATGAAGAGAAAGCAATTTTTACTTCTATAATCCCAAAGTAGTGCTTATGACAACAGACAGTATATTGATTCAAGTCTGAGATTTTCTCTGTACATCAAATACAGATCATGCCTGAATCACATCTAGTCTTTCTTGGCTGAATTAAAGAATAAATAATGATGTGGATACTGTAGATTACAATATTTTTATAAGATCTACTATTTTAATAATCTATCATGGAATACAGTTTAGATATTTGGAGTTCATGAAAACTTTCAGCTCTAAATTGTCTGTCTAGCTGATACAGGATGAGTTTTCTGATCAATACAATAAGATGTGCATTTTACTTTCATTACACTAAGCACATATCATTAGAGAATATTGTCTCTGAGCATCAGGCAGTATAATACATACTTTTATATTTAAAGGGTTAAGTCAAGATTTGTCTGTTAATTATTAATGTGTCCTAATATTCTTAACAGTAAAAATAAATTGTAGGAATTATTTGGAAGTCTGGTAAGCTTTCCATGTCAGTCAGTTTACTTAAACCTTTAAAGAAAGTACGTAAGATATGGAATGGATAGGTAGGAGCTCTGAATTTTATTTGTGGGTCTGCAGTTTCTTGCTGTTTGACCTTGGGCTGGTTATTTAACTTTCCTGTGCTTCAGTTTTCACATTTGTAAATAGTCGATACTGTTATGTACCTCGTGGTCTTATTTGGGATAGCTAGAATTTGAAAAGTGCTTTGAGACCCACAGATGAAATCTGTGATAGTGTTTTGCATTGCTATCTCCTATTATCTGCCTAATCTGTTTTAGCAGAATCCTGAAGATGCAAGAGAGGAATGGAGGCAGATACATATCTGTGTAACAAGTATTCTGCTCTCTTGAGAGCAAGTTAACATTCTTTCCCGAGAAGACTGATCTGCTCATAGATTAGATAATCAAACACAGATACATATTACGCCGACAAGGTGTTTTAAAGGAGAACCTTGGCTAAGAATAAAGATGCATCTTGGTCAGCCTACAAACATCAGACTGGAATGTGGAGGGACTGATAAAGTTGAGGATTAAAAGTAATGGGATTTTTAAAAATAATAATAAGAAAAATAAAATGGGCCACATTCTGATCTCAGTTATGCTGGAATAGCTGCACTGGCCAGCACAGGAAGAAAGCATATTTCACAGATAAATTCTCTGGATTTACACCACTGTACCTGAAGTGAGATTCCTGCTCTTACAGGAGCAGCTACTTGGATTCTTTCCTTGAGACAGAGCTAATGCTTTCCACGATAAAGCCACAGATTAACGTGGCTACCCTCTGAGACTATAAGGCCACAGCTAGTCTTTTGCCAAAAGTTAATAGTTTCCTGCGGGTGAAAGCCAGCAGTATAAACTAACATCCAAACAAAACATTTAAAAATATTATCATAAAACTACTCTCATCCATTTCCTTTGAGCAACCTTTTCCAGGCTTCTCTGATAGTGAGAGAAGCCAGAATTTTCTGACGCTTTGATGTGTGTTTTATTGTGCCAGAAACTGTGTATCTGAGCCCCTCAAAAACAAAAATAACAAGTTGCTTAGTCTCTGATATGGGCAAACTCTTTCTGTGTTTTCATCATGACGCGCTCAGCTGAAGAGTTATTTCTTTCTAGGGACAAGATTCGGTACATTTCTGGCAATTCTTATTTGCTCCCATGGTGCATGGTCCTGTCCACTATTTGAGGAATTTCTTCCACTGAAGCCTGAGTAAGGATCACTGGAGCAAGGTCAAAGCTGTTAATCAGACCCCTGGAGTTGTGAATGACTTTTAGGTGTTTTTGTAGCAACATGATGGATTTAATGTGTTCTGTCTTTGTTTTCTACACAATACCAAGAATAGTAACAGAGAGGGAGCCATGCTAGTCTATATACCAT
The DNA here is from genome assembly GCF_033958435.1 of Carettochelys insculpta. Taxonomy (NCBI): domain Eukaryota; kingdom Metazoa; phylum Chordata; order Testudines; family Carettochelyidae; genus Carettochelys; species Carettochelys insculpta. Next base: position 160,850,411 of record NC_134139.1, on the reverse strand, counting down.
CAAAACAAAAAAGCAGTCAAGTAGCACTTTAAAGACTAACAAAATAATGTATTAGGTGAGCTTTTGTGGGACAGACCCACTTCTTCGTGAGTCTGTTCTGGTCTGGCTATGGTCTGAAGAAGTGGGTCTGTCCCACGAAAGCTCATCTAATACATTATGTTGTTAGTCTTTAAAGTGCTACTTGACTGCTTTTTTGTTTTAATACTGGGAATGTGAAGAAACTACACATGAATACTGCCAAGTTCTCATTAACCATGTTTACTAATGATATAAGGACACATGAGGCATTGAAGCACATATATATTGCTTCTCTGTTAGAGTCTGGGGGTTTCTGCAATCGAACACAGGAAGGACCAATAAAAGCTTCCCAAATATTTAAAAAGGATGTTACAGGTAGCAAAATAAAAAACTAAAAAAATCAATGTAGGCTATTTGTGTTAGGCCTTATTGCACAGCAGTGAAATGTGCTTTATCATGGTAGCCAAGGCTCCTGTTTTAATCTTCTGGCTCTTTGAACGTATAGGATATCAGACATGTATCTGCACATAACTTTATTTTTTCTTGTTAGAGTAGTGTTTAGAGGCCTGCTACAGCTTAAATCTTCATAAACAGATGTTTAATGGCCTGGTACTCTCCACTTCTGTTCCTGAAATGATCTCCTAGGACTCAGGCAGGACATGAACCCTGTTCAGAGGGACAATTTCTGTCACCACACAGGTGTGAGAAGCAATGAAGGAGGCTAGAAGTTTCATGTTGCCTCCTGCCTCTTGTAAGTTTATACTGCACCCAAAAGTAGTACCAGTTCTCTCTATACTCTGGGGACTGCAGGGATTGTTGCTATTACTGGGCTGTTTTTATACAAGACCATTTGTCCTTGTCTCCATCCCCCAAGTTGCCCAGGCTCCATAAGTTCTGTCAAGTATCATATATTAGATCTATGCAAGTGAAATATGTCTAAAGTCTTTGTAGTTGCCCAGAATGCTCATGAACTAAATCTTTTTGGCTTTCAATTGCAATAGGCTATTGGGGAGTGACTTTGAGATGACTGGTGGGGAGCTGTGGAGAGAATGTGTAGAAGAGAAAATCTATTCATTCTGTTTTCCTAGGATACGTACAGTTGGGAGAGGGACAGCCCTTTTAGGGGAGACTGCTCTCAGAAGGTGACGAGAAAGAGTGCATAGGGATAATGGGAAACATAGTGATGGGGATGACCAAGCATGTGGACAACAGGGGCCAAAGATCAATGGGAGAGGGCAGACGTAATGTTACGTACATAAGTGCATGAACTGTCTTTGCCATGAAGATACACACATAGATACAGACACCTGTGTGGCCATAAGTACTAATAAAAAAGTTGTAAGTATAAGTGGTAATGCACCATTACACAACTGTGTATAACTTTAACTACACCTTGGTACACATGCATTTTTAAATTAATGTAGAATGGCAAGTACAGTACTTTCATTTCCCCTTTTTCTGCAATTATCTAGTCAATATAACAAGAAGTCCTGTGGCACCTTATAGACTAAAAGAGATTTTGGATCAGAAGCTTTTGTGGGCAAAGACTCTTTTTGTCAGATGCATGACTGGGGGTTCCCCGAGGCATGGGGAGCCAGGAACAGGGTGGCAGCCAAGCCAGTGCTTCTCCTGGCTCCCCCGAGCTGGGAACTGGGTAACAGCCACGCCAGTGTGTGCACCCAGCTTCCCCATGCCTTTGGAAGCCAGGAAGAAGGCAGCAGCCAAGCCAGTCGGGCTCCCAACCCCCCCTGGGAGAGCCTGGAAGCAGCCACGCTGGTCTGGCTCTCAGCTTCCCTGAGATGCAGGGAGCTAGGAGCCTGGTGGCAGCGATGCCAGTTCTGATCCTGGCTCTCCCCAGGGGAGCCAGGCGACAGGCACACTGGTCCAGCAAGGAACTGGGAGCCAGGAAGCAGCCATGCCAGTGTGCTCCGAGCTTCCCCAAGCCATGGGGAGCCAGGAGCCAGGTAGCAGCAACACCGATACAGCTCGCTGCTCCCCCAGGCAGCCAGGTGGCAGCCATGTTAGTCTGGCTCTCAGCTCCCCAAGCTGTGGGGAGCCAGGCAGCAGCCGTGTGGGTGTGCTTCCGACTTCTCCAAATACGGGGCAATAAGCCCCTTTTAAAAAATAAATCAGGACACCTTTCTGGTACCCAAAATATGGATCTATCTTGGCAGAAACAGGAGGGATGATCACCCTACTCATGCTAATCCATGCAGTTAGTTACCTGTGGGGCTTACAAAATTGGAGGTCTTTCTTCAAAGCCATGCTGATCACTTATTGTTCAACCAAGGAATAACTGCTGCCAATAGTCTGTCAGAGATCTATAGTATAACTTTAGGGCCCGATCTTGCTATTTCTGATCTGCCTGAGCTTCATCAAAGGAAATTTGATTCTCAACAATGAGATCTCCAGCTCCAGTCTGGATCACTTTGGCATTAGACATGGTTTGTCTATATGGGACTATAAGCTGATAAAGTAATTCTGGGGAGAAAAATAACTCTTTGTATATGTAAAACTCTGCTATGCAACTGTTCTAATAATTTTATTCATGCCTGTCTGTAAAATGATAATTTGATCAATATGCTCGCTTTTTCCTTTTTTAAATAAATCTTAGTTTAGTTAATAAGAATTGCCTATAAGCATGTATTTGGATATGAAATATTCATTGAACTGGTGGGTAATGTGTCCAGTTCTTTAGAAATGGTATAATTTTATACATGATGAACAAGATCCTCAGTAATCCTCATCATATTAGGTTTGGCTGTCTGAATGGGAGCTCAAGGCTGAGTACTTTAAAGGAGCTGTCTTCTAGGTAACCAGGAAGGTATTGTAGAAGTTGTTTTGTAATTGGCTTGGAGAACTGAATGATAAGAATAACAACCTGTTTTGAAGATCATCTCCCACATTCATTGCAGTTTGTGCTACTTGTGCAATCTCATGTGTCTCCTCCTAGGACCCCAGTCACAGCTACTGCTGGAGGTGTGTACGGTATTTATAGCGGTATTATTTGAAAGTTGCACTGGTCATTACAACAGTAATTCTGTAGATGTGGACATTGGAGACAATAGTAGATATAAACTTCAGAACCACGCAGTTGGTGCAAAGGAGACGTGATTAGCTCATGTCATTTTAGTTTTGGGTTCCTCAAGTGTGGGAAAGCATACAGATCCTACCTCACTACCCCTTCAACCCTGCAGCCCAGGGCAGCTTATCAAAGATCCATGTGTTCTGGGATGTGAAGGCCATTTTGAATATGTGGCAGAGAAGGAAGCAGATGTAATCAGAGACTCCTGTTTTATTCAGATGGCAGGTGGACCTGTTTTGGACTGTTTGTGACAGACACATCTTATAGCAGCTCTTTGACTAGTCTAACTTGCACTCAGAGTTGAGACCAGGACTGGTGCCATGCATAGAATCAAGGAAATTTAGCAAGTCCTGAACAGCCTCCTATATCAACCAAAGATCAGACCTCTAGGCCTCTATTGTGACAGTGACTAATGCCAGGCACTACAATGGGAATGAATGAATGCTTCAAAGGGAACAGATCTCTGCTACAACCTACAGAATCAAGAGGAAGGAGAGATTCTGGCTCATAATGTTCCACCAATAACTTTCTCTGTAGCTGGGGCTAAAGTTAAAGGCAGTATTCATTCTGAGTTAAAAAACAGTATTTTCATTCATTTTCAAGAGTCCTGAACAGGTAACGCCTCAAAACAGTACTACATCTGGGAATTCAGTAACAGGGTAGATAAAATGGAGATTCCCCTGTCTGCCAACATTGCTAAAAAAATGGGTTTGCCCCTTTCAAAAAAGAGAGCAGAAAACTGCTGTGATGGCCTCTGTATATTTCCTCCCCAGTCTCCCATCATCACTTCCATGAGATCTAGACAGTGTTTCAGTGAGGTCCGTCCTCTCAAATCCTTGTCTTTGTCCTGAAAGTAAACCTACTGTGGTTTGAAGAGAAGATAACACAGGGATGAGTCTCTTCAGTGTTGTATTTTTGACATTGCCTTTCAGCACATCTCAGTCCTCATCCCCCGCACCATCCTCCCATAGTTGGTGAATGGAAGGGATGTTAGGCATCTTTCCAGAACCCATTAGGCAGAGGGCAACTGTTCAAAATCACCAGCTGCGAGCTCTCTGAGAGAACATGACAGTTTGACCATTGTAGAGTGCTTTTTCGGTCCACCCACCAAGTTCTGCAGATGCAATAATTCGGCGCTGCTCTGGTATTACTCCAGCCATAACTCTCCCATACGATCATTATGCATGCAGTGACTTAGAAATCAGCTCCTGTGGCTGTGTTTGATATTCAGTTGCTGAGCTATGGCACTCACTTTCATTACCCACAGCAGGTTGTTTTGGAAATATGGCCTATCAAGCTATAAATTACGTAACAACTGTTGTAGATGTATGAAACGACAATGCAGGATGTTTTAAATTAAAATAAGTTTATATTCCCTTTAGCTAAATTAAAATATGAATGCATTTCACTGCATCACAGTCTTTGGCTGACTGAAAGATTAAAATGGGAACACATTATTGCATACGATATGATTTAGGAGCCATATGCAACTGTCACTTTGACAGATGTATTTTTCTGGGGTATTTTAAGTCTAATTTCTTTGAAAAAGTGAAGATCCAAATCCACTTGTGAGTTCTCCAGTTTCTCCTGTGTGACTCACAGGTTTTGTTTACTGCAAGATAGGATTTTGAGCAGTGTTCCCTATGTGGATAGTTCAGAGATGCCAGCCTTAAAGCTTGTGATTGAGATTTTGGCCAATGATTATAAATATGTCTGCTGGATGTGTAGCACAGCATTCTTTGTTCCCCAGCTTTACCAACAAAACTGTCCTCTAAACAACTGTGTCCACCACCAGGCTACCCCTGCAAGTTAAATTCAAAGTGAAATAAATTCATAAATAAAAATAAATTGCCTACATATCCAGAACTATTGTTTATCCCCAGGCTCCAAAAACTTTATGTGCTGTTTTCTTTCTCATTTCCTTCCTTCTAGGAATAAGTGTTGGTATAATCAAATTCCTCAAAGACATGGGCAAAAGTATTCAGTCACTACAGCCTGTCCTTGGAGCCAGCCAACTCAAGAAAATCTCAGTACATGATAATCACTAAGTAATTCACTGGTACTTAATTCCTTCATATCCAGTGTCTCCACCTTCAAACTCCAACTCAGTTTGCTGCTTGGAAAGAGCATTACCTGATGTATTATCATGTTTCTTAACAGTGCTTCCTGTCACAGCTGATGATTTGTTTCAAATGAGTAAAGCTGAGGAACTAAGAACTCTAATGGATGATGGTGAACTGGAATGACATCACAAAACCCATGGATCTGGATGCAAGCTGTGTCATCCTGCCACACAGAAGAATTAGGGCACGAGACTAACATTCTTCTGCAAAAGAAGTGTCTAAGGATCAATTAGCCAATGCAGCATCAAAGTAATGCCTTGTGTTTCTGAGAACCTGTGCTGGAAATAAAGGAGTGGCTCCATTTCAACCAAGAAACGGAGTCATGAATTTCAGGGAAAAGATGGGAAATCAAAGGAGGAAAGGGAATAAGAAAACGTTTTATACATTTAACCAGGAACAAAGAAACACTAATATTCTCTTTCAAAACAAAAACGCAGTCCAGTAGCACTTTCAAGACTAACAAAATAATGTATTAGGTGGTGAGCTTTCGGTGGACAGACCCACTTCTTCAGATTTGTAGAAGTAGATCTGCCCCATGAAAGCTCATCACCTAATAAATTATTTTGTTAGTCTTTAATGTGCTACTGGACTGCTTTTTTGTTTTGATAGTACATAGATTAGCACAGCTGTCTCTCTGTTACTAATGTTCTCCTTAATACTCCAAGGCAGGAGATGAAATCAGTGAGCTGTAAATTGTCTTTTTAATGCAGATCTTTAACAAGAAAAAATAAATGAGTTTGGATATAGCTGATTATCTATAGGAATTAGTTACAGAGAGGTAGCCATGTTCATCTGTGTCTTAAAACAAAATGCAATCTTGTAGAACTTTAAGGGCTAACAAAATAATTTATTAGGTGATGAAATTTCATGGGGCAGATCCACTTCTTCAAATCAGAAGAAGTGGGTCTGCCTCTCAAAGCTCATCACTTAATAAATTATTTTGAAGTCTCTAAAGTGCTACAGGACTGCTTTTTTTGTTTTCTTTAGGACTTAGGCTAAATCAGATATTTGGGGATTATTTTAGAAAAGTAAATCCAACTGCTTTGAAATGAATTTGCTTGCTGGAGCACATGAGACTTAAGGTAAAATCCCACCAGCCTCTGCCAACAGGATCCAACCAGCTATTTACTCCTGCCCCTGAACTCGCCATACCTTATTTTGATTGTCTTCTGTAAGCCTACTTATACGCTCGGCAGGATGCTTCATAGTCCCTAGTTCTGTATATACTTGCTGAGATACTACTAGCTACAGTGAAAAAGTTAAAACCCCTGCTTTCAATTCAGAGCTTTTTCCAGTTAGTATGGGTATTTTCCCCACTCATGCAGCTCTTGGAGGTGGAAGTGAGTCTGCCAGCTTTCTCCTGTGAAATATTCTCACACATCTGGGGTGCTTTTGTCCATGCAGCCTCAATGATGGGCACCGATATAAGAACCTGGATAGACAAAATGATGCACAAGAAGATTCTCCAGGAGGTGGGAACAGTTACAATTTGATGAGCTGTGACATGGGGCAACTGTGACTATGTGGCAACTCTGCTCCAGGAAGTAGCTGAAGGGAGAGGTAGGCCCCTGTTTCCCACAGAGAACTGCAATATAAAATTGAGGGTTGCTGCTAGCTTAACTTCTCTTTGGGATACTTTGATTATCTCATTCTGCAGGGAAGTCAGAAATTTTCCACAGGTTTTATCAACTAGAGGGACATGGGTCCAGTTCATATGCAGCAGGATGGACCTTTCTCGGTGCCTTTAAAGTTAGGAAGACTATCAGCATTTCTTCCTCCTGCTATGTCTTTGCATTAAAAAGAGCAGCCACACTAACTGTGTTGTCAGTAGCTGTTGGAAAAGAATAATCCTTCAGGGTGCTGAACTCAACATGTCACTTAATACCTGATTTTTATAAGTACTTATACGTCTAGGGTAGTTGGATTTCCAAGCGCACCTAAGCATCAAACCAATGGGAGTTAGGTGCCTAAATACCTTTGAGGATCTTGGCTCAGGAGCCTATGAAAGTCCCACGAGGTTCTTACTGCATCTTTAGGCATCTAAATACCTTTAAAAAATCTGTCCATAGGGGAATTACAGGGATCTGACATCATAAGGAGTGTGATAGGTGGAAAGGTATAAATGGAAAACTTATGAATGGGCCATGTCTTCTTTCTTTCTTTGCTCAGCTGTCTAGCAAACTGCCCACTGTTCTTTACCCTAATAATAGAGAGGTAGCCGTGTTAGTCTGTACTCGAACAAAACAAAACAGCAGAAATGTAGCACATTAAAGACTAGCAAAATGGTTTATTCGGTGATGAGTTTTCATGGGACAGACTCACTTCATCAGATCAATCTCATTTCCAGTAGACTGATATTTAAAAGTACAGAGGACCAAAAAAAAACCAAGTGCAATAACAACTGACAAATCAAACACATAGGAGGGGAATCAAGGGTGGGGGGATGTTAATTGTCCTGCCTGAGACAATTATGAGCATCAAAGGAAGGGAATCAGTCCATGCAATGTGTGAGTTAATTGATATCTCTGTTCATACCACGTGTTAATGTATTGAATCTGAACATGAATCCCAACTCACAAATTTTCTGCTCTAGTCTGTTTCTAAATTATTTATGCTCCAGGACACAAATTCTCAGGTCTTTAACAGAATGGCCCACTCCATTGAAGTGTTACTGACCGACTTATGTTTATTGAGGTTCCTGATGTCTGCTCTATGTCCGTTTTTTGTTCTTGTTTCTTACCCTGTTTTTTGTTCTTGTTTCTTACCCTGTTTGCTCAGTGGATTCTACACTACCTTCAGGTATCAAGGGCTTTAAATATAAGTCGGCTCCATAACAATGCACTTCTATTTTCACAGGTTTCGAAGGAGCAGAGTGGTAAGGAATATCTTTGATGGAGAGCATTAAATTCAGGAAAGCAAACTAATGACTTTTGTTCAAGGATACCTGCTCCCCGTTCTTTGTTGCAAATGTACTGAAGTCAACAAAACAGTCTTTCTGACTTGTTTTTGTTTATTTTACACAGAATGCCTGCTGAGCTAAAATAGTTGCCTTTTCCTTTGTAATGAAACAATGTTCATCTTTGCATTAGGACCTGCTCTTTAAATTTGTTTTACTGTTTTCTGGAGGATAGATTCCCAACAGTCTCTGAATGCAGAAGTAAATGCATCTTAACAAAGGCCATGGGCAGTTTGCCTGTGGCACTCATTTTAATACCAACTTTCTGCAGCATTGCACAGTGTGCTTAATGATCCTTGAAAATTTCACTATTCTGTCTAATTAGTCTCTCTCCTGGGAGGAAGTGGCAGCAGTGGGAAAAACTGTACATCTTGTAGTTCTTGTGTATCTTTGGCCGTACTATTGATTGAGTCCGTTGCAGTAACAGAAGACAGGACTGACATGAAAAAAAGATTTTTGTGTTAAAGAATGGATGGTCAGTTGATATTAAATTTGTTTCCGGTAACCTTCTCCCTTCCTGCTACTAACACATTGCTATTCTGCTCTGATCATTAATATAAATGATTCTTTTTTTTAACTGATGAAAGCTAGTCCTGCAACGCAATGTTTCAATTCACATTCTTTGGAGTTTTATCTCCACTCTCCCCCAGAATGATGTCACTTCCCTTTCTTTAAAAAAAGAAGCTAATCACCTTGTTCATGTGTTTTGTGACTCTGTAATCGCCATGAAAACCTATGCAGTTGTGCTTTTGGAAATGAACATTATTGTCTGATCAGTAGTACAGCATGTACTGTACTTAGGAATGGGAATTTCACAGAGGCATCCTTGTACCTGTTAGTAGGCTTATCCTAGGACCAATCCTACACCATTGAAGTCAATAGTAGTTTTCTCATTGATTTTAATGGGAACAGAAGCAGTTCCTTTGTGAGTGAAGTAATTGTAATGATAATCACTTGAGGATCCAGTATTTTGCTAAGCACTTATTGAATTAAATTGACAAAGGATAGGGGGTTCTCACTGAAAAAGTCCCACTGGCTAGAGGGAAGCTGATTACCTACGCCAAGGACAGGAACTGGCCACTGCAGAGGAGCTGTGCTCTTCTATCCGTCCGTTCTTTTAAGTCCTGGAATTACTTTAAGCCAGACAGGTATGGCAGTAAATGCCCAACCCCTGCATCATGCCTTATTCCAGCTCCTATGCCTGCAGCAAACTTTCCTTTTTCCTAGAAGTGCAAAATAAGGACAGGGAAGAAATGAACCATATGCTTTGAAGAAGATCACGTTCCTTACAAGTCATAAATATACATTGCCATTTGTACAACCTTTTAAATCAGTCCAGTTTTTTCTTGCACTTTAAATACTATTGGCTCCTTCCAAAAATACCTACAGCCTCTAGTAAAATTGCCTTTTTATGTTCTGATTTCCATTTTGAAATGTCTTTATTAGGACAAGACTGGTTATGAAGGTGGCTGAAGGAACTCAGTAGTACTGTCATCTGCTTATCCAAGTCCCAGGGGTAGAAGCAGCAGCATTATGAGTCTTGTTCCCATCCATTCCACTACTGCCACTAAATAAAAGGGGGTAGAATTAGGGTCACCAGTGTTTCTTATGGAAAGATAATCAATGTATTATGTTACGTTACTCTTGGAACTTAATCAGAAACAGACAATTTGCTTTGGCTCATGCAGGATACTGTAACTTTAGGCAATGAAATTGCAGCAGATAGCAGACTGGACCAGGGCAATCCTTCCTGATGAGATTCCCTTTTAAAAAAAAAAATGGAGAAAAAAATTGACTGTTAATTTTGAGATGCTTACGCAGCATCTTTTTAATACGTGTTTAATAGTAGTAAATCAGACTACAAATAAGGGGTAAATTTTTAACAGTAGGAATATTTAATCATTGGCGCAAGTTTTGAGGAGATGTGGTAGATTCTTCATCGTTGATGATTTTAAATCCTGGGACGATGATGTAAAAGATGTGACCAGGGAAATAGTTTGGGGAAAGTCTCTGTCACAATGCTCCCGTCTGGCCTTGGACTCTCTGAATCCATTGTTATAATATATTTATCAGATATCAGGTTTAATCAAATAATTCTCAAACCAGTCTTAGCCAGTGACCTAACCACATCAGCCACACCATCAGGAGCACATTCACTTGCACACGTACTAATGTGGTATATTCTACCGTGTGCCAGCAATGCCCCTTAGCCATACACATTGGCCAAACTGGACAGTCCCTAGGTAAAAGAATAAATAGACACAAATCATATACCAGAAATGGTAACATACAAAAACCTGTAGGAGAGCACTTCAGTCTCCTCGGACATTCAGTAGCAGATTTAATTGTACCTGCAACAACAAAAAACATCAAAAACAGACTCCAAAGAGAAACTGCATAGCTGCAATTCATTTGCAAAATTGACTCCATCAGTCCAGGACTGAACATAGACAAGGAGTCGATGGCCAACTACAAAAGCAAGTTCTTCTCTCTTAGTGCTCACACCTCCACATCAGCTGCTGTAAGTGTGCCATGTCCTCCCTGACAGAATTGACCTTGTCAGTGCTGGCCCTCCTCTCGATTGGGACTCCCTCCTTTTCATGAACCTGTATAATGAGACCTACCTCTGGAATCTCCACTACATTGCATCTGGTGAAGTGGGCCTTTGCCCACCAAATCTCATGCTCCAAAATATCTGTTAGTCTATAAGGTGCCACAGGACTTCTTGTTGTTTTTGTGGATCCAAATTAACACAGCTACCTGTCTGATAATAATGCATAGGAAACAAAGACAAACAATGACATCATTCTAAAGTTAGATTGTACTAGATCTGGAAAGACTCAGGTATCACGTACACCATATATCAAATTTGCAGAAACTATTCATCTACATTCTGTGATTAAAAGCTATAGAGAAAATGCTTGTGGACTTTCACCCCACGTTACACAATAATTCATGATATACCAAATACCTGTGTATATACTCGTGTTTAGCATCCCTGCATCACACACCACTAAAGAGGCTTAGATTAAATTGATTTTGTTGATGCACTTGTAGAAGATTCAGTGAACTCCCGTGGAGATTCTAGTAATATCTGTCAGGGCATCTGCGGTGCAGAGGTCTAGCTTAGTAACCTGTGTATTTGCCTAAGAAGATGAATACTTCAACACATGGCTATATCCTTTTCTGGCAATGCTGTTCCCTGTATTCTTCTAGTTGAGAACTAATTAACAGAACCAAAGATTATAATTGGATTTGTACTTTAAAAGTTATTAACATTATAAATAGCAGTGTCAGCATGGGTCACTGGGACTCAATAAGCTCAGTCTGGCTTGTTGGCAGCTGTAGAGACACTGCTGGGAAACAGAAGAAACCAGCTATGGGATAAATAGGTTGTTTTGAAGGTCTGAGGAAGAGAACAGAGGGTTTCCAAATTCACTGCACTTGTGTGCACCCCAAAGCATGCCCTAACAAAGCAAGAACAACTGGTAGGTCTCAGAGGAATGAGGGAAAAGAGAGAGAAAGAGCTGAGGAAAAAAACCTGTGGGGGACATACTCTTTCTTATTGGGGACCTGATGAGGACAACAGAAGGGAAGAGCCTATACCTGCATGGATTCTCTCCAATATTCACTAGCGTTGGGATTATTAGGACATAGCTGAACATTATAAGTTTAATTGAGGTAATCTTTGAGCTTTACCAGGCCTGCAAGTCCCTGTGAGTTTGTTTTAATTTCTCCAGCACAGACTAGCTTATCTGCAAGAGCCAAATTTGGGTCATTGATGGCCAAAGAGCCAATCTGGTCCATTAGGGATACAGGAGTTTTTATAGGCTTGTTCAGGGCTGGGGTCCCTATTAAAACTGAGGTAGTGAAGGGCCAGCATTAAGGCTGTGTGGTTCCCCAATGAGCCTCGCTCCCCCAAGTGTAAGAGTAAAGGTGGTTTTCTTCTGGGTGCATTAACTCAGGGGTGCTCAAACTTGGGGGGCACACTGCCTGGAAGGGCTGGATATGGAAAAGGGGTCGGGGGCTCTTTAAATGTCAGGGAGGCTTTTTTGTTTGTTTATTTGTTTTTGTTTTAACTTTAAAGAGCTGCCTGGGAGGGCTGGATATGGAAATGTGTGTGTGTGTGTGTGCGTGTTTAAACAGCAGGGAGTTGTTCCCTGCCCTGCCACGCCCCAAGCTGGAGCATGTGTCAGGCTCTTGAAAGAGGGAGATAAAGAGCTACCTGGCACTGCTGCAGTTGGGAGGGGTCTTGAAACAGGCTGATTTATTTTTGTTTTAAAAGCTGGCTGGGGAAGGTGGTTGGGGTTTGCCTCCGTCTGTACAGAGAGTTTCCTTTCTCCCATTGTGTGCATTGTCCTTGCACCATTGCAATTTGTATTGCTGCCTCAGATAGACTGGCAGCAGCCAGAGCTCTTGTCCTGGTGTTGGATTTCAGCTGCTGCCAATGTGCAGTTGATATAAGAGGAGAGGGGGATACAGTAATCTGTACAGAGGATGCTGTTTTTCTGCATGTGTATTCACATTTATATGTGAAATAATAAAGTTTTTACATTTTACATACTTATTTTCTTACACGTGGTGAAAGGTTTTTTTTTTTTTTCATATGAACAAAATGGAAATTTCCATTCGTCTGATTTTATTAGACAGGTTGGGAGGCCCCAGCTAATTGCAGGGCTGAAAAGCGGGTCTCATCATAAAAAGTTTGCTCACCCCTGAATTAACTGTAAACTACCAGACTTGAAAATGTTCAAGTTTCTTGTAACTCTCAAATTTCTGACTTTGTAAGATTATATCTACAATTTTTGGTTAAGGATTTTTATCTTTCAGCTATTGATACTTTCTTTCAGCATTATATCCAACGACATGAAGAGGTTTTTTGACGAGGGATAGGGAAAGGTTTAGCAAACACTGCCTAAAAACTCCATAACCACTTGTGCAATTTGCCTCTTTACTTACCTATAAAACACAAATAAACAGTACAGAAATAAAAATCAAATACAAATTAGGATTTAAGCCTATAGCAAAACACATTTGGTTTACTTGCTTGGACTCTAATGACTATTTGCCTATTACAGCTGAGATAAATTGGCTACTTAAGTATTTTCAGCAGTTTTAAACTATAATATCTGCTTAGCCAAGAGAGCAATGCAAAATCTCATGTGATAGCCTGAAACAGGAAAAAATGTAGTAATTGTTAATCAGCCTCAAACAGACCTAATGATACATCTGCTGTTTCCTTGGGAACACATTTATTACTGAGTAAGGACACAGTTGAGAGACTTAGGAACTCATGTTTAATTGACAGCATTTGTGAGACTTTTTCAATGGGCTTGCAGGAAAGCAGATTTAAATAGAATCTCAGAATTAAAACTGGTTATTTCCCATCTTTGATAGTGCTGTACTTCAGTGACTCAAAAGTTATTTCAGCCAGTTTTATTTTAAGCTATATCTTCAAGATAGCAAGTCCTTACTAATAACACTTCTGTTACTTTTTCTACAAAGTTAATTACTCTAAAAACTTCGTTCAGTATTCACTGAAGTCAATGGGAGTTTTGTTGTTGATTCCAGTCTAAAGAAGATTTGATCCTAAGGGTGAAATTCTCATCCCGTTGAAATTAATTGTAAATCTTCCATTGATTGAAACAGGCCAGGATTTCACCCTAACAATATAGCCAATTTTCTCTGACCTGGGAAGGATTTTTTTTGTTTGTTTTAAGAAATATTTTCAATATAAAGTGAGCCCCACTAACTTGTAAACAATGCATAATTTAGTTTTAGAAAAGGGTTATCATCATCCCTGAAAGATCTGCTAAGTTAAACCCAAATCCTCATTCCTATTTGAATCCAGATATGTTACATTTCAGGATTATCTCCCCTGTGTGCTGAAGTGTGAGTCTCCATGTTGCCTCCGAGGACGTGTTCCCTTTTTGAGTATGCAAACAACATTTTCCTATTCATCAGAAGAATGAAGTAAACTCGATTAGATTTGTTCTCCACTGGGGAGCTGGAAATTAACTTTGAAAATAATTTAAATCTCTAGCCTGGGAATGGACTTTTGCCTCTCTGAGTTCAATAGTTCAATTTGATAGAGGCCTCTGTCAGATTTCTAATGCATATTGTTAGGTGAAAGGGATGAAAATGAGGTAGACGCTTTAGATTAGATCATCTGAATTCCTTTAGAGAGCTCAATTCATGGCTTTTTACAGTACTATCAGACAGAAGGATGGGCTGGCTAAATTAGAAAGGCTGGTGCACAGCTAGGGCAAATATTTAGCCCGACTTCCTCCTACCACTCAGTTCTGTGTGGGATAGGGAGACTCCAAGTCTTTGCACACATTGAGTTTGAGGGCTTTTGCCACATTATACCATAAATGGCATTAGCTTCTGTTAGTGCTAGGAAGGTAGGAGGTGTCAGGAACCATGGGTCTGACTTTCCTCTCCTGTACCTGAAGGTAGTCAACTCAGCCCACAGGCCATTTAGCAGAACCTGATTGGTTAATCCACCTGCCTGACTGCAAGGAGTCTTGGGTGTGCACTTAAGCTCAAGCAGCTGCATCAGATTGCTATCTAATTGATGCTTATGTCACCAGTTGCAATCAGCCCTGTGACTATTGCTGCTCTAGACCTGTTCATGCCTTGGTACTGTCCAATTCTAGCCTGCACCAGCCCTGTGCCCTTGTTGGCCTTCTGGCTCTGGTTCTAGCTCTGGCTCTAACTCACAGTTCCTGGCTATGTCTACACTAGCCCTATGAGCAGATGGGAATAAGGGGACTTTGAAGTAGGCGGGGTCCTTTCGAAAAGGAACCCCATCAGGACGAGCCATGCGGCAGCGAGCTGCGTCAATGTTGAAGTGCCGCGGCCGCCCGCATGCTAATGAGGCGCGGAATATGTATTTCAGCGCTTCATTAGTAAACTTCAAAATGGCCATTTACATTTATATTTACTTTTACATGGCCATTTTGAAGTTTGGGGCTAGTGTAGACACGGCCACCTGAGTCTGACTATTGGCTCTGACACCTGGTTCCCATTTCTGGATCTTATAGACCAGGTTCCAATTCTAATCATGGGACCAGCCTCCAGCCCTAACCACTTGATATGACTGCTCACACTCTGGGCCCTGACAGGACTTTATACTATCCCACCCCTGACCAGAAGATCTCAGTCAGAGTGAGCAAATATGGGAGTGACTGCGTGACACTAGCAGACCCCATGCCAACTCTTGAAAAGGTTTTTGGCCTCAGAGCAATTAGCTCTGACAGATTCATTGCTTGAAATCAGTATTTTTCATCTCTGTGTTAGTTTGGTTAAAATGAGCATTAGAATTATAAGAATGTCTTATTTCAAAGTAATCATCCTAGTGTCTACACAATGCAACTGCTATTTTGAAATAAATTTGAAGTAGCAGTTGGCTTATTTCAAAATTGGTAAACCTCATTGCATGAGGAATAGCACGTATTGGCTGCATTTACAGTAACAAGTTCTTCTAAAATAATTGTCTAAAGAAGGGGCTTTTTCAAAATATCCAGCAGTGCCTACATACAAAAAGTGTTCTTTCAAAATTAAATCAAAAGCAAGCAGTGCTCCTTTAGAAAGCATTCTTCCATTCCCATTTCAGCAAAATGCCTTCTTTTGAAAGGTTCTTTTGAAATACAATGTGTGTAGGCACTCCTCAGGCCCTTTTTTTCAAAAGAGCAGTCCTCATGGTGCCTGATTTTTTCTGTCCCTGGCCAGTTCTTTCGAAAGAGCAGTGGCTGTGTGGATGCTTTCTTTCGAAAGAGCAGATCACTCTTTTGATCTACGTTTTTGTGTGTGGACACACGCTTTCAAAAAAAGATCTTTCTGAAAAGATCTTCTGGAAGAATGTCTTTCGAAAGATCGCTGTAGTGTAGACATAGCCATTTTGAAATAGCTGTTTTGAAACAGGAGCTGTTGAGACAGGGAATAGAGCCTATTTCAAAATAAGCCATGGTGTGTCCAATAGTTCTATTTCCAAATAGGCTCTGTGTGTGTAGATGCTGTATTTCAAAGTAGGTAAGCGCTATTTCGAAATGTATTTTGTGTGTAGCAGCATTGTTTCAAAATAAGTTATTTTGGAACAGCATATTTCAAAATAAGGCTATTGTGTAGACATCCCCTATGTTTTCATGGAATGCTTCAATTTTGAGAAATCCGTATTTTCCAATCTTTACACCAGCACTGTTCTATATATATGGAAATAGCTACATGAGGTGCCAGCAGATAGTGTTCAGGAATATGCAGCATAGTTCCTGGATTTTACGGGATCAATAAAACTTGTAATAGTGCATGGCAAATTGTTTCTTTTCACAGTTCTCTACAACACCTTTTAACATGGTGTCAAAAGTAAAGTAGTTTTTACTGCACCAATTTTTCATTGTGGCTGATCATATGTCCTGAGTTGCTTCTGTAATGGTGATGAACAGCCCTTACATGCTGTGGTGCTCAACATAGCCATTCAGATTCCAATGCTTTTTTTTTTCCTGTTTTTTTCTACCAACAGATAGTTTATCCATTAAATCCTGAAGATGCACACCAGTTTTCATAAAGGTGTCAATGCATTTGCATTTCTTAGCATTTATAGCTAATAAAGGCAAACTGTAACTAAAATCTTTTCAAAAAAGCTGGGGCTCTTTCAAAAAATCCTGCGGAGTGTCTACACACAAAGGCTGCATCTACACTACCAAGTTCTTTTGAAAGACTTTTCAAAAGAAGGGGACTCTTTCAAAAGATCCCACGGAGTGTCTACACACAAAAAGTGTTCTTTCAAAAGTAAATCGAAAGAATGTGACACTGCTTTTGAAATCACTCTTCCTTTCCTGTTTCAGGAAGATGTCCACCTTTTGAAAGCTTCTTTTCAATAAAAATGGGTGTAGATGCTCTGCAGGGTCCTCCTTTTGAAAGAACAGTCTTCGTTTTCAATTCCTGGCCCATTCTTTCGAAAGACCAGGGGCTGTGTGGACACTCTCTGTCAAAAGAGCAAATCACTCTTTTGATCTTCTTTCTTGTCTGTGGATGCACTCTTTTGAAGGAAGCTCTTTCTGAAGAGATCTTCCACATCATGTCAACAATGTTAAATCCCTGGTTTGTAAAGTGGGATTAAATGTGGACGATGGGGGGGGGGCATCTACCCTACAATTAAAACTCCCATGGCAGTGAGTCTCAGAGCTTGGGTCAGGTGACTCAGGCTTTTGGGGCTCACACTAAATACCAGTACACATGTTCCTGCTTGGGCTGGACTCCTAGACTCTGAGACCCCTCCCTCTGTTTTAGGTCTCTAGCCTGAAAATGTCATGTTAAATGAAGATTTATTTATATTTTAAAAAAAATATGTGGTCTGAACCTTAATATCCATGTGGTCCTACTGAGCTGAGGCTGGCTAGTAACAGAGATGGACCAGAACCAAAGCCTTGATATGAACATACCTGAACACTGAGGGCATGTCAATCCAAATCTTAAATGTCTTTTGGGCATATTTCTGGTCACCTCTAGATTTTATGCAGCATCAAAATGCTGTTTGTAGCATTACAGTCAATCTGTTATACTTGCTGTGGAATTTTTTTCTTAAACTGATCGACTTGATTTTATTATCTTGTGCTAGATTTACTCATCGACTGCCTTAGAAATCTAAGTTTTTGAAAGACTATTGAATATGCTAGAATTTTTTTATTTTTTGCTAAATTAGGATTGATTTATGAGTTTGCAACAACAAATTCTTTAAAGTGCTCTGGGAGAGTTGCACAGAAGGAACTATAGAGTGATTGACATCATAATTTTATCAATCAAAGGACTGACAGGAGAAAGTTGTAGGAGAAAGGGATTTGAAGATGATATAATCAATATTACAACAGTTAAACGAGGCAACAGCAGTATCTAATTGCCCTTCTGCATTGAAAACACAGAGGATGGATTTTGCTTGTCTCTAGAGGGTAATGTAGAGGGAAAAGTGTGTGTGTGTGTGGGGTCTGTGTGTATTCAATGGCTATGTAAATATTCACACACAAATACAGATACAGCATGGCGGTAAACACACCTGTTCTTTCGTAGCCCAAACGGCAGGGTGCTGTACTCCTGCCCTGAGTTTCAGAAGTCAGGAATAAAAACACTTTTCTTCCACTCTCTGGGCTATGTTTTCCAATATTATTTTGTAAAGAAAATGTTAATTAAAATCTATCTGGGCTATGTCACTGGACCCCTACCATTACCAGATTGCCTGAGCAGTCCACAAGCCCACTAAAAAAAGGAAAGTGCTATTATCCCTATTTTACAGAAGGGACAGTGAGGCTCTTTGTGACTTGCTCACAGCCACACAGGAAGTGGAGCAAAGCAGGAAATTGACCAGGTGTCTTTTCACGCTAAAGTTAGTGCTTTACGTACTGGACCGATCTCTTTAAACCCAGGAATGTTCCAGTAGTTCATGGTGCCTGGTCTTTACCTTCAAAAACCAAATAGAGGTTGAAATGCTCTTGTCTGGCACTCGCTTATCTGGCAATATCCCTTGTTTGGCAGGACCATGGATGATGCTGGACTAGAGAGTACCCGGACCAGAGCGCTCCAGCTGTGTGGGGCCAGAGCAGAGCCCTGCTGGTGTCAGGGACCCTGCAGGCAGCCCACTCTGGGGAGCCTCAGGGGCAGCTCAGGGACAGGGAACCAGGTCAGGGATCCCCACGACAGGGAACCCAGCTGGAGTTGGTTATTCTCACTGTGGGGAGCCCAGCCCTGGGTGGGACCCTACCAGGATCCCCGTGGTGGGGAGCCAGTGGGAAGCCTGGCAGGAGCACAAGCCCTGCTAGCAGCCATGCAGACCCAGTGATCCTGGCCAGGCACAAGTTGCCCTGCAGCCCTGTGGGGGAGCCCTGCAGGAGTGGAGCCCTCTCCAGGCAGGCTGGGACCTGACCTCCCCTTATCTGGCAAATCCCCTCATTCAGAATCACTCAGGCCATGAGGTTGCCAGATGACCAAGGTACAAATCTGTACAAATCTTGTCTGGTAGGGGAGCGAGACTTCAACCCTCTCCCATCATCCCTAAATGGCATTGGGGGCGGGGCTTTTGGCTGGGGCAGTCCCAGACCAATGAGGGAACATGCTCCCAGCTGGCCCCTTTCATCTTCCTGCTGCTTAGCAGGAAGCCCCAGGAAGCCCCCAGGAGCCCAGCTGGGTGTGCACCAGGCCTTGTGGAGTAGCTGTTCTGCTTCCTTGTGGAGCAGCTGTTTCCCCAGCTCTTTCTTGCCAGAGTGGTACACCAGGGCACACCAGCTTACCTTCACCTCTGGGTATGGGATAATGCTATGTTGCTCCTGCACAGGAAGCAGATCCACATGTCCAGGTGTGTGCCCACAGAAAGCCACAGAGAAAAGTCACTGCACACACTAGCTTTTGTTTAAAAGAAGAAATTTTAAGCAAATTTACAGACTAGGAGGAGGGGACATATTAAAGACATGATATGAGAATAATCACTTCATGGTTGATTTGAGTCTGGAACATCTATAATGCTGCTAGTAGCAGCCTGCTTTGGGTCACTTGTTTACCAAGCCTGTTGGATGTATACACCCTGGCAGGATACAGCTGAAGGAGCTGTGTGCAGAACATCAAATATGGCTGGAATATTTGCAGCTGGGATTGTCAGACTTCATCCCATTTAAAGCTACGTCTTCCTTAATGGAGATGACTTTGAGGTACCTTTTCTGCTGAAATTATGCAGCACAGGCATTTCAAAAGAAAGCCAGTGGAGGATAAGAGGGATTTAACATATTGATGGAAAGGTTGACCCTTGCTCTCCAGATCACATTGGAGGTTGTTTCTGAACCAATTACCCTATGCGGAGCTGCCATGCTGGCACCCTGTCAGACCTGTTGCCACTTTCTGCCATTTTTTTCCTTCTAATTTAGGCTCAAAGATCAAAAAGCAGCTGGCTGGCTTTGATGAGCATTTCAAAAGCAGTTTTGCAGTCTAATATCATTGACTGCTAAGAGAAGGTAACATTTTACAGGACTACTTGTCCAAAGCAGATTTCCTAAACGCTTGGTACAAATGTTTATGTTTATTCCATTTCATGATTAATTGTACATGCCAACATTTGTGGTTGCACTTGATTGGAGCCAAACTGGAACATGTGTAATAGCTTTGTTGTCTCAAAAAATGTTCTTGGCCAGTTTTCAAAACTGCTCAGTCTCCTATTCCTCCCCTTCAGGGCAATGGGAGCTGCTCATAATTAGCATTGTGGGTGTCTGACCTTTGGATCCAGAGATGAAAGGCACTGACCGCTTCCCATGAAGGTTAAATGTTGAATAGTGCCGCAATCTCATCCTTAAAATTAAGTGGTCCCCGAAATCAGTGTGAGATAGGCACCTAACTAACTATTTTTAAACAGTGGGCCTAAGTGACTTAGAAGCCTAAATCTCATTGACTTTCAATGAGATCTGAGAGCCCCAGTCACTTCGTACTTATAAAAGTTTTCCCTGAGTGCCCTCAGTAGATTAGGACTTGAGCACTTCTGTGGACTGAGCCCTTCAATACTATAGCAGCACCAAAGATAAAGTGTTGTGGGCGTCAATAGATATGATTGGTTTATACTGCCAAAGGTGGGATTGTACCCAGAGTGCCCAGCTATAAAATGGAATAAAGGGAAATAAGAACTTTTGCACCTTGAATGGGTTGCTTAGATCTCAGCAAGCATTGATCATGCACTACTCCCCTGCTCTGATAGGTGGTTATGGCAAGGATGGAGAGGTGATTCTGCTCACAACGTGCAAGTCAGCAGAGTGGAGGGGAAATTATTGAAGCAAACCATTAAAAGAAAGTATATTCAGGGGGGATGGTGAGGGAAATCAGCAAGGGAATTAGTCTTCTGAGCCACAGTTCTTTCTCTGGGATACTCCTGCTGCAACACAGCTGCACAGTTATTCTATTTGAGGGTAACTTTTCAGTAAGAACCCCTTCACACCAGATGTACAAAGGTTAATAGAGGGTGTGCACCTGCTTACTCTCCCCTAAAGGGGAGTGGTGGGGATGGTCAGGATATGGGGATCGTGGGGGCATAAGAGTTTGTAACTAGTTTAGACTGGTAGTAAACTATTCCTCTTCTAGAGCAAAACAAAAAGCAGTCAAGTAGCACTTTAAAGACTAGCAAATTAGTTTATTGGGGGAGCTTTCGTGGGACAGACCCACTTCTTCAGATCATGGCCAGACCAGAACAGACTGAATATTTAAGGCACAGAGAACCAAAAACAGTGAGCAAGGAGGACAAATCAGAAAAAGATAATCAAGGTGAGCAAATCAGAGAGTGGAGGGGTGGGGAGGGAGGTCAAGAATTAGATTAAGCCAAGTATTCTTAATTCTTATTCAAGTATTCTAATTCTTGACCTCCCCTCCAACCCTCCACCCTCTGATTTGCTCACCTTGATTATCTTTTTCTGACTTGTCCTCCTTGCTTACTGTTTTTGGTTCTCTGTGCCTTAAATATTGAGTCTGTTCTGGTCTGGCTATGGTCTGAAGAAGTGGGTCTGTCCCATGAAAGCTCCCCCAGTAAACTATTTTGCTAGTCGTTTAAGTGCTACTTGACTGCTTTTTGTTTTGTTAGTGTATAGACTAGCACGGCTTCCTCTCTGTTATTATTCTCCTAGAGCAAGGAGAGGAAGAGGGAGCAACTGCAGTTCCAAGGAGCACAATTCTTTCCCTGGAATGCTCCTGGAATGACATCAGAGTGCTTCCATTTAGTATGAGCTATGTCCTTGTGACATGTCAAAAATAGAGGTATAGCTGCTAGAGACTGGTCAGGCTAGCCACCCAAGTATGTACCTATGGTCCTGGACTGGATCCCACTCAGCTAGAAAGACACTCCTGTGACTCACACAGCCACTGCTATACTTACATTATTTAACTCTGTATCTCAAGCAGCTTTAATGTGGGGCTGCCTACCTAAGGTGGAAATCACACCTTTAGCTCAAAGTGCAGACATACCTACAGTCTTGCCCAAGATGTCTATGGTCTTAGAATCTGACCCTAGCTAAAGTACAGCTTGTAGTTTTATTAAAGAATAACAAATATTGATGGAAAAGAATTGATTTCCCCCATTTTCATATAGCCCTTCCAAGGTGTGGATGATTTTTTTTTTAATGCAACCATTAAAGAAAGTGCCCTGTCATTCAAGATTTGTATGCTTTTGCTGCCAATTCAACCAGTCCTTCAACTTAAACAAATGATAAATGCCCTGTTTTAACACAATTTTTCAAGGCTCTAAAAACACTCAGTAAAATAATGAGATTTTAGAGACCCTTTATTTTTCTGATTTTTTTTTAAAGAAACTAAATGTGACTCAAAAACTCATACTGTCAGCATACTGGAGAAAAAAAGCCATGGTCTTAGCCTCGGAGAAAGGTTCCCAGGCTGCACTCAGAAATAGGAAATAATGCATTGTTTCCCTGTATGCTTGGAAGTTTAAACATTTCACTTCTGATGCGCCAAGATAGTTCAGTGTCCAAGGAGCTGATAGACTAGGATATGGGCTGGTCTAAACTCATATACTATAAATACATAGGGACAAAAAAAGAAAAAGAGAAGAATGGACTATCAAAAGGCTGCAAGCATTGTTAAAAATGATCCATAACAGAGAATAATAGCTACCCAGTGCTGATACAACATGAAAGTCTTATGATATTAGCATTTCTCCTTTATGCTTTATTAATGTCACATCACATTTAAATTCGAGTAAGTATAATAGGTAAAGTAGTTTATATCCAATATGAATTCAGACTGACTCATTTAAAGGATCAAGATGGAAAAGAAAATCACCCCAAGATATAGTACTTTAGCTATGTGGAGTGCTGTGCACTTCTCTGATTATCCTGACAATTGAATGTCACTATTACTCTGCTCACATATGGCTGAGAATGCATCTGTGTGAAAATAAAATCTTAATGCTTCCAGAAGGCACTTTGGAAATAATCGTTTAGATCATGCAGTGTTGTAGCTGTGTTGATCCCAGGATATGAGTGAGATGAGGTAATATTTTTTATTGGACCAACTTCGGTTGGTAAAAGAATCAAGCCTCCAAGGTCCACAGAGTGACCTGAAGAAGTGTTCTATGGCACTTGCAAGTCTGTCTCTTTCACTAACCAAAGATGGTCCAATAAAAGATATTACATCACCTACCTCGTCTCTCTCTAGATAGCTCAGTATATTTTTAATTTAAACTGGGCCATCAACAATTATACCTTATGTTTTCAGAGGGTTCCAAGTAGAAACTGGAGAGAAAAAAAAGGCTCAGCAGAAGACAAAAATTTCTGCATCAGTTCATATGCTGGCTGTGGAAAGGCAAAGAGAAAATAATATGCTTCTAATCCTGAACACTCAAAACAGGTTTTCACAATTTCAGGGATAGATGTATGAAAGCTTTATGCTATTTCAGATTCTTCACAGAGTAACCTACAGTAATGGCAACAAAGTGCCTGATCTTGGCTTCAATGAAAGGTCAAGGAAATCAATGTTACTTTCGATCAGATACAACATCTTTGTAGTATGTGTTATTAAGTATGATGGTTATTATTTGTATTACTGTAGTGCATAGGGGTTTTAGTCATGACTCTAGATACTATTGTTCTTGGTGTTGTACAAATAGAACGGAAGATACTGTCCCCCCATATGACAAGGTGTAGCAGGGCCTTTGAGGTTCCCTCTAGAGGTGTCACAATCCTACCACACACTGCCCCAAGAAAGACCAGTAGGGGTGGGTTCTTCAGGCTGTCTAGAGAAGCATCCAAGAGGCAGCCAGTCAGAGCCCAGCATGCTTATCTAAAAGGGGCTGTAGTATAAATCTGACCAGTTGCCTGATGTGTACACAAGGCTGCTGTAGGGGGTCTTCTCGAGCAAGCTGTTGAAACTGGAAGCTCTAACAAAGAGAAAGTATCAGTCAAAATGAAAGGCAATGGTCTATAATACAGTACTTTTGTATCAATTTTATATTGTAATTACTTGCACAGTTGCGAATAGCCAGTCCGTTTTACCATCTGGTTGCAGGGTAGCCTGTATGAAATGAATAGGGGGTCTCGGTGCAATTCATAATATATGGATAGATGCTCACCTCTCAGAAACCACCATTAGTAGTGGCACATGGATAGATTGTCTTTATGCTGATCCCCAATACTAAACAGGCAAAGAACCTAACTCTTTGAGTTCTACAATGGTCCCTCAAGGTCAAGCTGAAGCACATTATCAGGGCAGGGAGGGGAAGCTGGCTTTGCCTCTCGACCTTACTTAGCTGCTTGGTCACCTATGTTCCCTAACACTGTCAATTCAGCACCCTTGCACAAACACTAAATTCACTTAATTATTCCATTACACACACACACACACACATATACACACACACACACACACCATCTCTCTCTCTCTCTCCCTCCAACTTACTCTTGCATTCCTCAAAATAAAATCATAGCTATTACCCTTTCAGCCAGAAAGATGCTATTCTGTCGAAGATTTACCTCTTACCAGAAGCAGAATTGCATTATATTTTACCAGCTAGTGCAGCAGCAGTAGCAAGACAGACAGAAAATATGTAATGGCTCTGGTTTCTACAATATGATCACTGCAGATGCAAAACCATTCTGGATTATATATACAAACTATAGAAGCAACTCCTGTAAGATCATTAGAAAAAAACAAAAGGACTTGCTCACTGCCGAATCATGAAGCTTGAACATGATGCTTGTTTTTCAATCTTAGGAGTAAAGAAACCTCATCATTGTCTTACTGAAGCTTACAAGTGTCAGTTAAAATACAGCTACAAACTGCTATTTCATAAACGTGCTGAGGTATCTCAATAGCGACAGAGAGATAGCCGTTAGTCTGTATTCTATCAAAACAAAAAAGCAGTCAAGTAGCACTTTAAAGACTAACAAAATAATGTATTAGGTGATGAGATCTGAAGAAGTGGGTCTGTCCCATGAAAGCTCATTACTTAATAAATTATTCTGTTAGTCTTTAAAGTGCTACTTGACTGATTTGTTGTTGAGGTATCTCAAGTTAATTGAAATTCTGTTGCTCACAGGATATGTGCTGGCATTGGGGATAAATAACATCACATATTGTCTACACAGCCATTTATTCTCAAATACCATCTCAAAATGTTCTTTCGACGAAGTCACGTTTTAAAAGTGTGCTTACGTGATAGGTGTAATCTACTTTTCAATGAGTCTTTAATATAAACAGCTGTATGACACAGTATGGAGAACTGCCTTACTATGTAAGTCTGCAAATATTATTATGGATTGGATTTTTAATACATTTTTATATCATCTTCCTTAACCTGTGTCAGTAGCTATGTCAAGCTTATTTACAATAGGTTATTAGATGGTCTATTGAGGTAAATCTTGGCAAAGATAATTCTTAGTCTAAAACTAATAAAATTTTAAAATACTGACTTGATCGATCACTTAAGTGGCCAGATTTTTTAAAACCTCTGAGCAGATAGTAGCTCCCAATAGTTCATGTGGGAGATGTGGTTACCCAGGAATCATAATATAGGAGGTGAAACTAGGACATAATTATCTAATGTTAGCTGCCACCTGCACAACACTAATTGAAGGGCTGTTCTAAATTGTGCTTACTCTAACACCTACCAAGGGCTGTTTCCACCTCTGGGGATCATTGCAATGCAAGAGAGTCTGTCCAGGACCCTTATTTCTCAGTCATGTCTCCTACTGCAGAATAGCGAAAAGCATTGGCCAAGGTGTAGCAGGGAAAATGGCCACAGTTTAGGGTGAGTGTGCAGGAAGTGGCTGCACCACATCAATCCTTGGCTATATTTTCCAACCCCTTAAGCCATTAACAGTTGGGATGAAAACAGTCCCAGGATGCTAGATAGGGCAGGAGACCAGCCCTGAATGCAGTCACAGCAGGATCAAGGATGGCATATTGAACTTTCATGCCTTCTTTGCACACAAGCCATCCATGGCTTACATTGTGTGCAATTTGGGCAGGCTGAATACTGAGTCTGTCTGTTCATTGGTACTGGAATGATAACTGCCCCATGGGATCAGTATTAACAAGCACTGAATTTTTTAACCATGACATTTTACAAGATGATGTTTGTAAGTAAATATTTCACATAGGTACATCATAAGGAAACTATGTCTTCCATAGTGGCTAAGTTGATTGTTAAATCACATTGGGTGCATCTACATTAGCCAGCTACTTTGATGTAGCCAGCACAATGTTGAAATAGCACGCGTCTTGTCTACACACGCCGTGTGCTATTTCGACGTTGAAATCAACTTTAGGCGGTGAGATGTCGAAATTGCAATTCCCATCTGAAGATGGGTGTAGCCAACCAGGCTCAGGTTCCCCAGAGACGAAGCTGCACCCAGAAGGCGAGTGCTATATTTGGTTTATTGAAAGCGCGTGACACCCGCGGCGGGAGCCCCGGAGACGCCGCAGTCACCTGTGGGGGAAAACCTGACGCGCCGGAGCTTCGCTCAGGGAGAGGCTCTGTAACAGGCCTCCTAACACTAGCTGATAAAGCTGAACTCATTAACATAAGATTGCCTAAAATTGCCTATGCATTTCTTATCACTATCTCTTGTGGCCTACTGCCAACGTAGCCTTGAAATCTTGGCAAGTGCGGCTTGTTCTGCAGCTGTTCCCATGGCAGTTAGTTTGCAGCTTTCACCTTGCACAGACTGGTCTGTTTAGATTCTCCTGAGGATTCACAGAGGGGTCGATCTGCTCTCATGAGACCGTTACAAACTCTTCTTGCACCCTACAATGGGAATAGTGTCCTACTTCGATGTTCAATGTCGAAGTAGGGTGTGTGTAGATGATCCGCATCCCGCTACGTCAAAATAGCGGGGTCCTCCATGGCAGCCATCAGCTGAGGGGTTGAGAGACGCTCTGTCCAGCCCCTGCGGGGCTCTGTGGTCACCGTCTGCTGCCATACCCTTAGTGATGGGCACACTGATTACCCTATTGTGCATTGAGCGATATATTCCAGTTTAATGCTCATTCTGCAGTTCCTTTCCAAAGGACTTCAAGGACAATGAAGCACTGGATTAAACAATGTTTTTTTGTGGGGGTGGGCATTAAATATTTTTGGGGGCACTACCTCCACGTTTTTTCATGAAAAACAGCTGGCCTAGCTTAGGCCTCTAACTCTAGAAAAGTATTCCTAAGTGTGACAGTCTAATGAGAAGGCAAGGTTGGACATGGGTGGCTCAGGCCCAGACTTAGATCCCTAGCTCCCTTTGTGTGGTCAGGGAAGAGGCCATATTCTTCGCCTCTGCATTTGCTATTGCCAAGTTTACGCAACTCTCAGCTCAGTGCACTGACTTCTATCACACCCTTTTTTGAGCAGCTCTCTCTGACCATGCATTGTATAGGCACCCTGAACATCTAACCAGCGCTGTAACTTGCAATTGATGGCAAGGGTCTGAAAGTGTATTGTTGCAATGATTAACTGAAATCCCACCTTGTAAATTCCGCTCCAGCTCAGTAGCTGTTGTGGCACGATAGCTCCAGTAAATAGTTATTTTAGCTTCATATTTAATAATGGTAATAAATGCACTATAAGATGAAAGTTAATTGTGAATAAACCTATCTTCAAGAAATACTAAGTCATCATTTCAAAGTGTTTAGTGCAATTTTTACCATATTATACAGTATTAATTTGCTTATTTCGCTTTAGTAATAAATAAACGTATATTTAGAGCTGTCAAGTAACTAACCTAAGAAAACTTGCAGTAACAATGGTAACTAAGCAGCAGCACTAAATATAACAAATGGAGATATTTCACATCAGACAAGTAAAACAACAAAACTGCAAAAGCCTCTGAGCTTCTTCTTTTTGCCCAGGAACATATCCTTATCCTCTCCTCTCCCCACAAACTTCACCAAACAGACATTAATATTAGAAGAAACTATGTGGCTGGAACTTGATGCATTATTTCAATTTAGCAAGGTTCCTATGTTGCCCTCCATTGCTACCGTATCTTTCATTTAGGAATGATTTTTTTTTTTAATTCACAGCCATCCTCTGAGGTAGGTAAGTATAATTACTCCCATTTTTACAAGTCTGGAAGTTAATTACAGAAAATAATTAATTGACATAGACCAGAAGGGAAAATTTCACCAAATATGTCATTCCTGCCTTGCAAGATGTTTTTGCAGCTATGCATCATGAAAGCTGTGCATATGCAACTGTTGAAGATGAGCATCAATTCATTTATCTCTTCCATCCCACCATCTCAGTTCATTATGAACAGTGATGCATGAACATTCAGAATGAAAATTTCAAAAATGCTTAAATCCCATGGACTGTCAATGGGCCTTAGGCTCCTAAGTCACTGAAGTGCTTTCGAAAATTTTGCTTTAATTGAAATTTCAATATATAATATCTAGGGAAACATGACTAATGAAATGTTAAAGCACCTCATATTATTTGTTCATGTCTTTCACACAATATGGTGTCACCTTTTGTCACCCTTCACACAATATGGTGTAGTACATTTTGATGTATTATTGTGTCCAACTCAGAGGTTGAAGGTGTTTCCAAAGCCACTTCTTACCATTGTAACAATTAACAGTGCAGTCTAGTTTCTCGCTTTCGCTGAGTTATGATGGGCTTATTCCCATTGCAAACAGCCATCAGAAATACATTTTAATTGTTTATTTAACACTCATAGAAGAAGAAAAATAGTTAAATCATTTGAATCTCAAAATGTAAAAACTTCACGCGAGCCACTTCCCTTATTCCTTTTAGCTCACAACGTCTGTTAACGTTCTTTCTGGCTGCCTTGTAGATGATAATGCTGTTGTTGCTGACAATGCCATCAGAAGAAAAAATGATTTCAGGTGGTAGCACATCACCCTGATTCTATTTCATAAGATGTACACACAGGAAGAAGGGGAAAAAGGACAGAATTCTGAAGCTTTCTCACTTAGGCCATGTCTCCACTACAGTAATCTTTCTAAAGATGATTGTCTGGAAGACCTCTTCCAGAAGAGCTTCTTTGGAAAGACCATGTCCACACACAAAAAAGCTGATAAAAAGAGCAATCTGCTCTTTCAAAAGAGATCAGCCACATAGCTCCCTGCTCTTTCAAAAGAACGGGCCAGGGATCAAAAAATCCAGCACCATGAGGACTGCTCTTTTGAATAAAGGGCCCCCAGAGCATCTACATATGCTTTTTTCCAAAAGAATCTTTCATAAAAAGGCTCTTCATTTGGGAGAGGAAGAGGGCCTCTGTGAGAAGTGCCAAATTCTTTCAAAAGGAATTCGAAAGAGCACGTTTTGGCCGTTTCTACACAGGCCACTTCCTTCGAAAGTGGCATGCTAATACAGAGAGCAAGAGATGCTAATGAGGTGCAGATGCAAATTCTCCACACCTCATTAGCATAACGTCACATGATTTGGAGTCCGGAAGACCATTCTTCCAGACTCCAAAATGTCATGTAGAAGCGTGGCTTGGGGGGAAGAAGGGGCCTCTGGAAGAAGGACTTCCTTCCGAAAGCCCCACCCCCCCAGGGCCGTGCTTCTACACGGCATTTTGGAGTCTGGAAGAACGGTCTTCCGGACTCCAAATCACTTGCCATTATGCTAATGAGGCGTGGGGAATTTGCATCTGCGCCTCATTAGCATCTTTTGCTCCCTCTATTAGCATGCCACTTCTGAATGAAGCAGCCCATGTAGAAACGGCCTTTGTGTGTGGATGCTTCGCTTGTTCTTTTGAAGAGGGCCTGATTTTCCAAAAGGACTTGCTAGTATAGACACGGCCTAACAGTCTAGCGGCTTGAAAAAAAGTCAAAGGTGCACCACTCTTTTTAGCAATTCTAAGCACAGTCAATCCTTTACCAGCCTAACCCATTCCAAGGAAAAGTGAGCTAAGAGCAGTTTTATAAGTTTAGATTTGTTCTAATTGGCTAAGCTGGATTTCTTCTTCTTTGGAACAGAAAGACAAAAATAAAAGTGTAAAAACAATTAATTTAATAGAGGATGGAAGGAAATAAACCCTCTAGTCCCAGACTAGAGCCTCTACTTCAAAAGTCAGGTATTATTCAATTCAGGATTCAATCCATCAACTCAATGGATATAGTGATATCAAGTGACTCCTTCTGCTCCCTGGATTAGGTGAAGACACACTTTGGAGGGCCATGGTAACCCTGATGGTAAATTCTGGGTCCTAGTAGGTGGAGGCCAACCTGGTGATATTGATGTTGCCAGAATGTAAAAATTTTCTTCATATATTTTTAACAAGTTGTCCAGAAAAAAACAATGCCCCATCCAATCATAATTAAACAATGAACATTCACATCTGTTGATTTCATATATGAACACTTACTATTATTCTTACATGATGTCACATGACTTAGTGAAATTCCCCAGGTGCCTTGAAAATGCCTAGTCTGATCTTTCAATTTAAACCCATCCACTTTGTGCCACCCATTTCATCTTCACAGTTTGCTTATCTTTACCAACAGTTTTATGTAACATTTAAGAGGGCTTTTATCACTGTTTACCCACTAAATTGCACAGGCTTTAATGTAGCAAGGCCTCAATTGTCACAAACCATTACAGGCATACTACTGAGGCAAGATGTTGTTAGGAAGTGAGTTAAAAAGGCAGAATAAGGCTTTTTTATAGCAAACATCTCTTGATTTTTGCATGTAAAAGAATTTCTCTAAAATGATCCCATTTAATCTGTTTACAAAATACTGCCTGGAATGCAGCTCTCTATTAATGTTCATTAACACCTGCAATTAACAGAAGTCAGATTTAACATATCAAAAAATTAATGTGCATTAACACTTGTTAATTGCCAGCCCTATTTTTTTTTTACACTTACTAGTGCCTAAGGATGTTGTAATCCAAAGCAGAGATTGTTTTGGATTACCTTAGACTATTTACATGCTAATTTTGAATGGCTTTGACTTGCAGCTGCGCTTTACCACCCATAGCAAAAAGTTTGTGTATTGATTAGAGTGTAATTTACAAGGTGCTTGGGGGAGATGCAAAGGGGAAAAAAGTAGAGGTGCTGGAATTAACTCTTGGAAAACTGCTGGCTTGCTGAATGGTAGCCCAGTGAATATTTCAGTGAAGGTGAAATATATCGTTGAGGCTGCTAGATAGAGATCACAATAGATTTAAAGGTTGTGATTAAAATTTTCAAAAGCCCTGGAGCATACCAATATGGGTAAGGAATGGGTTAATGGAATGTTATGCTTCAGGTCACAGGCTGACAGCTCCCAGGTTTCAGGCAGGAATTTCCCTTACTCCTGTCTCAACACATGGGACATGTTCATGCTGGCTGGTTCACTTTCCTGGGTCAGAAACTGGCTTCTACTGGGGCCACAATGCAAAATGAAATCAGGTCCTGCCATAAGAATGGCTCTTGTGGATGCCTTTTTCCCATCCTAGGACCCTGAATGGTCTACATTAGCACATCTCATTGTAGAATTAGCATATATAGGAAATTCTGTGCACATTGGGCAAAATTACATGCTGCTCCTCCTGCTATTTTGCTAACCCCTAGCTTTCAAAAACTGGGTGATTTCATTTGCAAATCAGGAGAGCTGTAGACAAATAAAACTTAGGGTTTCTGGGTTCTGGTCCCTCCAGTTCCCACATTCAAGGTTTTTTTTTCTTTAAAACCATATAAAGGCTATTTTTAAAAAAGTATAGTTTTACAACACAATTAATCACAGGATTAATCATGACTAGTTTTTTTAAATTGCATGGTTAATCACAATTAATTTTTTTAATCACTTAATAGCCCTACTTAGGAAATGTGCACTATCTCATTCTACTTTCTCAGCCACACCCCGCCCCCCCGCCCCCGCCAGGAGTTACATGCCTAATGCAGCTGCAGTCAGTAGCCATCATTGATTTCAGCGAGAGAGCAAAATTGATCCTATATACTGCACTAATACATCTTGCAGTCTCTTTCAGGTCTGCCTAATGAGGATTCTCTTGTAGTTAAAGGCTAGAAATTAGCTTAGTGTACATTTTCTCTCTCTGAGACTAGAGAGAAAACATATAACCAGCTCCCTCCCTCCTTCTCCTCATTAGGCTAATAGTTACACATTCTTTTTCTAGGATAGCTTGGGTAATAGACTATATCAGCTGTTGCTTATTTTTATTAACAGTGAAGTTAGAAAAAGAATATGGGCTGCTCTTCATTTCACGTGAGCTGACTTTTGTATGATTTATATCTGTATGTCATTGGTGTTATATTGGTATAAAATCAATGGAAGTGGATCCGAATCAGGCCCAATGTATTTTTTCAGGCCATTGTAATTGTACATGTAATCTCTCTTTTTCTCTTTCTCTCTCTTCCTTTCAGGAGGCTGCAGATATCATGATGGGTGCACATAATCCCCAGACTTGCCACCATATTTTCCAGCCTTTCATGTTTTATAGTTGGCCTTTCAACATTCTTTTCTGTCTTTTTTAACTTATTTTTCTAACTTACTTCATTCAAACATCATGTTCTTAAAGTTCAGAAGTTGTTGCCTACGACACACAGAAACAGAACTCCTCTGGTTTTCTCAAGTCTACATTTCCTTGAAGAATGTAGAAATAACAAGCATCAGTAACCTCTGTGTGTTCAAGCTGCTGAGAATAATTGCACCCAAATTTATTTTAGTTTCTTTGTAATTTTTTTTAAAGAAAGCTAAAGCCCGACCTGGCTAATTTGCACTTGTGTTTATCTCTAGGTCTAGGTAGCTTTTCAAGTGAAGTGATTTTTAGAATAAGAGCTGTCTCTATTTCTGTATTTCCAAAATAAAATTCGTTTAAAAATCTTACATTAAACAAACAGTACCATTGAATCTCTATGACTAAAAGTTCTATGCTGAATTAAAGAGTGTAGGGGTAGGACTATACCACTGATCACCTGACCAGGATGGTGACAATGATTGTGAAATGCTAAGTGACATAGGTGTGGAAAATAAGATGGGGTCCCAGCCACTAGACTGTGTCCAGGGATCCTGCTGCCACCAGCATCCCAGCTACAAGATCCAGATAGGTCCTGGCTGCCAGCCCAGCAGGCTTCATTGTTGGTCCTGGGGTCCCAGCTGCCAGGGTCTTCATTGTCAACCCAGGTCTCATGGCCTCCACTGTAGGCCCTGTGGCCCCAACCATTGGCCCTGTGTCCTGGGCTCCACAGCCTGGCCTGAGTTGTGACATCGACAGAGTAGGCATGGGCAGGGGAGGCACAGGTCAGGAACGACACCCTAAAAATTGTTCCAGCACCACTGCTAAGGAATGTTCAAGAGGCTACCAAAGGAGGAAACCAGTGGGTGATTTAAACTACCCTGCACTAGGTAAATGTAATCTCAGGTTACAATATGGAGAAAAAAATGTAAATACCATTAATAACTACTTCTTGGAACAGCTAGTCCTGGAAGTCACAAGGGAAGAGACACTTTTTGATGTAGTTTTAAGTGTCATATAGGTCCTAGCCCAAGAGGTAACTATAACTGAACCATGTGATAATACTGATTAGTGACCATAATAGTGACATTTAACACCCTTGTATGTAGGGGATAGTAAAAAACCCCACAACAGTAGCATTTATCTTAAAAAGGGGATCTATACAAAAATGATGACACTTGTTAGCTATTAAAAAGAGCTGCATAAAGGTTAAGTGCCAATAAGATGAACAGGGACTATTTTGAAACATGAGACTGACTATATATGTGTGAGCTAAGGAAAGACAACAAGAGGACCAGAAAAATACCACTATATTGAAGCAACAGAGCAAATAAGGACAAAAGAGACAAAAAGTAGCCTTTAAAACTTGGACGTCAAATCATAGTGAGAATAATAAGAAGGTATATAAACACTGTCAGGGTAATTGTAAAACAGCAGGCCAAGAAAAAATCTGAGAAGCAGCTTGCTTAACAAGAAGAACTTACAAAAAAGAGGTTTTTAAGGACAACAGAAACAGGGAGGCTGCAAAGAGGCAGTAGAGCCACTGGACAAACAGGCCGTGTCTACACTAGCCAAAAACTTCAAAATGGCGATGCAAATGACCATTTTGAAGTTTACTAATGAAGAGCTGAAATACATATTCAGCACCTCATTAGCATGTGGGCGGCCATGGCACTTCGAAATTGACGCGGCTCGCCACTGCACGGCTCCTTTTTGAAAGGACCCCGGCTACTTCGAAGTCCCTTTATTCCTATGAGCAGATAGGAATAAGGGGATTTCAAAGTAGCTGGGGGCCTTTTGAAAAGGAGCCCCGTCTCGATGAGCCGTGCGGCGGCGAGCCACGTCAATTTCGAAGTGCTGCAGCCGCCTGCATGCTAATGAGGTGCTGAATATGTATTTCAGCTCTTCATCAGTAAACTTCGAAATGGCCATTTGCGTGGCCATTTCGAAGTTTTTGGCTAGTGTAGATGGGGCCACAAGGTTTTAAGGAAGACAAGGCCACTGCAAAAAAGCTAAATGAATTGTTAGCAGTCATCTGCAGCAAATATAAGGGAGATGCCTACCTCACAGCTACCCTGGTAAATGCCGCATGCGAAGTACTGTCCCATATTGTGTATAAGAGGAGGTTTTATAACAAACAGTAAGTCACCAGGCCAAAGTGGTCTTACACCAAGCAGTCTGAGGGGCCTCAAATATGAAACTGCAGAAATACTAACTGTACTATGCAATCTAGCACTGAAATGTAGCTCTGTACCAGATAACTAGAAGGCAGCTCGTGTAACTTCAGTAGAGGGGAAACTGGTAGAAACTATAGTGAACAACAGAATTATAAGTCCCATAGATGAACACAATTATGTGGGGAAGAGTCAACACAGCTTGTGGAAAGGGAAATCATGGATCAATCTATGAACAACGCTGATGCAGTGGCAACAGTGTAGTTGAACTTGCAGAAAGTCTTTGACGAGGTCATTCACCAAAGGTTCTTCAGGAAACTAAGTAATCATGGGGTAACTGGGAAGGTCCTCTCATGGATAGGAAACAACAGGGTAGGAATAAATGGTTATTTTTCACAAGGGAGATTAAAAAAGCAGGTTCAACAAACTAGTGACTGAACTGGAAAAGGGAATAGGGTGGTGAAGAGGCAAAGTTTGCAGATAGTTTGCAAAGCAGTTATGCCCGAAGTGGACTGAAGTGTCACAGGGGACTCTCACGAAACTGGATGGCTAGGCAACAAAATGAGAGATGATGTTCAACAGTGACAACTTCAAAATAGTGGGAGTCGGTGGAAGGAAATCCCTATTGCATATGTAGAATGATGCATTCAAAATTAGCTATTAATAGTTATGCAAGAGATCGTGGCACCAGAAATGCTAGTTTGCTGAAAATTTAAGCTCCATGTACAGAAGCAATTAAATGTTAAGAACTGTTACAAAGGGGAAAGACATCATTTTCTATCACTTTCTAACATTTTGTTAGCCTTTTAAATGATTGCTGCACTTGGAGCTTAGATATGGAAAATAAAATGGAGCTACATAAAACCACGGACTACCCACATCTTGAATGCCATGAGAAGTCCTGTGGTACCTTATAGACTAACTGGCACATAAGCTCTTGTGGGCATCTGACCAAGTGGGTCTTTGCCCACGAAAGCTTGTGCTCCAAACGATCAATTAGTCTGTAATGTGCCACAGGACCTCTCATTGTTTTTATGGATACAGACGAACATGGCTACACCTCTGATACTTGTCACCTTGAATACAGTGCACAGTTCTGGTAACTCTATCCCAAAGAGGATATAATGTAACTGGTAATAAATTGAAGAGGAGCAATAGCAAAAGATTAAGGCTATGGCCTGGCTTCCATATGAGGACAGACGAAAAAGCTGAATACAAGATACTGAGCTAAATGAACCACTGAGCTTACCCAGAATGGCAATTGTATGTTCTTAGCCTTTTACAAAATGTGATTTTTTGCTTGCTAAAGCCACCTACAGCAGGAGGTTTTACAGAGTTGAGACAAGAACTTAGGCCTCTTGACTTCTCACCCCACTAGAAAACATACAATTTACTGTGTCCTTACTTGTGGTAGAACATAGTGCATATGTCACTAGGTGCTGCAGAGAAAAGCTGGCTTCATACACATTCACTGTATTATATGGCAACATACATCAGTGAAAGGCTCCAGCAGTGAGACACTACAATAGTAAAAACAGCAACATTAGAATAGGAGACACTGCTTAGGTGTATAGTGAGCTGTGGAGGGTATCTACTCTAAGGCTATGGCCATACTTTGCTCACTGCAGCAGGCCTTACCACCTATCCTCCTAGTTATACCCAGTGTAGTTGGGCAGGCAGGGTCTGTCCTCTACATGTCTCCATAAGCATAGACATTTCTGTAGTTTGAAAAAAAAAAGTGGACACTGCTTAAATAATAACCCGGTAGAGAACTGGTTGAACATGGGTTTTTCCCTTGCCACTTTACAAAATAAAATAAAATAAAATAAAATAAAATAAATTGTTCAAAGCAAGACACTCTTTTAGTAGCTAAACCTTTCTGTTGGTCATGTTCTTCAGGAACAAATGAATGACAGCAAATGGACAGCATTCTGAATGTGATTTATATCTTGTGCTCACACAGCTTCAGCTGTTTTATGGTCTAAATCCACAAGACGTTTGTCGAACCTGAATTTATTGGTGTGCATAATAGTGATGTGTAGGGGTACCATGCAGGGCATTGCCAAGAGAAGCTATTAGATTGACCTTTTTTGGCTAAATGATTTTCTGAATGAATTTAGTGTTCATGTATGGTGATGGATTGTTAGACTAGAGACTGAAATCTTCTGCACTGACAAAACATGGGGTGTCAGAGAGCAAACTGTCTTCCACCAGTCCTCTCTTTGAAGGAAGACCCTCCTTCTTCTAGTCTGTCTTCAATAATAGCTGGCCTTATGGGAAGGGCAACCACTCTGAGCTGCTGTAGTATGGTGAGGGTCAGCAAAGTTCCTCATAATATGATCCAGTCTGGTCTCCTTCTCCTTCTCCTTCTCCCTCCCCGCCACAAGTATAGAGCTGGGAGCTAAGCTGGCAGACCCAGCTGCTGGTTGTCCCTTCCAGGTGGGTGGGTGGGAAGAAAGCCTCAGGCCAAAGAGATTTGAAGGAAGATAAGAGTATGAAGGGAGAGAATCCAGTCAACCTCATCTGGTGGCAGAGGAACTAACAAACTCACCCTATTTCCACAGGCCAGAATTAGAGTAGTTAGTGGTAATGTTGGGCTTTGTCTAGGCAGCTCAGTGATGAGAGCAGTGTGAGAGGCTGGCATGTACTCTTCATATTGTTGCTCACGCCAAAGGAGCTAGAAGTCTTGCTCCATCATTAAGAGTTCCCATTCACCCATCATGCACCTGTCTATGCCAGGGGTAGGGAAACTCCAGCCTGAAGGCTGCACATTAGGGTTAGCTGCTGGCCGGCTGTCATAGGCTTTAACCTTAGCTTCCATAGGCATGGAGACCCACCACTCTCTATGTTCAGGAAGGGTGAACTGTGGCCACTGGGCACTCCAGGGCTCTGTGCCTGTGGATGCTCGGGTAAACAAAGCAGCCCTTAGCCCACCAGCAGCTTACCCTGATGACTCACATCTGTCCCACAGGCCAGAGACTCCCCCATACGTAGGGGAATATGTAGACATAAACCTACTGGCTTTTTTGTTGGCCAGCATTGGCAGGTAAGCTATTGTGTTGCAGGAAGGTGCCTAAATTGTGATGTGATGTACAAGGTAAGTTAAAAGACGATAGGCCCAAACCTATATGAATTGAAATATATTGCAGAGCTGCCACTGGTTTCAGTGAAAGAAGGATTGGGCCCAGATTCCCTCTTCAATGGAGCTTGCAATTCAGTCTCCATGATCATTCAACCATTGGCCTTAGTGCCAAGAATGTCAACAAACATGCCAATTAGTGCCAGTCGGGGTGGTGATTTCTGTGGTGTTGACACCTGTCCACTATGAACTGGACTGTGACCACCATTGTATTTCCCAAAGGAGGCTGAAAAGCTGTCAGGTGGTAGTAATGGGGAAAGACGTATTAAGTTCTGTGTGCTCTGGTAAATCAGACAGAATCTGAAAATACCTTTCATGTCAAACTATTTTTACTGCTCTTTCATAATGCAACTGCTTTCCTTTCTTGGGCAGTTTGTGTATTTTCTGGTTTATAGTTTATTTACACATAAAACAGTAACTAATGGGCTATGTGATAAATATAAAACAAATACCTGTACAATCAAAGCTCAATTTTTGAGCTGTCAGCACTATCCTCTTGAGATAATTGCATTTGGTTTTTTTTATTTTGTCATATTCGTATTGTGGGAACTCCCACATTGTCAGGCTATGAACCCGGGCAGTCTGTTGAACCTACAAAAGATGCCATGAATCCAACATCCCAAGCAAATCCACATTTGTGTACGCAAATGAGCACATTTTCAATGCAGCCCACTATGCATCCTCCATTTGCAAGGGTTTGCAAAACAGTCTATTGTGGATTAGCCCCTTTATTTCAGAATCCATTACAATAGATATTAACAAGCTCCAGAAGCTTGCTCCATCATGGAACTTATACTTTCTGAACCCTTACCAAGCACCTTTTATCACCTCCCTCTTCTCCTCTACCTCATCTTGCACGTGTTTCAAGACGACACTTTTCCCCAATCTCTCTTGGTCCACGAAGAACTAAAGAGTTCTACTCATAGAAAAAATGTGATCCTGTTACTTGGAATATTTTCTGTGATGTAGTTGTGACTATTCTGAATTTTCAAAAAATAAATTACCCATTATAGCTTCTCATTGCATCAGGTAATTAAATGATCATACAAACCTAGAATTGGAACGAACCTCAAGAGGTCATTAAGTCCAGTCCCTGGCATTCATGGCAGGACCAAGCATTATTCAGACCATCCCTGAAATTTTTAAAATGTTGTCTTTGGTCTCCACAGTATTTGTTAGAGAAGCATAGGGACTTTGTGTTTTGTTACAAATGACAACTGTAATACCCTAATCACAAAGGCAAAACTGAAAAAAGTGTAACCATCAAAATAACTACTTGATGTTCTTTTCTAGTTTCAGTACAAATACTGCAGCCTACTGTGTGACTATACAGCCAAATAATTTTTGAAATACAGAGTATGTGAAGTATAAGCTCAGTATTCTATTTGTGTCTGAAATTATCTATCCAATTGTATGCTTTAATGTTGATTTATCCATAACTAAGAAAAGAGGTATACAATTAAATCTATGGTTACTTGGCAGCATGTGTATATGTGATCAGCTATTAATACAAATTTCAACTGCAGAAGCCTGTAAATGGATTGTGTTATAAAAATTTAATAACTCCACAAACAAGAAGTCATACAGTTTAATATTTGTATTGTCTGAATACCTGCATCTTTGCATTAACAGTGGGAGCATACTGAGAGAAAAGGGCTTGGCACAATTTTAGTTTCATAACTAACAAGTTAAGTTACCAGGAACCAGACACAATGCACTGAACTGCACCTTGCAGAATTTTTCTAGGCACTGAGAAAACATTAATTTCTATCGATATTATAAAATGAACAACGATTGGGGATTTTTATGTATACTTCTGCCAAATCTTTCACCTTTCAAAATATATTGAGGATTGTGAGTACATTGAAAAACTATTCAAAGTTATAGCAGAAAGCAAAGGATGACAAATGCATTTGCAGCTTCCAGTGGACAAGGAAATTGCCCAAGGGTGGAAAAGGAAAAAAAAAAACCAACAACAACACTTTCTACTCAAGGCCTGGAAATTTCTTTGGATCAAATCACCTGCTCTCCTCCCTTCCTTACCTCTGAGCTGTGGAAGGGAAATCAGAGGAAAATGTAACTTGCATGACCAAGGTGATGTTCAAGTACCAGAGAGGGGTTGTTCACATAAAATCATAACATGGGAAACCAAAAATCGGCTGGTCCTCTCACAGCCCAGTCATTGAAGCTAAACGACTTTCTTCAGCAAGATGCTGAAGTACCACACGTTTCTTTTTCAGACATATGTCCCTGAAAATTATATAAGAACATCACTTTCTCTTCGCTTAATTTCTAACTGACCGGTCATGTGTAGGTTCACTTATGCCATTAGCATTAAATGTTTAAAATGTGGTATACAGTAGTCCCTCGAGTTATACAAGGGTTGCTTTCCCACACACTCTCGCATAACTCAAATTTTGCATAAGTTGGGAGGCAGCTCCTTCCCCTGGTAGAATGCCCATTCTGCAGCTGGGGAAGCAGCAGGAGCACCTGGAACTCCATTTGAAAGGTAAATCCTGGGGTTGGGGGAGGGGGCAGTTGGGGAGGATTAAGTCTGGGGTGGGTTAGGGCTGCAGAGAGGGTAGGAAGGTGAGATGGGGCCACATGGCCCTTTGCAGGGGTTGAGTGGGACCTGCATGGGGTAGGGATGAACCAGGGCCATGCAGGGTGAGGTTGAACCAGGGCCATGTGGGGGGCAGAGCCTGAGCTGTATGGTAAGAGGGCAAACTACCACCATGTAGGGTGGGAAAGGTGAGCTGGAGCCGTGCATGGGGGGAGGTGGTATTGAACCAGGGCCATATGGGAGTGGGGTTGAATTGGGCCAGCATGGGCTGGGGGGTTGAGCCAGGGTCAGGGGAGTGGGATTTTGAGTTGTGCTTAACTCACGTTAATGCCATTTAAGCACAACTCAAAATCGCACATTTTGAGGGCTTACTGTAGTTTGAAAGAATTTAATGTTTTGCATAACTGCATTTTAAACATTGTTAACACCTAGATGTGTAATTCTACACATCTTTAAATGCCTTGAATATCAAATTGGAGAAGCATAGTGTTTTTGGCTAGACAAGGAGTGCTGCCTTTCACAGGTTGACCTTTAATTTTAACTATTTAATTTGCTCCATAACGACAAATAGTCTTGGCTGTAAGTACCGTAAAGGTGTGTTTAGGTGGTGAAAAACGTAGTATTTGAAATGTTCATACCTTAGCTTTTGTTTCCTCATACCTGTACTTCTAGAGGAAATGGCTTCACGTGTGAAATAACTAAACATGTTACGTCATATCGGCTACGTCTACAAGTGCACGCTACATCGAAATAGCTTATTTCGATGTAGCGACATTGAAATAAGCTATTTCGATGAATAATGTCTACACGTCCTCCAGGGTTGGCAACGTCAACGTTCAACTTCGACGTTGGGCAGCACCACATCGAAATAGGCGCTGCGAGGGAACGTCTACATGCCAAAGTAGCACACATCGAAATAAGGGTGCCAGGAACAGCTGCAGACAGGGTCACAGGGCAGACTCAACAGCAAGCCACTCCCTTAAAGGGCCCCTCCCAGACACAG
This sequence comes from Carettochelys insculpta, assembly GCF_033958435.1. NCBI lineage: Eukaryota > Metazoa > Chordata > Testudines > Carettochelyidae > Carettochelys > Carettochelys insculpta. Next base: position 160,808,911 of record NC_134139.1, on the reverse strand, counting down.
TTGCACTAAACAACACAAGATCCACAGAGCCGACAACTGGTTGCAGACCCTGTGCATGCAGCATGGATCCCCAGCTGCGGCAGCAGCAGCCAGAAGCCCTGGGCTAAGGGCTGCTGCACACAGTGACCATAGAGCCCCACAGGGGCCGGAGAGAGAGCATCTCTCAACCCCTCAGCTGATGGCCGCCATGGCGGACCCCGCTGTTTCGATGTTGCGGGACGCGGATCAGCTACACGTGCCCTACTTCGATGTTCAACTTTGAAGTAGGGCACTATTCCCATCCCCTCATGGGGTTAGCGACTTCGACGTCTCGCCGCCTAACGTCGATTTCAACTTTGAAATAGCGCCCAACACGTGTAGCCGTGACGGGCACTATTTCAAAGTTGGAGCCGCTACTTTGAAGTAGCGTGCACGTATAGACGCGGCCATCATGACTATTCCATATGCTTATCAATTTGTTACTAAGCTACTGGATGTCCTGTAAATTCCTTTGCCTTAAAATATCTCCATACTTTGGGGGAGAAGCCAATGTAAAACAGAGATGAAATGTGTCAGCTAAAAGGGGCATGTATAATTTCAGAAGGCACATGCTTAATTGTAAAATATATCTACTGTACATAATGATAGCTACAGAGGACATGCATAATATGTGTATGGACTATTTGCTATAGTTTAGATAATTGACATAGAAGAAGGATGCATATCGTAAGATTACAACATGCAGAGATTTATTTGGTATAATTTCAGTCTTCTGATCTCTGTCACAAAAAAGAAATAAAGTTGTGCCATTTTCAGTGCTTGATTAAAATATTTTTTCACTGGAAAATAGTGCCTTTATATTACAGTCATGTATTTTTGGGATAATAAGGATGTAATGTCCCATCTTGACCTTTAAAAATGCTGCTTTGATTTGCTTGTTTCTTCTGACTTACAGTCCTATTAACCTGTGGAAAGAGAATGGAATCAGAGGCAGTTAAGATACGGAATACTGAAGAAGACAAAGTACTACAAAACATACCATACAATAATAAGTTTGATATTTCATCATTATTGCATCAGAGCCTAACAAGAATGCTTAAGTGGTACATATTTAACTTATCATCTTGACAGTTCAGAAATAGTAATCTGCATATCTTCAGAAATTGTCTCTGTCTGAATGAGTAGCTACTGCACTCTGAAAGGCCATATATTTCCTGTCTTTAGAAATATTTTAGAAGAAGAGTGATGAAAGGATTGCACCATAATCCCCAAAATAAGCTAAGTGTAAGTTAAGTATGTATATGACTGAGGTTCTGGTTCTGCTAGCCTGACAAACTTCATAAACTCTTAGGCTGGTCTACACTAGAAAATGACACCTGTTTAACTACATCAGTCAGGGGTGAGAAAAATCCACAGCTAAGAGACATTGTTAAGCCAAACTAAATCCCCAAAGAGACCGTGCTGGGTCAGCAGAATTCTTCTCTTGACCTACCTACCTCAGGAAGGGGTATAGTTTATGCTGATAGACTCTCTCCCATCCTTTTTGGTAGCTGCTGTTGCATTTTAAGCTTAGACAAGTCCTCAGATTCATAGATGTTAAGAATGTTAATCACACAGTCCTATGTTGTGAAAAGAGAAGACACATATTTCCTAGAGCTGGAAGGGACCTTGGGAGGTCATCACATCTAGTCCCTCACCCTCTTGGTAGGGCCAAACACCATCCCTAACAAATCTTTTTTGATTAAATCTTTTTGCCCAAGATTCCTAAATGGCCCTCTCAAGGGCTGAGCTCACAAACCTGGGTTTAGCAGGCTAATGCTCAAACCACCAAGCTAGAGGAGAAGGCATGACTCCTGCATACCCACACAGAGTTCCCACAGCTGGAGCTGCTGGAGAGGGAGTGGGGGCTTCCCAGCCCCACTGTGCTGTAGGAGCTCTGCCTCCCAACCTCACGGCAACATGATGGCCCCTGTGCTGCCGTTGGACTCAGGGGCTCTGGCTCCTGGCTCTGCTTTGCTGTGGGGCTTGGTAGCTCTGGCTCCCAGCCCCATTCTGGAAAGGGGTGATGGTACACTGTACAGGTGCATACCATCACAGAAAAAGCACTGGTTAATTATCATCTAGTCTGACCTCCTGTATAACACAAATTAAAGGATTTCTCATTAATTGCTGCACCAAGCCCATAACTTGTATTTGAGTTTTAGCACATCTTTCAGAAATCTTGATTTACAGCCTGCATATCATAGAGAGTTTGAATTGTTAATGGTTAATAGCCCTTTAATGCCTTATTTCTAGTCTGAATTTGTCTCGCTTCAGCTTCTCATTATGCCTTTTTCTGTTGGCTTAAACAGTTTTGTTTACTATCACACATCTCTTCCAGACCATGATCAAGTTCTCAGCCTTCTGGGATAAACAAAATAGGCTGAGTTTTAGTCTCTCACCACAAGACATGTTTTCAAGAGCTTGAATCATTCTTGTAGCTCTTTAATGAAGCTTCTTCAACTTTTCTTATATCATATTTGAATTGTGAGCTGCAGAACTGGAAACTGTATTCAGTAATTGTACTAATGCTATATATACAATAGCATCTATTTTTACTTAATATTTCCCTGCTTACACTTCCAGAAATTCCACTTGACCTCTCAACTACAGCACTGAACAATTTGTTATCTACCATGATCTCGAAGTCCTTTTCAGGTCACAGGATACCATTGAAGGAAGTAGGCCTATTCACAAAGTGAGGTATGACTCAACATGAATAAAATGCAGAATCTGCCATTTTTATAATGCCTTCACTTCACCTAAGATCTTAGTATAACTAAATATGGCAGCATTCTTCCCAATGCCAAGGTGATATCTATTAAAAGTACACCACAAAAAAAGCTTTCATGAGGACAAAATTATCTCCTTTACATACACTGCTTGTAACTTGTAATATGTCTTGCTTGTTTGCAAGACAAAGTAGTGAAAACAATCATTGAATACATGTAGATTCACAAAAGATGGGGAAATAAACACTTAAGCCGCATCTACACCGGCCCCTGCCTTCCAGAAGGGGCATGGAAATGAGCGGAGCAGAAGATGCAAATGAGGTGCAAATTAAAATATCTCACACCTCATTGGCATATTCCTATGAGATCCCCTTCTAGAAGCAAAGCTGCCATGTAGACGAGGCTCCTTCTGAAGGAAACGGGGGCGTGTAACACGTCCCGTGACGCCCAGCCCCTTGGTCTAGGGCGGGCGGCAGTTCACCCGAGTTATATAGTTCTGGGCCCAGCCCTCAGTCCAGGGCGGGGCAGCAGTTCACAAGAGTTATATAGTTTTGGGCCCAGCCCTCAGTCCAGGGCGGGGCAGCAGTTTACAAGAGTTATGCACCAGCCCAGCCCTCAGTTTGGGGCAGGGCAGCAACACAAGGGACTATAGACAGGCTCAGCGGGGGCTGGCCCTGTCAGGGAGGGGGGTAGGGGGTCGCAGGCCCTCCCACTCCACTGCGACCCGGCCCGGGGCCCTGGGGGTCGCTCACATGCAACCCCGGCAGTGGGGATTCAGGCCGCAACACACTGCCATTGGTTCGTGAGCGACGTTCCCCGGGCCACTTCCTACGTCACCCTCTGTTGGCGGCAGGTCCCAGTCCATCTGGTCGAGGGGTCCTTCTAGGTTGGTCTCCTCTGGGTCATTTACCTGTGGGGGCCCTGGCCAATCGTCCATGACCACGTCGTTAGGGTAGTTAGGCGGTGGCAATACAGGAGATGCAGGGCGGTCCTGGGTCCGAATGTTATAGGGATCTGCCGGGGCTCTGAGGCAGCCTGCTCCCGGGGCCTTTTCCACGGCAGGGGGTCTCCACCGGCGGGAAGGTCCTGGTAGGTCCGGGAAGTTCGGGTAGTCTCCTTGGGGCATACGGATGCGGAGTTGTGTGGAGCCTTTGGGGGCCTGCTCCTCCCGCCTGGCTGGGCGGCTGCAGGCCCTCTCCCTTTGGCCCCGGGGAGCTTGTGCAGGCACGTCCTCCTTGACCGGAGGCCCAGCCCTGAATGGTGCCCGAGTCCCGCCTTTGGCTCTTTTAGCCCTTGGCCCCGCCCTCTAAGGGGCGGGCCTCTGGTCTCCTGACTCCGGCCCCGCCCACCAGGGCCTTGGCATAGCTTCCCCGGCCTCTGGGTCCGCAGGAGGCCATACTGACCCACTACAGGGCCCTTCTGAAGGAAATCCACTTTCTGGAAGCCCCTTTGTCTGCAAACATCTGGGGAAGGGTCTGCCTCCTAGAATGTTGACTTTCACAGATCCCATTGTGAGGCACCGATCTGTCAACAATATTGTATAAGGAGCCCTGGTGCCTAAATTAGGCTTTGGGATTACTTGTGATTTTTGAAGAGACTAAAGGTTGGGCACAGCAATACTGAATGTCATAATACTTCCTCTGAGAATCTAGCCCAAAACGTGAATTTTTCTATTGCCACTTATCAGACTAGGGCTGTGTCTACACGTGCCCCAAACTTCGAAATGGCCATGCAAATGGCCATTTCGAAGTTTACTAATGAAGCGCTGAAATGCATATTCAGCGCTTCATTAGCATGCGGGCGGCAGCGGCGCTTCGAAATTGACGAGCCTTGCCGCCGCGCGGCGCGTCCAGACGGGGCTCCTTTTCGAAAGGACGCCACCTTCTTTGAAGTCCCCTTATTCCCATGAGCTCACGGGAATAAGGGGACTTCGAAGTAGGTGGCGTGCTTTCGAAAAGGAGCCCCGTCTGGACGCGCCGCGCGGCTGCAAGGCTCGTCAATTTCGAAGCGCCGCTGCCGCCCGCATGCTAATGAAGCGCTGAATATGCATTTCAGCGCTTCATTAGTAAACTTCGAAATGGCCATTTGCATGGCCATTTCAAAGTTTGGGGCACGTGTAGACACAGCCTAGAGGTGCACCAGGAAACTGTATATTGATATGATACAGTCTACCAAACAATGCGAACAATGAAAGAAGCAAGTAATTTTTCATTTAATTTGTATTAATAGAGTGACAGACAAAGACTCTTGGATTCATTTTTAGACAAAAGGATTAGGAACATCAGAAAAATCAATGACAGAGGATTTGCACAGAATCCTTCTCACATAGATTCTTCTCTTGACATGCACATGTAGCTCCTCCTCTTAATGTAGCTTCAGCCCCAATGCCAGGTCTTGGAGGGACAGGAAGTCTAAGCACTCCAGAGACATGATCTACTGTAAACTCAGTCTTACCTCACTTTGTTCTTCAGACTGAAGTGTGAAACTCTCCTGGTGTATCCTACACTGGTTATACAGATTCCTTGTTTTTTAATTTAAAAAAAAAAAAGCTGATTTCTTTCCTTTTTTTTTACTTCGATCAATTAGAATCCTCCTTATGCGTCTCCTGTTAGAAGATTAAGTGGAAAAGAGTGAAACTATATAGCCATACACATCTGCACGACTGCTTTTTTCTATCCACATAAATAATTTGCAGAGACTTAAAGATTGCTAATGTTTTGTTCTGAGCTACCATAAAAACAAGCCAGTCATATAATGGAGCCATATGGCTCTTTCTCTGATCAGAATGAGATTGCTGTCACTTAATACAACTTCCAAGTGTTACATGGGGAGTTATGTGCACAACTTCTATTAACAATAGGGCTGGGCAAACTATTTCCCTGATTTCAAACCCATTCAAACTTCAGAATGTTATGTTCTGTTTAGCAGAGACTGCATGCAGGGAGAAACACCAAGTATGTACAGAGTGATCAAAATTTAAAGGGGAGGCAGGATCAAATCTCATCCAAAATAACATGAAGAGTAGAATACACTATTACCTGGCACTCATTAGTGCCCATTTACCTTTTAGGGAGTGATAGTTTGTTTCTAAAACATAGTAGGAGCTTCCCGGGAGCTAGAAATACATTTTTCTTCTCTGTCCATTGACAACGGACATAAGCGTAAATGATCAAAAAAGTTTGTTATACAATTTTATTTAGTTTTGTGAAAGCCAAAACATCATAAGCAATTCACAGACCCCCAAAACTGCACTCTGTCCATTTACAAAATCTATTTTCTATTTAGATCCTGGACATTTTGATGACCAGTTGATATCATTAGCATTAAGATCAGGAATTTAATATGAAACTTGAGTCTGGGTAAAACATACTATATCGAGAGATTCTATATTGCATGTGATGCAAAGAGATCTTTTCCATGCTGACTATTTGTGACTAGATGGTAAATGTGAAACAGATTTTTTTCTAAATACACTTGCTGAATGCTTGTCTTCAGATAAATGTTTCATTACTCCCTGAAGACGAACAGATAGCTCCATTCTGTTTAAATTCCTGCCCCCCCTTATTTTCTGCTAGGCAGTAAAGTAGCACAATACTAGTTCAATGCGTTAAAATAAAATAAAATAAAAACATAAAGAGAACCTTTCAGTCCCTGCAGGTTATTGCTTAGCCAATTTACAGTTATGAAAGTAGTCTATATATTTTGTAAAAAAGATAAATTGTACAGCAGTGACTAAGTAAACTTGGATGGCTTTACATTTCTAAAGTAGATTAATAAATCTAATCAACTCCCTTTCCTAGATGCAGTCCTCATTTAATAAGCAGTAAGTACAAAGGAAAGCTGACAATCCGTAAAAGGCTTCCAAAATGTACCTTAACATCAATGGCAGGGATTATCCACTGGTTATATTTAAAAAGAATAGAAAGTTGTATTGCAAAAAATCAAACACTATTGTGCTATACACAAACAATACAGGTTTGTGGACAATCTTTTCTTTTGCATCTATGGACAGATGGCTATTAAACCCCATCTGGTTGTTTTTCTACAACAACCTCTATCCCGGTGTTTATTTTCACTGCCCCCATTTACAATAACTGAGATCTTGCCATTCAGACTGAAGGCTTGGAAAACGTGCAAGAAATCACCCTTCATCATAATGTGGCAATGGGATCTTACACAACTCATTGAAATGCCACTCAGTGATGGCTGAACATGCGGAGGAATTAGTTGCTGAGATCTCCCTTCTTGAGTGTCCGAAATACACAAAATAGTTGACTGGGTTGAAAACTCACTTCCTATAAAAACACAAAGAGAGAACACCAGGATCCAGACACCCCACCAGAAGAAAAAAAAATCTAAATCCCAAAGAATAATCAACTGAACTGGTTACATTCAATCTTGTGTATAAATATATGGCAAACAAGCTCTTTAGTGAAAGCTTGTAAAAGTCTAAGAAGACAGAGAGGATGATTGAGGGTCATTAGGCGATATGGATTCATTCTATATTCATGCTATATGTATAAGTGTAGAATATTGTAATTGTAACTAGGATGCAAGGACAGCATTACCTATCAATAGGAGGTGAAGTTCTCAGGCAAGGAAGCCAGTTGCTCAGACAATGTCCAGCTAAATTGCTTACACAAAATGAATTGCAAGCACCTAGCTTTGCAAAATCCCAAGAAAGAAATGGAGGACCATTAAGGTTAATGGAAAGACAATGAAACTGAAGAGAAAACCCAAGCCTTGGAAAACACCCTGTTCTATGTAACCATGAAATACCATAGTGTGAAAGACAGGAAAAAATCCTTCAATGTCTGTTAAAAGGGAAAAGGTGAAACAAAGGTGGTCCAGAAACTGAGGGCTGGTATCTATGCAGAGTATTGTTTGTGAAGCACTAGACCCCCACTATAGGGCATGCTGGGAAACTATGCAGAGACAATAGGGAACTTGTATTAAGTAGGGGAAATGTATTTAATATGGAAAAGTAAAACCCAAGATTACATCTTTGTGTTTATTTTCTGTGTAACCTTTATGTGTTTGTTTTTCCTTACTATTTCATCTGTGAATCTGATTTTTCTATGAGATAAACCTTCTTTAGTTTTACTCCAAGCAGGGCTCCGTTCAAACTCTGTGAAGTGTATACTGCAAACAAAACTAATAATTCGAGGCAGGTTTTCTCCTTTGAGGGTGAAAAACCAGAGGGGAAATGTCTAAGTGAGTGGTAGTTAGAAATTTGGGGAGATGGATTTGGGAGGACTTTAGACCACAAGGGTTAGTGGAGTCACTTGATGTACAGAAGCCATGATTGAAAACTTTATGCTTGAAGCGTCATGCTATAGCACAGTATTGTTATCCAACATGACAGTGACAGAAGCTGTGAGCAGTCTGGGTAATCCCAAAACATCACAGAATAGCCTTCAAGAACCTCCAGGAAGGGAAGAAATCTGTCACTAGCACTCACTGGGGTTGGGGATGAAGGAGGATAGTTTAAATTAGGAGTGCTTTCCTATTGCCCATTCCTAACTATGCTTTAAACACATTCTTTCCTGGTTGTGAAATTGGAGCCTATACTAACCATGCTCTGCACCTAGAGGCAAGTGATAAATTCCATCTTAAGTCTTGGGGTAACTCCTGTAGCTGTGGAGCGAAGCTGCAGAGAATGGATGGTCCACAGAAATGGAAGTACTGAAGCATGGAGTTTAAGAGGTTCAGTTAAGGATACTTTCCCCCTCACCTGAACAACGGATCACCACCTTGTGGCTATAGTCCATCAACAGGATGTTTAAAGTGATTAATAGTATTTCCTGAATTCTGAATTCATATGACTTAGGACTTCAATAGTTTCTCTATTTCATCATGTCATTGTGTTAACTCTTAATGTGACACATTCAATTAATAAGGTCTATAATAATCAGACATGGACACAAGAGGGCTGCATCCAGAACCACAGTGTCTAGAGTCAGATCACTATGCCAGAACTTCTGCCTTCGTCAAAAAATAAAAAATTGCAAGCCCTCTAAATGGTGATAAAAAGCTTGAAAACACAGGGCTAAGGTAACTAATGCAGTGATGTCTGCAGACTCAGGCAGGCAATATCTCAGACAAACTACGCTATGAAGCTAAATGGGGTGTTAACTCCAAGCTATTCTGTTAAGAGGACATTGTCAATTCCACTCTAGAAAATGAACAAGGGCTCTGTAGGTGGTAGGAGGAATAAAGAGAGGCAGGTACACCATCTCTGTTAGTCAATGACAGGGTCAGTCTCTGCTTTTTCTAGCAGGATTCCCTGCTCCACCACTGGAGCCTTTCAGGGATGGGGAGTCTAGCCACTATCATTTGGTATGCAGATAAACCTTTGTCTTTAAGGTAGAGCTACAGTGGCAGAACCAGGAGGGACACTTCATTAGGATGCATATAGAATCCTGGTTTACCTTAAGCTGGCCCTGGCTGTGTCTACACGTGCCCCAAACTTCGAAATGGCCATGCAAATGGCCATTTCGAAGTTTACTAATGAAGCGCTGAAATGCATATTCAGCGCTTCCTTAGCATGCGGGTGGCAGCCGCGCTTCGAAATTGACGCGCCTTGCAGCCGCGCGGTGCGTCCAGACGGGGCTCCTTTTCGAAAGGACGCCGCCTACTTCGAAGTCCCCTTATTCCAATGAGCTCATGGGAATAAGGGGACTTCGAAGTAGGCGGTGTCCTTTCGAAAAGGAGCCCCGTCTGGATGCGCCGCGCGGCGGCAAGGAGCGTCAATTTCGAAGCGCGGCTGCCGCCCGCATGCTAATGAAGCGCTGAATATGCATTTCAGCGCTTCATTAGTAAACTTCGAAATGGCCATTTGCATGGCCATTTCGAAGTTTGGGGCACGTGTAGACATAGCCCCTGATAACTACGCAAACTAATTCAAGGCCTCATTTCCTGAGGTGCCGAAACACCTGCAGTTAAGGTCAATTGTGGAAGCTCACCACCTCTGAAAATCAGTACCTAAGTACATACGGAACAAATTAATTTAAACTTGTATCACAGAATTTAATGAACGAACTTTGCTAAGATGAAGGTTTATCTTTCTAAAATGCAGTGACAAGGAAAACTTTGTCATGCAAAAATATATCCCATTTCCCATCTGCAGCAACACTTCAATGTGGAATGATGCACACAGAGTGCCATCTATTTTTCCATTACTTTCAGAGATACTATTTAAGAAGTTCAGCTCTTTTTTCCTTTATGCACTGGGAACAAAGTAACACAATATGAGAAAAATCAGGCAAAACGCAAAATATTTGAAAGTGAAATCATGCATTTGAGGATCAAAATGTACTATGGTGGAAAATGTAAATACAAAAGCAGTGAACCAGGTCAGTTCTAGCCTCAGGGTTTGATTCATGATAAAATATGTTTTGTTATTATTTCCTAAGATTTTACAGATTTGAATAAAGGTGCATGAAACTGGATTTCTCCTGAATGGTAATGCAGCGTATGGATTACTTTAAATTATGGACATCAAAAATCATAAACACTGGAAACAGCTTTTTTCCAGTGATGAAACACCACATGCTTGCCCACCAGATGACATTTACACAGCTCATTATTTAACAAAAGCAATAGCCATTTTGCTTTCTTGCTGGGTTAAACAGATGTCACATAAAATTGCAGTTAATTTTGAAAGGAGAAATTGGTGACTGTTAAAGCTAGAATAGAAGGAATTTTTTCATGCTGCCCAGGATTTCAGATTTGTTGGCCAGGAACAGAAAAGAATAGGATCTTTTAAATATATAGTCACTTAAAAAGTAATTCATTGTTGTACTGTAGAGTACACCTTTATATATAGTACATGTGCATGTGTACTCTACAGAACAACAATGAATTACTTTTTAAATGATCTTTCTTTTCCACAGGACAGAAGTAACAGTTGCAGGACTATACGCTTATGAATTGACAGAACATGGAGACGAAAGTGTGAACAGAGTTTCTGAATGCAATTAGCACTTCCGTGTTCATTTTTGCACTGCTTTATTAGCTATATTTATTTTAAAATACACTTTCATTTTGAAATTTGATTTATAACGTTAATTTGATGCAAGTGAACAAATCCTCCCCTTGCTTATACCTGTGCAATCCAAGAGAAACCTATGTTCCTTCCGAAGTGGAGTACTTTGCATTTGTCCTCATTGAACTTCTCCCTATTTACCTCAGACCATTTCTCCAGTTTATCCAGATTGTTTAGAATTATAACCCTATCTTCCAAAGCACTTGCAACCTCTCTCATCTTGGTATCATCTGCAGACTTTATAAGCGTGCTCTGTATGCCATTATCTGAACACTCTCTGTTCTTGTATTTGGTGCTTTGGCTATATGTTTCTGAAATTTTATACTCACATAGTGCATGTGCCCTGGACAAAAAAAAAAAAAAGTTTCACACGTGCAAAAAGGAGAGATACTGTCTAGGAAGGAGTACTGCCAAAAGGGATCTAGGGCTTAGAGTGGGCCACAAGCTAAATATGTGTCAACAGTGTGACGCAGTTGCAAAAAAGCAAACATGATTCTGGGATGTTTTAACAGGAGTGTTGTGAGCAAGACAGGAGAAGTAATTATTCCACTCTCCTCTGCACTGTTTAGGCCTCAACTGGAGTATTGTGTATTGAGCTCCTGCAACCCCCATGTAAATCAAATTTTCATGCAAGTTGGGCAGGAGACGCTCCCCTGGGCTTGCAGGACTGGTCAGTTTCCTGGTTCCTAGAGTGACAGGGATCTGGGAACCAGTCTGCTGCCTGGTTCCCGTCTCCTCCCTGCTTGCAGGACCTGGGAAACTGACCAGCCATGAGCTGGTCAGTTTCCCTGGTACCACATGCAGCAGGAAGATAGGAACCAAGTGGCAGCCTGGCTCCCAGCTCCCAGGAAACCCAGCTCCTGGGTCCCACAAGCAGCAGGGAGCTGGTAACCAAATGGCAGCTGGGCTCCCAGCTCCACTCCACTCCTTGGAGCTAGGAAACTGACCAGGGCTGCTGCTCTCATCAGTTTCCCAGATCTGCAAGGGGGGAGAAGCCGGGAGCCAGGCTGCCACCTGGTTCCCAGCTCCCCACCACTCGCTGGACCAGGAAACCGCTCCTACCAGGGGCAGCAGCCAAGAGTCAGGATGCCACCCTGACAGGAGCAGTTTCCCCACTCCTGTCAGGGATGGCAGTCTGACTCTTGGCTGCTGCCTCTGACAGGAGCAGGTGCCACCCCTGACAGGAGCAGGAAACCACTGTTTTCCACTCCTGTCAGTGGCAGCAGTCACGTTAACCTGAGACACACATCTATCTTGGCGGTTTACTGTATAAAAATACCTGCTTCATCTCTCATTAACATACATGAACTTTTCAAAAAGTGTAAACAAATCTTTTCATATCCTATGTTTGATACCTTTAAATACCCTGATTTCCACTTCCCTATGCTTTTTAAAAAAAGCTGTTTAACTTCCAAGAACGACAACAATATAGTACAAAATGTACTTGGTACTGCTACAGGGTTACTTTTTAGATTTTTATTCAAAGGATTTCTTATACTTTATTTCTCAAGACATTATTAGTTTGGGGAATCTGTCCTTTGCCAAAGACAAGGGATCACTCTGCTGGAATAACAGCTCTTTTTTGCTCACTGGGTCTTTCATAGAAAGTTTTATGTGAATGACTCATTAAGGTGTCAGAAACGGTAGCGGTGTTGGTTCTTATACTAGGTGTTATGAAATTATAAAGAAACAGTCACGGATTGCCCTAGGTTTTTTGCTGCACAGGATAGAAAACACGTTTGGTGCTTACCCCCTAAAATTCCCCACATGGCCAAACAAAAAGACACAAAAAACACCACAGAGTAGCAAAAGATGTACCCCATATCCCTGATGAGGATGTGGGAACAGTAAGGTGGCCACTATTAATTAAGACACTAGAACAGGGTGTGGAGATGTTGATATGCTATCTAGAAAATATTAGTCCCTTGCAGTAAATTGAACACTGACATTTCTTTCTATGATTTTTAAAACATTTCTTGTCACTCATTCCAAATAAAATGGGAGTGTTGTCTTCAGGTCTCTTGACCAGTTTTCTAATTCCGTCTTCCTGGCAAGCATACGAACGATATGATCACACACAGTTTTTTTTTTAAGCATAGAAACAGTGTAATATTTTTGCAGTATTCCCAGAGGCAAAAGTGCTCCTCAGTCTCAACAGGCGCTGTCATGATATTTGTAATACTGCTGGCCAGAAAAGTCGTAGGACTAGAAAAGCTGAGTGGTAGGAGCATATTATTGTGTGTTCACTTGTGGTATTCTACTTCATGGTCAGCAGGGGTTTCAAGGTCTGATCCTACACCTAGTCCTACAGTTATTCCTCCGAGTATAGGGAGCTATGGGGCATCTGAGATACCATATGAGATAACTGTTGGCAAAAACTGACAATTCAATGATGTCACTGACGATACTCAGGGACTTCATTGATTATGAATGGTAGCATACTACTGCTGCCTCCTGAACTCATGATGCTTGTCTTAGCAAATGTTCTCCTCTCTGTGCATCTTCACCTTCTGAAGTGGTGTCTCATCTTTTTTACAGTGTGTCTTTCACCCCAGCACTCTCACCTAAAGCTGGCTGACATGTGACTACATTCTGCCCAAAGTTTGGTGTTCTAGAGCTATAGGAATGCCCACATTTTAAAACAAAAATCATTTCTGTGGCAGAGAGTAGAAGACCTACAGGATAGGAACAAAAGATGTGATATACCATTTATCCAGCTAGTCTAAGTTCCTGCCTCTTGTGCGGCAGGAACTGTCTCATGTGATGCATTAGAGAAAGTTGAAAACTCCCATAATGACCTCATTCAATTGTGCAGTGCTGTGTGGGGAAGAGGGATAAACGTGTGCAGGGAGGAGTCCTCTCTGCTCTCTGTGGGTAATCGTCACATGACTTGAAAAGTGAACTTTGCATGATACCTTCCATTCAGCTAGTGGCTAAACACCCAGTCACCTATGAAGCAATTTGCTGTCCTCTGTCCCTTTTGAAGCAGGCAATTGTGCACAGTAGTAGCTGAAAATTAGTTTTAACAAATAGTGAATCATGCATATTGATAGGACTACTACTCATATGATTCTGGATTGTAAATCCACTGTAATCTCTGCTGGGAAGTACTTGGTGGGGAGTAGGGGGTGGAGAAAGAAGGTGTTATTGTGAATAACTCAGGGACAACGTCTTCTCAATGCACATAAAGATTCAAGATGCAAATATAATATTAGGAATGGGGACTGCCTAGCGCAGGGATGGGCAGTCAGTGTCCCACAGTCAGCAGACGGTTCACCAGGGCTAGTTGATGGATGGCTGTCAGACACTTTATTGACCAGAGCAGCTGCAGATACAGCTGCTGGGGGCTGTGGGAAGAGGTTGCTCACCCTACACTGCATCATACTGTTCCCATTGGCTGAAAATGGCACACTGTAACCACTGGAAACTGTGAGTGGCTGTACCTGTGGATGTTCAGGTAAATAAAGTGTCTGGTGGCCAGCCAGAGGCTAACCCTAATGAACAGCTCTTGACCCACAGGCTGCTCATTGCCCATCCCTGTCCTAGTCCCTATCTTGAGCAGCATAATGTGATACTATTATACTAGTCTCTGTTTTCTACTTTATTGCTCTGTGGTGTGTCCTCAGCGTGTTAGCAGTATCTGTAAAACTTCTCATCTTACGTTAATACTGAGTTTTTTTGAAAAGCAGAAGAAGGAGAAGGTTTTCAGTGACAAGAAATAAAAGTTATAAAGATCACAGAATCCTACTGCCTGTGAAACCCTGTTGTATATTCTGGGCAACTATACAATTCACCACAGACCACTACGCTGACATCTCTTGTGAATGCAGGGGACTGGACTCCATGACCTTTTGAGGTTCCTTTTACTTCTAGTATCTGTGATTCTGTGATTGTACTCAGGGCTTGAAGCTGTAATCCATTCAGGAAGTCTGTGGCTATGCTGCACATCCCTTTCGAAAGGGGCATGCACATGTGACAGATTGGAAGTGCAAATACGGCATTGATTTAAATATCTCATGCCTCATTTGCATCAGGCACGGTCTTGATTCTGGATAGGGTGACCATATCTCCCATGGCCACAAATGGGATGGGGGGGGGGCTCCCCTTCCCCTTCCTTGAGGCACAGGGAAGCAGCTGGGACAGAGCAGCCAGGGTGCTCCCCCCAACTTCCCCAAGCCTTGGAGAAATGGCCGGGACAAAGCAGCTGCAGAGCTCCCCCTCCCCTTCCCCAGGGCTTGGGGAAATGGCAATGATGGAGCAGCTGTAGTGCTCCCCCCGCAGCTAATCTGCTGGCTCCCTAAGCCTGCCTGTGCAGCAGATGCAGGACAATTAGTCCCTGTTTTAAAATAAGTTGGGATGCCCCTTTGGCATCCTAAATACGGGACCGTCCCGCCAAGAACGGGACAGATTGTCACCCTAATTCTGGAAGAGCAAAATTTTGAAAGCCAAAACAGCCATGTAAATGGGGTTCATTCAAAAGGAAAAAAAATTAGGAAGAAGTGTGCTTCAGGAAGTGGGATTTCCGATTGCATGAACCCCCCAACTACATGGCTGTTTTGGCTTTTGAAATCACCTCTTCCAGAACTGAGATCCCACACGAGTATGCAAATGAGGTGCGAGATATTTAAATCTGTGCCTCATTTGCATTTCCAGTCCTCCACATTTGCATGCCCCTTTTGAAAGGAATGGGTATTGTAGCCACTGCTGAAGTATTCCTTCTTCTACCCCTACCTTTGGATGGGTTTGTAATATTACGTTTTCTCCATTAACCCTTCATGACTGTAGTACAAAGACAGGAGTTACACTTCTCGTCTGCATAAGGGGTTACTAAGATCAACCAATTTGCACTCTCTCTTTCCAGGAGGCCGTAGCTAAGTTGATAGTAGAATTATTCTATCAAAGGATCTGTGCAACATACTGATGAGGTGTAATGAAGGTGAAACTGAGGGCAAAATATGAATGTATGGGGATTGCACAGATGTAAGGGAAAACATTTTCTGGACTGCTGAAGCATCATTATTGGCATTGAGACATAAGCCACAAACAACATGGTTTGATTTCAGATTTTAGGTATAGGTTATAGGGTGGGCTATCAGAAGCCCAACTTTAGTTTCTAAATGGATTAGATGTGAGCTGGAGACATTGTAACAATAAATCTGACACCCTTTTCAACAGTCATTTTTCACAATACAGCTGCAGCTAGAACACAACATATTGCTACTTTATAACATCACCATGTGGGAAAAATCACATGACTTGTTGTTATTGTATATTTTAGTAGTTATTAGGAAGTCCTCAAACAGACAAATACAGGATTATTTATTCTGAATTATTAGGATAGAAAGAGAAGGGTTTTGTTTGTTTGTTTTGTTGCTTTGAACATCCAATGACCGTAAAAGTTTGGATAAATGCCACTGTTCGTTCAGTGGAGGGCCTTAAAAACATCTGTATTTGCTTCTGCAGGAGTGACAACTGCCTGAAGATAACAAATCTGATGATTATTTCAGACACAGAGGACAAACAGTACTCAAGATGATGATTCTGAAGTGCCTGGCACACACTTACAAATGATGCACAAATTACCAGGCTGTATCATATTCATAGAATCATAGGGTTGGAAGAGAACTCAGGAGGTCATTGAATCCAGCCCCCTGCTAAAAGCAGGACCACTCCCAACCAAATCGTTGTAACCAGGATTCTGTCAAGCCAGAACTTAAAGACCTCTGGGGAAGGAGATTCTACCACATCCCTAGGTGAGCTGTTCCATGTCCTCAGCAGTCTTCTAGTGAAATATTTTTTCCCAATATTCAGCCTAACCCTCGCCCACTGCAACTTGAGACCATTGCTCCTTGCTCTATCATTTATCACCACTGAGAATAGCCTCTCTCCACTCTCCAAACCCACACCCTTTCAGGTAGTTAAAGGCTGCTATCAAATGCCTCCTCACTCTTCCATTTGGTGGGACTGTCCCGTATTCTGTTCTGTAGACTAAATAAGCCTAAATCCCTCAGCCTCTCCTCTAAGCCATGTCCTCCAGGCCCTTAATCATCTCCAGGGTGTCCACATCCATTCAATAATGGCACGGGGTGGGGGTGGGGGGCAGAACTCGATGCAGTACTCCAGATGTGACCTCACGAGTGCTGAGTAAACAGGAATAATCACGTCCCTAAAACTGCTGGCAATGCTCCTACTAATGCATCCCACTGTATAACCGGAATGGACTTCAGAGCAAAAATTCCACTGGAATAATACAGAGCGGTTGAGAAAATAGGGGGAGCAATTTCCTTTGTGAATGGGATTAAGTCCACTGCATTGTGATGTGATGTATATAAACTTGTTAAATGGTATATGGATATTTTATAGAGTTTCTCCTTGTTCTTTCTTATGTATATGTTTAGAAATATTTATCTGTGTGATTAACAGTACGGTTTTATTAATTTCTCTAGTTGGTTCATTAACGAATTAGATAATTATAGGCGTTTAGACATCAGTTGCATCATTATCATTAAGGGAAGTTATAGCATAATGTCTATGGAGTAGAAAATCAATTCACTGACGATTAATAATAATTAAATCAGTTTTACTTTCCATGTTTTACTCGTATGCCACAAACTGTATGGTTTTACTGAACAGTTATTTTGAATACTTCTACATGAAAAATATGTTAGCATGTTTAGTCCTTCATCTGATATTCACTGATCTTAAGCATCTGCATCAGTGTTCTAATACTGCAAAGAAAAAAAATGACTGTTATTTCCTCAGCTGAGTCACTTTCAGGATGTTTCAAGGATGTCTAATAGATGAGACGTCTTCATTACATGAATATGAATCTCTGGGACTTATCTCTTACTTCAAGTGACAATAAAAACTGTTCAAATTTTTTTACACTAAAAAGGCTTTAAATCTAATATCTGAAACAGAGTAAGATAAATACCAAAAGGTAGATGAAGCTACCACACCAGCATAATATTGGTGAACAACAACAGTAATGTACATGAAAGAGAGACATTACATATATGGTGCTGTGTATTGTCTTAATGATATGCCACTTTATCAAATCTTATCACAAGTTATTCACAATGTTATAAGATGACATTAAAATATTTTAAAAAACCTCATGTTGGAGCTATCTGCATACAGATCAGGAAAGGGATCTTGGAGTTATAGTGGATAGTTCTCTGAAGACATCCACGCAGTGTGCAGCGGCAGTTAGTAAGGCAAATAGGATGTTAGGAATTATTAAAAAAGGGATCGATAATAAGACAAAAGATATCATACTTCCCCTATATAAAACTATGGTACGCCCACATCTCGAGTACTGCGTGCAGATGTGGTCTCCTCACCTCAAAAAAGATATATTGGCATTAGAAAAGGTTCAGAAAAGGGCGACTAAGATGATTAGGGGCTTGGAAAGGGTCCCATATGGGGAGAGGCTAGAGAGACTGGGACTTTTCAGTTTGGAAAAAAGGCGATTGAGGGGCGATATGATAGAGGTATATAAAATCATGAATGGTGTGGAGAAAGTGAATATAGAAAAATTATTTACCTTTTCCCGTAATACAAGAACTAGGGGACACCAAATGAAATTGATGGGTAGTAGGTTCAAAACTAATAAAAGGAAATTTTTCTTCACACAGCGCACAGTCAACCTGTGGAACTCCTTGCCCGAGGAGGCTGTGAAGGCCAGGACTCTATTAGGGTTTAAAAAAGAGCTTGATAAATTTTTGCAGGTTAGGTCCATAAATGGCTATTAGCCAGGGATAAAGTATGGTGCCCTAGCCTTCAGAACAAGGGCAGGAGATGGATGGCAGGAGATAAATCACTTGATCATTGTCTTCTGTTCTCCTTCTCTGGGGCACCTGGCATTGGCCACTGTCGGCAGATGGGATGCTGGGCTCGATGGACCTTTGGTCTGACCCAGTATGGCCGTTCTTATGTTCTTATGTTCTTATGTAGAGCTTGGGAGAATACCCGGAGAAAGATTTTCATGCTAATACACTCTGTAATTTAGCCACTGAGATTCATGAAATAAGATGACAATTGTTTATGAAGCAACAAAGATCAACTCCATTTGTACAAAGTCAAATCTGAGTCTATAGTCTGCTTGAATATTTTGCAGAGGTGATATATATGTGCAATCAGTTTTGTAATATGGGCCCTGTTTCTGCTGCACTTGCGCACTTATGTTGAATTCTCTGCTGATTGAAACAGGTATTGTATTGACATTGAAGATACTGTGCCACTTTTATTGGTAAGGAATTTGGCCCATTGACTAGCATTTTAGTCCACCATGGGTCCCATCAAACTCCATGTATGAGTAGGAAGCTGGCAGGACAGGGTCAACAGTAAAAATCTTATGTTGGTGCTCATTATTATATACCAACAGTCAAATCATTATGCCAGCAGGAGAAATTTAAATGGTGGAGGCTCCTGCAATCATCTTCTTGGGAATTCCAGGCATTTTCTGTGTTTCTGGCAGTGCCTATGCCTTTCCTAACCAATGGATGTTCTGAAATACCTGGATAAATCTCGTGAATGTTGGAGCATGTATGTGCATTCACCAAAGCACTCGTCATGACAGCGTGGCTGGCTCAGGAACTCCGTATATCCTTCACTTATACCAAGTGGCTTTCCTTTTGTGCTCTCCCCTTTGTTCCCCCAGCACAGAAGCCTAAATGCTGGTAGATCACACACAGGGATTGCACTTTGTTCAAAGGGTTGAGGATGGGGATGGCGCCCCACTTGTGTAACACTCTTGGAAAAACTGGGGCCATTTCTGCGGGCCTTTCACTGCTTTAATCCCATCTGCAGAAAAAAAGTGGAGGCGATGATCTCACCTTACACAAACTGCAGATCTAAGGCATGCTGTAAGCAGCCTAGTCATACAATGAGCAGCTCTTTTAGTCAGCCAGGTTCCCTTGATGATTTAAAGGCAGTGCACTATTGTGTTTAACTTGCATATAAGTTAGAAGACTGTTACAGAAGAACTAGGGTTCTCGCAACCCAGCATGCTGATAAAATTAATATAGGCATTCTGGGCATGGAGTGGGAAAATGCAACTATGCAAGTGACTCGAGATCTCCTAAAAGAGAGACATTGATTTGACACCACAGTGGCTCTTTAGTTGGACAAATACATATGTATGACAGCTGCCTTCATTTAAGACCAGTTAGTTACTAACATTCTTGGTAGACTACAGAATTTGTCAGGACCTGCTTCTTTATTTATTAATGAATCCGCTGCTAATTTTATCATGCAGAGTGGGAATTTGTCCCATCCCTGAATATAAGGCAAGTTTATAAGAAATATAGACATTGTCAGCACATGAGAGTCAACACACTATTACTATATTGCAGCCATTTATAACAAAACTAAAATGAGCACTCACTTGTTTGGTATTAATTTAATGTCCCACTTAGCTCCTATCAGACACAAATAGCTGCTTCATCTGTTTAAGCATTTCTCTTCGTGCACATAATGAAGTGCTCTGTACCTGTCAAGTAAGCAGAATTCATAAATGAAATAAGAAATGGATGAGAAAATTCAGTGTCCTTGCTAAAAATATTAACCCTCCAAAGGGGCAATGCCAGATTTATTCCAGACATTGTTTTTCTTTTATCAGGCTTACCAACCCCTCGCCTGCCGCCATGCGTAGACTCTTGTGAAACATTGCATGCCAAAGACATTGCTGAAAAGGATATCAGTTCAATGCATGGCAAAGTTAACAACAGCTGTAGTTGTCAAACATACTCAAAACAAAATAAATTAGCCAGCCAACCTCTTGTATTTAAGTGTTTTTATATTCTGTGTTTTAGAAAAACAGTTTAATTTTAAACAGCGTTCTAGTTATGATAAGCCTCTCTGGAGGAAGTTTTTTATGAGAATGAATGGAGGTAATGACTACCATTAGTCTTTGCCATTAGCATAAAGCACGAGGAACTTTACGAAATTTATAACAGGCTATGACATGACAGTAAAAATATGACTTTCTACCACTTGCATATGCTTTTGACTAAAGCTGGTTTCTATTTGGTGAAGTTAAATCTAGTAATAGTATATTTGATAGCATGTTCATCATCGGGTCTAATTGTTTTCCACCACAGGGTGTGAAGTTTATGTCTTCTATCAGCCAAAAACAAACAGTCATACTGCTTAATGGCTGTTCAATTAATGTTTATGGTGCTACTTTTATACCCTGAGTTATCTGACAAATAAACTCCAAGAAGCAATTTAAGAAGCTCTGAAACTTAATGGGACCCCAACCAACATTAAAAATTACTTCAAATTCCTATACAATCCCACACTTGCAGATGTGAAATGGGAGACATGTATCAGTAGTAACTTTTCAAGGACAGTAGAATTAATTGTGATAGGGAGAGGAAAACAGACCCATAGAGAGACAAGATCCGCATCACTTCAGTTTGGGTAATTTGAAACCACTTGTCTGACCTGAGCTAAAATGGAGAAGACTTGGTCAGATAAAGCTCAGTCTTAGTTCATCACACTGCAAAGGCTAATAGATGGTTTGCCCTCTGTAATCTGGATGCTCTCCCACCTATTCAAAACTCTGCCTCCTTTGTAGAAAAAGCTGGACTGATTAAAAAAAAAAGAAAAGAACAGTTACAGGATGGGTATCTCTCTGCTGCTTTGGTGCATATTAATTCATCTTTCTCCCTTTTGTACAAAGCCTGTAGAGAACAGTGTAAAATTATCATAAATATGTTTTCACTGGAGACCTGCCATTGTTCTAAATTATGAAAGTAAATGATTTCTGGCTTGTGCTGTTAATTGTATATAGCAGTAATATATTCATCCAGAGCTTCCCATTTTAATTCAGTCTCCCTGATCTCTGGCTTCTAATGATGTATTACAAGCCTGTACTTCTCTGACACCTAGGTAATTAATCATTAATATTCCTCAGTCCTCTGCAGTAGCTGGACACAATTAGACAAGAAGGAACAGGCTTGAGGGGAGGTGAGAATTTCTCCTCAGAAATTGCACATATTTTCACATCATAAACTTAGCTCGACATCCACAGCACTAAATATACTTAAATAGAACTGTTGTTATGGCTCTCCTCTCAACCTCCCAGTAGTTTTAGTAGAGCAACATCAAGTTCGTAAACAGGGAAAATGCAAGTTTAAAGGCTATCAAGCCTTCTTGACAACGTCCCACCTGGAATGCAGCTGAGAAATGACAAACTAATCACCTGACTGGCTGATGTTGAAAGCTGACTGCTTTTGATTAAGAGGCAATGAGCCTTCCAGTTTGGAGTTCATTTTCCATTTCACAAGCACCTCTTCACCAAAAATTATGCAGTTGAACTGATTTGAATCTGATTAGTTTAACACTACAGTTTTCCTATTTGTAATAAATAAAGGCAGACATTTCGGTGCTACAACACACTGAGAAACATTTTAGGAGGGTGACAGCCTTATTTTTATTTCTCATGTATTAATGCCTGACACTTTAAATATAATAGCAATATATTTTAACAATGTTGCTTGTATTTTACTTGCACAGTTATTTTGTGAAGTATAGATGTATTCATACTCTGATTCACCTCTGCCCCAGTTTGAAGACTGGACAGTAAGCAATAGAGCCACTCCAGGGTACAATGTTACGTCCTTGACAGGTGAGCTGACCTCATTGCTAGGAAGGAAGTCAGTGATACACTTTGTAGCCAAGTTCTTTAATGGAAAACCCCTGTATTAAACTATATGCTGTAGACTTTGTGACTCATTCTTTCAAACTAGCTCTGTAAAAAAGTACCACCATCACAGGGGAATGCAAGAATCACTGCCTTACTATTTCAGTGCTGTCTGATTTCTTAAGAGCAAATTCCAGTACTCCAGGAAGGTTGATGCACTTTTATCTTTTGACATGCTCTCAGTGTCGTGTCCTCTTACACAAAAATACAGCATCCATTGATCTGCATTGCAGGCTGCAGTGGTAAAAAAACACTATTTCTTGTATTTGGGTTGAATTTTCTCTGATTGTTGGTTCAGAGACAGTTAAGTGGAACTGCTTTCAATCAGAATTAATTTTGGGTGGTGTCAGACTGCTGATAACAGTGATGATCTCTCTAGAAAGGTGAAAATCAGTTAGGGTGAACATACACATTCAGGACTCTAATGTGAATGTGGGTTGAATGAACAATCCAAAGGTCAATATGATCCTCACTATGATATTAATACTTTATGCCTGTTCCCTAACCAGGAATGTCTATTCATCCAAATCTACGTGATGTGGGATGTCACTGAGCTGCATACAGAACACACATTAAGATGTCTGGGTAGGACCCTACCAAATTCATGGCTTTGAAAAACCTGTCATAGACTGAAATCTGATATACAGCTAGTGGTTCATAACTTGCACAGGGTTCCCGCTGCTAGTCCTGGTCTTTGGATGGAGAGAAAAGAGACTGTCTCTCTTCTCCGGCAGGGGATGCTCCCGGGTTGGGTCAGACTACCGTCTGGAATCTTCCCCCAGCTGCAGGAAGTTCTGTGGCTCCACTGTTACCTCCCCATCCAGGGAGGATGCAGCTTCAGCTGTCACCTCCCCTATTTCAGCAGGAGATAGCTAGAAAAACAGGACATACAGTAACCCACCTCCCACACCCTATCACTATCACTTCTGCACTGTTGCTGATGGTGGTGATGGCTTTAGAGATGCACACCTGGCCAGCAGCCTTCCTATCTGGCTTTCCATCTCTGAAGGAAAGACATCTACCACCAATAGGGTAGAAGGGAGATAAGCCTATGAACCCCTGCCCACAATAGTTATGTAACCCTCTCAATTCTGATCACTTTTTGAATTGGAACCCCCATGGTTACACCACCATGAGGTTTCAGATGTACATAGGTGAAAACATGAAACTATCAGTTTTTAAAATAAATAAATAAATAAAAAAACCTGACTGTGAAACTGACCAAAATTGTCCATGAATTTCACAGGGCCCTGAATATGGGAAAATATATGTAAAAAAATTATGTGATGATATTGCCCTCATTGTTCTACATCTATCTATCTATCTGGCTACTTTCATAGTGACCCTCATCTTATATGTTGCTATGGCTATGCTAGACAGTTTTGTTGACAAAACTGAGGATTTGTTAACAAAACGCATGTAGCATCTACACACAAAATGCATTATGTCTACGGTCTGTCAACAAAACTCGGCACTTCTTCCGGCAGCATTCTGCCTCTCTCTGATGAGGAATAACGCCTTTGTCAACAGATTCTGTTGAAAAAAAACCATGTAGAGGGTGCAGGGAGCCCTCTGTTGACAGACAGGGCTTCTAGTTCATGAGGCAGCCCTATTTGCTGAGCTGCCAGTTGGCCCTTTTGTTGTGAGAGTGGCTGGGCAGTCTGGCTGCTCTCTATCGACAGAGTAGCTCGTTTTTTCAATCCACTTTTGTGTGTGGACATGATCTGTTGACAGAAGTTTTGCTGGAAGAGGTCTTCTTTAGTGACTTCTGTCAACAGATTGCTCTAGTGCAGACATAGCCTCTGATTGCAGAAGCAGATACCAGTAGATTTACAGAAATTAAGGAACTTAATTTTAGCTGTAATTGAGAATGTTAATTAAATATTTTAGACACATGTATGTGTCTTGGGTTGTTAACTGGGCCCCATTATCATTGCATCTGAGTGCCTCACAATATTTAACAGATTTATCCTCACAACACCTCTGGGAAGTAAGGAAATATAATTACATGGGAGAGAAATTTAAAAAATAAGTGCCTGAAGTTAGGCACTGAGGTTCATATCAAGGTATCTTGATAAGTGGCCAGATTTTCCAAACTGCTGATTTTTGAACCCTTGGAAATCAAGTCAATTATTTAGATGCTGATATGAAGACCTAGAACTCTAACTTCAGATTTTTTTTGAAAATCTTGGGTACACTGAACAGAATTTCTCCCTAATGAAATGTATGTCTAAAAAGCATTTTCTCAGAAGGAAGGGGAGACAAACAGTACCTTGCTATACTACGCAGCACTATCATTGTATTGTATAAACAAATGTGTACGGAAAACTTTTAGGGTTCCAGCATAATTTTTAGGGGTGTAGATGAAGCTTGCAGATAAATTCTTCAGTATAAGGACTGCATATTAACATCTATTTGTACAACACCTAACAGATGTAATGTTCCCAGTCAGGATCAGGTTACCTGATAGTAATTTCTATCTTCTCATACGTTTTTGTATAGTTCTCAAAGTAGAGACATGCCATGCTATGACAATGAGCCTAAAAAATTGCTCACTGTCTTAGGTGATAGAATGTGCACTTATGGTCTATCGTTGTATGGGGTAGAGTGCAGCTTCTGTTGAAACACCACAGTTCCATCCCTATGTCCCCTATGCTCCTGAATGATTGGTAATTTGCCCTCTACATTGGTTGTGGGTGATGGGGATCATACTGGGACATGGAGGTTCTGCCAACTACATAGCCCTCATTGTCCACTCTTTAACAAGTGGCTCCAGGATTGGAATGCCAAGCTTGTAACACTCAATAACCCCAACATGCCTGCACCCAAGGTCTGGTATGAACATATAAGCATCAGTTTCAGGTCTTTAAATCACTACCTGCTCCTGCACAGAAGCATATGCTAGACAATGACCTGGGCCCTAAATATGTATTCACAGTTAATTAACCTCAGTATTTGCAATAATTATAGCAGAGCCTACAGTTAGAGTAAGGCACTCGTCTCCTTGCAGATTGGAATCCTACATTTCTGACCTGGTTAAGAACTCTAAAAATGTATATTCTTCAGATTTTATCAAGTAAATAATTTTTAATTTCACTATTTTCTAGCAATATAATTTAAAACTCTATTAACTGAAAAGTCTAGTCACAGGGGCCCCAAAGCGTGAGGTGCTGAACACTCAACTTTCATCTCTTGGAACTATCAGGACTTAGTAAATTACATTCATTTATTTTGCCACCATAACTTTTAGTAAATGTACTAAAACAACAATAAAAATGTGTCATTGCAACTTGAGAAAATAATGCCAAATCTGTCTTGAAGCAGTAGTAAATTGTCCCTCTGTGTGGTAGTGCTTAGCAGTGTTGTTTAGCAAGGCAGAAAATCACAGAGAACTAGCTCTGGCTGAGAAAAAGTTTTCTGGAAAGCTGATTAGAAGGAAAGCATTGTATTGTAAAATAACGTAAGTTTTTAACTGGGTGCTGTGGGGCCAGATCCTGGAAACCCCATTCCATAGAATAGTATCTTGCATTTTTAGAAAACTGGATATGTTCAAATCACTGTATATATATATTGACTTACAATGCACGCATGAGATAAACAGATGAGTGGTGTCATCCGACTGATAGAGAAATGCAAACAGGCAAAATGACTTGTGCAAGACCACAGAACTAGTGGGAGAACCACAATTAGAACTTCAGGCCTCCTGAGTCCCAGCCAAATGCTGATTTCTCCAAACAGTAATGTACCACAATGCTAGTTTCACTGAACTAAAAAATATCACTTGCAACAGTAGGGAGTACATATGTGAGCAAAAGCTGCAAGTTTGGGCTATCTACCTCCTTGCTATTCTCTGTTTGAGCTAAATCATTAAGACTATGTCTACATTTGCTCCAGGGAGCATGGTAATCAAGGTGAAAGGCATCACGTGATAGTGAGAGGTTACACAAAATGAGACTATAACCCCGTCTTTAACTCAACCATTTAGCCATGATGTCTTCAGAGTAAATATGGTAAATATAAGCACTGAAGTTTGCTGCCTATAAACAAAGGATACTTGTGGTTACGTAACTCACTATTTCAGTGTGTTATGAGTCCTCCTCAGCTGGGCGTGCCACAGAAGTCAACACTAACCAGTTACTACACTTAAGCTATGTCTATACTTCTTTGAAGGGGGCATGGAAATTAGGGTGATGGAAGATTACTAATGAAGTGCTGTGATGCATATGAAGCACTTCATTAGGCAAATTCTCCCCTGCAGCAACTTCAAAGCATCACACTTTGAAGTGCTGGCATGCCATGTAGCCGCAGGCACTTTGAAGCGCTCGTGCTACTTCAAAGTGCCTTTACTCCCCAAAATGTTGACACTTCGAAGTTGCCGTGTGGGAGAACTTACCTAGTGAAGTGCTGTATGTACATCGCACCACTTCATTCATAATCTCCCAGCACCTTGATTTCCATGTCCTCTTTGAAGCAGGGGGCAAGTGTAGATGTAGCCTAAGTACAGTAACTAGTCAGTGTAGCTTTCTGTGGTATACCCAGCTGAAGATGACTCATAACACACTGAAATAGTGAGTTATGTAACCCCAAGTATCCTTTGTTTACAGTCAGCAAACCTCAGTACTTATACGTGGCATATTTACTCTGAAGACAGCATGGTTAAGTTAAAGACTGGGTTACAGTCTCCTCTTGTGTAATCTCTCAGTATCATGTGATGCCTTTAATAATAGTAAGGACTGTGAAGTGCTCACTCTTATTGACACCAGTCAGTACAAGAAATGAGAAATGGTTTCTGGATCCGAACCCAGTGCTCCCCCTTCCATATATAAAAGGGATTTATTTTTTGGCATGTGCGCATGCATGTGTGTGTTCATGGCGTTTAGAGATGGGAGGGAAGCTATGTGAGACGCAGAAGAGAAGCTGTCTGGGCAAAGCATACACAATGGCCATGTCTACACTAGCCCCTTCCTTTAGGAAGAGGCATGGTAATGAGTGAGTTGGGAAGAGGGTAATGAGGCACTGCCATGAATATGCAATGCTTCATTAGCATAATGACAGCTGTGTGTGATTCAAAAGTGCTGCTTTCAAATTGCGCGCCACCTGTGTAGATGGAAGCTTTTGAAAAGGACCCCCGGACTTGGAAAGCCCCTTCTTCCTAAAACCAAATAGGAAGAAGAGGCTTTCAAAGTCCAGGGGATCCTGCATATTCATGACAGTACCTCATTAGCAGCTTCCTAACTCGTTCATTACCATGCCCCTTCCGAAAGGAGGGAGCTAGTGTAGACGTAGACAATGTGTATGGATGAAATATTGAGGGATTTTAGCAGATAGCTTCTAATGGTAATGGTGAGTTTTGACAGCACATCATTTGCCCGAACCTGAAAAGAGTTTCACAAAAATTGTGAAAGGCACATCTGTGATACCAGGGGAATCACCCTAAAAATTCAAAGTTTCTGTTGCAAACCAAAAAAGATATTACTGATTTTCTCAAAAAGTGGTTGGTGAAACTTTTATTATGGGGATTGTGTTAGGCAAACTAAATATAAATGTTACACACAAAATATTATGTTACAAGAACATTATAAAGATCACAATGCCAAACACTTAAAAGTTAGGAAATGTCATAATTAAGGTTGCCCAGGACCTTGAACTCATTCAGTGCACAGGATGGATAAGGCTCAGTTACTCAGCAGCTATTCTGTATTTTGTTTTATCCTTATTGCTCAGCTAACATATTTACCAAGCATTGCTCCTTAATTCAATTAATTATTTTGAAAATTAAAGGAAAATGTTTGTGCTTTATTTAAATGATTGCATTTTTCAAAAGCAGTGTTATTTTTATTGTTATTTTATTGTTATTGTTATTGTTATTTTATTGTTATTTGTCATTTCAGATTTCTTTAAAAAAGAATGTTAAAATGTTTTCATTTAATTTTTTAGGATTTTATAACAGAAATTCCATCCAGTGTATTATTTTCTTTGTCTCAATACACTCTTTTTCTGCTTTGTTTTAACAAAAAAGGATATAGATCATTTTGCTTCCAATCACATTTCCTTCCAGTTTTCAAATCTTACACTTAGATTTATCTGTGCCAAAACAGAGCATCAGAAAATTTTCTCTATTTGATCTTTTTTGTAAGGTTTATTGAGAAGCAATCTTATTGTGGTTTCATTGTGTTTTTCTGGCTCATCTTGGTTCAGTCTTTTTCAGCATATACTCAATTATATTAATTTTCAGGACTGTACTTGATTTGGTGATTCTGTCTTTTTTCTGTTTGGTTTAATAAGAAGCAATCCCATTCCAGGCACATCCCATTTTCCCGGCACAATCAAACTCTTAGTTAAGTTATGACGAGGAAGCTGTATACTGAATGTGGTGATCCTTGCTCTTCTCACAGACTTGTCTGTGAGTTCCTGATCAAACAGAGAAACTCTAAAATACATAGTAGATGTGTAGAACTAGGCTTTATTTACTGCATAATATTCAAAACCCACTCTGAAGACATAATTATTTTCCTAATGGATTTTCTATAGAGCTCATCTACAAAATATACTTGAGAGATTCAAAGACATGAATTTATCTTTATAAAACCCACCTGATGTGAGGGATTGCTGCTAGCCAAATTTTGCAGATGGGGAGTTGAGGCACGGAGATTTTGGGATTAAAATAATCAATAACTGTGTGTGCTCAATTTGAGCCAATATTTTGCGGACTGCTTAGCATTATATAGCACGTTGCATTTGTATAACACTGTATATAGTTCCTGCTGATTTCAGTAGCCACTGTGAACACTCCACACTTCTGGACTCAAAGTGAGGCACCCCTAAAATGAAGAAAATAGAATTGCTGATGTCCTGTGAAAAGTCTGATTCAAGTCACTTAGCACTACCCTGGAACAGAGTGGAAGAAGCAAGGGTAGACTCTGATTTGCCATGGCAGCCATCAACTACGTTAATATGGCACAGTCCTTCTCTTCCTGCAGCTCCTTGCCTCTTCCCACACCTCTTCTTCCATCTCCTGGAAAACTGCCCACACATAACCGAGTTTAAAGTCCTTGAAAAAGTGCTGTTCACAATCAGTTGATACTTTGATTTAAAGAGCTAAAATTTCTGAAGATTCCAGCTTCTGCTATGGATTTCTGAGCACTTAATAAACCTTAATAATGTGCTTCTTTTAACACAGTATTTGTGTATAATTTTCTAGGTTTTAAAAAAAGCCAGCTGAAGAAACAAAGTCTTTCACTTGCTTTTATGTTGACATCCACATGGCTTGTTAGTAGGGTCGGAACCTTTAGGTCCATACTAAACCCCACTGACACTTGAGTTAGTGGAGTAACTGATAACAGCAGAAGGTTGTTAGCACCAGCCTCTGGCAGACTGGCTGCCCAGATATTTGCTGGTAGTAGAGGAATGGAAAGTCTCAGGTGTCTTAGCTTCTCTTGCATGATCTAGAGCAGAATGTTCTCTAGTAGACACAGACTCTTTTCTTTCTCATCCCTTTCAAAATGTCTAAGGCCCAGTCTTATGTCTTCTCACCACTGGGTCCGTTCTGCAAGTTTCATTCTCCTTGCTGATCCAGTCCCAGTTTCCTCTCCTCAGGCTTCTCGTCCCACTGCCATTCTCCTTGCCCAGTTTCCATCCACCACGTTTCTTTAACTCCAGTCTCTTTGCCCAGCTAGTTCCAGGTCTGATGGTGGCTCCCTGTGCGCTCTGCCTCTCTCTTCTGCTCACTGACTCCTTGTCCCATGTCCCCCTGAATTCCAGCTCTTTGTCTTGTCTGTCTCTTCTCTGATTCTCAGTCAGGCAACCCCCACCACCTTTTCATCTGAGTTTATTGTCCTTCAGCTCAGTCTACTTGCCTAACCAGATCCAATTTCCTTCCTTCAATTCCCAGTCACTCTCACTTCCCTCAGGTCCCATTCTCACCAGATCCTTGGTCTGCTCCATTCCTATTCCTAGTGTGATTTTTGTTTCTTTCGTGTGCAAGTCAGATGGCTTCTCCTCCCACACTGGCTCTGTTTCAGTGGGGATAGTGGTCAGTAAGAAAACAGAAGAGACAGGCTCCCTGCTCTCAGATCCAGTGCCATGACCATGCTGCTCCCTCTTTGCTACCATCAGCTTGGAGCAGCAACTTCAGGGAAAGTACATCTAAGCCCCACAGCCCTGGGTTGGTCTATGCTCTGTTTACTCTATGAGGATGTCACATGCACAATCTAGTCAGCACTAGGAGCTGTGAGAGGCTAGAGGATGCTTGGTGGGATGGAATCTATTTCCCCCTCTCCCATCCTCCTTCGTTCTCAGAAACAAAGAAATAATTTTGCTAAAATTCCCCTACCTCCCCAAAAATACACCAGTCTGAGGCAAATTTTAGGCCCGACAGTTAAAGTATTCACAGTGCATCAGGTATCCCAAATAAGAGGCATTGTTACCAGGACTGACAGTAATCTATTTACAGCAAGAGTGAGAGAAGAGAATGTATAATAGTGCTGGGCTGTTTTCACTTTGTCTTCTAGGCTACGTGTACACTTGCATTCCTCTTTCAAAAGAGGAATGCAAATAAGGGAATTCGGAAATGCAAAGCACTGATTTGCATATCCCACACTTCAGTTACATAATCTCTTTTCGAAAGAGATTCTTTCAAAAGAAAAAAAAACAGTGTACATAGGGTTATTTCAAAAATAAACTCCATTTTTGAAAGACCCCTGATTCCTAAAAAATTAAGAACACATTGATGCATTGTGAATAAATTAGGAATATATTGATACATGGTGAACACAAAAATTAGGCACAAGGGGTCTTTCAAAAAAGGGGTGTAGTCTACACTGCTTTTTTCTTTCACAAGAATCTTTCAGAAAGAGATTATGCAATTGAAGCATAAGATATGCAAATCAGCAATTTATTTGAATTTCCAAAGTCGCTCATTTACATTCCTCTTTTGAAAGAGGAATGCAAGTGTAGATGTGGCCCAACAGTTTTGGAAAGGAGCTATATTAAAACTGGGCAATGCCAGGTGTGGGCTACCTCATACTATTGTTAATGAAACCATTACATAGGCAATACACTACATAAAACTACTTTATTCATTTTAAAGAAATTATTTGAGTATTTTTTGTAAACTGTCTGTGGTAAGGCTATATGCCTTAGTTATCATAAATTCAGCTTTACAGGGCTCTGAAGAAAGGAAAAAAATAATAACTTTTAAAGTGCCCCTAGAAATAGGGGCACTTAATGGTCACATTTGTGGTGGCTCATGTTTTGAGATTTTCCAGGGTTAGATCCCATTAGGATATTAGCGTTGAGAATTGCTGAGGAAATGGGAGTCTCTTGTCATTACCTTTTTCTGCCTTCAAGGTCATAGAACATCAGACACACATCATGTGATCAACAGAATACCAACTTGTCTAAAATAGAATAGATAAATGTCAGTAAAAGACTTTTGAATATAATTATATTTACGTGTAAGGGTTCAAGGTTCACATTTAATTCCCTGTCCTGCAAGCTGCTCTGCCCAGCGATATTCTTGTGCATATATATGAAACACTGCTGAAGTCCATGGGGGTCTGTCTGGGAACAACACCCTTCCCTTTGTCGAATAGGACTTAGCTGCCAAAGTCAGTGGCATCTCAAACTTCTTTCACTTTTTCAATTTATAAAACCAGGCCCACTGGGCTGGTCAGTGCTAAGGGCCCCTTACACTCGTGGTCCTGCCTCTTCCATGGGCTCAGAGCTGGACTCCACTCCCACCTTGACCTGGGGCCCATGATGGCTGTCAGTCCCACTGTCTAAAACAGCTTCTCTGCCTGACTCTCATTTGGTGCAGTGTACCTAATTACATTCCACTCTACACCATTGATCTTGTCTGTGAGCTTTGGTAAATCATTTAATTTCTCTGCTCCCAAGATGAGGATTCTAATAGTTACCTACTTTAAAAAATGACTGAGCTATATGGAGGAACCTAAGAGAGCTTTGCAAGAAATAATTGTTGTCATATTGTCATTATTGTACCAGTCTGGCTCACTTTCCAGCTGGTGACAAACTCACTTAGATGCACATCTTTTATGGAAGTTTTCTCAATCTAGCACTTTGATTCTTTTACAACACAGACTGACAGGTCGGTTCTGAAATACTGCTCATGGTTTTGTGTGCAATAATGGTGCCCACATCTGGATTCATCTATTTGTCCCAATATAATTTGGACAGTGATTTTATTAACTAAACAGAAAGGTGTGAACAAATGCCTCATCTTTCTAGTCCAAACGCTAAACTAGTAAATGGAATCCTTACATTGTTTTAAGTTATTCCATTGTCAGTCATATAAACAAGTAAAATTCACCTGTTCTTGGACAAAGGCTGAAAACACAAGGTTTGAGGAGGAGACAGAATGTGTTCTGCACTTTCAAGGTGAAGCTTAGGACTGGAGCTGCGGTACAGCAACTCCATAGCAACTCTTCCAGGTATGGTGGCTTCTACTCATCTGCATCCCCTAGGCTGGGTTTTGGGGGCATTGCCATTCAGGTTGGCCTTACATACTTGAGTAGATATCAACCCCATTTAATATTTCTTGTGTATCTGACTGTTCTTTTCATAAGGCAAGAAGAAAAATCATCCACATAAGCCAATATTGAGTCATCTCCCTTTGCTGGACAACAGCAGAGCTTATTTGGGGTCCAAGTCCGATGGCTCTTGGAAAGCTGAGGCAGGTTGGAGACAGGGAACATAAGATGTACTTATCCTAGTGCAAGGGTTAGCAATCAAAATAGCAAGAAGAGCTATTTTTTTCCAATTCGTAAAAAAACTCAGCAATTCAAGAGCCGCAGTGTATGTGAATACGAGATGCTCCTTAATAAGTAACGTTAAACCCTATTTTTTGTAACCCCTAGTATAAGAACAGTGCACACACAATGCTTTGTAATGTGACACATGTTTACCAACTTTTTACATATTCTATTTACATATTTACATATTCTATTTCCTCACACTTTACATGTGTGTTTATAGCACTGTCTTCCTCATTTTCATTCCCAAACCTTCTCTATCTCTGGAAGACACTAGGGAGAGTTATCCAATGGTCTGAAATTATATACCTTTTGCTATTTAGATATGAATTGTTCTTTGTTAGGTTTTTAGATGTTCACCGGTTATAAAAATGATCAGGAGGGACTTTTTTTTTTTGCTTTGGATTTATAGCATTGGGAGCCACAAAGAAGCCCTTAAAGAACTGCAGGTTGCAGCCCCCTGCCCTAGGGAAATTCTACACCTTGTGCTAATCGGAAGATTAGACTTGATGAGCACATTGATCCTTTCTGACCTTGAAGATCTGGGAATCTAAGAGAGCTCATCCACTTGCATGGGCTTTCAGGGACAACTGCAATAGCAATCTCTGATTGGGAAGCACAAGAATTCCTTCACAGCCAGAAGTTGCAGTCATAGTTGTCATCCCTTGCACCTCCCTCCCCACTGCACACATTGGCCCCTGGCTTGAAGCTGTTGCACAAGGAGAGTAACCTCCCCCATCCTAATAGATGGCTCTGAGTGCACACTTCCCATGTTCACCTCCAGGCAAGAGTGCAAGCTCCCCCAGTACCCTCCTGGGGTAGCGTAGCTCCATAATGCCTGTACCACAGGGCTGAGGTAAAAATTCCAAAATCTTGCTTTCAGCTGATACTCAGTTTGTTTAAAAAATAATCAAAATAAAATAAAAAATATGTTGGGCTAACTCCTCAACGCCTTACCCTTTTTTCACGTTGTCAAAACTTGAAGTCAGTGACTGAATAAAGACATCAATGTGCTTCCTTCAGAGCTGTGTGTGCCCGGCCAGCATCTGCTGCGCCGTAGCTGCCCAGCTCTGGTGGCAGTATGGAAGTAATGGTGGTCATACTGCAATCCCACTATGATAGCCTTGAGACCCTCTTTTGGGTCACGAGTCCCAGTTTGAAAAACATTCTTGTTGCTTGTTTATAGCTTTACTTTATGCACTTCAGCACCACCACAACAAAAGATGGATAATGTTCAAAATACCGCACAGAATAAGCAATCGGCTATACATTTAGAAATACATTGCTATGCTCAGTCTAGTTCTACATTTTATCAGTGATGATCAGCACTTCATTTGAAAGAGAACATCCTTGATTATCTTTTGCAGCTGCTGTAGGTATACTGAAGAATCTGTTCCTTTGGAAAGCACAACAGAGACAGAAGAAAGAAGCTGCATATGACAGGCCCTTCAACTGTACTAGTGACAGTACAAGATTGTTATGCAACCCAAGAAGAAATATAATTAATTACTGGTTTGGCATCCTATACAAAATAGTAAGTGAATCTACTGAAGTCTGATATAAACTATTTTGTGTTTACATTTTGGCCTGTTTACTCTGCAGAAGTAAGGAAAATCCCAGAATGTTAAGACATTCAAAATGCACAGCTCAGCTCTTTTGCTTTCAGAGTCTCTGATGACTGTTGGGACACAACATGAAATTCCCAAAATACAAACCAGTGTAACAAATGTAGCCGCTGTTCTCCAGTAAATAAGCCATCGATCATCAGCTAGCGCATTCAGAACAATATGCTGGATATGATACAGTCAAGTAACCTCATGTCATAGGCTGTCTGCAACATTTGTCATTAATAGCAATGTATTTTCATTAAGTTAGGAGTATTCTATAATAGTGATATAAGAGTATACATAGCACTAATTTTAAAATGAAATTTGTTTTCATCAAATGCTTTGAAGATTCTATGTACCTTATTGTAAATTTAAATATTTCTAAAGAAAATAAAAAGATCTGACAGTGCCTATACAGAATCTAAGCAAATCATTCATGAATAAACAAGATTTTGTTTATTTAATCATTTTTTGAAGCATCTGTACCTTTATTTTTACTTCTTAACACATGAATGCCTGCTTCATCCAAAGATAACTTGGGTCTGTAATTGACATTTGTTCTCTAAGTGTGGGTGCTGATTTACAGATTGAAGTAGGAAAGCCTGAAATTACTTTCAAATGCTTTCAAGGATGTTGGCTTTCTTTGACACAATGGAATTTAGTTTTAAATGATGATTGTGTTTTTCTAGAAGAGGAAACATTCATGCTTTTTGCGAAGTGCTAAACATACACATTTAGTAATATTTATATAATAAAAATGGACATTTAAATGGTGATATGTTCTAAATAAAAGTTAAGTAATTATTACTTCTCAATTTTAAATTTACATAGGCTACATCTACATTACAACACATTTTCAAAAGGGCAGCTTTTGAAAATACATTCAAAAAGATGCCTTTTGAAAGAGAATGTCCACACAGCCAAATGCGGATTGAAGAAACGACTCTCCCTTTGGAAAGGTCTATCCGCCCTTTCAAAAGAGACCATCCACATATCTCAGGGCACCATTTTGAAAGCATAGGATCAGGAAATGCCGCGGGCAGGATTGAATGGCACACAAGCCCTTCTGGGGCTATCGCCAGACGTTTCTTTAAAAGGTCCCTTCCTAAGACCCCAACCCTGCACACTCTGAGGTCCAGCTAGATGTCCACAAGCAAGTGTAAGGAGAGCTTGCAGAGGAGGCACTGTGGGACACAACATGGACTCTAAGCAGCTTCCCCCCTCCCTCACCACCCATCCAGGCTGTGGCCAGTGCACTGGTTGCAGTGCTGGCTGCAGTCCTGCAGCAGCATTGGGTGGCCACCCTGATAGCCACCATCCTGCAAGCTGTCCTCGGGACACAATGCCCTCATCCAATCCCCCAGGCCATTCGCCGATTGTGGGGCTACCCCACAACCATGGACAGGTGGGATTGGCTGATGCTGGAGGACTGAGGTGATAACCGGTGGCTGCGGAACTTCAGGATGACCAAGGGGACATTGTTGCTCACCCCGGGCCTCCAGCATCATGACACCCACATGAGGCTTGCCCTACCCCTGCAGAAAAGGGTGGCCATTGCCTTTACAGAAACTGGCCACCCTGAACAGCCACCAATCTGCTGGCCACCAGTTTGGGGTGCGCAAGGCCACCATCAGGGTCATCTTTATTGAGATAAGCCATGCTCGGGTCTCACTCCCACCACCGTCTGCGGGGAGGGAGGATGGGGTCCCCTGACAAGTGGCACCATTAGGGATCAGGGCGGTTGGCTCCCAGCAAGGATGAGGGAGGGGACAGAGACAGGCTCCTGCAGAGGGCAGGGACAAGGTGCGCTGGGGAGGAATGCCCTGCAGAGGGCAGTGGTGGGGACAGGGCAGCAGGGAGAGGTATGGGTGGGCACAGAGTTCTTCAATCCACACTCATGACTATGTTCTCCCTTCACACACTGCAGGTCCTCTGGGCCATCAACAATGTCCCAGTTCACCAACTCATCCATGTTGGAGACCTTGATGTCACCCCCATGGAATTCGAGAAGTGGGGCTTCCCCGACCTCTCTGGGGCACTGGATGGTACCCACATCACCATCTGGGCCCTGGAGGACAGCGACGGGGCCTACGTAAACTGCAAGGCTTATCAAACCATGGTGTTGTAGGTGCTCCTCAACACCAAGTGCCAGTTCATGGGCATATGCATGGGCTGGGCTGGCTGCACCCATGATGCCTGGGTCTTTCAGAAGTCACGGCTCAGCTGCCAGATGGACAAGAGGACCTACATCTCCCGGCAGGAGCTCCCCGTCAAGGACATCATGATGACTCCCTGCATTGTGGCTGACATTGCCTATCCCCTGCAGCCTGGGCTCATGTGGTCTTACACAGGACACACACAGCCTACCCAGGATGTTTTTAAATGAGAGGCTCAACCAGGCCTGTAATATGGTTGAGCGGGCATTTGGCAGTCTCAAGTGACATTTCTGCTGGCTCCTAATGAGGCTGGAGGTGGGTCTCCCCAACATCTCGGCAGTGGCTGGGGTATGCTGCACCCTGCACAGCCATGTGGAGGCAAAGCATGAGCCCTTCGTGGAGGGGTGGGTTGCTGAGGCCAGGTGCAGCTATGAGCAGCCAGCCACCTCCCTGTGCAGCCAGGACCAGTGGGACGGGGTGTGGGTAAGCGAGTTCATGTGTGAGGCCTTCACCCAGGAGCCAGTGACCCCCACGCATGCCCCGTACCACCACCCGCATGCACACACCCCACCCTCACCCCCACACATATACATGGGACATGGGATAACCACAAATAAATGTTTTACTGGGCACATAACACCAGTGTCTGCATCTGCGTAATATTATCATCTATTTATGGGGGGGGCAGGGGTAGAAACTATGTACAAAGGGGGCCTGGGGCAGGGGGGTAGACACAAATGCTCCAGGAGGGCTAGAGTGGGGGTGGGGGGCCTCTATCCTTGACAGGAATCTAGGGATGAGATCCCTGTCAGCCACATGAGCCCCTACCTCTGCCCCCCACCCAGGGTCTCCATCAGGGCTGGGCTGAGGTTGGGAGCATGGGGATGTAGGGGTGTTGCTGGGGTGCAGCAACTGCTGGCTCACTGGGGTCTGAACAGGGGGAGATGGGGTCGGGGGAGCTGCCTCTGCACAGCTGGCTCTGGCCATTACCATGTTTGCCAGTTGGAGGAGGCTGGGTGGGAGTAGGTTGGTTGGGATCATTAGAGCAAGGTTGGGGTTGGGGTAGTGGGAGGAGGCCGGTTTGGGGGGGGTCTAAAGGGGGGCTGGTGTGGGGGAGGTTCACGGGGGGGGGTGGTAGGTGCGGTCAGGTTGGCTGCTACCCTGCCCCAGACCTGCCACTTCATTGTGAGCCACTCCCGCAGCACCTGAGGGCCACCATGTGCTCTTCCCTGCTGTGGTGGTGCTGGCGTATAGCCCAATGGCAACCCCATGCCATCCCCAGTTGGGGTATGGGCCACTCCCCCTTACCCTCCATGGCACGGCTCGGCTGGCTCCCAGGTGCTGGAGCTGTAGAGACAGAAGGGAACAGAGGAATGGGCCATTAGTCCCATGCAATGGTCCCTGTGTCCCCACCCCTCCCTTCATCATCCCAGGGCCTTGTGATGTCCAGATTCTGGGGTTCCCTGCATGTGTGGAGTGAGCACGTGTTTCCATCTGACCCCCCCGCCCCACCCACTGGTCCCTCCATGGTTGTGAGGCCCATGGTGCTGTCCCGGATGGCTAGTGCTGAGTGCCACATGCAGCCCCCTCTGGGGCCCTGGGAGTGTGGCCGTTCAGGCTGCATCTGGACTGGGGCAGACGGTCATGTGGGTGGGCTGCGGCCACCCCAAGCATGACCGAGCACCACCCCCTCTTGCTCACAGGGCTACTGGGATACATGCCACATACCTGAGAGCCCCTCCAGGAACTTGGGTGAGGCCTGTGTGGAGAGGGCCTGGCTGGATGAACTGGATGGGATGTTGATGATGAAGGCCCAGTCTCTTGAGCCTTCATCATCACTGGTGGCCTCCAGGTGCTGCACCATGCACTGGGGCCTGTCGATGGCTGGTGGTCCTGGGAGGTCCTTGGGATCCATTCCAGGCTCTGTCTCCATCTTGGCCATCTCCAGGACCATGGCTGGGGCTGCGGCCTCCTTTGGGCTGAGGACGTGGTCCAGCTCTTTAAAGTAGGGGCAGCTGATGTACACTGCCCCCAATCATCTGGTTGCATCCCTGGCCTTGCTGTACTGCTGCCACAGTTCTTTTAGTTTGGACTGCACCTGGTTTGCTGTGCGGATGGGGTGGCCCTGCCAATGAGCACCTTTGAGAGCTGTTCAAAGGCGGCCACATTCCTTTCCTGGACTCCCATCTGGTGCAGGCCCTCCTCATCCTCCCAGAAGGAGAGGAGATCCCAGAGTTCAGCCTCAGTCCAAGAGGGGACCCTTTTCAGGACCTGGCTCGGTTCCTGGGGGGCTCACCACTGTCTTCTTGGGGCCCCTGGGGGAGCATGGGTCCAGGGTGCTGGCCATGGGTCCAGGGCGTGCATTGGTTTGCCTGGGGCATCGCTAGATGAAGCGTGTGGCTCAGCAGTGTGGGCTCCTTGCTACCAGCATGCTCTCATCTTCCAGCCTAGGGGTTTGTGGGAGGCTGTGTCTTTAAATGCAAGCCAGGCAAAGGAACCACGGAGCTCCACTTGCGCCATGAGTGTCATCTCTGCCTGTCAGCTGACTGGCACCATGGAGGATTCCCTTTTTCAAAATAGCCATCCACGGAACATCTACGCTTGCTCACTTTCAAAAGACTCTTTTGAAAAGGGGCACTCTTCCCACCATGGGAACACAGGGCTGACTGTGACAGAACAGCCCCCTTCTTTCAAAGTTAATTTTGAAAGGCTGTGGTTTGTGTGTGGATGCTCAGCAGGGAATTTTGAAAGTACCTGCTAGTGTAGATGCGGCCATAGTTTCTTTATATTTCATGAAGTTCTCTTTGTTCTACTACACAGATTTTTCTTATAGATTTTGGGTAACGTAAGATTCATATTTCGTTGCTTTGGAAACTTTTAATAACATTATAGCAAATCAGTTTGGCAGCTACAGATTAACTAGGGTTTAGGAAAAAATTAACAAAATCCTACCTATACCATAGAATCCTAAAACTGGAAGGGAATTCAAGAGGTCATCAAGCCCAGTCCCCAGCCCTTATGGCAGAGCCATCTATAACATCCCTGTCAGATATTTATTTAACCTGTTCTTAAACTTCTCCAATGATGGAGATTCCATTCTACAACAACTCTAGGCAATTTATTACAGTACTTAACCACCCTGACAGTTAGGAAACTTTTCCTAATGTCTTACCTAAACCTTCTTTACTATAATTTAAGCCTATAAATATCAGTATGGATATCCTTAGTTCTTGTCTATAGCAATCAGGCAGTGTACAAAGCAAATCTTCATTACAAAATATAAATAAATTCAAAACCAAAATATGTTAAGTACTTCTAAGTTTTATTGTAATTGCTTCTGAACAGAAACCCAGGCTTGTTTAAATGTTTTGTAGTGCTAAGCAAACATTGACATTTAACATACTGGGCCACATCCAAAATGTGGTGAAGAAAATGGAAAGGCTGACTGACTGACTTCAAAGGACTTTGGATCAGGTTCATAATTAATAACAATAATAGTCCTAAGAATGAAATGACACAGTAAATTAGTGAATGGCATATTTTGGTGACCACCTGTACAGCCCTAACTGGTCTGACATAGTTACGTGAGCATCTTTTCTAATTCCATGGCCAAAACTATTAAGGTTGGCTGGGATGCTCTTGCTTACCATTCTTGGTTTCTAATTTCTTATGATAAATTGCAGAGCATTCTCAGATTTTCAATGAGCAGAGGAAACTTCAGAACATGATGTCCGTCTCAGATTTTCATGTAGCATTTATATACTTTGTCTAATGCGGCTGGTGGCAGTTTTGGTAATGTGGATCTTGGTTCTTTATGACAGATTTTATGGCAGCAATGGGCAACCAAACTAGTGAGTGGCCCTCCTTCATCTCAGAGGGACACAAGATTGAAATCCAGAGGAGGGCAATTTGCAGCTTGTGGGCCACATGTCACCCATTGGGGTTCTACCGACAGGCAGCCCATGCATGCCCTCTCAGCCCC
The DNA here is from genome assembly GCF_033958435.1 of Carettochelys insculpta. Lineage (NCBI taxonomy): Eukaryota > Metazoa > Chordata > Testudines > Carettochelyidae > Carettochelys > Carettochelys insculpta. The sequence goes on along the minus strand of NC_134139.1, from coordinate 160,767,887 downwards.
TTTCCTCCAAGCCTCTTGTGCACTGGGACATTGGAACTGATTCTCAATAGTCAGTCTCTGGGAGGGAAGGGGAGGAGAAGAGATGAAGTGCAAACCAGTTGACTCATGGCTTTCCAAAAGTGCTGGGAGGGAGGTGCTGAAGAAAGCATGTGTGGTGATCCACTGACTTAGTGCAAGAAAGGCATGGGAGAAGAGGATATACGGAGGTGCATGGGCAGCAGGTAGAACCCCAGTGAGATGCATGTGGCCCACAGGTTGCAGGATGTCCATCACTGTTTTATGGCATATGTAATATATGTGTTTCAAATGTTTATAATAGTTGTATCTACTTGCTATGGCACTAGATATTAAAACAAATTAACAAACCTACTGTGCCCTCTCCCAAAATCAAATATGTGTACATAAAACTCATATTTAGATTTGATACAATGAAAAATATACTACTAAAAATTACTGACCTGCATATAAGATGAGCTTACCAAACCTTCTAAGAATTTCCCTGAACTACTACAACCTATTCCTCTCTGGAATTACAATTGTATCTCTACAGGGCTATCATCCTTGTATGGACTTTTTGAATATCAGAGTTTTACAGTAGGCATAGAACTGTATGTTCCATTCCATGGAATGGTTTAAAAGTGGCATAGAAAAAAAGTAATTCTCTGTTAAAATCTATAGGATGGTTAAAATAGCTTCTAAAGAATTACAAAGCCCTTATCCCTCTTACAATTTTATACAATTTTTCCAGAACTGAAAATGATGCTGGGAGGTGGTGTATTGCAAAAAAAGTCTAGTCCTGGAATCAATATTTGTACTTCACATGATCTTTACTTTTCTGATGTACACATTTTTTCCCTCTGCAGCAAAATCCAAGTGGAAATAACTTTCAGAAGTTCTGTGCCTTATTTATTCACATTCTGTCTTTAGAGCTCATCAGAACATTTTTGCCCAAGCTTTTACCTCTAAATGGCTACGTCTACACGTGAAGCCAACATCGAAATAGGCTATTTCGATGAATAACGTCTACACGTCCTCCAGGGCTGGCAACGTCGACGTTCAACTTCGACGTTGCGCGGCACCACATCGAAATAGGCGCTGCGAGGGTACGTCTACACGCCAAAGTAGCACACATCGAAATAAGGGTGCCAGGCACAGCTGCAGACAGGGTCACAGGGCGGACTCAACAGCAAGCCACTCCCTTAAAGGGCCCCTCCCAGACACAGTTGCACTAAACAACACAAGATCCACAGAGCCGACAACTGGTTGCAGACCCTGTGCCTGCAGCATGGATCCCCAGCTGCCGCAGCAGCAGCCAGAAGCCCTGGGCTAAGGGCTGCTGCCCACGGTGACCATACAGCCCCGCAGGGGCTGGAGAGAGAGCATCTCTCAACCCCCCAGCTGATGGCCGCCATGGAGGACCCAGGAATTTTGATGTTGCGGGATGCAGATCGTCTACACGGTCCCTACTTCGACGTTCAACGTCGAAGTAGGGCGTTATTCCGATCCCCTCATGAGGTTAGCGACTTCGACGTCTCGCCGCCTAACGTCGAAGTTAACTTCGAAATAGCGCCCGACGCGTGTAGACGCGACGGGCGCTATTTCGAAGTTAGTGCCGCTACTTCGAAGTAGCGTGCACGTGTAGACACAGCTAATTTCAGTCTCTTACCCTGCCATTATTTTTGTTAACTTTGCAGTTGTATTATTCAACTTTTCCAAGTCTTTTGCATGCTATTAGCAAGATAAAATGCAAGAGAAAACAATTCCAATGAGTAAAAAAAACAAACAAACACTTTTTTTCATTGCTCTTAACCTCAAAATGTATTGGGATTATTATTCTAAGAGTTACTCAATGTGCTTGTGTGAAAATATCAAGTCTTAACTGGATACACCCATAAAATGGCACTAGTGTTGTTCTTTAACTATGGTAACTATGTCGCTGTGTTAAATCCAAGCTCCCTAGCACAGTGCCCACCTTAGTGCTGTCCGGCTTGGCTTTGGATTGAAAAATGGCTTTGAGAAGGGAAGGCATCTTCCTTCCCATGTTGCCAAATCACAGTGTAGCAGCTACAGTAACTTCAAGGCTGCAACAGCCACCATGATGCTGACATGGCCCTCTGCAAATTCACCAGTCCAGCCCTACTTCAGATGCCACGGAACCCAGGGGTTTGTCTCACATGGGGCATCAACCCACTGTATTGACCCTTAGTTCCACCACCTTCAACTAGATGGATACACACTTATCCACTGCCAGGACACACACAGCGTTAGTTTAAGAGGGGCAGTGTTTGTAATTAAGACATAAGGTGACATGGTTTGCCCAAGGTTTGCGTGTAGACCTGGTATGAGGAGTTCATTTATCTGCAAGTCACTTATTTTATTTTTTTCTATTTTCATCATTGTGGTATTAGCTTCTATTCAAGTACATAGAGGTAATTGTCTTTGCATTATGGAAAGAATAGTACACAAACGTTGAGGAATGCCTGATACTGGAAGTGATAACATTAGGGAAATACTGTAATACCATTTTCAATGGCGCCTGAGGGTCTTCAGAAACTACCAGAGGATACTAAGTTTCTCTGAAAGTTCAGACTGTATATATAATATCACTTGATTTTTTGAATGTATTAATATGAAGATGTAAGTTTTTTTCTTTCTATTTCAGACTATGATGATGCAAGTTGAGGTCTGATGGAAAAGAAATCATTACATGAACATTTTTGATTTTCCATGTTTAATTTGTTGCTATTCTGGGGACATGACCCAATTTATCCTTTCAGCTCCAATGGCAGAAGTGTGTGGAACCCAGGATCTTGAATGCCTGGCAACATAAAATTCACCAAAGAGGAAGGCAGAGGCATTCAGTCTTCTTGCTAACTTTACTCTTACAGGAACTTGTTCATGCTGATGCAACACTGAAAGTGGGTAGGTCCTGCCTTGGCAGGCCAGAAGATGCTCTGATTCATCCCCAGGAACTCCTGCTGGCCCTGATCATGGAGCACCCCGGATGAATTTTTAAAACTGTCTCCCACCTTTGGAATAATTCATCCCTAAGGTCAGCTGCTTCTGTAGATACAAAGGCATGCACATTGAACCTGTAGGAGTGAACCTGTTCCCACTGTAGTCTTGTGTAACACTTCCAGTAATCACAGCATTGCATCAATCCCAATTAATCTGTTCAAAGCAGTTAATGGGTGGAATACATCTTACTTATGTTTACATTCCAACAGTCTACCCAAGGAGTTCCTAATCAGTACAACAAGGGTTTCTAACCAGAGAATATGTACTAGCTGCTGAAAATTGCAAAATAAGAGCATTTTTGAAAAAAGAAACCAACTCAGTGTTAAAAGAGAAAGCTATAAAAACGTTGTTCAGCTTTATATCATATGTGGGAATATTTTTGAATAATTTTTTAAAATAAGTCTAGAGTGACAAGGCATCTTCTCTTTTAACTAGTCAGAATACAAATGAACTAATTTCTTTCACAGATGAAACAACTTTGAACAAGAAGTCAGATTTGACAAATAGACTTCTAATGATTTTAATAGAATTTCCAATTTTTCAGCTCTTGTTCTGTTCCTGTGTATTAAACATGCTTCAATTTAGTGAGCAAAACTACCTTTTTGATATTAAGACAAAAACTAACCAGAGTTTGAATCCTGCTAACTAAAACATGCCTCTTTCCTGACTAGCACTCTGCAGTCAATAAAATTGAACAGCAAACCATCTACATATTTTCTGAAGATGGCTGTTAAGGTCAGAGTTGTTGACTCATGGCTGACCTTAATGAAGAATGGATGTTTAATATGGAACACAGAGTAGCTTGTCATATAAGCATTAAAGACAGATGACATTTAAACTGAACATGTAGTGGTTTCATTAATTAGTTATGGGATGGATTCCTTATTAAGAAGATAAAATTTGCTAGCTGTAAAGCATAGTGGGAATGCGAAAAGAAATAGTCTGTATGATAATAATGAGTAAAAATGGTACGTACACCTGTGATTTCAATGTAGTTTTTTATATTTTCTTTGAAAGAAATAAACAACTATGTTCATAAACATTTGCATGAAGTGACTAATGTTATTTTCTTCCAAGTGATACACCAGTTTTTTTAAGTAAGTAGAATATAAAACAACAGAGCAATGTCCTGTGGGACTGATGCTGCAAACTCTTTTACTCAATATGAGTAATGCTGAAAAATTGGGCCCTGAGACAGTATATATAGATAACACTATGCTACTATCATACTGTATGTACTGGGCCACATACTTAAAGGAGGTATTGAAATTAGTCCCAAATAAGGATATGACCTATTGCTGAAAAATTTAGCTTACACTATTTGGACCTGAATCTCAGTTATATTGAGTCCTGATCTATACACAGTTTTTGTACCAGTGTAAATGTTTTGATGAGGAATTTGATTTCTTTATCATAATTGTTACATAGTATAACCCACAGTATACATGCAGTTGTTATCAGTATAAGTCTCTTACTATTGTAACTTAATCCCCGTTTAGCAGGAGAATAAACTAACTGGTATAAGCCTCTTTATACAAGCATATACCATCCCACAACCAAAAGCTAAGGGATTTGTATTGCTTTAAATGTATTTACAGCAATATAATGTTTATGTGTCGACTTGCCCTAAGATTGTGCTACATACTCTGACACCAGAAAGGGGCTATAAAATGGATGTAAATGTACTTCTTGACCACTTCTAAGAAGTACATATGTGTACATAAAAAGACACATGGAAAACAACCCCGTGATACATAAGACAGCAAAAAGAAAAAGGACAAATCTTGATTGATTTACTTGCATAAATATTAAACACAGTGAATACATTGAAATCACAGGGAAAATTCACGTGGGTTAAAGTGAGCAGGATTTAGCACAAAACGTGGAACGATTTTATAAACCAGTTTAGACAATAATGCCTCACCAGGACACATAATATGTTCAAAGCTGTTTGATGGGCACCCTATTTTTTGTATTTTTTGTGTAATGAGGTTGAAAGTATCAGATAGTTTGAAAAATTCTGCATAAGGTCTGATTATATTTGACATATTAATTGTTATGTGTTAACTCCCCTCCCCAACATAAAATCTGTATCCCAGCTAACAATATTATTTGAAATACTTATTTGATTTTTAAAAATATACTGAGCAGAAATACAGATAAAACCAAGTACAATGGGGAAATAGATGAATGCCATTTCAAGTTACTTCTATCAACCATTATAAAGCACAATACTTGAATAGCTCCTAAGTAAAACAATTACTACAAATTTTGATGTCTTTCTGTGGACTTTCTACTGTATCAGAGGATAACATACACAATTTGAAACACAATTTATAAGCCAGTACTGTATATTTGCACTCGTCAGTGGCGACCAGATGACTTGTTTACTTCCACAATTTATACCTGTTTTTCATGACGATAAGGTCCTGTCTTTTACAGAATAATTCAGAAAGTGTATCATGTTTATTTAAAAAAAAATAGATTATAGAAATGCCTTTTTCAGAGATCCCACGCTGCTACTCATTTTTCCAGCCATCTAATAATTCTCTCATCATTCAGAAAACTATCACACAAAACAACAATAAATTCTTTGGTTGAAATTATACCATCACCAGCCTGCTATGGAAATGAGCACAGTTGGAATGAATTATTTATGTGAAGCCTCAACTTTAAAATGATAAGGTGAAGAATTACAAAAAATACATACAATTTTTGTCACCAAGGACAAGAGACTCAATTAAAAATAATCAGGTATGCCACAGCTTACCTGAACACCTCTCAGTATAGCTGCTGCTTAGCTGTCCATTGCCTGTGGGTCCCTGAAACAGTGAGACAGAACAAAATCAATGTAATCAATAGATAACCTACTGAATAAACTTTAATAACATTTTAGATACATATGACAGGACATATTCACACAAACTATTCAAAAAAGTTAGCATGCAACTCCAGCTGCAAGAGATTTTGTTCACAAACTGAACAGCAATAGGCCTGTCTGTGTTCTCATCAAAAAAGTAAACCAATCACATTGACAAAAAGCCACTGTAAACAAAAAAACTGTATTGAAAGGATTAACAGTTTTGGCATCCCTAGCATCAAGTCTTCAGGTTTCTTTTCATCAAAATTTAGGTTATATATTTGTTGTTAGCAAGAGTTGCATTACTATTATTGCTAATTTTAGTTCTGTTTATTACCTTGAGGGTTATATATTGTAAAATAATTTTGTTGCCACTAGTTAATGTTAATTAGTTGTTTTAATAGCCTATATACCTATTTGTTATGGTTTGGTAGGTTTACTTTTTTAACTATCAGTTACTTAATAACTGAGAATATTTAACATTACTGTTGCATACTCAAAATTACAGAGTTACTATTAGTGTTACCTGTTTAACGTTTAGTCATCCTTTGAGTCCTGCGATATATTTCCTTAATAATCATCAGCCATCAAGTCTGATAGTCTCAAAAGAAATATCAGCCCTCTAAACTGCCTTGAAGGGCGGTGATATTTAGCACTGAAAATTACAAATAAAGTTTTTGAAGTTGAATAGCAATAACTGGGCAGTGACACTGATGATTTGTTTGTCAAGACAAATTGTTATATACTATGCAAATGCAGCCAACGCACTCCTCTGAGTGAAAACAAGTATGTGAATCTATGCAATGCTTACATGTTGAATGGGATATTTAATGTGCGGGGCAACTCAAAGGTTGAAGAACTAGCATTTAGACAGTCTAACAGTGGTAAGTGGTAATCTTACCTCTTTAAACTCCATTACATTCTCACGAGAGACATGCTAATACAAACAAGTCAATCAGAGTTTGTGTTTAGCAAGATCAAGCTTAGAGGATAGTTTAAAATCCATTTATTATTCTAAAGCAATTTTTTTCCATTAACATGTTATACATTAGTGTTTACTAACCATGATTCATGTAACAGTTTAGTTTGTTAACTTTTAAATTATTTAACAACCATAAGTTATTAATACAACTTTTAAAGTCTTACACAAAATTCTTAAAACAAGCTTGGGTTCATTTTTGTAATTTTTATATATAAAACATTTTAGGCATCTCTTGAAAAAGAAATAAAGCAGGCATTTAAAGCTAGAAAACAAGTAATTCCAAATTTAGTTTGTTACAAAAGGTTTCAGCTTTATTGACAAATTATGGCAAACATATTTGACAAAATTATGGTTTCCTATTTAGAGAAGCTTACACATGGAACTTTATGTAATTTTTTTAACAAATACAGGTTAAAACACTGAACAAATTCAGTTAGCTACATACATACAGTAGCTGCTTGTTTTCAACCCCATTAAAACAGCATTTAAAATTAAATTTACAAACTTAATATTGAACATCTTAATTTATCTAACAGATATTAAAAAAGACAGGTTAAAACATCTTATCTACATCATTATTACTGTCTGGTTCAAAAGAAAAAAAATCATATTACAGTCTTCTAGCAACTCTAAAGAAAAATTCAGCCTTAGCTAGTATGTAGAGAGACTCTAGATCTGTAACAGCATCATGCTTTCTTTTTTTTTAAGTTACACACAACAATGATTAACAACCAAGAGAACATCATCCTTCAAATGGTTTATAGACAATGCTTGCCAAAGTTTTTTTTTTAAGTCCGTGTTATAAAATAATACTAATGCCAATGCCACTTCAATGTTATAGGGAATACAAGTAGTACACAGGGTAATCATGAGCAGTAATCCCTAGGATAGAAAAGAAATGGACTATTACTTGTCTTGTTGCTGTTTATGTGGAGACCACAGGCTATTAATAGTCTTTGAGTTGAGGTCACAGATGAGGAGGACCTTCAATATCTACCATAGGGGTGTTCCCTGTAACCCCCTCGGGCTGACCTCGGAGGTGGTGCCTTTAGGCTGGAACGGGTTGTGGCCCATTCTTCTTGTGCTAAAAACAGAAGAAGAGAACACTTTTTTGTAAAAGACTAAATCTGAAAGTGTAAAGATACCAGTGACAGTGACTGTCAAAGATCCCAAGAATCCAAGTTGCGTGTTAAACAAACACAAACTGAGAGTGGCCTTATCAACCATAGACTGTCCTTCCTAAAATCTCAAGGTTTGATTGTCTGCTCATACAATTTGCAGTGAAGATTAGCATATCTCATTCCTTCACTTTCAGCAGAGTATGAATATCCAGTTTGATGATAATACAGTCAGATCTGGAAAAAACATGGCATTAGTCTGGCAGCTCAGAACTTATTCTATGCTGAGCTTCTAACATCCCAAACTAAAGCATAAAATGGAATTATATTTTATGCTGCTAATAGGTTGACAGGCTCAGGAGTTGAATCATAATTGAAATACACTTGATTTTTTACTTCCTCTTTGGGCCAAATAACAGACAAAGGAAATAACAAAAGGAACAACACCTGGAAATGAGACAAGAGCACTAAGTGAAGGAGCTCTACAACTGAGCTATTGGCTGTGTCTACATTAGCTCCCAACTTCCAAGGGAGCATGGTAAGAAGGGTGGCAAGAGATTATTAATGAAGTGCTGTGGTGCATATGAAGCACTTCATTAAGCTAATTCTCCCCCGCTGCAACTTCGAAGTGTTAAACTTCGAAGTGCCGGCTTGTGTGTAGCTGCGGCTAACCCGCGGGTACTTCAAAGTGCCTGGGCTACTTCGAAGTCCCTTTACTCCTACACGCAAGCTGGCACATTGAAGTTTAATACTTTAAAAAAAGTCACCAAAACATGAGACGAAAACCTTCTATGTAAAAAGAAGATATAAACAACATTATAAAGACTAAAATAAATCAAGATCACATTAATATTTTTCCGGAAAATATTGCCTTGAATTTAGTCTGCTGTTTCTATTTAATTTAAGAGTATCATTTTATTAAGCAAATTAAAACTTTAAAATCTTTAGTTCCATTTAGCATTGTAACATTTTTTTTTAAATCAGGCTGACTAGACAGAAAGGTAAAGAAGACATTTTATTTAAATGCCTTCTAGAACAGACTGAGAGTTCAGGTAATGTCCCATATATCATTTGGCTTCAGGTGCTGTAGAACAGGAAAGGGAAACCTCTGGCTGAAGGGGCTGGATGAGATTTGTCAGGGTTAACCAGTAATAGATATTATGTTTACCTGAGCACCCACAAATACAGCTGCTTGTAGCTCCCATTGGCCACAGTTTGCCTTTCACAACAAATGGGAGCTGTGGGAAGTGGTATAGGCCAGGCCTCCAATTCTCACAGTTTCCATTGGTTGGGAAGGCAAACTGTGGCCGAAAGGAGCTGTGAGTAGACACTCAGGTAAACAAAGCATCAGGCAACCCACCAATGGCTAACCCTGATTAACTGCTTGCAGCTGGCATGCCAGAGGTTCCATGCCCCTGCTGTCACCTCCGTTCTTTCCTCTGATACATCTTTATTACTGAAGGATATAAAGTGACAAATGCTCAAGTGAAACTAACGTATACAGAGAGCTCCATTCTGTCCCACGTCTTAAAAAATCCCATATCAATAAAAACAAATAATTGGTAAAAGTAGTTGTATCTGTGCATGATCCCAGTCAGCAACATGGCTTTTTTGTCACCAGGAAACTGTCAACAAAGGCTTTATTCCTGAACACAGAGAGGCACAACGCCGCCAGTGGATGTGACGGATTTTGTCAACAGTCTGTAGATGCTCCATGGTTGATTTTTTTTTTTTCTACAAAAGCCTGCTTATGTCAGAAGAACCCTATCATGTCGATGTAGCCATAATATGTGTGCACCTGTTGCTAAACTGTGACATGATTTCTAGTCGTATACAGGTAAGAGCCCACTTTACATCTTGAAAGCCGTGTCTACACGTCCACGCTACTTCGAAGTAGCGGCACTAACTTCGAAATAGCGCCCGTCACGGCTACACGTGTTGGGCACTATTTCAATGTTAACATCGACGTTAGGCGGCGAGATGTCGAAGCCGCTAACCCCATGAGGGGATGGGAATAGCGCCCTACTTCGACGTTCAACGTCGAAGTAGGGACCGTGTAGTCGTTGTGCGTCCCGCAACATTGAAATTGCGGGGTCCTCCATGGTGGCCGTCAGCTGAGGGGTTGAGAGACGCTGTCTCCAGCCCCTCAGCTCAATGGTGGCCGCGTGGAGCGGCCCCTTAAAGGTCCCCACCCCCTCCCTTTCTGTGCAGGAAGCTGAGAGAGCGTGCAGGCAGCAGCAATAACACATGGCTCGCCTGCACGCTCCTCCGCAGCCACCCACACCCCCACCCAATGCGATGGCCACCCGGCAGCCCCCCCAGTACCCTCAGGGAACCCCCCTGAAGGGGAGCCAGGGTTCCCAGGGCAGCCAGGGCAGGAGCCAGGCCGGGAAGCAGCAGCGGGGCCCCTCCTGGACGGAGGCTGAGCTTCGTGACCTGCTGGGGCTCTGGAGTGAGGAGGAGGTGCTCCAGGTAATGGGGAGCAAGAGGCGGAACGCGGATGCATTCGCTCGGCTGGCCGAGGGCCTGGCCACCCGGGGTCACCCTGCCTGCACTCCGGACCATGTCCGGAGTAAAGTGAAAGAGCTGTGGCAGAGTTACGCCGAGGTCCGGGATGTGGCCGGCCGATCTGGGGCCGCCCCCGTCACTTGCCCCTTTTACAGGGAGCTCAGGGACATCCTGGGCCCCCGGCATACCTCCTCCCCTCTGGCCACTCTTGACACCTCGGCTGAGGAGCCCCAGCAGGCCCCGGAGCCGGAGTCCGCCCCGGAGGTAAGCCCCGCACCCCGGGGGCCCCCCCGGAGCCCACCCCCGGGGCACCGGAGCAGGAGGAAGAGGAGGAGGAGGAGGGGGACTCCTCCTCCCCTGAGACGGGGCTGCAGATCCTCCTCCCATCCCGGAGCAGCAGCCGGGGGTCCGCCCCCCCGGGTGTCCCCCGACCGTGGGAGTGGACCATCAGGTATGTACCCCCGGTGTACTCCCCCGGGGTTGAGGGGCGGGGGTAACAGATATGTGGCCAGGGCCCTCCACATGCCCAGATGGCCATGGCCCCAAGGACAGCAGTGCCATGTCCCTCACAGGAGTGCATCAGCCCCTGCCCCCCTGCCAGCACGAGAGTGCCATGCCCCATCCCCGGGGCAGGGGGGAGCAGAACCTCTAGGGTCCCCCAGGAGGAGGGGGTGGGACACCCCGCAGCAGCAGCAGCAGCAGCAGCAGCAGCAGGAGCATGTGATGGAGTCGGGGAAGTGCAAATGCGAGATTCAGGCTAGATATGAGCAACAAGCTGAATAGCTCCCAGGGGCAAAGGATGATCCTGGGGCTACAACTGGCAGGTTACACCTCTGCCCTGAACAAAGAGGAGGGAGGAGCCGAGCTGGCTTTGAATCGGGGAGGGGGGGCCACAGGTAGAGGCTAGGGGAAGGGAGAGCTGTAAGGCAGGCAGCCTGAGGAGGTGGAAAGCTACACCCCAGAGGGGCACCCCTTGGGGTCTTCTCCCCAGGACAGGTTGGAAGGACTGTCTCTGACTGCTGTACTGTCACTTCTGGGAGAAACTGGGCATCTGTGGCCTAAGAAACCTGTCCTGTCAGACCCTGCTGAGTGAAGTGAGAGTCACTCCCGCCGGGGGACGGGGTGCAGTGCAGTGGGACCCGTGAACCCCATCACAGCAGCATCTCCCGGGGACGGGGATGGGGAACCTGCAGCACAGGGCTGGGGGGACAAGGGCCACGGCTCGGGGCCCACACTAAAGCCTGTCTCCACTCTTCTTCCCCCCCTCCTGTGTTCCGCAGCTGCACCAGCAGAAGGAACGGAGAGCGCTGGCGAGGCTTCAGTGGTCCTGGAAACCCCTCCGGGGCCATTGCTCCAGGCCAGCCCCTCGGTGGAGGACCGACCGGCCTCACGGTGGGCAAGACGGCAGACCCAGCACCACCACCCGACAGCGACAGAACCCCAGCTGCTGGCCATCTATAGTCGGCAGCTGGAGGTCGCGGAGCAGCGCCTGCGGGTGGAGCAACGCCGCCTCCACCTCCAGGAGCGGGCGCTGGCCTGGCGCCAAGAGGCATGGGGGGCCTACATGGACACCTTCAACCGGCTAGTGGACTACCTGGCCCCCAATGCCGCGCCGGCCGCCTCTACGCCCGCCCTGAGTGCTCCACCCGCCGCGCCACCCGCTGCTCCGCTCGTCGCCGCGCTGTCCGCCGTCACTCCGCCACCTGCCACCGAGGGCTGGACCGCCGAGGGAGACTTGGGGCCAGCTGAGACTCGCTGGACGTATCTTACGGTCCGCCCGGCCCCCAGCCAGCCCCGGACAGGGCTGCGGCCGAGGCAGGGCTCCCGGCCGCCCACCCCCAGTGCCAGACTATAGGGGTGTGGGGCCCAGGATGTGGCCCCCCCCGTATATAGTTTGGACTTATTTATGTGTGCCCCCGTTTGTCCCCTCCCCCCCATGTAAATAGTTCTCCCCTTCCTTGCAATCCCTGGTATTTTTTTGTAAATATATGCATACTTTTTTATTATTCACTTATAATATTTAGAAGTTCTTGTATATAGTTTGGTAGTAGTTAAAACAACAGTTAAAAGAAAACCAGTTTGATTTTACAAACAAGTGCGTGCTTTTATTTGTCCAGGAAAAGTGGGGGTGTGTGTGCTGTTGGGTGCTCCGTGGTGTGGGCGTAGGGGCAGGGAGTGTTGTGGAGGAAGGGGGGTGGCGCAGTGGGGGGCCTGGCAGAGTTCACACCGCGGCCTCATCAAAGTGGGCCCGCAGGGCCACCCGGACCCGGGTCCCTTCGGGGTCCACCTGGCGACTGGGGGCAGCGGGTGGCTGCACGTAGGCCCTGCCGGCCTCCACAGCCCAGCCCTGAAAAAGGCCTCCCCCTTGCTCTCCACCAGATTGTGTAGGGCGCTGCACGCACCCACAATCTGGGGGATGTTGGTGGGGCCTGCATCCAGGCGGGTGAGGAGACATCTCCAGTGCCCTTTGAGGCGGCCAAATGAGTGCTCCACCACCTGGCGTGCGTGGTTCAGGCGCTGGTTGAAGTGCTCCTGGCTGGCAGAGAGATGGCCCGTGTACGGGTGCATGAGCCAGGGCCGGAGGGGGTATGCCGCATCTGCGATGACGCAGAGGGGCATGGTGGTGTCCCCCACAGGGATCTCCCGCTGGGGGATGTAGGTCCCCACTTCCAGCCGGCGGCACAGGCCCGAGTTCCGGAAAACACGGGCGTCGTGGGTGCTGCCAGGCCAGCCCACATAAATGTCCTGGAAATGGCCCCAGCTGTCCACCAAGGCCTGGAGAACCACTGAGTGGTAGCCCTTGCGGTTTATGTAGCATCCTCCACTGTGTTGCGGGGCGCGGATGGGGATGTGAGTCCCATCCACAGCCCTGAAGCAATTGGGGAAGCCCAACGTGGCAAAGCCCGCGATGGTGGCATCTGGGTCCCACAGCCTCACGATCCTGTGGAAGAGCATGGCGTTGATGGCGTGCACGACCTGCAGGGGAAGCTCATGGGAGAGCACCAATGAGGGGTGAGCAGGGTGTGCGTGGCCCTGCCCTGCCCGGGCTCCCCTGCCCTACCCTCCCCTTCCCTCCCCTGCCCTGCCCGAGACCACCTGCCCTGCCAGGGCTGCCTCGCCCCCCTCCCCCCGTGAGTCCTCTTACCTCCATGAGGACAGCCCCGACGGTGGCCTTGCCGACGCCAAACTGCTGTCCCACGGATCGGTAGCTGTCTGGAGTGGCCAGCTTCCAGACAGTGATGCTGACCCATTTCTCCACTGGGAGGGCACGCCGCATGGCGTTGTCCTGGTGCATGAGTGCGGGGGTGAGCCACTGGCACAGCTCCATAAATGTCTGCTGGCTCATCCTAAAGTTCCTGAGCCAGCGGTCGTCGTCCCACTCCTCAAGCACCAGCTGCTCCCACCAGTCAGTGCTGGTGGGGTAGCTCCACAGGTGGTGGCGTGTGAGGCGGGGGGGGGTCGGGGTGCTGCAGGTTTGCGGGGGGAGTCTTGCTCCCCTGCAGGCCGCTTCTCCTCCGGTGTGGCAAGGAGGTGCTCAGCTGCCTCCCACATGGTATGGAGCAGGGCTCGCCCTGCTCCTGCAGGGGCGGCTGGGTGGACCTCTGGCTGCTGCTGCTGCTGCTGCTGCTGGGGGTCCATGACTGTGTCGCCCGAGGTCTGTGTGCCTATGGCTCTGCAGACCGCGTGCTGTGCAGGCTGTGTGTGTCTGGGAGGGGCCCTTTAAGGGAGCGGCTAGCTGTTGCCCCGGAAGCGCTAGCCCACCCTGTGACCTTGTCTGCAGCTGTGCCTGGCACCCTTATTTCGATGTGTGCTACTTTGGCATGTAGACGTTCCCTCGCAGCGCCTATTTCGATGTGGTGCTGCGCAACGTCAATGTTGAACATCGACGTTGCCAGCCCTGGAGGACGTGTAGACGTTATTCATCGAAATAGCCTATTTCAATGTCTCCACATCGAAATAGGCTACTTCAAAGTAGGCTTCACGTGTAGACGTAGCTGAAGTGGGTTATACTTGGTTCTTGGGTAAAGGTGCTCAAGACAAGATGGATGAAACAAGCCACTTACTCTTTTATCAGTGGAAAGGGACAGAATCTTGACTTCACTCTTCTGGCTAATTGGCCAGAACTGTGCGTATTGTAAATTAGAGTTGTGTGGGAACCAGGATGATCATTTTACTGGAAATTCTACAATTTTGAGATATGTTTTCATTTGGAACTGGAACAAAACATGGGATTTTGAATCCACCAGAAAAATGAATCCAACTATTTTGTTCTATTAATCATGAAATTTTATATTTCAGTTTCAATAGTCATAGAATTATAAAAAACTATAATTTTAAAATGACATTTTAAAAAATTGAAATATTTCATTCTGATAAAGTCAAAACAAAATATTTTTGAAATGCTTTATTTCAATTTGCTTTTGAAAATGAAAGTTTATTGAAACTGAAAAGTTCATGTGGAAAGCTTTGATTTTGCTGAGACAGCATTTTCTGTGAGTATGTCTACACGACAACCTTATTGCAAAATAGCTATTCCAGAATAGTTTATTTTGAAATAACACTGCTACACACAAAAATGCATTTTGAAATAGCACTCAGGCTGTGTCTACCCTTGTATTTCTCTTTTGAAAGATGCATGCAAATGAGGTAAATTGAAAATGCAAATGAAGTTCAGATTTACATATCTGATGCCTCATTCGCATATGCTCATTTTGAATGAGCTTCTTTCGAAAAAGAAAAAGCAGTGCATCTCGGGGCTGTTCCTTGGTTGCTGCTAACAGTCACAATCTCACACCGTATATATTAAAATGTGTCTAACACTTTTTTTTGTACAAAAGCCTGCTTATGTCAGAAGAACCCTCTCATGTCGATGTATCCAGAAAATGTGTGTGCCTGTTGCTAAACTGTGACATGATTTCTAGTCCTATACAGGTAAGAGCCCACTTTACCTCTTGAATTGGGTTATACCTGGTTCTTGGGTAAAGGTGCTCAAGACAAGATGGATGAAACAAGCCACTTACTCTTTTGTCAGTGGAAAGGGGCAGAATCTTGACTTTACCCTCCTGGCTAATTGGCCAGAACTGTACGATTTGGCCCGCAGATTATCCCATTTCGTATGTGGATGAAAGCAGAATCAAGATAAGTTTTTTCTTCTGACTGAAAAATGTATCAGCTATAGAAAAATCACAAAGTGTGCTCAGAAAAGTGCAATACAGAGTTTCTTTATTTACATGAAAAGATATGGGATAAAACTATAAAAGGGAAGAATGATAATTAATTTAGTTAAGTGTTTGATATTAACTATTCATGTAACATACAATTCAGCTCTCTGAAGAGGGCAATGCCTTTGAAATCAAGTGGTTTTTTTTCAGTTTCATCCGCAATGAACAGATCTTCAACTGCACTCCTCTGCAAGGCAGGTTGCAATCCTCCGGATTAGGAAATTTATTCCCATTTTAAAGATCAACTTGTATCAGAAAAGATCAGCATAAGAAATGTGCAAGATCTAATACTAAAGTAAATGAACTATTACATACCTTCAAGGCTATACACTGTCCTAACTTCAGTCTTAAAAAGAAAAATACTTCCCGCCGTTCAGAAAGAATGCTTTGTGTTCATCTGTCTTTGAAGTTTGCCATGCAGAGCTCATTGTGATGATCACTTGGTGTGTTTTTAAAATTCAAAAAAATCATGAAAATGATATTTCATAAAATATTCATCTTGGTAACATGTGGCAACCATTACTGCATTTTTATGTTGCTAGGGACTACAAGCATTTCTGAAACATGAATCCAATTTCTCATAAAAAGTCAGGATACTGATAATTTTCACAGCTGATTAATCAGAACATCTAATGGTGGCAGAGATACTGCAACCATAAAGGTAAATTATATTTCAAAGGCCCCAGAAGGAGCAATAACATCTAAAACTATTTAGCTTGACCATACTCAGCAATTATGTTTTTATTTTTGAAATATCATTGACGTCTGTGGTTAGTAAACAAATAATTGGACCTCTCTAACATGAAAATGTGGACAGCAGAATTTGCAACAAACGTATATTTTCTGGAGAAGGAAACACAGAAGGTATGTAAAAAAATGTGAAGATAGAACAGATGCTTTCTTGTGAAAAAAATATAATCTTAGTATGGCTTTTGCAAAATACAGTAACTAAAGTATATCACATAATATATTGTTATTGCAGAGGACTGGCTTAGAGTTCTGTTCCACTTACCATCCCTTCCTCTCCCTGAGATGTTCAGAATATTCTTTTGCAGATTATCAAGGTTTTATGGTCACACAAAACCAAAAGTTTACTGTGGAAAGCTATCACCTGGAGGGCTACAGAAGTGGCAGACAATATAATATAAACCTAAATCCTCAGGTCTCTCACACCCTAAGGGGAATAGCTTCCCATATACTGAATTTAAAAGTGCAGACTCTACAGTTTGTTTCATTATATCCTTTGAAAATGGAATTTTGCTCTAACTGTGCTGAGACTTCAATTACCATTTGCTGAAGTGTGAGTGGATTTCCAGGGGAGCCTTGGGAAGATGTAAGATTTAAATGAAAAAAGGAGAAGCAATTTATTTATATAAATAAAATGACTAAAATAACAACAGGTACACTAGATACTCAAGACAGACAAAATAATAACATCCCGCTCCCCCACCAGCTCCTTCCCTCACAAAGAAGAGAAATCTACAGTCCTTCGGCCTGAGTTCATAGCACATAAAACCGACATGATGACAAGTTTATGTTTACTGCCAAAAAGTATTTCCAGAGCACTGTTCTCCTGCTTCCTGTAGCCACATCAGACTTTTGGTAAAGAGCAAGCTCCTAATTTGCATCTCACAGCTTCCTGCTATATTCGATGTCACATCTCAGGGCTCTCAGTAGTTAGTGCCCTGCTTTTACTTCCTCAGGAAATATGGCTGATTTTTTTTACTAGCCCACATTGGGTATGTCTACACAACAGCCTTATTTTGGAATAAATTGTTCTGGAAGAGTTATTCTGTAATAGCTTATTTCAAAATACCATAGCTACACCCAAAGGCCACCTCTACACTAGCAAGAACATTCAAAATTAACTTCAAAAGAAGCCCTTCTTTTGAAACTCCCTGAAGAGCATCTAAACACAAACCATGGCCTTTCAAAAGTAACTTCAAAAGAATGGGGCCTTTCCATCAAAAGTCAGTCCTCTGTTCCTGTGGTGGCAAGAGTGCTTCCTTTTGAAAGACTCTTTCAAAAGATAGCATGTGTGGACGCTCTGCAGATGGCTACATTTGAAGACACGGGCTCCCACAAACCCCGAGGCAGGAAGCTGAGAGTGTGCTGGTAGCAGGGAAGCACACACTGCTCACCAGCATGCTGCATCCAGCAAAGTTCCAGCAACCTGCCACACTCCCTGGACCCATGGTCAGCATCACAGACCCCTTCTCTCCTCCAGGACTCCCTGAGGACAGCAGGGAGTCCCCCCTAGGACCTGAGCAAGGCCCAGAAGAGACAGGACCCCTCCTGGACAGAGGCCGAACTCTGGGACTTCTTCTCTCTCTGGGAAGATAAGGAAGTCCTGCATCAGACAGGGGTCTGTTGCAGGAATGCAACCACCTTCAAGCACCTCTCAAAGACTCTCAGTGGCCAGGGTCACCCCATCCGCACCCTGGACCAGGTGAGATCGATGGTCAAAGAGCTCCAGCAGGAGTATTGCAAGGCCCAGGAAGTGACCAGACAGTAGGGGGCAGTGCCCACCAGCTGCCCCTACTTTGAAGAACTTGACTGCCTCCTCAGCCCTAAGGAGGCAGCACCCCCAGCCATCATCCTGCACATTGCTGAGCCAGGGATGGAGGGTGAGGACCTCCTGGCACCACCAGCCGCCACCAGTACCCGCAGATGGTCCGGCACCTGGAGACCATCAGTGATGGTAAGGCCTCAAGTGAGGGGGCCCTCATCATCAACATCCCATCTGGGCCATTCAGCTGAGCACCCTCCACCCGTGCCTCACCCGAGTTCCTGGAAGGACTCTCAGGTATGTGTTTGTGTATCCTGGTTACTCTGGGACCAGGAGAGGGGATGTTCCGTCCTGCCTGAGGTGGCTGCAGCCCAACCACATGGCCATCAGCCCCTGTCCAGGTGCAACCTGGATGGCCATGCTCCCCAGGCCCCAGAGAGGCCAGCATGCGACACTCAGCACCAGGCAGCCTGGACAGCACCATGGGCTGCATAGCTGTGGAGGGACCAAATGGGAGGTTGGAGGGAAGCCCGCGCCCATGCCACACGTGGGGAACCCCGGGATGGGGAGGGGAGGGGCGGGGCGGGGCAGGGCGGGGCGGGGTTATGGCATGGAACTAATAGCCTGTTCATCTGTCCCCTTCTGTCTCCACAGCTCCAGCACCCAGCAGCCAGCTGAGCCCCATCCATAGGCCAGGGACCCCACCACCTATGGCGAGCAGCCCATACGCTGACTGGAGGTGTCACAGGGCCGCCGCCAGGCTGTATGCCAGTGCCATCAGGGCAGGGAGGAAGAGGAGGTGGGGGACCCAGTCCACACTGCTGCCCTGCAGGACCTCATGAGTGTTCTGCAGGAATGACTCGTGATGGAGCAGCAGGCCTGGGACAGGTTGGCAGCCAACCTGGATGCCCTGACCCAGGCTGTAACTGCCCACCTGGCTCCACCTGCCACCCCCTTGCAAGCCCCTCCTGCACCTGCTCCTCCCACACCTGGCCCCCCTCCAACCTTCCTCCTGCCAACCCCCCTTTTAATTATCCCCCCCATACTGCTCCCCACCCCCGTGGCCCCAACCTCACTGCCCTGATACCAATCCACCTACACCCAGCCGGCCTACACCAGCTGGCACATATGCTCATGGCCAGCTGTGCGAACTCAGCACCACTCCCTGCACCACTTCCTGTGCCAACATCAGTGAGGCGGCAGACACTGCAGCTCAGCAACGCCCCAACCTTTCTCTGCTCCTAGCCCTAGCCCAGCCCCAATGGGGGCCCCGGATGCAGGGGGTACAGGCTCATGCAGGCAACAAGGATCCTGTCTCTTGACCCCTGTCAAGGATTAAGACCCATGCCCCAACCTCCAGCCCTCCTGGGGTGTTGGTGTCTGCCTGCCCTGCCCCAGGCCACCCCGTAAATAATTTCCCCCAGCTCCATTGATAATTCTTCGCACCCCCCTGTAAATAGTTTCTAAGGTTACAAAGAAGCAGATTGTTGTTACGTGCTCGGTAAAAGGTTTATTTGTGCTTACCCCTGTGTATGCATAGGGGTGGTGTGTGTAGGGGTGTGTGTGCCCGGGTGTGATGGTGGGGGGGTGTATGTGTGGAGGTGGTGGTGTGGGGTGTGTCCATGGGTGGGGGGTCATTGTGGCTCCCAAGTGAAGGGCTCGTGCAGGGCCCCCCTTACCCATACTGCATTCCACTAGGCCTGGTGGCACAGGACAGCAGGTGGCTGCTTGTAGCCACACCTGGCCTCAGCAGCTCACCCCTGCATGAAGGGCTCGTGCTTCATCTCCACAAGGCTTTGCAGGGTGCAGCGTGCCCCAACCACTGTCAGGACGTTGGGGAGGGCCACCTCTAGCCTCGTTAGGAGGCAGCTGAAGGTGCTCTTGAGGCGGCTGAATGCTCACACCACAGTATTCCAGGCTCATTTGAGCCTCTTGTAAAAAATGCCCTGGGTAGGCTGAGTGTGTCCCATATACAGGCTCATGAGCCAGGCCTACAATGGGTAGGCTGTGTCGGCCACAATGCAGGGTAGCATTGTGGTGTCCCTGATGGGGAGATCCCACTGGGGGGAAGTAGGTCCCCTCACTCACCTCGTGGCCCAGCCCTGAGTTCCACAATGAACTGGTAATAAGGGAATTCCGAAGTCTGGGATTTATTTTGAAGAGCCCATGTCTACACGGCCAGTTTGCATTTCGAAAGCAGACACTTTTGAAGTGCAACTGGCTGCCATTCTTACATTCATGTTCATATATTCATATTCATATCAGTGCCTCATTAACCAGTTCCAATCTGTGTCTAAATACCACTTCCAAAAGGGAAGGGTACTGTAGACATGGCCTTTGTGTTGTGTAGACACTAGTGTAGTTATTTCAAAATAACACCTGTTATTTCAAAATAACTTTGCTGTGCAGACCTATGTATATCTTAAGATGGAGCAGAAGCTGTGGTAGGTCATATATATCATTACAATGAATGATAACCACTTTGTTTTTGTTCGCCAGATCAAAATAACTAAATGTGGTGGTCTCATCCTAGTTGTGGCATAGTCACAATTCCAACAGTAATACCAAGTAGCAGACTCAGAGAGCCTGTCTTCAGGAAAAAAATAGCTGGCATCTGCTCTTTATATGCCACAAGAGGTTGCTGTGTTGTCCCTAAGTGGTTAGATGCTGCAGACAACTTTTCTGTCCAAATGACACAAGGGATCCAGAATTAGAATTCTAGACCTACAGCTTGGAAGCCACCAGAACTCCAGTACCTGTTTGCAGTTTCTTTCTCAAGGAAAGAGCAGACACTATGGAGCAACATTATACAAATTCATTGATCCACACTGTGCTGAAACATTACAAAGAGACATTTTCAGGCATTGGGAGAGAGAGAGCATCAGCAGTCATACCAGTACCCATCCTGGGGACAAAGGCATATCTGGGGGGCAAAGACCTAAATCTAGAATGTGAGAAGAGCAGGTAAACCATCTAATCAGTAGTTTTGCCAGGGCAGCATTGTTTTGTTGTAGATTGCAGGGTCTTTAAGGCAAGGACTGTCCGTTTCCTTTTAGTTGTCTTGCACCTGGCATAATGGATCTCCTCTCTGCTTGACCTCTATGCACAATTTCCCTAAAAATGAAGTAATGAACCTGTTTTGCACGTTGGGAGCTTATTCTGCAGGGGCTTAAATGTGAAGATCAGTGCAACCTAAATTTTCCCTTTGTTAAATTTTATCCAAACACTTCAAGCATTACCCATTTTTATTTACCACCTCAAAAGGATGACTTGTCAGGTAATAAATCCATTCTGTTTTATTCCTCTTTATGAATGTGTGTCCTACCCCTCCATACCTCATTCTATTTTTTCCTCTCTCCCATTCTTTTACTCCAACCCAGATGTCTTTCCTTTTCTGTCCTTCAGAGACACAACAGATAAATCCCACTGCAAGAAGGGCAGCACCTTTTCTCTCCATCATGTTAATCCTTCTAACACCCCCATTAGATATGCATTATCTCCAGTTTACAGGTGGAGAATAGGAAACAGCCTTGCTGTAAATCACACAATGAATTAGAAGGAGAGCTCGCATTAAAACTCACTCATTCCTGACTTCTGGTTCTGAGCTCATTTTACTAGATATCTCTTCTTGCAATGCCATCCCAAGTGTTGTACTAAATGCTGAATACATTTTAATATCACACCTACATGAGCACTAAATGGGTTTCTGCGTCAGAGTTAATGCAATGAGGTTTCTTTATTATAGGTCACGATGACTGTCTCATTTAATGGCTAGCATGTCAATAGTGTTGTGTTTGCCTTCCAAGAAGACAACTGGCATAAGATTTTGTGCCAATAAAATAGACTGCGATCACCAGTTTAAGGATGTGAAACACACACAGTAATGACTGAGTAATGGTACCGGGGTACTAGCTCAGTCTCAAATCAAACCGGAGATCTAATTTCAGTGCCTGCTCCTCGAAAATTTGGAAAATGGCCTAAGATGGAAACACCAGATAGTCATCAAGCAAGTTTGCATGGCTCTTTCATATGGGTCAGTAGCAAAATAACAAATGTGACATGTTCTGTATGAAAAGCATGGCATACTGTGCAGGTAACATACAAAGGTAAGAGCACACAAAATAGAGTAGTAACAGAGAGATAGCTGTGTTAGTCTGTACTCGAACAAAACAAAGCAGCAGAATTGTAGCACTTTAAAGACTAACAAAAGCTGTGTCTACACGTGCACGCTACTTCGAAGTAGCGGCACTAACTTCAAAATAGCACCCGTCGCGGCTACACGCGTCGGGCGCTATTTCGAAGTTAACTTCGACGTTAGGCGGCGAGATGTCGAAGTCGCTAACCTCATGAGGGGATCGGAATAGTGCCCTACTTCGACGTTCGACGTCGAAGTAGGGACCGTGTAGACGATCCGCGTCCCACAACGTCGAAATTGTGGGGTCCTTCATGGCAGCCATCAGCTGGGGGGTTGAGAGACGCTGTCTCTCCAGCCCGTGCAGGGCTCTATGGTCACCGTGTGCAGCAGCCCTTAGCCCAGGGCTTCTGGCTGCTGCTGCTGCAGCGGGGGATTCATGCTGCATGCACAGGGTCTGCAACTCGTTGTCGGCTCTATGGATCTTGTGCTGTTTAGTGCAAGTGTGTCTGGGAGGGGCCCTTTAAGGGAGCGGCTGGCTGTTGAGTCCGCCCTGTGACCCTGTCTGCAGTTGTGCCTGGCACCCTTATTTCGATGTGTGCTACTGTGGCGTGTAGACGTTCCCTCGCTGCGCCTATTTCGATGTGGTGCTGCGCAACGTCGATGTTGAACATCGACGTTGCCAGCCCTGGAGGATGTGTAGACGTTATTCATCGAAATAGCCTATTTCGATGTCGCCACATCGAAATAGGCTACTTCGATGTAGGCTTCACGTGTAGACATAGCCAAAATGATTTATTCGCTGATGAGTTTTCATGGGATGAAATTTACTTTCTAGCTATACTAAGCTTCACACAGCATTTCAAGTAGGCTGTGTCCATACTATTTCACCAGTTGTATACTGTAAATTTTGCCTTACTTCTTCTTCTTACTCAGCCCTACATTCAATATCCTACATTTTCATGACCTTCCTTTTGGCCAACTACTGTTCCTGAATTGCGAGGGGGCCCTCTCCCTTTCACCTTGGTTCTCTGCAGTATTAAGAGTTTCCATTTTATGTTAATGTAATTTCTTTTAAATCCATAAGAAGGGGAAGTTATTAATGTCACCCTATACCTATGTTTTGAGGAGTGGGGAGATTCTACATGGCCATTTGGTATGATGGAACAATTATCGTATACCTTCCTTTTTGATTTTAAAGCAAACAAGCTGACCACTATGTTGGTGTTTCTCAAGGTCCCACAAGTGTGTGTGTGAGGTACTGTACTCCAACGAAACAAAGCAGCAGAAATGTAGAGTTGCTGGGCACCAGGGCATAGTGGTGAGGAGGCCAGCTTTAAGTTTCCACAAGGATCAAGGATGAGGGCAGCCAGCCCTCACCACTGTCTGGAGCATGCCATACTGGCCCCCACCCCTCCTAGACAGTCCCAAGAGCCACCCACAGCCTGCAGTGTGGCATGCTGGTGGTGATTTAAAGGGTCCATAGTTTGAGCTATGGCTGCTCCAATGCTAGCAGTGGAGGCAGCTGGGATTCCCAGACGCTTTGGAATCACAAGATAATGGGGTAATTGCCTCACCCGTTTGGCAGGCCTGCCCACAAGGAACCTCCAATTTAAATTATGGGTTTTTCTATCAAAAATAAAAATAACTCCCATGAGAAACCATAAGATATTTACAAGTACTAGTCTCTTGAGATATCTGGTTAAATGGAAACACAGAACAAATTAGGATGAGATGCTAGGAAGAGCTATATCCAGGGAAAGGAAAGGCAGAGGAGCATAGCTAGTGAGTCAGGGAAGGGTTAAGTGAATAGACTGAAGAGCTAGGTGGTGGGCCCAGAGTATTAGCAGGGAGACCCAGACAGTTCCTCTTAGTTTTGGGCAATTCCCATTCTTCCTGATTGCATAACTCTTCCCACCATTGCCCAGATTTTCATCTCAGTCCCACTGCTCTAGTCAGTTCCTCCCACCTTGTCCCCAAATCCCCATTCTGGTTCAGCTCTGACATTATCATCGCTACCATAAGTCAGTGTGTAAAAGCTGAGTGGAGTGGAGTGAAGGAGACAGAGAGCATAAATGTATAACTTAATAGGTCAAGGATAGAGTGGCTTGGAAGAGGGGTTGTAGGAGAAAGAGGAATGAGGAGCACAGGGGAACAAGAAGAATGGTATGGCTGTTTAAGATGTGGAAAACAGTCAAAAGAGGAAGTTCACAGTGAAAAGTAGGGTTAAGGGTATAATGCTATGTGATACAAAATATGAGCAGGGCTTCAGAATTGGGGTGGTGGGGGAGCATGCAGCAAGGCTAAGAGGGGAATAGATTCTATTTTATAGATTATGGAAAAAATGGGGAAATTCTGACACAAGCTGTTTCGTTAACTGAGAATTGAGGTTGTTCAAGGTGTTTCCTACTAACACAGCTACAAAAAGAATAACTAGATGAGATTCTCTTGATGGCCATACCTTCCACAACTCACACACATTACCAACTGTACATCCTAATATCCAACCCGATTATTCACCTCTACGCAACTCTCCTGGCACTTCATGTCTAAGTCATTTTTACGTAAGTCTGAAATGAGAATTAAGGTTTGCTATGATGCTAAGGAGTCTAAGTGTATTTCAGCATAGGGCATGTGTATTGCATTGGGTCTGGCTATTACTGTTGTCCTACCAAGTGAATATCTTGATTTTTAGTAACTTCATTTATGGGAAATGCATTTGATTAATTATATGAATAAGGTAACTTTTTTCCCTGTGAGAATGTGTTCGAATTCACGAGCAGAGTCCGTTTAACTGAACTGGACACTTTTCAGTTTTTTGTAAGTTTACTTTAAATCAATATTTGGAACCCACCATTATATGGGAAATTTAAGTTAGCTGTCGTTATCATCAGCTGCCAGCATCCTTGGTTTATGATCAATTGACTATTAAGTATAGTATTTCAGCACTGTTAGTGATAATTCGTATTACCTCATCGGTTATGTTCATCAATTTTTGAATAAGCTTCCTGTGTCTATTAGACATATTGTTTCATTTATTATCATCTGAAACACATGGTTAGGGATAATTTTGTGGTTAGTATTAGTTACTAGGCCAAGAGGTCTATTTTAGACCTATTGCATCATTGCATGATTTATATTTCAGAACTCAGATTTTAGTCTTGATGGACGGTCTACCTGAAAAGCATCCTTACTTTCTTTAAATTAACCCTTACAATTTTATGAACCAAACTCTCAGTTTTAGCTGCCAAGGTGCAGTCCTCAAATGTAACTATGTGCCTACTTTTATTTAGGGATCTCAGACTAAGAATATACTCCCATAACAAAGAGAAAATTATCTAAATAAAATTACAGTTTTCATGTTATTTAGTACAAAATAAAGCTTAGGAACATAGGATTTGTTACAATGAATCAGATAAGTGATCCATCTAGTCCAGTATACTGCTTCCAGCAGTGGCCAGCACCATAAGGTTCAGGGCCTTAAATATTTGCTATTGTGAGTCTCTGATACCACACATATTGTGAACATTCTTTTCTACTTTTCACAATACTTTTTCAAATCTTTGCAAAGGACTTTTCCAACATCACAGCTAACCCTTCCACAAATGCAAAAAGTCAACAAATGTAAGTGATCCAATGGCAAATTGTTGTAAGACACAGATTAAATCTGTATTACAGTAAAAAGAGCAAGCATTAACTGCACCTAATTTGTATATGAAGATGTTATTTTCTAATTAAAATTATAATGTTATTTATTACTTGTTACCAGCAATAATGGAGACGTGAGCTGGCAATTTATTTTACTTCTCAATATTGCTTGCCCAGTTTTGGATATATTTTCTTTTACCATAGTCAATCACTGCAAGACAGGTGGTCAGGAAGAGATAAATTTAGCACTGGTGTTTAGACAGTTAAAAAGTATATAATAGTAATTAAAATAATGGTTTAATTTGACTGTGTGCTGTATTGTTGTAGCTGTGTTGGTCCCAGGATAGTAGAATGTCTTAGTGGGTGAGGTAATACCTTTAACTGGACCAACTTTTTAGCTTATGCAGATTTCCATCCAAACACCTTGAGAGAAACTGCCACAAGACAGAAAAAGAAACCTGAACGCACACCCTTACATGTTCTCTTACACCCCACATCCGAACCCATACAGAACATCATGAAACACCTACAACCTGCACTCATGGGACAGTCTTTCTGAACCCCCTTGTCTTGCCTTCCAACAACATGTCAGTCCCTCCATGCCCATCATCACAATCGAGATCTGCACAGGCCAGGATACCAGCTCAAAGTGGCACCAAACACTGCCAACACCACAGATGAAAATCTTGTAGACTTATCTCCATTGTAACTTATCTCCATGGTGTGTGATGATGGACACACTCTCAACCTCCCTTTTGAAGATTCAAGGGGCCTAAAGGTACCTATTATAACTTGTGGCATACCTCATAGTAGAAAAAAAATATGCCTCAGCACTTTTGGTAATCCTAGTTAAACAACTCAGAAAAGGAAATATTTTTGTAAAAATCAAATTGTGTCTGTGGATAAGTTGCAAAGCTATTCTAAAAAGGGTAAAAATACCTCAAGTAAATTATTCACTACAAATACTATACTCAGTTCCAATCTGGAACAAGGAATATACTGAAAAAAAGGGTGGATTTGGGTGATATAGGCATTTAAGCCCTTGTTTTTATTCATAAATAACTTTCTTTGTTGGGCTAAGACTTCCATAGTAACTCTACAGATGCTGTTAGATAAGAATGGTTTATTAAAACATAAAACCATGTTTGACATCTAGAACTTGTAAGGGTTCCAGACCTGTATAACCAGCATGAAATCTGTCATTGACAATGTGACACATCTATTAAACCAAACTATAATGTGTTGAGATTTAACTGAAGTATCTTGTTACCATAATTCAATTGCAATAGTCATAGTCTTCCTACAGTATGCTACAATGATAGGACATGGCAGTAGCTATGTTATTGCAAGATAAGCGTGGACACAACAGCCTAGGCATAGTTTCCTCTTCACCATATTTCCAGAAGAAACGAGCCTTCTATTAATATGATCTAATGCAATGTGGTATGTTCACTGACACCATCATCATGCCTGAAATAATACAGATGTGTTATCATTATATACCCCACCATATTATGTGGATAATTTTTTTCTTAGTTCTCAAAATGTACAATCCCTAGAGTAAAAGGCAATAAAACAGTTGGTATGAAATACTTCATATGATAAGGATGATTGGAGTGATTAACTTATTCTGTCATATACAAGTGATGTATAATTCAGGAATAATAGGAGAAATAGAAAGAGCCTCTATAAATTAAAAGCATTCTTTTTTCTTGCACTACATAATTTTGGGCTGTACTAGCAAAACACATGTAAGTGAAAGTGATTTGTGACATACATTGAGTTCAAAGAATATGTGAGGTTTAAACACAGAACTTTCCAAAGAATTATAACTTAATTAAAAGAGGGATTTAACAAAACAACACTAACTTTAATATCATCCCCGCAGTAGTCATCATACCTGAACAGAAAATACTCTTACATTTCATAGTGTTTAAAAATTATAAGTTTACAATAAATCATAAATCTCATCTGGAAGGTACATTTATATTGGAGACAGCTAGCCTGATGCCAGGAATGAGAAGATTTGAAGGAAATCTGCAGGAAATCAAGAACATTTTCATTACAGTACACTATATACAAACATAATGGGTTTTATAATACACGGGAGATCAAATATTATGTTGATTGGTAAAATATAAAAACCTTAACAAAGCAGAAAAGAATAAAGCTACTTTTACTTGCTACCTCCACTGTATATATACAAAAAATAAATCTCGGAAAAAATGCTGCACTGAGCTCAAGAGAAAAACATGGCAAAAGCCACAGTGGCGTTGACTTCAGGTCCATCTGATCAGATATCTTTTTTTTGCCAGAGCCCATTACCGTAGCTTCAGAGACAGGTGTGTAAGCAGGAAAATGTTGGATAACTTGACCCCCCTATGAAGTGTTGTCTTGTTTGGTCTCTATTATTGGAAGTCAGGTTTAAGCCTGAGGCATGCAGTTTGAGATCCCTTTGAAAATAATTATCATTAATTATAATTCTGGACATTCTTGATTTCCATATAAATGTTCAAACAGGTTTTGAATCTTGCCTAGTTCTTGGCCTCAATGCTTCCTGTGACAGAGTCCCACACTCTAATTACATGATGTTGAGAAAGTATTTGTTCTTATTGTTTTTTAATTTTCTGCTTTTAAATCCCATTGAATATCTCATGAGACAAAAAAACAGAAGCTGTGGACCAGCCTTCTCTAAATCATTGTTATTTTGTATGCTTTTATTATGTCCGCTCTTATTCAGCTCCTTTCTAAGCACAGTTCAACGGTCTGCACAGACAACTGGGAGCCAGGAACTCCTGCATTATCATCCTATCTCTAATCCTGACACAGCCTGGGATCTTACTTGTGCCATTTAACATCTACGAAGTCCAAGAAACAAGGAGTCCAGGATTATTAAGGTGTGTCATTATGATAATTATTCTTGGAAAAAGTGGAAGTGTAAATCTAAAGTGTTCCAGCATGTGGTACACTAAATGGCTGTGTGGAAACCAAAAGTTCCCTAGTGTGCTTTCTGTACAGCTGCTCCAAACCTCTGTATACAAAACTGCATTAGCAGTGAGGCTGGAACAATTTTTGGAATAAGAGTGCTAAGCTGCACTGCTCCTTTGGCCCTGTCTGCATCCCTTATCACCCCCTAGAGCTGGGGCAGGGCACAGACCATGGCTCTGGGAAGAGGGACCTGGACATGGTAAGGCAACAGAGGCTGTGGCCATAATTAGCGATGGATGTGGAGCCCCAGGCATATGGCCACCAGCTAGGACCCTGGTTGGCAGGGACATGGGGCCAATGACTAGGAAAATGGGCCACAGGGGCATGTTGCTGAGGGCTGGGACACTGGATACAATAGCTGGGGGTGTTCCACTTTTCCTTCTGGTGCATTCAGGAATCGTTAGTACATAGTGGCAAATTGTTGAAGCTCCATAGATTTACACTATGGCATATTCCCAAATATTGACATACGCATGTACAGGAAACTGCAAATAGAGAAGTTATCATGATATTAGTGTTCTTAACCATAGTGTGCTCAATATAGAGATAT
The DNA here is from genome assembly GCF_033958435.1 of Carettochelys insculpta. Lineage (NCBI taxonomy): Eukaryota > Metazoa > Chordata > Testudines > Carettochelyidae > Carettochelys > Carettochelys insculpta. Next base: position 160,738,352 of record NC_134139.1, on the reverse strand, counting down.
CCCATAGAAAGAAGCAACAACTGATACAAACAATGGCTTTGCACTATGAAAATTTCCTCCCATATCACAGGGTTTGCACAAGATTAATGAGTCCTCAAATTTTCAAGGGGTACATGGCCTTGGCAGGACCCTCCCTACTGAGCTGAACATCACTGTATAAGAACAAAGCACTAGAAATTAGGATTTCTAATTTAGTTGTGACTCTACACCTGCTTGTCTCATAGGACATGGGCCTTATCCACGAAAGCTCATGACCTAATAAATGTATTAGTCTCTAAGGAACTACATGGCATGACTGCTAGTTATTTGTACATCATCTTTTGGAAGTGTAGGCCCAGGTTGAGTGTTATATGTACATCCAGTTAAGAGTAAGTGTCCCAAAAACCCAAAGTCAAAAGAAAATGTTTTCTGTGATCCAACACTGTTTGCTATGTCAAAGACAAATTACATGAGTGATGTTCAGTTTACAAACTAGGCAATATTGTAAATAGTTATGGAAAGACACTAATGAAAACCATCCCAGCTCTATTAACTTCAATAGTGCTACACTGAATTATACCAGTAGGGTATCTTGCTTTTATTTCCTAGCTAAGTTACAGCAATGAATGCAAACATCCCTGTGTTCTGCATTATCATATCTGTAACTTTTGAAGATTATCATATTAGTTCATTTGATGTCCTGCATTTCAAAACTTGAATAAATACAGAATGGAAAAACTCTGTGGCAAAAACCTTAGCGCCACAAGCAAATTGGATTTCAGGACCAATGAATGATGATAATTGTTGGAAATAAGTGAATTTGGACTTAACTATGGTTATTAGAATAAACCCATTTTTGCAAAACAAATACTACCAGTCCATATTTGCTTTTAAAATTTACAAAATATTTGCCTACATGCTGTGAAATTTGTGGTCCGTATGACTTCTGTGTGAGTTCATTTTGCTTTTGATAATGCTGTAGATTAATCAATTGTGGGCCTTATTTTCACATGGGGATCGTAATCACTCAAGCATCGCAATGCACATGGGAATGATCATGTTCTCCAAACGAGTTGAAGTGAGATATCCAAATAGCCTGGTTTAAGGCACAACTCTTCTTTTTCCTTATCCCACACACACTTTCTTTCCACCTCACACTTTGGGTCTATAGTTTCATTTTCACACTTCCTTGTTCAAAACCAACTGTCTCCTTTACTTTAAATAAAGAATGAACATGGAATTAAATGTTCCTGTGCCCACAAGTGCTGATGTGATATACAATGACTTTCCATGGGAATAGAATATAACAGTCATTTTAGCTATCAGCCCTACAAACACTCGTTTACAGTGTTGCCTGTACAGAACTTCGCTTAGCCAACTAATGACACTTTAAAGCTCTCTAAATGAATTATTGGAAGGGTAATCTTTGCGAAAATAGACAGTTAAATCATTTTGGCAGTATTTTGGAACTTTGATGTCTTACATCTGAAAGAATTATACTAAACATTTACATTTTCATCATTTAATTAAAAATGGAATTATCCTAAAATTAAATAACCAATTGTTTACACATGAACACTTAAAACTAAATTGCAGTGGAAATGAAGCCGAATTACACGGTAACTTGAGCAATTATGCATATAGGAAATACAAATATCCTGAATAATTTTATTTTAATGAATCCCTAAGTGGTTTTCATTTACCCTAATATATTCCTACACCAAGAAAGTGCCTTTGATACTTGGTCCAAAATGAGTGAGAGTGCAAGTGACAAAGATGTTAAGGGCTAGGTGGTAAGCAACCATACGCATCTGTGTAGCAGAGGGGGTGAGGAGGCAACACCCCACCCTTACTTCCTAGCAGGCCTGCTGACAGAGGATGGTAAAGGGGGCAATTACTCCCAGCCTCGAGTTTCAAAGGAGCCTGGAGCTCCAGCAGTGCATGGCTGTGAGGTAGTGCATGAGGACTATTGACAAGGTCTGGGCAGTGCTGAGGAATGAATGCCCTGGGTTCTGACCCTTCTGCCTCTGCTCCACCCCTTCACGGGTGCAGAGCTGGGACCCTCTCCCACCTTGACCCAGGGGCCACAGTGGCTGACAGCCATGCGGTTCCCAAGTATGCCTACACATATGATATTCCTAACCAGCATTGTCAAGCAACTAATGATAAGACAGTTCCCAGAGAACACACCCCAATTTTTCTGATGAGTCCAGCTTGAGAGACAGGCTTCTTGGGTTATAAATCAGTTTTTATGCAGTTCAGACTTTATCAGTAAGGTTCATACCTCTACAGCGTGTTTCAAGGCCTTTATTTAAATGGCTACTTTTTATTCTAGGGCAAGATAATAAGAATCACAATGGGAAAGAAAGGAGGAGTACAGGCGGCAATAGGGTCTTTTCCCAGTGAATTGTGACTGTCTCCGGGATAGTTATTCTGATTATGCTACTTCATTTCACACCACTATGCTTATGATAAAACAAGGCATTAACTTTATGTTTTTGCCAGACACTTTTCCTGAAAGGCAATAGTGCCAGAGGAGAAAATGCAAAATTATGTAATTATGGAAAGCAATGGATACATATTGAAAAAAATATTTATTCATAAATTAACCCACTTGCATGAAGTTCATTATAAAACATAAACATTTGCATAAAACTAAAAAGACACTGTCAGCTTGCTTTATGCTCCCAAATCTAGAAAACAATCTGGAAATGCTGAGCATCTCCCGCTAGGTAATGAGTGTGAGGGGAAAGCAGACAACATCTTGTGAAATTCAGTAATTTAGGGGACTGAGCCCTTTGGTTTTTAAATGGTGTTTCCCCCATATCTTTGCTTATTAGTCTTATGGAAAGGCCAAACTATTTAAATGAAAAGGTCAGTATACAACTTAACAGTTAATTCAAAGAAGAGGAAAAGCAGCTTCCTACAGAAGCTGTTTCTATACATGCCACTTTCTCTGAAATTGGCATGCTAATAAAAGTCCTGAAATATGCTAATGAGGCATGGATGTAAATCCCTGGTGCCTCATTAGCATAAGGTCACATGATTTGGAGTCCAAAAGAATCTTTTCTGAATTCCAAAACAGTACGTAGAAGCACAGCCCCTAGCGGATCTTCTGGAAGGAAGTGAGGAGGCCCCTTCTTCCTTTTCAGGAAGAAGGGGCCTCAGGAAGGAGGACTTTCTTCTGGAAGATCCGCCAGGGGCCGCACTTCTACGTGTTGTTTTGGAGTCCAGAAAAGATTCTTCTGAACTCCAAATCATGTGACCTTATGCTAATGAGGTACCAGAAATTTACATCCACCCCTCATTAACATATTTCAGACCATTTATTAGCATGCCACTTTTGGAAAAAGTGGCATGTGTAGAAATGGCCAGACAGAAAGTAAGTGGGAAAAGAGAAGGGAAGAAAGGCAGAATGACAGGGGTTCTCTACTGAGTCCTAGTAAAAGAAGTGCATGTGAAGTGTATATGATACAGAAGTCTATATGAAGAATAATAGTGAGCTAAGGAAAAATCAGATTTCTTGCTACATCATCTTTGGAATTTAATAGGATAATATGGTACATTGTCACATTATACAGGATGGTCAACCACCCACCAAAAAAAGCAAAACAAACCAACAACAACAATCTTAACTAAGACTATCATCACCTATTCAAGTGTAGGCCTGGAAAGAAGATTAGTTCTGTTACTGCTCAGTTGCATAGGACTTTTCCATAGAGGCACATATTCTTTTCTATTTCATTATTTTGCTTAAAACTGCTCCCTTAAGCTATGTCTACACAGCAGCATTATTTCAAAATAAGCTATTCTGGAAGAGATGTTCTGGAACAGCTTATTTTGACATAATACTGCTACACAAAATGGCCACCTCAACATTAGCAAGTCCTTTAGCAAAACCACGTCCTCTTCCAAAAGAACAAGGGGAACGTCCACACAAAATGCACTCTTTCAAATTCCCTTCAAAAGAACATGGAGCTTCTTCTGGAGGCGCTCTTCGTCTCCCATATGAGGACGAGTGCCTTTTTCTGAAAGATTCTTTCACAGAAAAGTGTGTATAGATGCTCCAGGGGTCCTTTGTTCAAAAGAGTGGTCCTCATGGTGCTGGATTTTTCAATCCCTGGCCCATTCTTTTGTAAGACCTGGGGCTGTGTGGATGCACTCTTTCAAAAGAGCAGATTGCTCTTTTGAGCCACTTTTTGTGTGTGTGGACTTGCTCTTTTGAAAGAAAAGCTTCCAGAAGAGATCTTCTGGAAGATCCGCTTTAGAAAGATTACTGTAGTGTAGGCACAGCCAAATGTGTTTTAAAATAGTATTCAGCTATTCCAAAATAGAGGGCTCATCTATACGAGCCCCCTTCTTGGAAGGGGGCTTGTAAGCGAGCCCTATTGGTGGATAGCAATGAGGTGCTGTGCTGCATATACAGCGCCTCATTAGCATAAATCTTAGAATCATAGAATCATAGAAGAGTAGGACTGGAAGGGACCTCGAGAGGCCATCGAGTCCAGCCCCCTGCCCTCATGGCAGGACCAAGCACTTTCTAGACCATCCCTGAAAGCCATCTATCTAACCTCTTCTTAAATATCTCCAGTGATGGCGATTCTACCACCTCCCTTGGTAATTTGTTCCAGTGTTTGATCACCCTGACAGTTAGGAACTTTTTCCTAATGTCCAACCTGAACCTCCCCTGCTGCAGTTTAAGTCCATTGCCTCTTGTTCTATCCTCAGAGGCAAGGAAGAACAAATTCCCTTCCTCTGCCTTATGACACCCTTTTAGATACCTGAAAACTGCTATCATGTCCCCCCTCAATCTTCTCTTTTCCAAACTAAACAAGCCCAATTCTTTCAGCCTTTCTTCACAGGTCATGTTCTCTAGACCTTTGATCATTCTCGTTGCTCTCCTCTGGACCCTCTCCAATTTCTCCACATCCTTCCTGAACTGTGGTGCCCAGAACTGGACACAATACTCCAGCTGAGGTCTAACCAGCGCAGAGTAGAGCAGGAGAATGACTTCTTGTGTTTTGTTCACAACACACCTGTTAATGCATCCTAGAATCATGTTTGCTTTTTTTGCAACAGCATCACACTGTTGACTCATATTTAGCTTGTGATCCACTATAACCCCTAGATCCCTTTCTGCTGTACTCATTCCTAGGCAGTCCTTTCCCATTCTGTATGTGTGACACTGATTGTTCCTTCCTAAGTGGAGCACTTTGCATTTGTCCTTATTAAACTTCATCCTGTTTACCTCAGCCCATTTCTCCAGTTTATCCAGATCCTTTTGAATTATGACCCTATCCTCCAAAGAAGTTGCAACCCCTCCCAGCTTGGTATCATCTGCAAACTTAATAAATGTACTTTCTATGTCAATATCTAAATCATTAATGAAGATATTGAACAGAACTGGTCCTAAAACAGACCCCTGTGGAACCCCACTAGTTATACTTTTCCAGCAGGTTTGAAAGCCATTAATAACTACTCTCTGGGTATGGTTATCCAGCCAGTTGTTCACCCACCTTATAGTAGCCCCATTTAAGTTGTATTGGAGTAGTTTATTGATAAGTATATTATGTGAGACTGTGTCAAATGCTTTACTGAAGTCTAGGTATATCACATCCACCGATTCTCCCTTATCCACAAGGTTCGTTATTGTAGCCAGACAAAGTCTCCCCCTTACAAGCCAGCTTGCTCGTTGCCCCCTCCACTGAGGAGCACACAGGGCACGGAAATGGCTGCTGACAGCACAGTCTTTGATGCCCTCATTGAGGCCCAGATATGCTGGCTTATCGTGACCCTGAGAAGCAGAAAGTACAGCTAGAAGGCTAACAGGCCAGACTGTCAACATGAGAGGGGGGGGAACCCTCAAGAAATCACCCCAGCTGGCATTGATCAATATGATGCACACACAATCACCCAGAAGGGGACGTGCCCCGCCCGCACAAAAGAATGTCCTGTACTCCTAAATTGTTTATCTCTTGTCTTACAAGTGCAAACTAAGTAGAAATGCCCTTGTAACAAACTGGAGTCACAAAGACAGACCAGTATGATCTGGCACCATAGATAAGAAAGAGAATACGTAACCCAAAAGGGGTATAAAAGATGGGTCCAGCAGAACTCTAACTTGGAGTGCATTTCGACCAACTTCCTGCTGGTCGGGTCAGGTGATTGCCTCCCGAGGTCCACAGCTGGGGACGCCCAACCTCGTATTCGTCTTTCCGCGGAACTGAGTGACCGATCCGGCTTGGCTACGCTGGTATCGAGAGACGCAGAGAGGGTAAGATACACCCATGCTAGGTCTCTGACCTTTTTTTTGTGCACAGCTAAAGAATTAGAGCTCTGTAACTAGTATCAAGATATCATTGTGTTAGATGGTAACAGATATCTTTGTATTGGATTGTAACGTAACTTGTTAACACCTGTACTTTGCTAGCATATAAGAAGTAAACAGTAGCCTTTTGTAACCACACGCTTATAACTGTAGCTTAAATAAACTTGTAACTAGTTAAGATCCAAGCCTAACCATTTTGTTAACCCTTTTGTCACTGCAACACAGCCGGCACAACAAAAAGAACTTTAACCGTTTGGTTACTACAGCCTGGCCGTGGGTGAGTGTGCTAGGAGCTGCCTGCTCTAACAGTAAAAAACTGGGTTGCTTAGGACCCAGGGGAGTACCTCACCGCACATTACCTGGCCGCCGGCTAACAGTTATTCTATCAAACAAAGCTATTAGATTGGTTTGACATGATCTGTTTTTAACAAAACCATGCTGGCTGTTCCCTAGCACCTTACCACCTTCCAACTGCTTGCAGATGATTTCTTTAATGACCTGCTCCATTATCTTTCCTGGCACAGAAGTTAAGCTGACTGGCCTGTAGTTTCCCGGGTTATTCTTGTTCCCGTTTTATAAATGGGTACTATATTTGCCCTTTTCCAGTCTTCTGGAATCTCTCCTGTCTCCCATGATTTTCCAAAAATGATTGCTAAAGGCTCAGATACCTCTTCTATCAGCTCCTTGAGGATTCTAGGATGCATTTCATCAGGCCCTGGTGATTTGCAGACATCTAATTTTTCTAAGTAAATTTTAATTTGTTCTTTTCGTATTTCAACTTCTAAACCTACCCCTTTTTCACTAGCATTCTCTATGTCAGGCATTCCTTCAGATTTCTCAGTGAAGACCGAAACAAAGAAATCATTAAACATCTCTGCCATTTCCAAATTCCCCGTTACTGTTTCTCCCTTGTCACTGACCAATGGCCCTACCCTCTCCTTGGTCTTTCTCTTGTTACCAGTGTATTTGCAAAAAGCCTTCTTGTTTCCCTTTACGCTTGTAGCTAGCTTGAGCTCATTTTGTGCCTTAGCCTTTCTAATCTTGCTCCTGCACGCTCGTGTTGTTTCCCTATAATCATCCTTTGTAATTTGTCCTAGCTTCCATTTCTTATACGATTCCTTTTTTAGTTTGAGATCATGCAAGATCTGCTGGTTAAGCCAAGGCAGTCTTTTGCCATGTTTTCTATCTTTCCTATGCAGCGGGATAGCTTGCTTTTGGGCCTTTAATAATGTCCCTTTGAAAAACTGCCAACTCTCCTCAGCCGTTTTTCCCCTCAGTTTAGCTTCCCATGGGACCTTACCTACCACCTGTCTGAGTTTACCAAAATCTGCCTTCCTGAAATCCATTATCTCTATTGTACTGTTTTCCCTTCTACCCTTCCTACACAGCCCCTATTATGAAATACCTATTTTGAAGTAGGTGCTATTTCTCCTGGAAAGAGGATTACCTATTTCCGAATAAGCAACTGCTATTTCAAAATTATTTTGAAACAGTGGTTGAGTTGTATAGATACTCACAAAGTTATTTTGAAATAACTTGCTGTGTAGCATACCATTAATGTTTGTAACCCAAACAGGGAGTGCTGAATAAATTGAAAGAAGGAGCCACAGCCAGCCTCTATCCAGGCTGTTTTAGAGGACATAGGAGAAAGCATTGGCCTGCTAAACCTGGGGTTGTGAGTTCAATCCTTGAGGAGGTCATTTAGGGATGGGGGCAAATAGATGTCAGGGATGGTGCTTGGTCCTGCCAAGAGGGCACGGGACTGGACTAGATGACCTCACCAGGTCCCTTCCGGTTCTAGGAGATGTGTATCTCCAATTACACCATCATTACAAGTAAATTAGCCTACTCCAGGAAGAAGGAAAGTTCACTGCTTCTCAGGAGCACAACTTGAAACTTAAGGACTCCATTCCAAGAGCTCTTATTGCAGGGACAAAGTGGAGCTGTAATGCTTTGAGAATACTTTGAAAATCTAGAGAGCCCTATGTTACATATAACAAGCCTATATTTACCACATATTTGAGAGGGTTTGTTTGTCTGCCAGGATGGGTAGGAATGGTGCCCCTAGTCTCTATTTGTCAGAGTCTGGAAATGCATGACAGGAGAGGGATCACTCAGTGATTATCTGTTCTGTTCACTCCCTCAGAGGCATCTGGCATTGGCTTGTGTTGAAAGACAGGATACTGGGCTAGATGGATCTTAGGTCTGAACCAGTATGGCCGATACGTTCTTATGTCCAAGAGTGCCTCCTAAACAGCAAGAGCTAAGAGCATCACATTTCGTATACAGCTTCCTCTTATAACTTAAACCAGTGTAAGAGTTTGGTTGTGTCAGAAAAATGAGATGTGCCTGGAATGGGAATGTTTCTCGCAACAAGGAAAAGGAAGGCTATGCTATGTATTGGCTATATGGGGGCATTAGAGGATAAAAGGATGGAGAGTGCAACATTTCTATTGTATAATGACCACAGGGGGCAGCAACGGGAAACGAGGTAAGCAGCTCTATGAAGCTATGTAGCAGGGTTGGTGGAGAGGCAAGGGCTTGGTTGTGTCAGGAGAATGGGATGTGCTGGAATGTGATTGCTTGTTATAAAACCATAGAAAAAAGAGACAATCACTAGGCAGGTGAAAGGGGCTGGAGCAGGACTAGAAAACAGCTGGAGCAGGACCAAGATCAAAGCTAAGGCCTGCAGATTCTGTCGTGACTGTCTGGCAGGAGAGATTTTCATCCCTTGTGGTAACACTGAGAGGAGTGAGTGGCTTGTGCTTCTGTAGGAGTTATACACCTGATCTGGGAGTTATACGACCAGTTTCTGGCTTATGGATTGGTTGGAGCCTAGCACAGAACTGACTTCATCTTACAATAGTGATTTTACATGAGCATGTTATAAACCTTAACTTCTTAGCCTTTTCAATGCCCTGGATAGAAAAGCAAGTACTTTCACTCTTGTTTAAAGAGGAAGGAATGGAAGTAGAATGTTATTAATCATTTTCCCAAGTATGCAGAGCGGCAGTGTGAGGAACAGGTTAAAAACTCAGGAGTAGCTGCCTCTCCATCCTGGCCCCACATCATGCTTCTTTGATTTACTCAACCCTTTAGCACAGTGGTACCCAAACTTGTCCTGTTGTGCTCTCCTTTTGCTAGCAATGGAATCTGTCTATTGTTCCCCTCCATTAAGGTACAGTTGGCCCAGCAGAAGAGTCTGGGCTAAATGTGGAGTTGGAGCAATACTGGGGACGGGGAAGGAGCTGGAACTAGAGTCACAGATAGCAGGGCTGGGTGGAGACACAGTGGGGTTGGGGAGCACTCTCCTGGCCCCCGAATATTCCTCCATGTCCCCCACCCAGTTACGAAACCACTGCTTTAGGAGTGGTTTTGGAAGAGATTGTATTCTTTGTGCGCAAGGTGGTAAAAGCAAATAAATACACAAAAGAAACAAAACCCAGGGTGACTGAAGCACATGCATACATATGAACACACTATTATTATTTTGCGCTTAGCACTGAAAATGTGCTTGACTGAACATTGTATAAAACATGTTACCATAAATACTCATTGTATGCAAAAATAAGCCATTTCTGATTATGCAATGCAATTATTTTGACAATGTCCCTTAAGAAACCACAATTTTAGTACAAACACAAAAGGAAATATCAGCTTTGCTTTGCTCTAAAATTTGCTTCACAGCTGTATGAATAAATTACAGTGCACTTGGAGCTTTCATTTGCAGCATCATTCCCTGAGTCTTGTTTTGTGTCTTGGAAAACACCATACACATTATGATAGTGAATAACTAATAATAATATACCAAATGTTATCCTTTGAACATGTTGGGTCACACCCTGACCTGGCATGAATCACCACAGCTCTCATGACTTAATTGAAATTATGAGGCTACAAACTCTCTGAAATCGGGCTCATATTTTCCAACAGAATGTAAAAACAAACAAAAAACAACAACAAACCCACCCTACTACAACAGAAATAGGAGGAGTACATTTCAATGCATCATCAAAAGCAGTACTTTAATACGTGATTCTGGACCAGGAACCCAGCCCAAGTAAACAGGTCATACACAGTGGGATACAGAGGACAACGTGGAATGAATTCTTCTAGTTTACCATGCTACAGATAAACTGTGGTAGCACTGATTCTGTAATCTACAGCAAGCCCAGTGATTGTCCCCTCTCCTTCTCTCTGGGGGACTTTCCTCAAGTTCTATGAAATCATGGATCTATCAGAGCTAGGGCTATCAAGTGATTAAAAGTAATCATGATTTATCATGCTGTTAAACAATAATAGGAAACTATTTATTTAAATATTTTAAATAAATAAATAAATTAGCGCATGTCCTCTGGTATTCTGGATGAAGCGTGAAGGAACATATGAACGTTTAGCATGTCTAGCTCATGAGTACCTGGCAATGATGGCTATAGAAGTGTCATGTGAATGCCCGTTCTCACTTTCAGGTCACAATGTAACCAAGAAGTGGACAACATTATCTCCTGCAAATTGTAAGTAAACTTGTAGGTCTTAGCAACTGGCTGAATAAGAAATAGGACTGAGTGAACTTGTAGGCTCTAAACTTTTACATTTTTTGTTTTTGAAGGAAGTTATTTGATAAAATAATCTAGATTTGTAAGTTATGATTTCATGTTACAGTACTTGTATTAGGTAAACTGAAATATACTATTTTGTTTTGTTTATTATTTTACAGTACAAATATTTGCAATGAAAATAATATAAAGTGAACATTGTACACCTTTGTGTTTGTGCTTTAATAAAAATCAACATATTTGAAAACGCAGAAAAACATCCAAAAATGGAATACATTTCAATTGATATTCTATTGTTTACCAGTGTGATTAATCATGATTCATTTTTAAAATTATGATTAATTTTTGAGTAAATCATGTGAATTAACTGTGATTATTCGACAGCCCTAGTCTGAACTACAACTAACTTCCCGGGGTAGTTACTGGGGAAAAGGGAACCTTGCTGGAACAAAGCTGTCCTTTCTCCTCACATTCCTTCTCCTTAACAGTGGAACCAGTTCCTATGTGTTCAGGCATTCTGAGACTAAGAAGTTTGGAGCAAGATTTGACCCACAGGACTTTACAGTTTCATGGCATTTGCAGTGAAGTGTTTTTAAACTCTGGATTATAATTGCAGCTGCTGGTACTATTTTTTTAAGAATCAAAAAATCTTTTAGACTAACCTATACCTGTTGCTTGAAATAATGGATATGATAGCAGGAAGGAAACAGTTTTGTTGTCACATCAATAAGACCGACAACTGACACTGTGAAATATACTCAGGCACTAATCAGCATGCTCACTGCTGCTGTTAAAAATGATCTATGACTGTGATTAATTGCCTTTGAAATTTTGATCAAAATTGATCTGTCCAATTTTCTAGTCCTAGTTCCATAAGTCAAATCTCACCCTAGAATTACACAAATCAATTTGGTCTGGGCTTCTGTACAAGCAGAGCAAAAAGAAGGTAGAAGTAATTTTGGAGTTGTCAGTGACTGATTGGTTTTTTGATTTCACACTTTTCACTAAAGATAGAATAGGCCTTACCATAGCTGTCATAAGCATCTTCACTTGTTCCATGACCATAATCATAATATTCAGGCACACTGCAATAGATTCAGATAGCAAGAAATGTTACTATAATCAGAAGAAATCAACACAAAAGCTTAAATAGTAAGACATAGTTAAATTATTATTGCTCTAATATGCAAACATAACTTAGCAGCTTATTCCAGCTATGAAACAGTCAAATGATATAAGCCAGATAGGGCATATTATATTTCTTATTTTCATTTTTTATCTACTATATTTAGAATTAACTGTTTACTTGTTTAAAACGTGTAAATATATGAATCTGAATCATTTTTCAAAGATGTGGCAGAAGATTAGGACTATAAATTCAGAAGAACAGGAAAAGGTCCTACTATATTTTGTCCTAGCGTTTCTCTGTGGTAAAAGTTCATCGGTGTGTCATCTCAGAACAAGTTCAGACTTCTGAGAACTCAGTAGTCCGTGTCTTTTAAATCCTTCCCTTGATTGACCGGGGGTCCTGTTACTGGCAAGTGCTGGGGAGGGACACAGGAGGCACCAGCCATGTAACCACCCCCTCTACATGACTCTTCTTCATGCCACCCCAGCCTGGCAGAGAGGCCCATCTCTTTCTGCCACCCCATTATCCAACTCCAGGCCCCACCTCTAACCATCTTCACCTGTCCACCTCCGCCCCTTCTACCAAGCTCCTGTCCCTGCTCTGATCCTTTTCATCCCTTCTGAGTGACCACGCTTCCCTCACTCCACCTCTTCTCCACAGACCCCTCCATGAGTGATGTGGCCTAGGGGACTAGTGGGGTACTTGGCGCTGGCTGCAGAGGTCAAGCCCCGCCCCACATATTGGTGTCAATGGGGGGGGTGGGAGAGAAGCAGAGTGAGACAGCCCCAGTTTGCTCCACTACCTGCTTTCCCAGCCGCATCGCTACACTTCCCATCATCACTGAGTACGGGACCCCTTTCTCTCAGTGATGTAGTTAGGAGCCAGGGAAGTGGAGCACCTGTGGCCAGGTGGGTTCACTTCCCACTGTGGCCAGCGAGTGTGGGGGCAAGTTGGACACCTGCAGCTTGGAACAGATCTCTGACTAGTCCCTTAGGTCACTATGTGTTCAGGGGTCACACATGGGGCAAGCATGAGGCCTGTGGCATTTGGATGAACTGTGCTTTAACTGCTGGCCTCTGGCCCATCATGTTGTGGGGCACGTGATCCTTCATGCCCTCCACATCTCACTTCTGGTCCTGTTCATTCTTCTGGGTCAGAAAGGGGGTCTAGGTGAGATCAAACTCAGGATTTTTAATTAAAAATTCTTTCGTTTGTTCTCTGGCCTCTAGAGAGCCCAATTAGAATTAGCAGATGCATGTCTCTCCAGGCGGCTCTCCAAGCCTGATAACTGAAGGAATTTATTAGCATCTCCCCTCCTTAACACAGAAATACATATTTCATCACATACACAATTGCATTTTTAATACAGTGTACCCAAAAGGTGTTAACTTAATTCAGTAAGGCTTAACTTAACTCATTAAAGCCTGTCTTAATTCCATAAGCTTTGTTCAGGATATTGTCAGTTTGTCCCAGCCCTTTGTACTGAACCTTAAGATGCTTGCCTTTGCTAAGGACTTTGGCAGTTTCTTCCAGTTTTCAACTACACTTCTTGCAAAGTTTCTCTGCTCATCTTGCTTACAAGGTGAAGGCTTTATTATCTGCAGCCTAACACCAGGGCAGTGATTTGCACCAGTGCAAAGTAAAAGTAAACTATTAGTAAATAAATGGTGGAATTTTACTTTTACATCTAGTTTGCACAGATGTAAATGACTACAGAAGAGGGAAGGAAGTGAAAAATCTGAGTTACTCTGAAAACTGCTGCTTCCCAGTTATTTGTCTGTTGATTAACAAAGATCATGTATGGTCATAACAACAGGTTATCAATAGATTAACGGGCATTTTAAATTATTGATGCATTCTGCTAATTAATGGCTCTAAAGGTTTTGTCTGTAATGTATACCAGCACACCTCTGAAGCAAAAATGGTGAGCCATGTTAATATGGAGATTGAGTTAGTCAAATTATTAATAATTACTTGTATTCCAGTAATACCCTAAGGATCCCTATATCAGGATCAATTTCCAGGTTGTTAGGCACTGTAGAAACATCATACAATAAAAAGCAGGTGAATTAAATAAAAAATATAATGTTTCCTGGGAGATTCCTTGGTTCATTTGCTTTATTTGATCTTTTCCTTTGAAGGTTTCATAAGAAGTTCTCTTACAAAGACAATGTTGTTATGCACATTTTATGTTGTTACTTTGGCTATTTTTCCAGGAGATTTTTTTTGAAAGGCAGAAACATATTTCAAACTGACATAAAAATCCTATAAAAATAATGGAGTCAGACTAATAATTTGTAAAAATTATTTTCATAGACAAATTTTAACCATTTCTGAAGACAAATTTACTATAAGCAGATTTTGAATATCTTGACTGTAATTCTTATTCATAGTTGTTCCTGAAATAATTCCTAAGGAAAAATCATGTACATTCACTTTCCTGAGAGCAGTTCATTGCAAGTACAGGTTAACCCTCTCTAATCCAGCATCCTTGGGACCTGACCTGTGCTGAACTAGAGAATTTGCTGAACCATAGTAGGTCAATATTGTAGTGAATAGGTCTCTATATTTTTATTTCACTACAGTAAATAAGTGGAACAACACTTGATATGCTGCTTAATAAGGTCTCACTGTACTGATATACCCTATATAAGTCCACATCCAGACAAGGCTCATCAGCTTTCTTCATACCAAAGTGTTAGTACTGTTACGCAATTTTAGTGTACTAGCATGTGTGTACCAGCATAGCAGCATTACCAGCAGTTCCACTGCTTGCTGGTCTCTTCAAAGACATTTAGGCATAATTTGGAGCTAAATAACAGCACAGAACACTGAGAGCCAGATCTGCTGGCTGTAAACAAACTTTATGGGACTGTGGGAAACTTGGCCATACCCATAATAAGTGGACATCTGGCAAACTAAAATCATTCTGGACGACGAATGTTGCCGGATCAGACAATGACAGACCAGAAAAGTTCAATCTGTATTTGTGTTTGATATTTGACATTCAAGCTGTTTTGAACAATCATGTTTATTCCTTAACTGTCTGGAAAAAAATTATAATCAAGCTCCCAGGGCAAATACTAATGATTTTTAATTAAAAATTCACTTGCTATAAATCTTCTGTAACATTTCCTAAACCAGATTTTCAGGTACTCAGATATCATATTGATTTGGTCATATAAGCACTTAGGACTGATGCTAAATATTCTAGAGGTGACCAGTCAGAAAACACTTAATATTGTGTTGAACATACTTGCCGTGTCATGTGGTTCTAGTGATTTCATTGGAAACTGAATGGAATTATGAGAGCATAAGAACTACAATAAAGCAGGGGATTATATAATCAGCCTCATCATATTCAGACTTCCTACAGTTTAGACCTAAAAATGCCCAAAACATAGAGCTGACATGTCAGATAAAATGAAAGATCTCATGTAATGTGATTTAAACAGCACAATTTTGATCTTTTGACTGCATTTCTGGGGACGAGGATTGCAATAGTAATGGATTAGCATATTCAGGAAAACTAAACAAAACAAAAAATCACCTCCTGCAATCTCCAGCTAATTGACATAAATCACTCCCCCTCAATTTATTGCGTAAAAAAGTAATTTTAATCCATACACTTTGGGAATCTAATCCAAACCCCAGTGAAGTCAGTGTGAAGATGCCCATTGTTTCTGTGTTGATTGCTTAGGATCTTGAATAGAAACCATTACAAACAAACATGAAAACCAGAAAAATGTAATACCTGCAATATATCTTGCTGCTTTATAATTCTTTTACTCTGATTAATGGCATAATTAACAGGTACTTCACACCATCATGCATACTAGTAAGAGGGAGACATCCCATTACAGTAAATATACAGAACTTCAAAGGCTAAAGAACAGAATTCAAAATGCTATTGTACAAACCAGTAATTCAAGTAGCAAGCTGTCTTACACTTTGTAGAGGAGGTGTATTTTGCAATAAAGCACATATTTTATGTTTGGGAACACCATACTTGTTAATCCAGCTTTCTGAAAATGTCTAATTCATAGCAAAAAAGGCAATAAAGGATTGGAGTCTATGTTACCCAAGACATGCTCCCCATGCACTATATTTGTCGCAGAGATCCATGATGAAATGGCATTTCAAATCCATGTAAATACATATTTCGATAATATTTTGATCAGTAAAAGGAAGAAAATTCTTTTCTTGACATGAACCAGATTTAAACTCATATCTCCTGAGAAAAGCTGATGACTCATTAATCATCTCTATTGTTAACTGTGTTGAGCATACATGGCAGTCCACTAAATGCATTGTTAACCATTTACCCCAATTTGGTCTTGGAGGGTTATAGTTTTGAATCAAACATAATTTATGTACTAAGCAATCTTATAGGGATAAGATCTGAGGTTACCGAAGCTGTAACAATTAGTAGGAAATCATTAATAAGAGGATTGATAGGATAATGTTAGCAATGTGACACTTATAAGAAGTTGCTTGTGCTTAGCAGAACTGATGAAAAGTAGGACATAGTTCAGAACCCCCGGTGAACTATTTTTTGCCATCAAGTGATAAAACAGCAGGCAAGTGACCAAAACCAGTACTCCCCAAGCTTTGAACACATGACATACGAATTTTTGCAACTTTTACAATTTAGTTACAAGGCAGTTACAATAGATCGATGCAAATTACTTAGGCATTGGAAGTGTAAATATAGTTAGCTACAAAGACCCATATATAACAACATGGGATGTTACGGCTGATACACATGGAAAAAAGATGAGTTCGTGTTGCCTATGCCCAGATGGACTGAACAACCTATGGTTACGTGAGTTAGAATGTCCTTGCTTTCTTAAGTTTGTCCAGTTCTAGGACTATGGATTGTCTGCCCTGGCACCAGTCTTTTGATGTGGCCCAGTTACTTTTTCTTCTCTCCTGGCTTTTAATGGTCTCCATAAGGTAGTAAGTATGCACAATATAAGACTGGAATTATGAACAACACTGGAAAAAATGCTACTGCACTTATCTTATTCTTATGTTTAATTGATTTTCCTATTATTTCAATTATATTTGCTTGAATTAACTAAAGCATATAAAATTGGTGTGTACTTCACCAATTTTATCTTCTCAATTAAGTCCAAATAATCACCCAAAAAGGGGACCCACATTTGTGATTAGTGCTTGTTACATTCTAATATAGAATGTTTTATTTGAAAGAATTGATTAGGCTCAGTGATACAAGTAGGCAAAAGTTCTTCCTGGTACAGGAGGGGAAGAGCACAGCATTTAGGGATGGGATATGATTTTTCCCCTGTGATCTCCCGTATGACTCCACCCTGTCCCCAGTTCAGGACCCCTATGCCCTTCCATTCCCTATTCCACATTAGGATAATTGGCTAACCAATGCTATGGAGTCTTGCAGGCTATGTCTACACTAGCCCCTTCCTTTTGGCAGGGGCATGGTAATGAGCGAGTTGGAAAGATGCTAATGAAGTGCTTCCATGACTATGCCGCACCTCATTAGCATAATTGTGGCCACGCGTGATTTGAAAGTGCTGCTTCGAATCACATGCCACCCATGTGGACAGGGGCCTTTCAAAAGGACCTCCCCAGACTTTGGAAGTCCCTTCTTGCTGAAACCAAGTAGGAAGAAGAGGCTTTCGAAGTTTAGGGAGGTCCTTCCAGAAGGCCACCATCTACACAGGCAGCACGCTATTCGAAAGTGACGCTTTCGAATTGTGCGTGGCTGCCATAATGCTAATAAGGTGCTGAATATTCATGGCATCACCTCATTAGCATCTTCCCAACTCGTTCATTACCATGCTCCTGTGAAAAGGAAGAGGCTAGTGTAGACGCAGCTGCAGAGTCTAGCATGATATGTTGTATTGGTTCAAATCACATGACAAGGGGTTAGGAGCATCAGTGGTTTTCAGGGTATGTTCCAAACAGTAAATCCACCTTGAATCATCAGTGTAACAGGAGTGGCTCTGAAATTTGGGCCACTAGGAAAGTGCATATATCCAAGATAGATACTTTCAACGTGAAACAGCATCAATCTATGAAGGCACGTAGTGGTTTTATGTTACAAACGAGGATGTCAGGGGTTAGACAAACTAGCTTCCAATATTGTTTCAAGTGACTCAACACCAGCTCAGATGGCATTGACATCTGTTCTTTACTTTGGAGTCCATACCACCCTCCCAGTTTTATGCATTAAACATAACAAAAGCTGGATGGAAAAGATCTCACAGATGGCCTAGCACAGGCTGGAAGAATGTCATGGCTTCTGATGTTGCCTGCTCCTGGCTTAATATAGAGCAAGCCATATCACTAGCAGGAACTGGGTTATCTGGGAATGAATGATAAGAAAGATGTACTTTATGCTCCACACGGAGAATTAAAGATGAATACATGAATGATTTAGGCTAAGTTTAGTTTAAAAGTATTAATGATAGTTTAGCTTTGGTGTGCTTTCATGATTTTGTTTTCCAATATTTTAAACAAAAGTCCTGAACTTCAGAGCCTGTTAGTGATTTTTTTTACTTTCTCTCTCAGAGATAACAAGATTAAGTAAATAAATTCTAATTGTCTAATATTCCATTGTGATTAAATGATCTTAGTTATGGTTTCAGTGGAATATGGTATTCTTCTTTTCCAGTTTGCTATTAATGTGTTGGTGTCTTTCATGGATGGAATAAATAGAGTTCAGTCAAATGACAGGTATATCACAGGCAGAGACTTTTAAAAGTTTTCCACCTGTAAATTAAATACTTAATTATGAATTCATAACACTTGCAATTAAACTTAAAATAGTAAAACGTAAGAGCAACCAGAGGTAATCATGAATACCCATATGACATAATGTCTTCACTTAGAAAATGAAAGGTAGCTGGGTGCATTTCCAAGTCATTCTTCAACATTCTGCTGAAAATATGGCAATAGAATCTGACTTTTTTTTCCCCTAATGATATAACGTGGGGGAGGTACTCAGTTGGGCTACGTCTACACGTGCACCCAACTTCGAAATAGCTTATTTCGATGTTGCGACATCGAAATAGACTATTTCGATGAATAACGTCTACACGTCCTCCAGGGCTGGCAACGTCGATGTTCAACTTCGACGTTGCTCAGCCCAACATCGAAATAGGCACAGCGAGGGAACGTCTACACGCCAAAGTAGCACACATCGAAATAAGGGAGCCAGGCACAGCTGCAGACAGGGTCACGGGGCGGACTCAACAGCAAGTCGCTCCCTTAAAGGGCCCCTCCCAGACACACTTTCATTAAACAGTGCAAGATACACAGAGCCAACAACTAGTTGCAGACCCTGTATATGCAGCACGGACCCCCAGCTGCAGCAGCAGCAGCCAGAAGCCCTGGGCTAAGGGCTGCTGCCCACGGTGACCACAGAGCCCCGCAAGGGCTGGAGAGAGAGTATCTCTCAACCCCACAGCTGATGGCCGCCATGGAGGACCCCGCTATTTCGATGTTGCGGGACGCGGATCGTCTACACGTCCCTACTTCGATGTTGAACGTCGAAGTAGGGCGCTATTCCCATCCGCTCATGGGGTTAGCGACTTCGACGTCTCGCCGCCTAACGTCGATTTCAACTTCGAAATAGCACCCAACACGTGTAGACGTGACGGGCGCTATTTCGAAGTTACTGCCGCTACTTCGAAGTAGCGTGCACGTGTAGACGCAGCCTTGGTGTAAAATGACATAACTCCATTGACTTCATGTGAGTTACAACCACTTACATGAGCTAAGAGCCTGGCCAATACTGTAGAATTATACTTTCATTTGCCTAGTACATTCCTATCAGGGGACTTCAAAATGTTTCACAAAGATGGACAAGGGAAAACATCTAGTAATTCTGTTTCTCTGAAGATACTGTCAAATTCATACTACTGGTTTTCATACCAGTAGTGTCAGCTGTGCAGCAAAGTCTCCCAGCTCCTTAGGTTTTTGAAGCCCTTGTAAGCTAACTTGAGGCTTCTGTCCTACTGAGCTTGTTCCAACATCAGGTAACCCAGGCTGTGTCTACAGTAGAAAAATAACTTCAAAGTTGCTTACTTCGAAGTACAACTTCGAAGTAAACAACTTTGAAGTCAAGCGTCTACACACACCCTACTTTGAAGTTAAATTTCGAAGTAGGGCACTACTTTGTTCCTGGGAATGGCATAAGGACTTTGAAACTGGGCTCCCTACTTCGAAGTTAACTTTGAAGTAACGGAAAATGTGCGTAGAATCTCTGGTGGCTACTTCAAAGCAGTGCCTAACTTCGAATTTAACTTTGAAGTTAGTTCCTAGTGCAGACTTACCTCCAGTGTCTCAGTACAATTTAACCATTCCCTTTGCAGTCATGATCAATGAGGGAGCTGCCCAATACCTCCACTTCAGGTGGCCTCAGCTTCCAATGTTGCTGTCTCTGTTGGGGACTGGCTATCATTTAGGGGTGTACCTACACTGCAACTGTGGGGCATAATTTCCAGATCATGTGGATGCATCCATGCTAGATTTGATTACCTTGGTCTGCTAAAGATAGCAGTGTACACATGACTGCACTGGTGGCAGCACAGGCTAATTGTCTTAGTTGACCGCCACGGAGTTAGACAGGATTGTAGTTGAACAGCTAGCCCATGAATCTGTAGCCACACTGCTATTTTAATATTAATTTGATCAAAGTTTTGCAAGTACATGTACCTGAGCTTTACATTATTTTCCTGGCTGCAGTAAAATATACCATTTCTGTTAACATCCTCAATTCCAGTGAGTGCCTCTCTTGCTTTCCTATACTCAAAATGCATCATCTCCTAATATCTGTGTGTGTCTTTTCAAATTATTTGTTTCTTGTCTCTCCACAGGTTGCTTGATTTACAGACATAAAACATTATCAATTTTCTGTTTGCCAGCCTGCTGTCAACACAGTCTGGACTCCAAGCAATAAAGAAAGTCCGTGACCTGCATCAGTTAACCAAACAACTTTGGGACATAGTTGGATTCTTCCTGGTGTGGTTAGGCTAGGCATGACTGTATTGGCATCTATCACTCAATGCACTGTCACAATCCAGTACCATCAAAAGCTTGGTATATCAGTGCTTTCAGCCAATCAGTAAAGGAGGTTAAATACAAGTGAATCTTGAGGCTTTATCCTCTTATTGATGCTCAGTGTAATGACATCTTGAATATATCAACAGCTTATGTTTCCTGAGGAGCCCAGAGATTTGCACATTGACACAAAGAAACAAACCCTCAACCAGGCATGTTATTCTACATAGAACATTCACTGCATAGAAATGCTTCTCTCACCTCTTCATATAGGTTGTGTCTACACTCGCATTCCTCTTTTGAAAGAGGCATGCAAAAGAGGGAAATAAAAATGCAAATGAGGTGCAGATTTACATATCTGACACCTCATTTGCATATTCTTATTTCAAAATAGCTTCCCATAAAAAAGGGATGGTACTTGGTCCTGACAAGAGATCAAGGGACTGGATTCAATGACCTCCCAAAGTCCTTTCCAGTTATATGAGATGTACATCTCCATTTATTATTATAAGGTAAAAATTAAAAACACTTAATTTTCAAATTTTCTTGCAAAATACAATTTAAAATATTTTCATGAACACTTCTGTTTTCAATTAAAACAATCTTTCATCTGAAAATTTCAAAGCAGATCGAAAGGAACATGCTGCAGATACCGACAAGCATTACGTTAGAACAGCTGTCTCCAGTCGGCCAACTGTGATTGACTGATCCATAGCCAAGGCTCTAATAGTCAATCTCCATTTCAGTTCCACATTTCCTCCTTCTCCTCCACTCTGTTTTCAAGTAGCAGACATGCTTTAACAAAGTGCTCACTCTGTCTTAACCATAGGCTGTAATGCTCCTGTAGCCCCTGGCTGATTTGCTGGATGCCTTCTCAGCAGGGGCTGTTGCCTTTACTTGAAAGGTGCCTTCAGGATCTAGGGGTGTGGAGAGGTAAGTGGGCTTGGCTCACTGCTTTGAATTGCTGCTAGGTCCTTCCTCTGATCCTGAAAAGAAATCAGTCCTCCCACCTCCTTACCTTGGGAGGAGCTGCGTCTGCAGCACAGCACAGAACAAGTTCCAACAATGACCAATGGGTCAGAGTGCTTCCTTTCCCCAGCCAATCAAAAGAGACTACATGGGGGTTGGGGAGGAATCTCCCACAGCCCCCAAGTCTTTACAGGCTCCCTAGCTGCTGCAGCAGCAGGGGTGGGCATCCTCCCCAGCTTCCCTGCCTGTCAGTAAGGGAGGGGCTCCCCAGCAGCTGAATGGTCACTGCAGCCTGGTCTTTGTCATTTGTTAGACGTGCCTTCTTCTCCTGCCCCATTACCTTTGGCTTACTGCTGCCCTTCCCCCTGGCTTTGGGCTCCTCTCTTTCATGCTGCCTCTAACCCCCTTATCCCTCTATCTCTGCTACTCCTCGCCTGCACTTCTCTTAGGACCCTTCTCATTTTCTTCCTTCCTGATACTGCTGCCTCTACCACTGTCCTTTCACCCCTTTGCTGTTGCTTCCTCCCACTCTTTGCTCCCCTCGCCATCAATCCATCTCCCCTTCCTGCTGCTGCTGCTACCACTACCATCCTGGCCCCAGCCTCCTCCCCTTTGATGACTACCCCAAGATCTTGTTGGGGAAGACTGCTGGTGCTCGGGGGGACTAAGCAGGGATCTGAGGAGAAAGAGTTGGTCCCACTGCTGTAGTAAGTGGTGGATCTGGCCCGCAAAAAGGTATTTCTCTTAGTAAAATCAGCTAATCAGCTTCTATGGGGAATTAGGGTTCGTTCCTATGAACATTGTGGAGAAGGTGCTGCCTCCGCTAGGAGTGCTGATGGAGTTATGCAACAGCTCAGACCACCCTGTTACAGGACTTGTGGTCAAGCAAATGTCTCCATCAAGCCCTATGATGCACCCTCCTGTACAGGATTTCCCCTTGTCTCCTCAGCTGGGGGATGGGGAATCCCTGCTTCCCACAAGCATTCAGGGTTTTTTCCTTGGCTTGGGTGTTTGCTCAACACCTCAGACCCCTACCTGTGCCCCAACACTCTGCCCTAGTCTGGAGCCCCCTGAGCTAGCATGTGTGTGTTCTGTCCCAATCCAGAATCCCCTTCTATACCCAAATCCCCTCCTAGAACTTGCATCCCCTCACCTTCCTGCTCCCAAACCACTTCACCTCAGCCCAGAGAAAGTGAATGAGGCTGGAAGAGAGCAAGTGATGGAGAAAGGGGGAGAATGGAATGGGCAGAGCCTTGGGGAAGGGGTGGGGTAGATCTTGGGTTGCCCTGAAAATTAAAATGTGAACTTGGGGGTAAAAAACTTGTTGGCCACTGAATTAGTGCATGTTTAGTGGGCCAGAGGCCTTGAATCAGCTTACAGGTTCCTCAGAATGTCAAAAATCTTAAAATATGGGGGAATTTCCCATGGAACTCATGCTTGTTGTGAGAGATTCAGGAATGATTCTTGATTGAAAGTATCATCAGAATAACATTATTACTAGAACTGAAGGAATAATTTATTTGACGAACAACCTTTTCTTCAGATTCTGGAATATTTCCCTGAGGATTATTTCTTTGAATACATTTGTTATTCAAATGTATTTTATTATTACTTACTATTTGTTTTTCAGTAGCAACCATTGGTTCCAATCAGGATCACAGTCTGATGCTAGGTAATGCATGATAGTTTTTATACCATAAATTGATTGCACATGTTTCAAATCTGAGCAGTCAGTACAGTACTCAGTATTAATAATTTGTCATGCATTGTTTAATTGTGAGTATGCTGATTACTCATTTAGCTCCAGCCATGCAAACTTAAAGCTTCAAGCGAAACGTGCAGTTTCAATATAGACAAAATGTTGATGAATTACTCACATGTTTGAAGTCAAACACATGCATGTGTGTTTACAGGACATGGGCCTTCATATTCTGTTCACTGATTGGGTGAGTGTATATGAATCTAATGTTTGATGTTTAAAAACTTGTCTTCTTCCAGAAATTTAACACAAAATTACCATGGACTAAGGCTATATAATAAAAACTGAAGCAAATATCTGAAAACAATTTTGTCATTCACTTAGCTCTAGTTATTACCCCATTTTATAGAAAGGTAAACAGAGGCACAGAGGATCTGAGTTTGAAAGCTCCACTTTGACAGTG
Source organism: Carettochelys insculpta (assembly GCF_033958435.1). Lineage (NCBI taxonomy): Eukaryota > Metazoa > Chordata > Testudines > Carettochelyidae > Carettochelys > Carettochelys insculpta. The sequence continues at coordinate 160,714,184 of NC_134139.1, read as the reverse complement.
TTCATGAGTGTAACAAGGGGAAATAATTCCCTCCACCGCAGATATCAGAAAGTAAAATTCTATACCTGCAGGAAGCCTAAATAATGTGTTTCATTCTGTCCCTAACATATTAAACTCTGATCTTAGTGAACATCATCCAAGAACTTACTGGATTTAATGGAATTACACTGGTATAAAAGTGGCTGAACTATAGAATTAGGGCCCAAGGTCACGCAGTTAGTCAGTGGCATAGTCTGGAATAGGAACCTGTTGGCCATTTATATGCTATGACCACTGAGCTACTCTAACAACAACTGCTGCATCTCTCAAGTATGATGTCTCATGTGCACATAAACACAACAGGAGAGAAAATTATCAACGTCTGTGGAGTGTTGTTGAAAACGATGGAGGTTCTACAGAAACATTTGCCAGACAAATGATTCTTGATCCTTATTCAATGATACAGACAAGGGAGAGAAAGAGAATTTCTAGAACCGTGCAATCTGCTCCAAACATTTTATTAGTGGGACATCAGACATAAGAGTGGAGATCTGTGAGGAACAAAATCTTCCAAGAATTTTAGAAGGATGCAAGCGATTTGTAAGAGAAACTTTGATCTATTTCAGAGCAACTCAGTTTGATTCAGTTTTGCTCATTGAATCAAATAAATGAGAAGTGGCATTTGAAAACAGTTTCTGATGATGAATGCTGTAAGTAGTTTGCAGTAAAGATACATAAAATGTCATCTTTTGGACTGGCTGCAATGATTGATTTCAATGGTTTCAAAATAAAATGCAGGGAAGTCTTTATTTATAAACAGGTGGATATAAGCACAAAACCAACATGAAATACTGCATAGTATAAATACAATGCATTCTGGTTAAAATGGGGGGCATGTATGAGAGAAAAATTATAGAGAATATGGTATATTTACCAAGAACCATGGAATCACTCTCTGAGCTGTTGTCTGAATTAGATCTAGCTATATATTTTGTTATATTATAATATTCAAAGATGATAAAACAAAACCATGGGTGTGTGTGTGTGTGGATGGGTGGGTGTGGGTGCTTGGTGTGGGTGTGTGTGCAAGCGCACGCAGGGAATACAAGAAAGGACTTTGTTACAGAAATTAGAAGTTATTCAGAAAACTATGAACTTAAACCAACACCTTCACTCATGGGTACCTTAATCTGAAACCAGTATGAAATAACAAGAAGTCCCATGGCACCTTATAGACTAACAGATATTATAGAATAACAGATATGGAATAGTACTTTATACTGTGCTACTAGACACACAGAAAATACTGGGGCTAATCAGAGATTAAAGTGCTATTCCACCTAAGTAAGGGTATCGTATTTTAGCAATTTTTAGGTTTATTTCAACTTATTTTACCATTAGGGAAAATTATGTCTATACATATCTCTACAGTTTACTGCAGAATGTAAATAACATATAAATCTGAATGTAATTTACTCAGTCTATACAATATGCACAGGAACATTATGACATGCAGATGTTATTGAAAGTGTTTTGATATCAGACACGGCATCTGACAAAGCAGGTCTTTGCCCACGAAAGCTTATGCTCCAAATCATCTGTTAGTGTATAATTGCCACAGGACCTCTCCTTGTTTTTCTGGATATAGACTCAGAATCCTTCTCTTTTAGTGCCTTTTGAAAATATTTGCTCCTCTATAGTTTTCTAGGAAATAAAATCTGTCAGTCTTCTAATTCATTTCTATTTAATGTGACTTCTATACTAGGAATGAAGAACTTGAAAGAAAACCAAGCTCAAGTTTTTCTTTTTTCTTACTGTGTCTAGTACAGGTAAAATGGCTGGTTACTTGTATTAAATGGGGACATATTTCTCTCCTTTAGTGGGAAGGGGATCCTGTGATGAAGTTTCTAAGTTCTGCTGCATGGGGAATGCCCTCAGGGCACTGTATCTGAGGCTGGAAATGAAAAGGATATTTAGGAGGGAATAGGACATTTGGCCAAGTGAGTAAACATCTGGTCACCCCTGAAGAGGAAACTGCAACAGCAGAACATGCAGCTGCCTGCCAGGCTTCCCCCACAAGCTCATGTAAATAGACAGGCAGCTAAGCAATAGTTTTCCATTAAAATATCAGGGCAAGCGGAGCTGATGGAGTAGTGATGGGCTATGAAAAGATTTCCCATGTATAATTAAAAAAGTCTCAATTTGCCAATAGCTACCTCCCCATGATATGTGTACTGTATTTTACACTGAGATATATTAAGATCAGTGACTACTGCACCCTGTGCTCTGCACTGGCACCAAATCCACTTTTAGGTGCTCATACTGTATGTTTTTGGGGACAGAGGCATTCTTTATGTTCTACATGTACAGCATCTAGCACAGTAGGGCCCCTAGGCATTATGGTAATACAAGGTGACCTCTCTAATCTGGAACTCTCTCATTTGCCAACATCTGTACTCAGGCATGATTTTAGTTAGCTGGATGACCACTTATCATGTGTGTGACCAAGTTTTACATGGTCGCATAAAGTTTTTTTATGGCCACCAGCCCTGGCTGTCAGTGTTCTGTGCAGTTATTTAGCTTTAAGTTACCCCTAAATATTTTCTGAGAGTCCAGTAATCAGCAGAAGTCTTGGTCATGCTGCTAGATAATAATGACCTCCTATGGTTCAGCACATTCTCTTATCCGGCAGCGATCATGTTCCCATGGAGCCAGACTACAGAGGTTCAACCTGTACAAATAATAAGTTATTTGTATTTATAATTATCTACATAGGCATGGATGGCCTGTGACTGAGGTGTTTATCACTGAGATTTTTCTATGTTGTTGTGGCAGCTGTGGTCTTGGTGCTTCTCCAGGGAGTCAACTCCTGGGGAAGAGCACCAGGGATTCTGACTGGGGCACTCTTGCTTCTGACATTCTGACCTGACTGATGGCCCTGAATCTGCTCCCAGCTGTGGCCCCAAGCTCCACCTTGGCCATCAGCTGAGGTTCTGCTCCTGGCCCAGCTGTGGCCTTGGCCTCATCATCAACTCCCATCCTGGTTGCAGTTCTGGCCCCTGCCTCAGCTCCCTTACCCCGTTTGCTCCCTCTGCCCAAGGAGCTGTGGCCCTGCTCCCTGGTCTGTTTCCTAACCACATCTTGGGATGGGACAGCAGAGGGTAGTTGGGAACATGACAAGAGAAGTTTGGAGACGGCTGTGCTAAAGTATTGCTTATGAATGTTGTTGAAACGGTAGTTGGCACAAAACAAAACCAGCCCTGTAGCACCTTTAAGGCTAACAATATAATTTATTAGTTGATGAGCTTTCACTGGACAAATCCACTTCTTCAGATCAGGAATTGGGTAACTGATTAACTCTGAAGTTTGATGTGAATTACAATTACTGAAATAACCAACACACTGGTGTATGGTTCCCCCAACCCCTTTAACTGGAGAATGATTCAGTGAAGTAACAGAGGCTCATTGTACCATTATCAGTAATGCTGGTCCTTTTATTAAAAGACTACCAATGCTATGGGCATTCCCAGTTCATAGATGAGTTTTTAAAAATTAAATATCTTTTTGAATAAACTTCTCAAACAAACTTCAGTGAGGAACATTGGAAAGAAAAAATAGAAGAGATTTTCTGGGTCACTGAGTCCAGTCCCGTAGTATCATAGTCACCTCCATCATACAATCCTGTTTATAAATGTATCAAATTTTCTTAAAGGTACACAGGATGTTCACTCCAAGACCAAGATTGCAGATTATAAACTTCTGCAGTTTTCATTGTCAGTGTGTGTTGACTAATCAGAAGTGTTTACCATCATCACTGTTATTTACCACTTCTTTCTGGCAGATCTCAAAATGTGCTATGAGTTGTACAAACATGAAGGGAAGCACTGTGTTCGCCTTGAAGACTTTACACTCTAGAAATTAAAACTCAGAGACACAAGGTAGAAGAAAGGGATGATCGCCTTTTTTGAAAAATCAGCAAAATTTTGCAGTGATTTCAGAAATACATTTTTCTTCATTCTTTCGTTAATGTGGATAATTTTGTATGTTAATGCTGGCAGTCTTTTTTGAGTACTTTTGATTATAAGTAATTCAAAATTATTTTGATGTTCCGAGGAATTGTTTGCTGTCAGAAAGTAAGATCTGAAGTTCACATTATACAAAACACACAGAAGAACAAAAGCCAGGTTTAGTAGTTCATCTGAAAAAATATAATTTATGATTGCTTACCTCTGTGTTTGGGTGGCATAACTGTTATCATACGCCTCATAACTTGGATCATCATATTCACCACCATAGCCATCATCATATCCCTGTGGGAAAAATAATACACCCTAATTTAGAAAACAAATAAGGCAGTATATTAGGCCAAAATATGCATTATATATAGATGCTGAATTTGTGCACAGCACATTTTATATTATTATGAAGTGTACTGGTCCAGAATTGTATTTCTAAATGTGTCAATATGAACATATAACATCAGCTTAAGTAAATAAATTATTAATTAATTTGAGACCTGAGTTTATCCATTGATAAAATGCAATGCACTGTTGAAGGAACAGCTTTTCTGCCAGGTTCTTTTAGAACACTGACAGATGCTAATGAAGACAGTTGCTTTCTCAGCAATTTGATATTTCAAAAGTTTTTGTAATTATCTATGAGTGAATTATAACCATTGAAATGAACAAATGGTAAAAAAATACATTGATCTTAGAACACTATTAAGACTGTTTTTATTGAGTATAAAAGCCTTAACATTCAGTCCTTCCTTCAAAATAAAATGGTGCCTAGGTCAGGAAAAGAAGGCATGATAATGAGCATTATAGACAACCTTTACAATGAATACCTTTAGTTTTATTGAGCACTGAAGACTTTTTCACAGTGTTAACAATATGAATTTTTATTACAAGTTCAAATACCAAAGTGCGTTCAGTGAAGAAAGGAAGAAAGAGGAAGAGAAAGAGAAAAAGAAATTACTTAGCGATAATTGGGGCCATTCATCTTTTTGGGAAGTACCCAAAGGAGCTATTCAGCTTCAAAAATCTTCCAGAAAAACAATTCACCTTGGGACTGCACTAGCTTCATGCCCTTCCTCTAAACACCACATATATTCAGAACTGAGGTTCTAACAGGCTGTGTGCTTCCCTCACGTGTCATTTCCTTCTGTTAAAATACAGAATCCTGTAACAGTAGGAATGCAAAAGGGAGAGGAGGAAGATGGGCAAGTATTGTGAACATATTCAGGCAATATTTTCAAACTACATTCACTAGGAATTACTACATGTTCTTTTTCTTGAGTCTGTTTCTAGCCATAACACTTTGACCCCCATGGCTATTGGATGATGAGTCATAATTAATTGAGAACTGCTCTCAAATTGATTATCAGACGTAGATATCAAGTCAAGAGAGGAGCCCTGAATAAAGATTTGTATAGAGCACCAGAGAGAAGCCAGGCAGATATCTATAATGGAAATCTTACTGGGGGTACAACATCAAAGCAACCTTAGTTTTAGTAGAATGAGTCCCAAGACTTTCCAATATGAATAGACTAGCCAAAGTGTAATGTGTTTCAGTACATATAATTCATTCTGAATGGCTTTGAGTGGAAGGAGTATTTAATTTACTCAGATCTGTAATAAATATAAAAAAATTCAGTGACTTAGTATTAGCCCAAGAAAAAGAGAACTCTCCACTTTCCTATGTCCATATTATAGAAATAAATTTCCCTATGTGAGAAGGAAGTTTTGAATTCAAACTTGGGAGGCTGATGGTCTACTTAAGGCATAACACAAAGCTCATAAAAATTACCCCAGAAAGTCTGAAAACAAAGCCAAGACTTCCAGTGAAGAATGTGAACTACCAGAAATGCAGCTCCCTACTCCTATGAGCTACCCAGGTAAGATTTTTGAACCAACCATCCACAGAATATAAAATCTGAAGCGGATGAGTTTGATACATCTTCTAAACCAGAAGGAGATCTTCACTGGATTCCTCAGGTGAGCAATGGGTACCATACAGAAAATGTTAGTTCATCAATGTTATATTCACAGCCTACATGCAGAATAATGAGATAAAAATGTAAATACCCTTGCCAGATGGTTGCAATGTCACACTACTTTATTTTTTTGAATTCAGAACAACACACAAGAAACCAAAACACACAAAGGCGAGGTTTACACGGAGCTCTGCTCAGTGCTGCTGCCGGCAGAGCTATGCAAAGTGAGCATCTCAGGATTGCAAATGGCTGCTTATTTGCATACCCCCAAAGGTCATTACCATAGGCACGTGAGAGTTCAGTGCCAGCACTGCAGAGTCCATGTGGCTGTGCCTCTGCTGGTTAAACCCTCCTCTGTTGTCAGTCCCTTATGCTTTCAGAAGGGAGGTTAGCTGGCAGAGGCACATCCACACGGCTTCTGTGGTGCTGACACCCACTTCTCCTGGTATCAAACTCTTGTGTGGCTAGGGTAATGAACTTCGGCAATATGCAAATAAACAGCCATTTCCAATCCTGGGAAGCTCACTTTGCATAGCTCTGCTGGTAGCAGTGCTAAGCAGAGCTCCGGGTAGACCCCGTCAAAAGGAAAAGTGGATACTTGCTTAGTCAATGAAACGCAACTCATCCTACTTTATTTTAAGGTGGCTCTTTAGTTACTGATTATGATAGTGCTTTTCAACTGAGACCACTTTGACTGAAAGGCAAAACTAGGAAATGTGCTCCTCCCTCCCTCAGCACGCCACAGTCAATGTTGAGGGACTTTTACAGACACCAAAGTGGGAGAAAACCTCATGGAATAGTAAGGATTGGTGTCACTGGAAGGACAGAAGTGCCTTCAGAACTGAGAAAGCCGGAACCCAAACCTCTAAACTAGCAGACAATCTGGCAATGATTTTTCCTTCTTTTTGGGAGAGCAGTGAGTCTCCTCTCACAGAAACCTCGCTGAGCTCTACTTCCTCTTACTCTTATACTTGAGGGTAAAAGACTACAGAATGGAGCCTTCCAAAAATTTTGCTCCTGTCCAAAACCTCAGATATGAGGTAAGAAGTTCAATATCAATAACAGTCAGCTACACAAGAGGACATATTAGTGCTGTAACAGATTGTATTATCAAAGAATCTGCAAATGCATTCTCAGCTCATGCAGCCTAAGAGGGACACCACCGATGTGAAGGTCTCCCAGCACTGACAGACAAAAAATGTAGACTGATTTGTGGCATTGAAGCAGCCCAGGAATCCAAACCAAAATGGAGGCAGATGAAAAAACAATTAAGGTTTCTGTTTCCTCATTTTAAGGGCTTTGAAACAAATGAAACTGAAATTTAATTGCATCTGATGAAGCAGGTCTTTGCTTACGAAAGCTTACGGTCCAAAAATAGCTGTTAGTCTATAAGGTGCCACGGGACTTCTCATTGTTTAAACTAACAAGATAACTGGAGATTCTTGGTTAAAAACACAAGGGCTATGTCTACACTAGCCAAAAACTTCGAAATGGCCATGCAAATGGCCATTTCGAAGTTTACTAATGAAGCACTGAAATACATATTCAGCGCCTCATTAGCATGCAGGCGGCTGCGGCACTTCAAAACTGATGCAGCTCGCTGCTGCGCGGCTTGTCCAGATAGGGCTCCTTTTCAAAAGGACCCCGGCTACTTCGAAGTCTCCTTATTCCTATGAGCAGATGGGAATAAGGGGACTTCGAAGTAGTCGGGGTCCTTTCGAAAAGGAGGCCCATCTGGACGAGCCACCTGGAGGCGAGCCGCATCAATTTCGAAGTGCTGCGGCTGCCCGCATGCTAGTGAGGTGCTGAGTATGTATTTCAGCGCTTCATTACTAAACTTAGAAATGGCCATTTGCATGGCCATTTCGAAGTTTTTGGCTAGTGTAGGCAAGGCCAAGATTTTTTTTTTCTGGACACAGAACAAAAGTTTCTACAGCCATAGCTAGGCTTAAAAAGGAACTGAATTAACTAGCAGCAGATTATTTTACATTAGAAACTTATTAGCAATCCTCTTTATTTCAATGAATAATTTTTGAGGGAGAGGCTGCAACATGCCTCCTCAGTATAATAGACTACAACCACCAAATCAGACCTGTCTGCTCTCTAATCTGTCTTCCCATAGAACATTGAGTCAAGCTCAAGGTCTTGGTCTTCCCATCTTAAGATGCCCAGTGATCTGGGCAAGAATATCTAAAAGATCACCAGAGGTTGAAGACTTTGTCAGACATCTCTGAGTAAGACTAAAAGCTTGTTTGTCTAGGAGACAGAACTTTCTCAGTGCAAGGTGTAAGATGGTGGAACAAACTGACAGCAATTGATGACTATCACAAACTTCACCCCTAACACTTTAAGAGCAAGGCATGTTTTTTTCTATCCTGCCTTCATTAAAATAAACACAGAGCAACACATACATTTAAATGCCCCCTGCAAAAATAAACTAAAAATACAAAAATCTATAAAAACTAAGCATTACATTGCAACCATATTTCTTCCTTTCAGAAGAGGACAAGAGAAAGAATAAACCACATGTGACAAATGGTAGGTACATCCCCTAACCTAATGTTCAGTACATCACCTGAATGTACCACTGAGACACTGAGATATTACAGGATGGGAACAGTATAAGAACCTATACAAAACACAACAGATAAAAGAATGCATGTCAGTGTAGTTTCCCTCAGTATTAGGGGAAACATAGAGGAACAAATCATCTTACACTAATGCCTCAGGTAGATTAATGTTTAGCACCAGTAGAGAAAAGAACAGTTGTGAATACCTGACACTTTCGTAAGTTCAAGTTACAGATTTCCCACAAGGCTCACAGTATATCAATAGGGCGCAAATGGTTCAAATGGAACAGCTGGAAATAGAGCTAAAATGTGTAAAGCTCAAACAATGCAAAATTAGTATTCTTTATTAAATAGTCTTTCGCTACCTCATGTTATTTTTAAGAGAAATTTCTCACATATGACCACATGTGTACACAGGCCCTATCAGACAGTGGGGGCGGAGCGGGGTAAGATGGCCATTTGGGTCAGGCCTCAGAGACAAAGCAGCCTCAAATTCTGACATTTTTCTACCAAAATTATTTCCATTTATTATACACCTTTCAGTTATGCTAGAGACAACAAAAGAAGCTATGTATACCAGCAAAAATTGATTTAAATAATTGTGGGACCTCAGGCCTTTGCCAATTTTTTGGTGACATCTGAGTTTTCACCTGCATGACAGCAGACTGGAATAGCTTCTCTGATTAGTGATTCTATGTTATAAAAGGCTGTTTACAGTCTTTGCATAGTTCAGAGGTTTTGAAAGTTGTAATTAACTCTCTTACTGTAAAGTGATTTTACTTGGTCTGAGGGTGAGTTTAACCTTTAAACTGGATATCTATCTCTGCAAAGGAGATTTTTGTGTTCCCTTTTACTTGTGTATCTTAGTATACAATAACCACTATTAGGCTCCGCTGTAACCCGCCTCTTCTTCTGGTTTTAGATTCAACTTTAAAGGCTTTTTTGAGATTCCTCATAAGGTTGGGATGTTTTCTGTAGGACAGAACAGGCCTGTCACCTAGGATTCTCACCAACAACCACAGTCTATACCTCAGGAACACGAATCCTGGAACTTTTCCTTGCAACAAGGCCCGTTGCCAACTTTGTCCACATATCTATTCTGGAAAGTTGGCAGTGAGGACCATTGCATGGTCTGGTTCCAGGCCTATAGCCACAGGTTTGTTATTTGTAGTGGCTGGTGAGGATTTGTTTAAGGTTGGCAGGCTGTCTGTAGGTAATGACAGCCCTGCCTCCCAAGGTCTGAAAGAGTGAAAGATCATTGTACAGGATGGGCTGCAGATCACTGATGATGCATTGGAGAGGCCTTAGGTGGGGGCTGTATGTGATGGTCAGTGGTGTTCTCTTGTTTTCCTTGCGAGGCCTGTCTTGTAGCAGGTGGCTTCTCGGTACCTGTCTGGCTCTGTCAATCTATTTCTTCACTTGGTCCTCGCTGCCAACTCTGCTCACATATCTATACCAGTGACATCATCACAGGACCTAACATCAACCATACCATCAGGGGCTCCTTTACCTGCACATCTACGAATATAATATGTGCCATCATGTGCCAGCAATGCCCCACTGCAATTTACATTGGCCAAACTGGACAGTCTCTATGTAAAAGAATAAATGGACATAAATCAGACATGAGGAACAGTAATGTACAGAAGCCTGTGGGGGAACACTTCAATCTCCCTGGACACTCAGTAGCAGATTTAAGGGTGGCAGTCCTGAAACAAAGAAATTTCAAAAATCAAATGGAGAGAGAAATCTCTGAGCTGCAATTTATTTGCAAATTTGACTCCATTAACCTAGGATTAAACAGAGACTGGGAGTGGCTCGCAGCTTACAAAAAACAGCTTGTCTGCCCTGGATGTTAATATCTCCCCATTAGACTCTGACAATGGCTCATATCCCTTTGTCTGATCTGACTTGTTTTTTCCTCTTTTGATACATACTATTGATACTGGGCCATTTCCATCTTGCTGAATAGACCTTGTCAGCTCTGGCCCTCCCTTTTACTGGGACCCCATTCTTTAAATACCCCTCTGAAACCACACCCCACTCATGCATCTGATGAAGTGGGTCTTTGCCCACGAAAGCTTATGCTCCAAAATATCTGTTAGTCTATAAAGTGCCACAAGACTTCTTGTTCTTTATCCAGTCATAAGCTTTCATGGGCAAAAACCCACTTCTTCAGGTGCAACTGACAGTAGTGAACATCTTGGTATCTCAATAATCAAATAATTATTATCTGGATATCATTTGCATATCAACAGCTATTACATCAACATTTTAGCATTTCAATTACAGGTATACAGATGCTGCCAAAGTAAAGAACATAAAATAGACTAGAGATGGTCAAGAATCTTAATTGCCATTGAGTGACTGTGTCTACACGTGCACACTACTTCATAGTAGCAGCGCCAACTTCGAAATAGCGCCCGTCACAGCTACACGTGTTGGGAGCTATTTCGAAGTTGAAATCGAAGTTAGGTGGTGAGACGTCGAAGTCGCTAACCCCATGAGGGGATGGGAATAGCGCCCTACTTTGAAGTTGAACGTTGAAGTAGGGCACGTGTAGACAATCTGCATCCCGCACCATCGAAATAGCGGGGTCCGCCATGGCGGCCATCAACTGAGGGGTTGAGAGACGTTCTCTCTCCAGCCCCTGTGGGGCTCTATGGTCATCGTGTGCAGCAGCCCTTAGCCCAGGGCTTCTGGCTGCTGCTGCGGCAGCTGGGGATCCATGCTGCATGCACAGGGTCTGCAACCAGTTGTCGGCTCTGCGGATCTTGTGTTGTTTAGTGCAACTGTGTCTGGGAGGGGCCCTTTAAGGGAGCGGCTTGCTGTTGAGTCTGCCCTGTGACCCTGTCTGCAGCTGTTCCTAGCACCCTTATTTCGATGTGTGCTACTTTGGTGTGTAGACGTTCCCTCACAGCGCCTATTTCGATGTGGTGCTGCCCAACGTCGAAGTTGAACGTCGACGTTGCCAGCCCTGGAGGACGTGTAGACGTTATTCATCGAAATAGACTATTTCGATGTCGCTACATCGAAATAAGCTATTTCGATGTAGCGTGCATGTGTAGATGTAGCCAGTGATACATTACTGAGTAGTCTAATTACACTAAGAACAATGAAGAATCTCCATAACTGGAGTTACAACTATGTGCTATAAATAATGTAGTCTGCATTCTATGACATTTCTGAAAACTTGACGGAGACAAATGTGCACAATTTTGTCAGTTTTTGACTTGTTTTTGGTTCTTTTGATTAAAAAATATACAAAGGATAACAATTTGAAAGTAAAATTGTTATGAGATTTGTTTCTTCAATATTTATAGGAGGATAGCTTACTGACTGTTTAACTCGCTGGCATTATTTTAAAATAAGCTACTGCAGAAGAGATTTTCTGGAATAGCCTGTTTCGAAATAGTGCATCTATACACAAAAGCTACGTCTACACTAGAGTTCTCTTTTGAATGGGCACCTTTAGAAAGAGAGTGGTGGAAAGACGCCCTTTCAAAGGGGAGCATCTGCACACAGGTCGGGGCTGGCACTGTCACTGAGTGCTGTCGAAAGGGCCATACGCCACATTGAAAGGGGCCGTCCAGGCCATCGAAAGAGAGCATCCGCACACACTCACGCCCTTTTTAAAAAGAACGGGGCAGGAGATGCTGCGGATGGGGCTGCAAGGTGGCCAAGCCCTTCTGTGGCTGAAGCAAGCCACTCCTTTAAAGGGTCTCTCCTCAACACCCTCAGTCTGAACAGCTCAAGGCCTGTGGAGCTGCCACAAGCCCCACAGACGCAGTACACATAGGAAAGGCCACGGACCAGCAGCAGCTGAAAACTCTGCTGGCTACAGCCAGCGCAGTGAGTGCCCTGCTGGCCACAGCACTGGTGGACACCCTGCAGCTCCTGGAAGGCCCCCCACGTCAGGGGCAGAAGGGGACACCCCAGACTATAGGGTCCTCTCCCCTCCCCACCCAGGCACGCCGCCGGATCTGGAGCTACTCCACCAGCTCCAAGCGGTGGGAGCAACTGGTCATGGGGGAGTGGGATGAAGACCAGTGGCTCCAGAAATTCCAGATGTGGCAGCTGACCTTCCTGGAGCTGTGCCAATGGCAGTCTCCAGCCTTGAGACACCAGGACACCCAGAAGCGGTGCACCCTCCCTGTAGAGAAGAGGGTCACGATAGCTGTCTAGAAGCTGGTCACTCCAGACAGCCACCACTCTGTGGGATACGAATTTTGTGTGAGCAAGGCCACAGTTGGGGCTGTCATGATGGAGGTAAGGAGGCCCAGGCATGCATTCACTATGGGATGGGGGGGTCCGTGGGGGGGCCCAGGAAAGCCAGTCACACCCTGCACACTCTTATGGGTGCCTATGTCCCACCCCCCCGCAGGTGGTACGCACTCTAAATGCCATGCTCCTCCAGAGGGTCATCAGCATCAGGGACCTGGATGTGGCCATCACGGGTTTTCACACACTGAGGTTCCTGAATTGCTCTGTGGCCCTTGTTGGGACCCTAATACTTATTCCTGCCCCGGAGCACAGTGAAGAACAGTTCATAAACAGGAAGGACCACCATTCGGTGGTCCTGCAGGCCATGGTGGACAGCTGTGGCTGGTCCCAAGATGTGTATGTGGGCTGGCTTGGCCGCACCCAAGAAGTGTGGGTGTTCTGGAACTCGGGCCTGTGCTGCTGGCTGGAGGCAGGGACCTACATCCCCCAGAGGGAGATCCCACTGGGGGACACCACTGTGCCCCTCTGCCTAGTGGCCGATGCAGTGTACCCACTCCAGCTCTGGCTCTGGCCCTATACAGGCCACCCCACCCCCAGCCAGGAGCACTTCAACATCTAGCTCAACCACACCCAACAGGCGGTTGAGCACACCGTCTGCCGCTGGAAGGGGTGGTGGTGCTGCCTCCTGGCCCACCTGGAGATGGGCGTCCTCAATGTTCCCCAGGGGGACCAGCTGCACTCTGCATAGTATCACAGAATGTAAGGGGGAGGCCTACGTGCAGGGGTGGGTGCCTGAAGCCAGCACAGGCTCCCCCCAGCCAGCTGTCACTGCTCTTTCGAAAGTAAACCCCATCTTCAAAAGAATCCTTCTTCCCTTTTTTATGAAGCTCTTTTGAAAAAAGAATATGCAAATGAGGTGTCAGATATGCAAATCTGCACCTCATTTATTTATTCTATTTCCCTCATTTGCATACTTCTGTCGAAAGAGCAATGCAAGTGTAGACACAGCCTGAGTGTCTTCATGCGTCCTTTTACAAAAAAAGACATCAAAAGAATGGCTTCTTCCTATTTTCTGTTTGGAAGAATGGTTTCGATTCCTGCAGCACCTAACATCGATTTCATGTTTGAAAGACCACGCAGCATGTGTAGGCGCACTGTGTGCTACTGCAAAAAGGGGTCTGCTCTCTCGAAAGAACTGGCTAGTGTAGACGCAGCTAAAATGTGTATCAAAATAGTGCTCAGCTATTTCAAAACAGAGTTTCCAGCTACAAGAGACCCCATTTCAGCTTAGAGCCCTTGGACGCACTATAGCTTATTTTGAAATAGCCCCTTCTCCCTATTTTGAAATAGGTGCTATTCCTCCTAGAATGTGATTTACCAAATTCAAAGTAAGCCCTCTGCTATTTCAAATTTTGTTTTGGAATAGCTGCATTGTGCAGATGCTTGCCAATTTAATTTGGAATTAATCTGGGCACATGGAAATATACATATCTTGTAGAGCTGAAAGGGTCCTCAAGAGGTCATAGAGTCCAGTGCCCTTCACTCACAGCAGGATCTATCAGCACCTCTGACAGATCTAAATCTGACAGATTAAATCTAACCTGCTTTAGAACCTTGAAGGTCCTCTGAGGGATTGAACCTACAACCCTTGCTTTACAAAGCTCTAACCACTGAGTCAGCCCTTCCCCCAGCAATATAACTCCCCTTCTGACACACCCATACACATTCCATTTTATGTCTTATGATATTTAGTCAGATTCCTGCTTTCACCCATTCATTCCTATGCTCCAGAAATGACAGCAATTACATTTTCCTGTTAATTTCTTCTCCCACTTTATTTCTGTGCCTTCTTACTTACTGTTCTTACTCATAGAATGGATTCCCCATTATATTGTGCTATCTCATCCTTCTAAGTCCCTGCTAAAGATCCACTTCTTCAACAGTCAGTGAATTTCCTGAACTACCTAAACAACATCAAGAGGCTGTAGTGAAGGAACATGAGGAAGAAAATATTCCAAGTAATCTTTCCTCTGAATTTACCTGTTATCTGTGTCTGTCTTTTCAGATGCAAGATCCCTGGAGGAGAGATTGTTCTTGGCTGGTATCTGGTATGACTCTACACTGCTGCTAAATCACACAACACATCATGTTGCTTCAGAAATGCTACAGCAAAAAAAACTGGCATTTAAATATAACAGAGATTTATCTTGTCTGTGAATTGAAATAACTGCAGCTAGCGAGCATTCCTTCAGTCCATCAAAATAAGGACTGTCTCTAATGCACATTGTTGGTTTTAAGCCCTATCATAGCTTATATCTGTTTCCAAAAATAGTAAACAGTGAAATTATTGGGCAGCTAATGTTTACACAACAGAAATTGTATGATCAACAGATTGAGCTGACACAAAATCTGTCTGCAGATCAAAAAGATTATTCATACCATAAATAGAAAAAATCATTACAAATATCTTCTGAAGATTTAAAAAGACTGATAACTGATCTGTCTGGGTTTGGCAGTTTATGGATGGTGTTACAGAATTGCAGGATGGCTGTTCACTTTAGTAACAGTTACTGAAAAATTGACCCCTTCAGCCTTAACTAAAGCTTTGTAATAATCCAGCACGTGAAATTTCCAGGCCTTGAAAAAAGACATTTTTTTGGCTTCTAGGAACTCCTCCCCTTTATTTTCCAAACACTGAAAATGGGGCATTAATATTGAAAGATTATCCATATCGTAGTTTGAAAAAGTGTTTAGGATACTTTGAAAGAATTTAGTTGGTTGCTCTGGACAATCTCAAACATGTAATTCAAACTTAGTTTGTAGGACTCTACACTATATTACTGATTATGGAACTAAGGCAGATTAAATATATCCTTGGATAAATTCAAAATAATGTGCACCAGTAAACACGCTCTTTTGAAAATAAACCCCATCTTTGAAAGAACCCTTCTTCCTGGAACAAAATAGGAAGACGGGTTCTTTCAAAGATGGGGTTTATTTTCAAAAGAGGCCCATCTACACTACTTTTTCTTTCAAAAGAATCTCTTCTGAAAAGAGAGAAATGAAGCATGAAACATGTAAATCAGTGCCTCTTTTCCATTTTTGATTTCCCTTATTTGCATTCCTCTATCGAAAGAGGAACGCAAGTGTAGACACAGACTCTGTGTAGTTCAACATCTTTATTAATGACCTAGATGAGGGGACGAATTGCACCCGCAGCAATGTTGTGGATGACATTAAACTAGGGGGAGACTTTGATATACTGGAGGGTAGGAATAGGGTCTAGGGAGACCTAAACCAAGGAAATCTGATAACGGTGAACAAGGACAAGTGCTGAATCCTGCACTTAGGATGGAGGACTCTCGAGTACTGCTACAGCTTGGGAACCAACTGGCTAAGCAGAAGTTCTGCAGAAAAGGACCTGGGGATTAGAAGCTGGATATGAGCCAATAGTATGTCCAAAAAGCCTAATAGAAAGCTAGGCAGCATTAATAGAAGCATTATCAGCATATCTAGGGAAGTCATTGATGCATCTGATGAAGCAGGTCTTTGTCCACGAAAGCTTATGCTCCAAAGTATCTGTTAGTATATAAGGTGCCACAGGACTCCTTGCTGTTCTCGAAGATACAGACTAACACGACTACCTCTGTGATACTGGGGAAGTCATTATTTCCTTTATTCGGCACTGGTGAGGCACTGCATCCAGTTCTAGTCCCCCCTTACAGAAATATGTGGATGCATTGGAGAGAGTCCAGCAGACAGCAGCAGAAATAATTAGGGGGCTGGAGCATGAGTTATGAGGAGGAGCTGAGGGACTTATGCATATTTAGTCTACAGAAGCAAAGATTCAGGAGGGATTTGGTAGAAGCCTTCAACTACCTGAAGGGGAGACAAAAAGAGAATGGAGAGAGGCTGTTCTCAGCAGCGGCAGATGATAGCATGAGGAGCAATGGTCTATCAAGTTGCAGCAGGGGAGATCTAGGTTAGATATTGGGAAAAATGATTTCACTGGGAAGGTGATGACACTCTGGAATGGGTTACCTAGGGAGGTGGTAGAATCTCCTTCCCTAGAGATCTCTAAGTCCTAGTTTGACAAAGCATTGGCTGGGTTGACTTAGTTGGGATTGGTGGGGCGCAAAGAGGGGGTATGTTGGACTTGAACACCTGAGGTCTCTTCTAACCCGATGGTTCCAGGATTCTATTAGCTGAGATTCTGAACTTGTAGGAGTCTCTAAAGGAAAGATTTCTGAGAGCCACAGATAACGGTGGGAAGTGGCTTGCCATGTATAGCAGCAATTTTAAAAGCTAATGTTTAAAATATATGTAACTAAAGATTAAATCAGCAGCAAATATGAAAGATTACATATTATGATCTAGTGGTATAGGTTCATCTATGTACTGTTTTGGTTTGCTGAGCTAGAAACGCCTCCCGCCTCCTGTCACATTGTGCATGATTATGCACACTCACATGCACAGCTCAAAATTTATAAGCACGCAGTCAAAGAGATGGCAGGAATTTACATTTTAAAAAGAGAGACTGAAAATTTACACGGGAAAGGAAAGCGTCAGAAGGGACTTGTTAGAACTGCTTAAAATGTTATTTGGTACAGCAGAAATAGATTATTCTTTTTCAGTCCAGAGGCGTCTCAATAAGAGTTCAAGTTGTCTTTCCACGCCCCGCCCAGACCGCTGTTTTAAAACAGTATGCAAACCTGTTCTGACAAACGACAACAGCTTCCCCCTGCCAAAATGATGACTTCAAAATTTGTGAGTTTTCTTATCCTTCCAAAGATATCTCCTCATTGCCCCGCCACAGCCTGCCCCTATTGTATTTTAGCTCGGTAACAAACAAGTAAATTGTAGAAAGCTATATTCTGGTATACCAATTTGCAATTTTAATTTTTGACCTTTGGGGAGTTGTTTTCACCCAATATTTGGTCATGTTCTTCTTAATGATATGGTGCTGGGCCTTCCACTCCTTATTTAAAATCTGATCTTTTAAATGTTAAAGCTGATATATTTTTCTTTTGAAGAGGTTTCACAAAACACTTTTGAGTAGAAAATGTTGCAAAAAAGCAAAGGTTGTTGCTTAACTACTGTCTCTTTAAACAGTGGATAGGCAGTATCTTTCATGTTATTTTCAAATAGGTGCAATTGGAACTGTTTATTGAAACAATTTATGTGTACCAGATGAAACGATATAAAACCTGCATTTTCTCCAGGACCACATTATGAGAAGTTGGATTTGGAAATGTACCAAGAAAACATATGCAAATTTAAGGGATTCTTCTGTCAAAGCTCTGAATGAATTTAGTGTTCTTGAACATGGGGAACTAAAGCATTGGCTTGATCTAGGTCTATTACACACAGTTCAGCCAGTTTTCTTATTTCAACCCTGCCAACTCTAGGTCACAGCTGAAATTATCAGGCCTGCTGAATTAATCCAAAATGTGTGGTTGTTTTTGCAAAGTGAAAAATGGAGACTATCATGAGCTAATTAAACATTTTCAACTAGAACGTAAACTGAATATTAAGCCCTAATTCAGCCAAGTACACAAGTAACTGAATAACTTTAAACATGTAAATTCTTCCATTGAAACTCACTGGATTACTCAGGTGGTGCTTAGATATCTGTCCCACCCATAATGCAGACCCTGTAAAATGATATGGTATTATTGACATTAAATCCTAGTTATTGTTTTTCCAAGCTTTCATCTTGTACTCTGGAATGTCTCTTCAAAATAATGTTCCCATCTTAACCCACATGAGGTCCTATGGAAGTAAGTTGAGCTATGGATGGGTGCATGACTCTGACCAAATGGATGCAATTGTAGGATTTAGGCCTAAGAAATATTTCAAACCGTGTATAAGGGAATCATATCTAATGATGCCCAAGTGATTCTCTTAGCAAGCTCCAAAATAGTAAACAAATATTCCTATTATATATGGCTTATATTTTAGTTGTTGATTGTTATTTGACATCACCCATATTGTATAACCACCAATGCATTGCTCATCCCCTAATACCACTAGTGTTTTCTTCTAAGACACCAATTTAGTCTATAGCACATTGTTGTTTGTAGCAGCTAATCATACTTGAATAAAGAGAAGCCACAAAATTCCTAATGGCACTATCCACTGTGTAAGAACAGAGAAGAAAGCACCTTTTTGTTATATTCCAATGGACATTGACAATGATTGGATGATTAGACAAGGTATTTCTAGTACAATACATTCTTTTTCTGTGCTCAAGCATTAGATCCAATGTAGAAATTTCTTCTTAGTATTACAAGCCTTGCAAAAAGCATCAGCCGCACAAAAAAAGATTATTTTCACTCTTTTAGAAGTTATTGTTTTAACGTAATATAGAATAAAAAATAATCCCTTTGCAATTCTAACTGTAATGGATTGACAAAAAATAGTGAAAATAATGTAAATGTTTTGATAGGTTTTACTGTGTATAATTTATGTATTTTGAGGATACAATCACAGATACTGGAGATGGAAGAGAATTAGATTACTTACGGCAATCCTTTGCCCGGGTAAGATTGTTTCTTCCAGCACATTTTCCAGGGCTTTGTCTAATCTCGTTTTAAGTATTTAAGCAGTAGGGATTCCTTCATTCACTACTCAATAGCCTAATAGCTCTCGCTGTCAGGATATCTTTCTTAATTTCATCCCCTACTGCTAAATATGTTTGGCTTTTATTTCCTTGATGTTTAGGCTTTCCAATCCGGATAATTTATTCATTTACATTTATACAAATATTAAAGTGAGGCACCTATCCAAAAGCCTTGGCACCTTGGGCATAAATAAAAATAACAAAGAGCAACTAACCTCATCACAGCCAAAAAACCTGTCTCCTACAGAAGTCTCATAAAACTCCTCACTTCTATGCAGATTACACCTGGTCAATTCCCTTCCTTTTCATCAGGCTGGGCAAACAAATGTACCTGGCACCATGCCCTGAAGCTATTTGGGATTGAATTGGGGCATGTAGCGAGGTGCTGTGGCCTCCTCCTGACTCAGATGTGGAGGAGGCCGCTCAGAGACCTGGGTGGGTGGGTCCAGAGCTGGAACACCTGTGCCCTGCCCCTCAGAGGGCAGTGTCTACAGCCAGAAGGGCCATGGGCAGGGCTCGAGGCTCATTAAAGTTTTCAGACCACCTAGTGCCCTAAGAGAATATAAACATGTGCCCCACAGCACACTGATTGAATGGTTAGTTAGGAGCCACCCAACACCACACAATCCTTTCCTTTCCGCAGTCTGTGAGAAAGTTAACAACTAGTGATAAGTGGAAAATGAAGAATGCAAATTAGACTAATAACATCAGCATGGAAGTCTAATTTCATCTTTCAGCAAGAAATCTTCTACAAATGTCACCTGTTTTGTAACCAGGTTGAAAAAGCTTCAGGATATATGGAGAAGCTGCACAATCAGACAGGTCTTTTGATGTATCCTCCTTTATAGCATTTATCAAATGTGGAAAAGGAGATAGATACTTGTCAGTAATTGACCATATTGTCTGGGTCAAGAGTTACTTACAGCATTTGCCAATAATTCACAGCAACTTTCTGCAGTTGTTTATTATGTCACATACTATACAAGAACATAGAGGTAAATTAACTATTAGTCCAAAAATCAGCTCTGTATACATGATAGAGCTGATTTTTCAGATTAATACTTTTTTTGTTGAAATATTCAGTTTCATCTGACCCTAAACTATCCAGAAATTCAAGACACAGTCCCTGAATAGTTTGAACCATTTTGGGGTTGGGGGAATTTAGGTGCCACGCACAGACAGCTGGAGGATGAGCTGCCACCCTTCATAACCTTGCTGAAGACACTCAGGCTACGTCTACACTAGAGGGTTTTGTTGACAAAACCCATGGAGCGTCCAGATTCCCAAGGCATTCTGTTGACAGTAAATTGACAGAACACAGCACTTATGTCAATGGTCTTATCCCAGTCTCTCTATGGCTACGTCTACACGTGAAGCCAACATCGAAATAGGCTATTTCGATGAATAACGTCTACACGTCCTCCAGGGCTGGCAACGTCGATGTTCAACTTCGACGTTGCGTGGCACCACATCGAAATAGGCACTGCGAGGGAACGTCTACACGCCAAAGTAGCACACATCGAAATAAGGGTGCCAGGCACAGCTGCAGACAGGGTCACAGGGCAGACTCAACAGCAAGCCGCTCCCTTAAAGGGCCCCTCCCAGACACAGTTGCACTAAACAACACAAGATACACAGAGCCGACAACTGGTTGCAGACCCTGTGCCTGCAGCATGGATCCCCAGCTGCCGCAGCAGCAGCCAGAAGCCCTGGGCTAAGGGCTGCTGCCCACGGTGACCATAGAGCCCCGCAGGGGCTGGAGAGAGAGCATCTCTCAACCCCCCAGCTGATGGCCGCCATGGAGGACCTGGCAATTTCGACGTTGCGGGACGCGGATCGTCTACACGGTCTCTACTTCGACGTTGAACGTCGAAGTAGGGCGCTATTCCGATCCCCTCATGAGGTTAGCGACTTCAACGTCTCGCCGCCTAACATCGAAGTTAACTTCGAAATAGCGCCCGACGCGTGTAGCCGCGACGGGTGCTATTTCGAAGTTAGTGCCGCTACTTCGAAGTAGCGTGCACCTGTAGACACAGCTTATGAAGCATAAGAACTCTGTCTACAGAGATCTGTCAACAGAAAGCTAGTCTGGATGTTCCAGTGGGCTTTCTGTCAACAGACAAGGCCCCCAGGGCACAGCGCAGGTGCCCTGGGAGACACTGTCCACAGCAATCAGCACTCTATGGTGCCTGCTTCTGGCCATTCTTAAATTCACGGGGAGCCCGGGAAACCGCATGGCAGGAAGCTGAGAGGGTGGAAGCAGCAGAGCTAGAGACTGCAGTCCCCCACCATCATGGACACTCTCTAAGACCAAGCCTTCCCAGTCGACCCACAACTAGGCACCCCAAGACATCCTGGGGCCCTTGAGGGAGAAGCCTCAGGGGTCACAGGACCCACCCTGGGACACCAAGTGCCAGGACCCATCCTGGACCAGGCCCAAGGTTCAGGCCCTGTTGGACCTGTGTGGTGAGGAAAAGACCCTCTTCAGCCCCAAAGCTAAGTGGTGCAATGCCCCTGCCTATGCCCAGAAGGCCATCTTCCTTGCAGAATGGGGCCAGCCCACCCAGAGCATGCAGCAGGTATGGGCAAAAGTTAAGCAGTTCCAGCAGGGCGTTGCCCAGGCCCACAATGTCAGCTGATGCTTCAGCCATTTGTCCCTACTATAGGGAGCTACACCAGATCCTGTGGGGGGTGAGGGGCAAACCACCTAAACCATGACCCACCAACACAGAGCTGGAGCCCTCCCTCCCCCTGCAGCAATCATAGACCCAGTCTCTGCCAGAGCCAGCAGCACCCTCATGATTGTCCAAGAGCTAGTCCTAACCAGCCAGATCACCTCTAGGGTGTCCTTGGAGCTGGGTGAGGGTCCCTCTGGTACATAGCCTGTGCATCACACAACTCTGGGCATAGGAAATGGGCACAGACAGGGCATGTTGTGATAGTCACCCTGCCAGCTTCGGTGGGACCCTGTGCTGCAGTTCCAGCACATGGAACCACTTGCAAGGTAGTGCCACCCAGACCCAGCAGGCAGGCCCTGGGCCCAAGAGCCAGACTGCTGCCAGGTTCATGGGAGGCTAGACACAGGAGAGGGGCCTGCCAACACCTACCATGGCTGGAAGTGGATTAGCCACAAGGGCAATGGACTGACCCTAAACACACCAAAGATTGTGGCCCCTGGGCACACAGGCATGCCTGCAGGCCAGAGGCAGCACCTATTTCTGCAGACAGCTCTGTGAGCTGCAGGGGCATAAGGGCAGGGAGCCACAGGCTGCTCCTGACTCACCCACCACCCATGACGGGAGCTCTTTGTGGCCAGACACCTGCCTTGGTAGCTAGCCTGTTCCCTGTGGAGGGGGGTGCAGTGGTCAGCGCAGTCCTGGAGGCACTGCAGAGTCCTGTGCAGTAGGACTTGTTGTGCAGGGCATACGTGGCTTTGCTCATGGGATATTCCTGTTACTTGGCCCGGCGGGGGTGTTGGTTGCTGCTCACAGTGCAGGGCAGGGCCTTAGGGGCTGTGATGCATGAATGACTCACTGGCTACGTCTACACGTGCAGCCAACATCGAAATAGTCTATTTCGATGAATAACGTCTACACGTCCTCCAGGGCCGGCAACGTCGATGTTCAACTTCGACGTTGCTCAGCCCAACATCGAAATAGGCGCAGCGAGGGAACGTCTACACGTCAAAGTAGCACACATCGAAATAGGGATGCCAGGCACAGCTGCAGACAGGGTCACAGGGCGGACTCAACAGCAAGCCGCTCCCTTAAAGGGCCCCTCCCAGACACAGTTGCACTAAACAACACACGATCCACAGAGCTGACAACTGGTTGCAGACCCTGTGCCTGCAGCATAGATCCCCAGCTGCCGCAGAAGCAGCCAGAAGCCCTGGGCTAAGGGCTGCTGCCCACGGTGACCATAGAGCCCCGCAGGGGCTGGAGAGAGAGCATCTCTCAACCCCCCAGCTGATGGCCGCCATGGAGGACCCAGCAATTTCGACGTTGCGGGACGCGGATCGTCTACACGGTCCCTACTTTGACGTTGAACGTCGAAGTAGGGCGCTATTCCTATCTCCTCATGAGGTTAGCGACTTCGACGTCTCGCCGCCTAACATCGAAGTTAACTTCAAAATAGCGCCCGACGCGTGTAGACGCGACGGGCGCTATTTCGAAGTTGGTGCCGCTACTTCGAAGTAGCGTGCACGTGTAGACGCAGCTACTGTCTCCTTGCCTTCCTTACAGCTGCTTCTACACCATCTGAGGGCTGGGCCAACCCACCTGACTGCCAGGGCAAGCCAGCCCCATGCCAGCACCAGAGTGACCCACCTGTGCACCACCGCCAGGGCATGCCTACCCAACTTGAGCACCAGGGTTGGCCCAATAACAGAGTACAGGAGGACCTGCAGAGTGACCACAATGTGTCCCTTTGGAGGATAATGGAGCTCCTGGAGTGGTGGGTATGGGATGACTGGGAGTGAGTTGCAGACCTGGGACCAACTCTTCTCCTGCTTTGATGCCACTGCCAGCAACTGGACAGATATGATGGCCCAGCCACTCACCCCCAACCCCCACCACTATGCCCCCTCCCATCCTCCTGTCCCCACTACCGTGCCTTGCTGGCCATCCTGCAGGGAATCATAGATATCCTGCAGTGGCTGAGGACCATGGTAACTCTCCCTTCTCCCAAGGCCCCCCCATTCACCTGATGATCCAGACCCCCCTGCAGCCCCACTGCCTTCATACATCTCCCTCCTCCTGGCCCCATCCCAGTCCCCACAGGGGGCCCCAACCCATGGTGAGAGAGGATCCCAAAATCGATGCCACTTTGGGTCCCACTCTCCCTCGGCTTTGTGGCCCCCTACCACCTCCGTGGCTAGATGCTCCCCCACCCCTTGTCCCAGAGTAAACAGTTCAAAGATGTTTTCACTTCACTTTCTTGTAAATATTTCTGTATTACACAGTTTTGTTTGCATACATTTCTCCTTGATCCAGTAAAATAGTTCACGCTTACCATGCCCACGTCTGTCTTAATTGGACAGGGATTTGGGGAGGGGGTAAGAACATAAGAATGGCGATGCTGGGTCAGATCAAAGGTCTATCCAGCCCACTAGCCTGTCTGCTGACAGTGGCCAGTGCCAGATGCCCCAGAGGGGGTGGACTGAAGGGTGAAAGGAGGCATTGTGGTGGGGATGGGGTAGGGCTGTGGGCCTGAGGCCCCCCACTGGAGGGTAGGGCTGGGGAGGGTTATTAGTGGGCCATGGGAGAAGCTCTCCCATATGCCTGGCTGCTCATACCTGAGGCCAGCATCTGCCACCACACCTGAGGTGAAGGTCTTCCTCTTCCCCTACACTGTGATGTGCAGGGCACAACACGCAGACACATCTTGGGGGATGTTGAGCTGCCTCACATACAGGCAGGTAAGCAGGCATTGACAGCTTACCTTGAGGAGGCCAAAGGTGCACTCCACCTGAATCCAAGCCCTGGCTTGGGTCCAGCCAGTCAGTGTCAGGCGTCATGAGCCACAGAATGAGGGGGTAGGCCATGTCCCCCCATGATGTACAGTGGGATCTGCATGTTGCATTGCCTAACTGCCAACATCCAGCAGGGGATGGATGTGCCCATCTCCATCCTCTGGTACAGGCTGGAGTTGCAGAAAACCCATGAATTGTGTGCCTGGCCCAATCACCCAACATAATGGTTTATGAAGTGTTCAGGGTAGTTGACCAGGGCCTGCAGCACCATGGGGAAGTACCCCTTTCCGTTGATATACGTGGTCATGCTGTGGCTCAGAGCATGGATGGGGATGTGGGTCCTGTCAGTAGTCCCAAGTAATTCAGGAACCCCAAGGCAGTGAATCCAGCCATGATGACCCTCCACAAAAGGATGGTGTTGATGGCTGTCATGATCTGCAAAGGCTGGGGACCAAACACACATCAGTGACTGAGAGAGGGAGTCTCTGGGCCTCAGGGGGGCTCCTTGTTTCTCCCATCCCCTTCACCCTGAGCTCCTCAATATCTCCCCCTCTATGAGGCTGCCCACCCAGCAGCTGGTCTGTGCGAGTATGTGATGGTACAGTCCCCTTTTTATTTTGGTATATTTACCTGTTAAAATTACCTAGATAGTGCATATAAAATTTTTTGGGCCCTAGCAATCCATAGATAATAAAGTCATACCAGCTTGCTCTCTCCATCTTGTGCTCATTAATATTATAGAATAAGTGTCTTTTTAAATTGGAAACATAGGGTTCTGTTTAGTGATCTATATATACAGACACATACATATGCACTACTGAGAAAGAGAGAGAGATACTCTATTAGAATACAACAAATCTAAGCATAACTCTGACTATCAAAGTAATTATACAGTTGATTTATTGGAAAGTACAGCTCACACTGTAGAAAATTAATCAAACTCTTACGCGAAAGGTTTATCACATTCTGAAATTGTAGATAGTTGATTAATATATCCTTTTAACACCTTCATATCTTGCTCTTTTGTAATTGTAAAGCTTTTATTCCCTTAGCTTACCCATACTGTATGTGTGCAGAGGGTTTTGAGGCTGTTGTTAATGACAATGGACTCTACAAAAGGTGGAAATGAGAAAGTGATGTTCATCATAATTCAAATCTCTGGTAAGACATTTTTTCAGCTCTTCTTTTTAACAATCATATTAGATAAACTGTGTCAAATGTGTCTGCCTTCTAAAAAGAAAATGATGTTCAAAAAGATTGTTCTTCAGCAAGGGATGCTGAATCACAATTCAGACTGCAGGAATCATTCTTTTGCTGATGCATTTGCAATCTCATGTTTTGTATATGAATAAATTTTTCTGCCAGTACTCAGACCTCACTACTCCCAGGCCCCTTTTATCTGCATACTTGAAACTTAAAATGATTTCATGTGATCTCAGTCTTCAATAGTTTAATTTTTGAACCATGCATGGTAAGTGAGTCTCCATTAATCATTCAAGGAAAGCACACAGAGACACACACGAGCAGAAACGTATAATAAATTCCTAGACACAAAACATTTCTTTCATAAGAAATCTTCTACTCTATCATCCAGATTACACCTCCTGGGACTTTCAGGTATTATTTTTCTTTGTTTATGATGAAAGTTTTTTTAACTTTAGCCTTTGGTTATTTTCTGTTGATGCAATTTTCAGATCTCCCTTTATATGGAGAGCTATTTTACGCAAGGCAGCAATATGTTTCAGCTTAACCTACTTAAGGAAAAGGGAAACAAAGCTAATGATGCTGAAAGAACAAAAGTGGTTTGCTAATGATTTTTTTTTTGTTCCTAAACACTATTTCAACATTTTATATCTTTGTACTCTATAATACTATGACTTGTTTATTATTTTGTTTAGCTTCAACAACATGCTTACCAATGTATAAGACATAAAAATAGAATTGGTGCTTGCCCTTTAGACCTGGCCTGCTTCAAAGCCCACTGAAGTCAATGGGAGTCTTTCCATTGATTTCAATGAGTTTTGGATCAGGTCCTCCAAGACAGGCACAAAAAAATATAATGCATGCTGTGGATTGATGTTTGTGTGAAGGACGTGAGGAAGGGAGAGGTTGCAAAAATCAAGGTGGGAGATATGAGCATGTACAAACATTTTAGCCATCAACACAGAGAAGAAAGTTTAGTGAGCATGTGGACATTATGTGCAGAGGCGACCCAGGCCTATCAATGGGGGGGGGAGGGACAGAGCAAGAGCATACCGACTCTATGTGAGCATGCTCAGTACAAGCCAAGCAAACTGTGAGAGGAGTGACCTCTCTCCCCCGCCCCCACACACCCACACACACTACCTCTGACTGGATGTGAAGGGAGGAACTAAAGATGATCCCCTGGTTGCAAGGTGGTGTAGCAAAGGTTCAGGATATCACTAGCATTTTTCAAGTTTCCAATGAGAACACTTTAAAAAGAGTCTTAGAGGGATAGCCTGCAACTTTAAAAACCACAAGCAGGCCTGTGACACTGTAGAGACTAATGAATATATTAGGTCATGAGCTTTCATGGGTAAAACCCACTTCATTGGAAGAGTCAAGGTGGAAGTGACTAAATCCAGAATATAGATAACAACAACATACACAATAAATTACCTGTCATTTGTAGGACCAGTTCATGAAGCAAATTAAGCTGTCTGCATCTCATTCAGAACATGTGATGCAGAAATGTGAATTTAAAAGGTGGGAAAATAGCCTTTATAATGCATTAACCCATTAAGATCTTTAGTCAAACCTAAGTTGATGGTGTTAAATTTGTTAGTGAATCCCAGTTCAGATGTCTCCCTCTGTAACTGGACAAAAGTCAGACATCAGACATGGTAAAACATATAAATCTTAGGGAGACATCTTAACCTCACTAAACATTCTATAATGGATTTAAAAATAGCCATTCTTCTGCGCAAGAATTTTATCACCCGATTACAGAGAGAGACATCTGAACTGGAATTCATTTACAAATTTACCACCACCAACTTAAGCTTTAATAATGACCTTAACTGGTTAACGCTTTAAAAGGGCAATTTCCCAACTTTGATAGTTATTTTTCTATAAATGACACACATGCAGCTTAATTTACTTCATTAACTGGTCCCACTAATGACAGGTAACTTCTTTCCTATTTGCTGCTATAGATACACTCTGGATTCTGTAATGTCTACTCCAACTCATCTGATGAAATGGATTGTATCCACAAAAGCTGAGGACCTAATACGTTTGTTAGACTTCAGAAAGAGGTAGTTCTTCATTGTCAACTTCTTAGAAATAGGAACCAATGTATTTTAAATGAGAGTCTGAGATACTGGCAGCTTATGGTTAAGCCCTACCAAATTCATAAATATGAAAAACACATCACAGCCCACGAAATCTGGTCTCCCCAGTGAACTATGGTCTTTTCTGTGCTTTTACTCTATTACTTTACAGATTTGTTTGGGAGGGGGGACCAGTATTTCTCAAATTGGGAGTCTTGATCCAAAAGGAAGTTGCAGGAGGGAGGTCACAAGGTTATTTTTTTTTGAGTGTGTGTGTGGGGGGGGGGGGGGGGCGGGGGGGTGGTTGCAGTATTTGTACCCTGACTTCAAAGCTGGGTGGCCAGAGCGAGTCAGCTTTGAGCTACCACCAGCAGCAGAGTGGCAATAGCATACCATGTAATCCTTACTTCTGTGCTGTTGCTGGTGGCAGCTCTACCTTCAGAGCTGGGCTTCCTACTAGCACCTACCATTCTCCAGCTGCTTAGTTCTGAAGACATCATGGCTGTCAGCAGCAGCACAGACATAAGGGTAGCAGTACTGCAACCCCCTACTATAATAATCTTGTGACCTTTATAATCACAACACTGTGAAATTTCAGATTTAGAAAAGCTGAAATCATGAAGTTTACAGTTTTTGAAATCCAATGGCTGTGAAATTGACCAAAATGGATCATGAATTTGGTAGGGCCCAATTTATAGTGTAATCAATCTCTTAATGGGACTCAGTGAGAGTCTATTTCAGTGGGCACTGCTTCTGTCCTGTAAACTACATACTGAATTCCTTCATATACTGAGCGCCAAAAAAAAAAAAAAAAAAAAGAGGCAGAAGGAATCTTGCCTATGAAAACAATCAGATTATTTACTGGTATGTAACCTCCCTGACTGTTTCATTCTTTTCAACCAAACTGGCCTTGGGGCTACAGTTCTCTATTCAACCTTGCAGGTAGTTTAAAAGAAACCAAACTTATTAGGTCCATGATATCATTTGACAACTGTCAATACCATCAAATTGAATCTATTTATCTACAAAGGGACTTTTGATTCTTCATTTGTAAAATCTTGCTCTGTTAATGAACTCAAAGAAGGGAAGGAAGATTATTTAATTGTGGTAACAGTCATCAGTACACATTTCTCGTCTCCCTGTCGTATAAAAGACATCAGGGTTAAGGTTCCCTTTATAATCTTCAGAATTCTAGATTCAGTTGCTTACCCACTAACTAAGGATGAAGGAAGGTTTTTAATATATTGCATGAATATTAAGGTGCACGTATATCATCAACATTAAACAGGAGCTAATGCTCTGATCCACAAAGGTGTCTAGATGCCTAATTCCCTTTGATCTCAATGGGTATTAGATAGCTAAATACTTTTGGAGATTTGGGCTTAAGTGATCAATGGGGATAACAATACTTACTTCCTCAATAAAGCGCTTTGAGATCTGTGAATGAAAAGTGTTAGCTAAAAATCTATGTATTATTAAACCCCTCAGAATCTGACTGAACATTCTAAAAGGTTGAATATTGCTAAGAATTATAAGAATAAGCCCATCTGTACCACCGTTTATTACAAAGTATTCAGACATCACCAAATAAATACTAATTTGACTAATTACTTATTAGTGTTAGAATAAACATCCTGAGTTGCATCAGTGGCAACAAAAGCCAAAACATTTGACTTTTAAAGTGTGGTCACACTTGCCAGTTGTACTGTGCTTCCTCTGGCTTTCCCCTACTGTGACTGTTTAGTTCTTCACTGAAAGTAAAAATGATGAATGATGAGTGTGTTTATAATCACAGTTCACTTAAAATCAAATCAGACAGACAACACAGACTGAAAAATATCACTGTAGCAATTAAAGGCATTATCCTACTTTGCCTTGACCCTGAGAGAGCCAGAGGTTCTTAGTGCGGAGAGTATTAAAAGGCTCCCTACATAACATGAAGTGGAGACACAGCACATGCTCTTTGAATATTAGATGGGTAACATAAAATTTACTTGATGATTGGCAAGAAAGCTGACTGTTTAGTTAATCAGACCCATATACACATGAAAATCATGGCAAATGGCACAAGAAACCTAATTTTCTTCTAAGAACAGGGCGGAATACAGTAACTTTCAGTTGTCTGTTCCCTCTTCATTGCATGGTGCTCTTTCCCTTAGTGCTTTTGAAGTTGTGTTACTGATCCAGGATTATTATTATTATTACTATTACTATTATTTGTAGTGTTTGAATCTAGAAAGCACCTGTTCATGGGCAAAGAGAGCAGTAGATGTGTGGTAATATTCTGCCAGATCCTCAGGTAGTATTAACTGTAGTCTGTGCAGCTACACTGATTCACATCAGAGGAGGATCTCCAGCTGAGGAAGGAGCTGCTTTTTGTAGTGCTGCAGATTCAAACTGGAATGTGCCCAGTTATCATCTTTCAAGAAGACTTATATCTCTATCTTAAATAATTGCATGGTTGCATGGCCCCCTCTTAGGGTAGCATCTGAGCATCTTGCTGTCTTTAATGTACCCATCCTCACAGCACTCCTCATGCAAGGAAGGGAAATACTGTTACCTCCATTTTATAGATACCAGTAATAATACCTAACACTTACATAGGACTTTTCATCAATGCGTTTCATCAATATCAAAAAGTGTTTTACAAAGGGGATGAATATCATAATCTCCATTTTACAGGTAGGAAACCTGAAACACAAAGAGGTGAGGTTCCTTGTGAGGAACTGAGGCTCAGAAACTAAGCAACTTGCTTGAAGTCACCGAGGAAGGCTGAGGCAGAGCAGGGAACTGAACCCACCTTTTCAAGTCCCAGGCTAGTGCCCCAACTTCTGGGACATAGTTTCCATCCACTTTTTACAGAAGCTAGGTCATAAAGTTCCTGCTGCTTGATTGGGTATGCAGAGGGGATGATATCTCAGATCTGCCAATAAGCAGGTCAGATGCACATGTGCAGACTGTATAATCCCAAACTCTTTTGGGATTGTGTGGCTCTTACAGGGCACAGTTTCTCTCTGTCGCTCTTTCCTTAGAAACTGTCTCCCGAACAGTAAATCTCTACATCCCATTGCCATCTGCCTTTGGATTTCACTGAAGGGGATAAGCAGAAGTCCAAGCTGTTTTGCTTATGTTTACTAAAAGTTTGTAAACAATAAATAGCATATTGTAACAAGTGCAAGCAGCAAGGTAAAGGACCTGGGTTTTAATAAGAGACTTTTGAGGGACATAGTTTGGAGGGTCTTGAAAGAAATTACTGTTAGTAAAGATAACATCTGTTAGAACAAAAGAGGAAACAATTTCTTCTAACAAGAGCATCTGGAAGTACAATATAATTTAAAATGCATAATTTGGGAAGCTTTTAATCCTCTGTTCATATTTTTATACATGGCCTGATACCTTATTCCAAACAAAGACTTATGCACGATCGATCTGCTGGTACTCTGTATTTTATCTAAATTTAGCAACCTAACAAGACACAGTAGTGGTTCCTGATATTTCCTGAAGCACATCCATAGACTAGAATCAGAAGAGAAGTTGGAAAAATTCTGTCTCACACCATAGCAAGGAGGTGGGAGTTCATTAACGTGTCATCGATGATTTCCAGTGTAGGAAGAAAAAGCAGTTTAAGCCAAAAAAGGGAGTTAAATGTCTAGAACAAGCAGTATTTGCAGGGAGGGCTCATTCACCTTTCAAACTTTTACTCTGTTTTCCTAAATGAAAAGCCATGTCTACCATGCAAATGGCCATTTCAAAGATTACTAATAAGGTGCTGAAATATATATTCAGCTCCTCATTAGCATGCCACCAGACGCAGCACTTCAAAATTGCCATGGGTCGTTGCTGCACAGCTCATCCAGCTGGGGCTTCCTTTTCGAAAGGAACCCGCCAACTTCGAAATCCCCTTATTCCTATCAGCAGATAGGAAATGTTGAGGAGTAAGGGGACTTCGAAGTTGCCCGGCACTTTGAAGTACCGGCGGGTGAGCCACGGCTAGACGCATGCCAGTACTTTGAAGTTTAAAACTTAGAAGTTGCCGCGGAGGGAATTTGCTTAATAAAGTGCTGCCTATGCATGGCAGCACTTCATTAGTAAACTCCCAACATCCTAGTTACCATCCTCCCTTCGAAGGAAGGTGGTAGTGTAGACAAGTCCCTAATATCATTTCATCCTCTCCCAAACCAGGTACTACATTTTCATTTTATTTTCAGTGTGCATGTTCCTCATTTTCAAA
Organism: Carettochelys insculpta; assembly: GCF_033958435.1. NCBI lineage: Eukaryota > Metazoa > Chordata > Testudines > Carettochelyidae > Carettochelys > Carettochelys insculpta. The sequence goes on along the minus strand of NC_134139.1, from coordinate 160,681,800 downwards.
AACTACCATGGATGATGACCTCTTTAATCTCTTTGAGGATTGTTCTAGCCTTATCACTATGTCAGGGAGCTGAATGTATGAAAAAAAGCAGTCATCTGCATCGCTCATATCTCTTTCTCCTGGATTGTTCATACCAGGAAATGAACAAACAATGTTGTCATAATTGGTTTAATTTGTTATTTGTTGTTTCCTTTTGACATTACAAATACAATGATATGTTGGCTCAATCCTACGCTTTCTTTAATCAGTGCCAAAACTAAGAAATCATAGAACTGTAAAACTTGAAGGGACCGCAAGAGGTAATCAAGACTAGGCCCTGCACTCATGGCAAGACTAGCCATTATCTAGACCATTCCTGACAAGAATTTATGGAAACTGGTCTTAAAAATCTCCAATGATGGAAATTCACAACCTCCCTGTGAAATTTGTTCCAAAGCTTACCGCTGCTAAGAACATTTTCCTAATGTCCAATCTAACCTATCCTTGCTGCAATTTAGTTTCTTAGTCTATCCTCAGAGGTTAAGGAGAACAATTTTTCTCTTCTCTCTTTAACAACCTTTTTCATAAATGAAAACTCTTATCATATTCCCCTCGAGTCTTCTCTTCTCCAGCCTAAACCTAGGTCTTTAATCATTTGTGTTGCTCTTCCCTGGACTTCTTCCAATTTGCCCACATCTTTCCTAAAATGTGATGCCCAGAATTGGACACAATACTACAGATGAGGCCTAACCAAAATGGAACAGGGCAGAAAAATTATTTTTTGTGTCCTGTTTACAACATTGCTGGTAACATATGCCAGAATGACATTTGCTTTTTCTGCACCAGTGCTACTTTCTTCACTGTCCAGAATGGCTCCCCAATCCTTTGCTTCAGTATTGTTTCCTAGGCATTCATGTCCCATTTTGCATGCATGATATCAATAGTACCTTCCCATGTGGAGTGCTTTATATGTGCCTTTATTGAATTTCATGCTATTTACTTCAGATAATTTCTCTAATTTGTCCAGATGATTTTGAATTTTAAAAAGCATTCCAAAACACTTGTAACCCCTTGCAGCTTGGTATTATCTTCAAACCTTACAAGTATATTCTGTTTGCCATTAACTAAATCATTTATGAAGATATTGAAGAGAACAGGGCCCAGGACCGACCCCCTGGAACACCCCGCTCCCCACACTCAATATGGTCTTCCTGCTTGAGTGGAAACCACTGCCACTTACACTCTGAAAATAGTTTTCCAAGCAGTTATACACCCGGGTTACAATAGCTCCATGTAGGTTGTATTTTCCTAGTTTATGAACAATTCATTCAAGACAGTATCAAAAATCTTATTAAAAAGTCAAGATATATCACACCTACCACTTCCTCTCATCCAATAGACTTGTTAGTCTAAGAAACTTTTTAGATTGGTTGTTTTGACACAATTTATTCCAGACAAATCCATGTTGACTGTTACTTACCACCTTATTATCTTCTAGGTGTTTGTAAATTGATTGCTTATTTGCTACATTATCTTTCTTGGATTGTCAGGCCTGTCAAATGGGTGGGCGTGTGTGTGTGTGTGCGTGCACGCACACACACAAAGAAGTCAGAGGACTCAGGACCTAGCCTTTCAAAGATGCCTGGAGATCTGACCCCCGCTGCTGCCGTAGTAGCAGTGGCCGGAGCTCTGGATCCCTTTGAAAGGCTGGGGCAGTGCTGCGTCATCGCTATACATGAGGCTGAGGGAACATGGGGACTGACTGCCCTAATTCCATCTCCTTCTGCTCCTGGACCCGCTCCTTTTAGGATGGGAGTTGGGCTCCCCTCCACCTTGCCCTGAGGCCCACAGTGGCTGCGTCTACACGTGCACGCTACTTCGAAGTAGCGGCAGTAACTTCGAAATAGCGCCCGTCACGTCTACACGTGTTGGGCGCTATTTCGAAGTTGAAATCGACGTTAGGCGGCGAGACGTCGAAGTCGCTAACCCCATGAGCGGATGGGAATAGCGCCCTACTTCGACGTTCAACATCGAAGTAGGGACGTGTAGACGATCTGCGTCCCGCAACATCGAAATAGCGGGGTCCTCCATGGCGGCCATCAGCTGGGGGGTTGAGAGATACTCTCTCTCCAGCCCTTGCGGGGCTCTGTGGTCACCGTGGGCAGCAGCCCTTAGCCCAGGGCTTCTGGCTGCTGCTGCTGCAGCTGGGGGTCCGTGCTGCATATACAGGGTCTGCAACTAGTTGTTGGCTCTGTGTATCTTGCACTGTTTAATGAAAGTGTGTCTGGGAGGGGCCCTTTAAGGGAGCGACTTGCTGTTGAGTCCGCCCCGGGACCCTGTCTGCAGCTGTGCCTGGCTCCCTTATTTCGATGTGTGCTACTTTGGCGTGTAGACATTCCCTCGCTGTGCCTATTTCGATGTTGGGCTGAGCAACGTCGAAGTTGAACATCGACGTTGCCAGCCCTGGAGGACGTGTAGACGTTATTCATCGAAATAGCCTATTTCGATGTCGCAACATCGAAATAAGCTATTTCGAAGTTGGGTGCACGTGTAGACGTAGCCAGTGGCTGCTGGTACTGATAGGTATTGTAATTAAGATGACTGGTCTTGTAATTCCTCAGATTGTCTTTATTCACCTAATGCACTTTAGGCATATTCTTGTTATCCCTTATGCCTCTAGTTATTTTAATTTCATTTTGTGCCTTGGTCTCTCTAACTTTGTCCCTACTTGATTGTGTTATTTGTTTATACCATATTTTGTAAATTGGCGTACTCTCCTCATTCGTAGGACTGTGTTTTGATTTTCATATCACTGGGGATCTTCTACTTAAGTCAAGTCTATCTCTTGACATACTTCCTACATTCCTAGACTTCAGCTTTTTAGATTAACAAGGACATGAGAAGTACAGAGATATATTCATCTGGGAAACCTCAAATGTAGATTCTGAAAAAGGAAAAAGAAACAAATTTTCTCCTTAAAAAATAAATTGATGTTAGCTACGATAGTATAACAGCATCTTCTACTTCATTTGCATCTTCTACCTTCACTTCCATGAATATACAGCACCTCATTAGCATAATGGCAGCCACGCGTGATTCGAAAGTGCCGCTTTTGAAACACATGCCGCTCATGTAGGTGTGGCCTTTTGAAAAGACCCCCTAGATTTTGAAAGCCCCATCTTCCCATTTGGTTTTGGGAAGAAGTGGGCTTTTGAAGTCTGGGGCATCCTTTTGAAAGGCCCCCATCTACCTGGGCAGTGTGCATTTCAAAAGCAGCACTTTCGAATCGCACATGGCAGCCATTATGTTAATGAGACACTGAATATTCATGGCAGTGCCTCATTAGCATCTGCCAAAATCCCTCATTACCATGCCCCTTCTGAAAGGAGGGGGCTAGTGTAAACATGGCCTCAGAGATCCATGACTAGAAACTAGAAAATTGTAATTAAAAAAAAGTTTTAAAATATCCTCACACTTTACACACAGTTCCAATGTTTTGCAATGCAAGTTCTAAAGTCTTCAGAATATACTTTAACCATGTCTTGGAGGGAGGGGGCGAGAAAGGGGATGTTTTCAATCATGTTAGCTCAGTCAAGTTAACATAATGAGACCCTGACAAGGCTCCTCATAACCTACAATGTGCCCAGCTATCATGCAATCAAATGTGTTAGCCTGCATATTAACAGACCTACATATTCTGCTGTAATAAGCTGCCTTGACTGAGTTGGCACAGCTGAAATGCATCCTCTTTTTGCTTGTTAGGACATACCCTTTCTGGATTCCATAAATGTCTAATATTTCTCAGCTCCCTCGATGCTCACACTTAATTTGCACTGACACTCATTGGCATTACACATTTATAATGAGAGAGGATAGAATTCTAAATAAGATGGCAAGAAGATGGAAGAAGTTAGTAGATACACTTAGTGATGCTTTTGCTGTTTCTCGATCTATCTCCGAGACCTTTGTGAATACTTCACAATGAATAATTTATCAGAAAGATTTAGTCTATTTTTGCTTGTTAAATATAAGTGGGAAGACTGGAATTTTCAATATATGAAAATAGTTGCCACATTTTTTCAATTCTTTTAGCCATATGGGTTTATTAGGAACAGTTCTCTGAGATTCACCATAGTCGCTCTTTCATCTGTATTATTTATTTGTAATTAGTCACACAAGTCATGCAATATTAGTATTTTGTTGTTGTTGTTCTATGCTGTATGAGTGAATATGTATTTCAGACAGGAATATTTGCATATTGTACCTTAAAATTCATTTTCTTAGTATGTAGATGCTATTTAAACCTGGATAGTAAAATAAAATTTTTCCTCACAAATTATTTATGTTAAAATAAGCCTCCTTTCAAAAATGTGTGTACCCAAAATTTCAGGTTAGCAGTGCAAATTCTCAAAATGAAAGAAAATGATAACCATTGCTTAAAATATTTAATTGCATTTTTTATTTTTTTGAAAAAAAATGTTTTTTTAATTTTGGTTTCTGGTTTAAAGGGCTATGCCCTTCCTCTAACTTTTTAACTTGTGAAAGAGTTCACAAGAATATAAAAGCAGAGTTTTTCCCACCTTCACAACACCTCCAAGCTCTCTCAGTGAAAAATCAGGGACAAACTAAAAAAGCGAACACAGGGACAAAACTGTAAAAATTTCCCAAGTCTAAAATGAATTACTGAAACTTTTTGGTTTTTGAAAAACTGAAACAAAATGGCATTTTAAGGTAAGACAGAACAAAAAAATCTAATTTAGAAACAGTGATTCAAAATGATTTTTATTTAGAATTTTCCAGTCAGAATAGAGAAAATTTAATCAATGCCAATTTTCCATGGAAAATGATGACTGGAAAAATTTGACTACATTTAACATTGATGGGAAGTAGTTTTATGATCGGTCAAAAAAGTTAACCCAGGGAATGCAGATAATTTTTAAAATTGGAGCAAAGGAAAGCTTTTGAAGTATTCACAGAACTTCACTTACTTACTGCTACCCATTTAATCTCTCATTTCTAAAACAAAGGCAATGTGAATGGACCACTCTGATTTCAGAAGAGCAGTCGTGAGTCTGTAATGAGAAATAAAATTACGTTCAAAAGAATCTGGACTGTTTAGATAACCTAAGTACCTTCAGCATGTAAGAGGACTTGAATTCAGTTGAAGTAAAACAATAAACATAGTAGCCCATAAAAGACAGTAGAGATTACATAAACATGGAAGTCATTCACAAATAGATTAGGAAAAGAGGATCTAAAAATTTTTCCTGAATTGCATGTTTTAAATCACGCATGGTAACAAAGCCACATTACTTTATAAAAAATATCTCTTTTAAGCACTTGCTATAAAATTGTCAGCTGTTGACTGCTAATAATTCCCCCAATTAAAAAAAAATACTAATCCAACCGTGGAAGAATGTTTAAAAAAAAGACAATCAGTATGTTGCAAAACAGACAAAGGAGACATTTTATTATATCAATATTCAAAATATATTTACTTGGATGAATACCAGTACACCTGTCCAACTTTTCTTCATTATAAATTTGATAGACATGCCTATCTATTAAATGTGTGCAATCAGAGCTTTCACTCAGTTTAATAAAATTCCTCAGGCCAACATGTCATTCATAGCTGTCGTAACGTCTGCCAGATTATTATACTGCATACTGTTAAAATGATAGATCTGATGAGTTTGTTCTGATATAATGTCTCTTTCTCTTTAAACATAGGCTCAACTATTTTAATGATCATTTTATTTCGGGTATTTACCTAGCAAGTATTTGTAAACCCTGCTCATATTTCCTAAATAAATGAATAGCTTTTCAAAACTATCAATTTAAGTATCCCTAAAGTAACCCAAATTAAGTAACCCAATGTTTCACAGTGAGGTAGATATCTAAGACAGTGTGCTATGGGGACTGTTATTGTTTTTAAAAGCTGAGCTTTTATTGGCAATGTGTGATTTCACATAATGTTATACATAATAATGGTAACAATTTTAAATGTATATATCAGTCTTGATCATAGATGCCAAGTCTATGGGTGCTCTGAGGCTGAAGTACGCAAAGGGTAAAATGGTGGGTGTTTAATGCCCACTGGCAGCCACCCCATCAGCACCTCTGTAGCTCTCCAATGCCTCCCACCTATCAGCAGGCCCACAGATGAACATCTCCTCCCTTTGTCCCCACCCTTCCTACCCTCCACAGTCAGGTGTTTTGTGGCATGCAGGAGGCCAGGAGGGTGTGCAAACATGGCAAGCTTGGAGATGGGGGAGAGTGGGTGCAGGGAAAGAGGGAGTAAGAGGGAGAAGGAGTGGAACAAGGGCACGGCAGGAATGACTTGGTGGGCAAATGCCCCTTGGAGCATGGTAAGTAGGAGCCAGTGATCCTGAGCCAAGGCCATGGAAGTCTCTGAAAAGTGAACCAATGACTTCACTGTGGTTTGAATGAGGCCCACTGTTTTCTCTGATCTCACACATTAATGTCTGTAAACTATTTTGAATTCCAACAGCATATGTAGGCAATAGGAATCTGAGCCAAATATTTTAAGACTATATGGCTGTAACCACACTAGCCCCTCCTTTCAGAGGGACAATGGTAATGAGGAACTTAGGCAGATGCTAAGGAGGTGCTTCCATGAATATGCAGTGCTTCATTAGCATAATGGCGGCTGCAAACACTTCGAAAGTGTTGCTTTGGAAATGCATGCCACCCGGGTAGCTGGGGTCCTTTCTCCCCATTTGGTTTTGGGACAAAGGTGCTTTCAAAATTGGGGTCATTTCGAAAGGTCCTTGGCTACACAGGCGGCGTGCATTTCAAAAGCAGCACTTTCTAAGCACACATGACTGTCCTTATGCTAATGAGGCACTGAATATTTATGGTTGCACCTCATTAGTATCTGCCAAAGCGCCTCGTTACCATGGCCCCTCCAAAAGGAGGGGTTAGAGTGGCCATGGCCTACGTGATTTAAAACTATATGTGATTTTTTTCCACACTAAGAAAGATAAGGTATTTAACCAACATCTGCAGTCATCAGAATTGATATTTCAGGAGTGGATTAGTTCCATTTATTTATTTCTCAGGATTTTTTGTTTGGAACAATCCAATGTTCAATCTCTTTTGTGTTTGACATTATGCGAAATGAAACCATCAAAACTGTTAAATCAAATATAAATCTTGTTTCTGACATCTACGGGGGGCTAGAATCCTCTCAAAATACAAGGATTATATGAACATAATCTTTATCACTGTTAATGTTATCCCTGGTAAATTGCTGAAGCTCAAGTTGAAAATATATCCCTGAGTTCAGAAATGCTTTGTTATTCAAAATCACACAGATTGTTAAGTGGTATTTCCTTCAGACCCAACTCTGGTAAATTTAATGCAGTCAGTCTGAGCTACTTCATTGAGTTGAACCTTTACATCTTATGAACTGACTTGTTTTGAAAGATCCCAGAAAGTGGTAATGGGTGACTGCTCCTCTTCTCAAAGATACCTCACCTACAGAGTTCCACAAGATCCTCTTTTGTCACCTCTCTTGTCCATGTCCCATGCAAGGTCACGATCAGGTATTACCCACAGGTATTGGGATATTAACGTTACAGTATAACATTACCCAGCTTTCTCCTTCTCTAGTGTTGTTTAAGTGATCTCCCAGATATTCTTATGAAATAGGGACTTCTCTAAAAAGCAGCAGGTGAAAGCTCGGTCTCCGAAAGAGGGAGGACAATGACTACGAGAAATTAGCACTTTGAGGAATTGTCAGGTGGTGTGATTTTACCCACAGGGGCATTTGTAATCAAAGTGTGAAATTAGTCAAAAACCTCAGTCCTCTTTGACTCATCACCTCCTGGAAACTTAGGCTATGTCTAAGCTACAGTGATCTGTCGACAGAAGTTACTGTTGGAAGATATCTTCCTACAAAATTTCTATCAATAGATTGTGGACAGACTGCAATGCAGATTGAAAGAGTGATCCACTCTGTTGACACAGAGGGTCTGGACTGTCTGGCCACTCTATCAGCAAAATGGCCAACTGGAAGCACAGCGGACAAGACTGCCCAGTGTCCTGGAAGCCCTGTTTATTGACAGAAGCCCTCCCAGAATGCCCAGGCTGGCTTTCTGTCAATGGATTCTGTCAACAGATACATTCTGCTTTATGGCAGAGTGGCATAATGCTGTTCATAAAAGTGCTGGATTCTGTTGATTTACTGTTGACAGAACACTTTGGGAATGTGGATGCTTCCCAGGTTTTGTTGACAAAACTCTAGGGCTTGTCTACACTACCACCTTCCTTCGAAGGAAGGATGATAATTAGGGTGTTGAGAGTTTACTAATGAAGTGCTGCAGTGTATAGGCAGCACATCATTAAGCAAATTCCCCCTGGAGCAACTTCAAAGTTTTAAACTTCAAAGTACCAGCACGTGTCTAGCCACGGCTCACCTGCCCATACTTTGAAGTGCTGGAGCAACTTTGAACTCCCCTTAATCCTCAAAATTTACTCCTCCCCTTATTCCTCAATTTACCACTTAACAACCTATGCTGGTACTTCGAAGTTTAAAACTTCGAAGTTGCCACGGGGGGTGGTGTGGAATTTGCACAGCAGCACTTCATTAATAAACTCCCAACATCCTAATTACCATCCTTCCTTTGAAGGAAGGTGGTAGTGTAGACAAGCCCCTAGTGTAGACATAACCTCAGAAAGAAGTTTTAGTAAAAATGCTCTCCCCTGCCTTTTTCTGGCTAAAACTGAATACCTTTGAATGAGGTCTTACCTACAGTAATCAATGTTTTTCTCACCTCCAAGTTAGATTACTACAGCATCTTTTAAAATGGGTTTGTACCTGCAGGTACCAGAAAAGTTGCAGCTTTTGTATAGGTTGTTTTCTAATGGGCTGTGTTGGAGTAGACTAGGTCTAGAGGTTTACCGGTGGAGGCCTGAGGGTCCTGTCACATTCATCCTAAGTAAGAGCAGTGGAGAAGTCCTCCAACCAAGCTAGAGTGGCTGCAGAGGAAACAGTCAATCTGGTCTGAGATCAGCTGTATTAAAAAGTAGCTATAGAGCCAGAGAAAGGGCAGTTGTTGCTTGGAGCTGGAGAAGAAAGGACTGTAAGCCTCACTGGCTAAGAGAGCTGCAGCACAACTGAAAGGTAAGTGGGGGAGGGGGGCTGGGACCCAAGGTCTGAGAGGATTTTGGCTGGCTCCTAAGATTAGCCAAAGACCGTTTGCTATCAAGGGCTGAGGGAACAATAAAAGAGCTTCTTGCCGCAGATCCTGAGCAGGGACTGTGTCTGGGTAGAGCTGCAGGAAGATAGTTGCTTCAGGAGGAAGCCTTGGCACATGGCTTATACCGGACTGGTGTACAGATCATGGACACACACCCAGTCAGAGGGTGTGTCTCATGAGAAGTGGGCACCAACCTTATTACACTAGCAAAACAAAGCAGCAGAAATGTAGCACGCTAAAGACTAACAAAATGATTTATTCGGTGATGAGCTTTCATGGGAGACACCACTTCTTTAGATCAACTTCATTTCCAATACAGACTGACATATATAAGTACAGAGAACGAAAAAGAAAAAAAAATTGCAATAAAAACTGACAAATCAAATAGGATAGAAGGAAGGAGGTGAGAGGTGGAGGGTTATTAATTGTCCTGTCTGAGATAATTATGAGCATCAAAGGAAGGGAAGCAGTCCTTGTAATGCGCGAGGTAGTTGATGTCTCTGTTCATACCACGTGTTAATGTGTCAAATTTGAATATGTATTCTAACTCAGAAATGTCATTCTCTGATCTGTTGTTAAATTCTCTATGTTCCAGGACACAAATTCTCAGGTCTTTAACAGAATGGCCCACTCCACTGAAGCGTTCACTGACAGACTTATGTGTATTGAGTTTCCTAACGTCTGCTCTGTGTCCATTTATTCTTTGGCAAAGGTTTTGCCCGGTCTGTCCAATGTGTATAGTGTCAGGGCATTGTTGGCACATAATAGTATATATAGTGTTGCTGCAAGTGCACAAGAATGTGCCTTTGACCTTATAACTAACATGATTAGGTCCCATGATGGTATCCCCAGAATAAATATGTGGACAAAGTTGGCAGCGAGGTTTGTTGCAAGGAAAAGTTCCAGGACTCATATTACTGTGGTGTAGCCTGTGATTGCTGGTTACAGTCTTTCTCAGGTTAGGAGGTTGTCTGTTGGAAAGCACAGGCCTGTCACCTAGAGCCTTCTGGAGTGTAGCATCCTGATCCAGAATAGGTTGTAGATGTTTAATGATGCACTGCAGGGGGTTGAGTTGGGAGCTATAGGTGATGACAAGTGGTGTTCCGTTGTTGATCTTCTTGGGCCTATCCTGAAGTAGCAGGTTTCTGGGTATTAGTCTGGCCCTGTCTATTTTTTTTTAAAACTTCTCCTGGTGGTAATTCATTTTATAAATGCGTGGTACAGGTCTTGTAGTTTTCGGTTACATTATGGATGGATAGTTGAGGATCATCTAACCCTCTCACCACTATCATGTAAGACTCATCCATGTGGGCAATAATGATACTGAAGGTCTAGCCCTGAGTACAGCAGACGTTATCGCATGATTCTGGAAATAAGGGAGAAGGAATTGGGGCACAGGTGGCATGCTCCATTATGTTTCTGGTTAAGGGTAGAGCTACTGGAAGGCAGGTGGAAAGGGATCTAGAGGCCATAGTGGACCACAAGCTAAATAAGAGTAAACAGTGTGACACCACTGGGAAAAACACTACCACCACCACAACCACCAAACATCAGTCTGGAGCGAACTAGCAGTTTTGTCAGCAAGACAAGAAGTAATTCTTCCACTTTACTCTGTGCTTATTAGGTCTCATCTGAAGTATTATGTCCTGCATAGTACACTTCAGGAAAGAGGTGGACAACCTGTGAGGGAAGTTTGAAAGAATTAGAGTTGCTTAGTATAGAGAAGAGAAGACCGAAAGTGCACATGATAAAAGCTTTCAAGTACCTAAAATGTTGTTATAAGGAGGAAGGAGAAAATTTATTCTCCTTAACCTCCAGTCATAGGACAAGAAACAATGGGCTTAAGTTGCAGCAATGGAGGTTTAAGTTGGGCACTGGGGAAAACTTCCTAACTGTCAGGGTGGTTAAGCCTGGAATACATTTCCTACGGAGACTGTGGAATCTCCGTCATCGGAGATTTTTAAGAGCAGGTTAGACAAACACCTATCACGGATGATCTACATGTGGCTTAGTCTTGCAAGGATACTGGACATGAGAGCTCCTTTCCAGCCCTGTGCTTCTATGATAACCCTTCATGGAAGCTGAAATTAACAAAAATAACTTCAGCAGTTCATCTCCAGCATGAACTTCATGGGAGGTAAGGACAGGGCATCCATTTGTAGATGGCCCTCAACATGTGGAATTTGCTTCTTTTGGATTTCAGGTCGATCTTAGGTCTTACCACCTGTAGAGAGCATTACAGACCTTACTTTTATCATGAGCACTTCAGAAATTCTTGTAATATTATAAACAATACATGAATATTTTACTAATTAGTCTAGATTAAAAGTAAATGTAATCTGCATATATAATTTTCTTAATAATGTAAATAGGTCTATCGTCAGTACTAAATGTACATATGTTTATTGCAATAGGGCATAGATATGGAAAACAGGTGTTTGATTCTGTGCATAATAAGAACTAGAATGAACAGAAACGTGTAGTCAGCTTGAACTGCCATTGCTTCACAGTTACTCATACAAGTGATACAGTGAAATGGCGGGGTGGGGTCACCAATGTCTCTCTTAGGAGAATAAAGATAATTGTCCTGCAATTACTTTCCTTGTACATGGAGAACTCCCGTTCTAGTTATAAAGGGTATGAAAAATCAGTTTCAGTGTGTTAATTATGTGGGTTAGCAGGTCATTAAATCTAACTTCTTTTTATGTACTTGCTTTCTCTCATTTTGGATTGCTTCCCCTTCTCAAATCTTTGTATTTGGTATCAAGCTGGTCCATGAGGCATTTGTTGTTCTCAGTTATTAACAGGTAGATCTTATACCCCTTACTGTCTTCTCTGCATACAATCTGCTATCTGGTACTTTCTATGTTCGGTGCAAAGTCAAACTGAGCATGATACTCAAAGGTGTCAGGAATTAACTCCAATTTCTGGTTCTAGAATTTAGGAAATGCATCTGGAATAAGAGTCTGGAGGGAAGAAATATTTTGGAATCCAGAAGTTCATGTTTGCCAAGTTGTGGTGTGGAAAATATATCTGAGATGAAAAGTGTAAAGTACAAGGCAAAAAAACAATGAAGTAAATTTTCTTCTGAGATACGAATGAAGCATGAAGTAGAAAATGCCACGAAAAGTTGGGAAAATAACAAAAGACCAGTCCCTGATAATTATGCTGTCATTTGGAAAAGCATATAGTAAGACTGTAAAGATTTATGACAGCAAGGCATCCAAGAGATCTGTGCGAAGCAGAAAAGAAGTACATTACACTAGTTAACTCTGTGTTCTGGGGACACAAATTTCAAAAAAAAAAAATCTTAAATTTGGACAGAAGAATAGCAACTGCATATGGCTGACATTCTTTTAAAATCCTTATGCTATTATTGAAAACCAAAGTGCTGATAATATCTTGTATCTGTCAAATGAACTGTATATATTTATATTTTGATGCCAACTGTCATTTTCTGTCAGACCTACAGGTGGCATGTAGTGAAAATGTTTACTAGCGTATGTCTTTCTAGCAGAGCAACATGCTGACATGTAATAAAATACAAATTTGGAGACACCAATTAATCCATCAGGAGTGTGGGTGTTTGGCAAATGCCCACAAGCATTTCAATGAACAGTTGAAACCTGTTCAGAGTGGTACTTTGAATTATAATAATTAAGAATAGTTGGTTAAAATCAAGTTAACGTTAATGTAAGGTTACATACAAAGAAAAGCTTCTTAACAGTGAAATTTGTTATATAAAATAATGGTGTGTGAAGAAACAGTGATGCTGGGACAGTCAGTACCACACTGAACAAAGAGCAAACAATTATGCATAAGCAGAAAGAGATAGAAAAGTTTATTATGTTATTCTAGCTACTGTGATATTATGATGCATTTAAATACAACATCCTAACCAAAACACTCAGGGTTGTTTTTTTTTAAATAGTCAGGCTTTTTTATACTTCCTCATCATGTTGAACCAACCTAATGGTGCACTACACCTTGCTGTCACTCTGTGGAACAGAAAATATGCTGGCATTTAATCTTCTAAGGACTTTTTAGCATTTGGAAGGGATGAATGCTTTAAAATGGACCTTAGATAGAAGTTGGCACTGCAGTATACTGCATTATTCTTAATCTCTCCACAGTTCATCTTTTCTTCTTATGAAAATAATGTAATTGTATTGCTGCTATAGATAATTTACATGAGCACTCCAGGAAAGCAAATGGATATGTTAGTTTGTGTAAGATACAATTTATTTATGTTACTCTGAATGCTTTTGTACAGTCACCATCACATCTTTTACAATCACTCATTCATGCTGTCTCCCCATAGGCCTCACAGAAAACGAAGAATGAAGATTCAAAATATTGCAAGAGAAGATCTTCACATTCTGCTATTTGTACATGTGCTCTGATATGAGAAAATGGTGTTGTGCAGGGCAATAGTCTCATCCATACTCACCCTCTCTAATATTACAAATTGTTTATTGTTCATAGTCATGATGAACACCATTTATTCTTACAAAGGACAGCAAAAGAAGAACAAACTCACACCAAAATTTCAGCTAACATACTCCGGGGAAAATTCTTTCCCGATAACATAGTTGGCAGTCAATTTCACCCTGGTGCATGGGCAAAAATATCAAAATAATCTTCTAATCCTATTGTACACTAAGGTTCCAATGACTACCATTTTCTACAGAATGCAACTTATGTGTGTGCTAGCTATTGGAGGGATCCTTCACATACTGATCTCTCCCTTCTGTGATGGCAAACAGCCAAACATAAAACAATGATAAAAAAGTAAGGAAAACAAGGACATTACAGTAAACTACAATAGTTTTTGCCAAAAACAGGAAAAAAGACCACAACTTAATTAATGACAAAAACCTTTAATTGCAGAAAATCGTAAATTAGCTCATAGAATCTGTACAAATAACTGCAAATGGCGTATACTAAAATTGGCCTCAATTTTCAATCCATATGAAGTTATCTTAAGTATTTTCATGCTGGAGAAGAAATTGCTTGCCTCTTTAAAATCAGGATAACATATTTCCTGTCTTCAAGTACAACAGAGAAACCAGCAGACACACTTATGGGAAAAGTGTTTCCAGTTTTAATCAATGTCAGTGTAAAATGGCAAAATCGTTGTCTGCAGTCTTGCTTCTTTCACAGTATACAAAACTTAAGAATTTTAAGACTCAGAAAGACTTCAAATTTAATACACTTTATAGAGAGAAGAACAAATTTTAACTTAAGAAAAGACAGTCTGATTCTTGGCAATCCTAAATTGCATAGCAAAGTCTGATCACAAATCTCTCTAATCTAATTCCTTATATATTACCACTGCTTTAAAATCATTAATACTATTGAGTGGGCTCTGCATAAAAAGTTAAAAAGGACAGAAATGTACAAGTCTGACTACAGACTGAAAATATGTCACCTGCTAGTGGTACAAGTAACACTGCAAGATTATAATAACTGAAGGAGATTACAGAATTTATTCCAGTTAATTTATTTGTACATCTGGCAAACATTTGAGTAATGCCATAGCTAGTATATCCATTTGATTAATGAGAAAGCAATTTACTAAACACGTATAAAGGCAAGTGGACTGGGGGCCAAAAGGAGCTTCTGATGCTTCTTTTCAGATTCTATTTTGAAACTGGTGTAGCAAATGGCCAACATTACTGAGGTGAGTCATGTGCTTTTTCTTGGCATGAAGGTTGCTGCCTCTTTCCCGTATTCTTGTGGGCTGTGGTCTCCACTTATGCCCTGGTGGGAAAGAGAAAGGAGTGGGGAAGGGATCCTGGTCTATTCTTTCAGGTCCCTGCCCCTTTGGCTTCATGCATTTTTTACTCTCTTTCTGCTTGGTGGAGGTTTTCCCTCAGTCCTCTCTGCTGGGGAGTCCTTCTGCTTTACCTGGGCAGGGTTTCCCTTCCCTTACCAGTAATATTCCTCCAAACTCTAGTCAGATATGGTTCTCTCTCTCTCTGACGGAAGCTGTGGGACTTATTAGGGCTTAGGTGGGGCCTTTATTGGCTCCAGGTGCTCCAATTACGACAGTAACATTTCCCTAGTCCACAGGGAATAAAGCCTTGATCATTCTAGAGCTTTTATACCTCCCATCTACTACTTTTCTGTTGCTCTCTGTCCCTGCTTGGTCACATATCTCCTTCACCCCATCCCACCCCCCACATCAGTACCACGGGGTTGGGCTACAAGAAACAGTGCTTTTGCAATATGACATCAGCTGTGTCATGCTGGCTTCTAAGTCTATGCTGTACCTGGAAGTGGTAGGGATAGAAACCATTTAGTCACTCTAGCCTTCTTCTCTTTATGCATCCACTGGAGCAGGGAGTGGTACATTACGAGGGTAAACTGCCCACCCCAGCAGGTAGTATTGAAGAGTCTCCATGGCCCATTTAGCTGCCACACATTCCTTTTTAACAATGGCCCATGGTTCCTTGGAAAGGAGTTTCCAGATGAGGTACAGGATTGGGTGCACCTCATCCCCCACCATCTGGGAAAGGGTGGCCCTGAGTCCTACCTCCAAGTCGTCTATCTGCAGAAGGAATTCATTCTCAATGTCCAGGCCTATAAGTTCTGGATGACTGAAAAACACCATCTTTAAGCCTGTGAATCATTATTCCATTGCATCCACCCTCTTTACTATTTCTTGGCTCCAAGCGTTAACAGGCCCGTCAATGGCCTGCTTACCATGTTCTTTGATGTAATTCATCTATCACTTTCCTGTTTTCCTCTCTTCCTCAACACCATCTTCTACCATGCAGTGTCTCTACAGGTGCTCTTCATTCATGTCTGTATGTATCTGAACCAGCAATATGTGAGCCAGCCTCCTGGAATTTGTCAGCCACAAAGTTGATTATGAATTGCTTCCTAATACTTTAATTTTGAAATCCGACTCTTTGTTTTTGTCATGATTTTATAACATCTAAGGACATTATCGTCCCCGTGGGCCAGGGAATACACGCCTTTGGCTATGAAAAATCAGTGCAGGCACATGAAAAATCCAAAGTCTCACAGGCTGCCATTTGGTAGCATTACCAACAGTCACTTTTTGACAGCTGGTTTCTTCGGTAACCTGAACTCATGAATAATTCATAATCAGGTATTTGAATTCCAGGCCTCCTATTGGGCAAAGGTAAGACTTTCGAGAACCTTCTATGCCCAGGAGGACCTGGTTGAAAACCTCACCTTCAGATCACGAATATGTAAATGGAGTGATGAATAATACATGAGGACACAGAATATAAGCAGGTGCTGCGAAGCACTCTGCGGCCCCTGGAGGCGCAGACAGGACTCTGCACTCCTACATAGGGAAGCGTGGCTGTAAGAGCAGCATCCGCTGAGTCCCTTAGGCCAGCCCTCAGGGGCAAAGCACCTAAAATCACTGAGAGCTGAGGTGAAATCACTGAGAGCTGAGATGAAATCACCTCAGCGCCGCTCTCCAGCTGCGGCACTGGCCTGGACTCGTGCAGTCCCACTGCTCGCAAGCAGCCCCTCCCACCTGCGGCACCAGCAGCAAGCGGCCTCTGAGGAGTGGCAGCCGAGTGTCGAACTGGCCTGCCTTTGGCAGGTACTGCACGCTCAGCTGCTTCACCCGGAGGCCGCCATCTTATCACCTCTCCACCTGTGGCACCGTCGGCTGTGACTACCTACCTGACAGGACACTCTCACTGGACTGGACTTACTACCAACTACGACCTTCTTCTTCAGGACACATAACATTACTTACAAATACATATACAGACTCACACCTGGGACTTCGGGGCCCGCAAAGGGGGAGCAGGGGTAGCGCCCCTGTTGTGCGTTATCCCCCGACAGGGGGAAGGCAGAACCCGAGGGCCTGAGCCTCTGGGGCCAGGCCTATGTGTCCAGGATGTATACAAACCACATTACATTTAATTGTTTCTTCAATATTGTTTTACAGTACATTTAATTAATAAGTTATAATTACTATTTATATTGTTAAAGCTATTTAGTTTAGTTGTCAAGGTGAAGGCAAAGCCTCCCTTTCCCTTCTATCCTTATACCCCCAAATTTATTGTGAGACTAGGACACAAATAGTCCTCTCTCACCTCCCTGGCTTCCCCGACCTGGGTAGAGGCAAACGCCCCCGGGATCGGTTTGTATAGCCAAGCCACCAAGAGGTCGTGGCAACCTCAAAAGAAAGGCTCTGCCTAAGGACCCCGGGGCTTCGGCATATTTTAAGGGCGGGTTAGCACCCCACCCCCAGGAAGAGGTGAGGTTAGCACCCCCACTTTTCCTTTTAAGAAGCCATAAAGGGATATATAAACCCCTACCTACCTTTAGTGGACTTTTAAAATTCCTATTCCTGTTTTATTCTTTAACAATTCAGTTAACCACATTTTTTGCTTTGCGGTACAATAAAATCCTTTTTCAAAGACTTCACCACCAGAACAAAAATGTTACAATGTTAAGTGTAAGTAATCATTAGAGTTTAGAGTAGCATACCTTTGATATTATGAACTGTCTCGTGTTTTTTCTATACCTGCTGTTGCATCTTTGCTTGTTGTTGTTTGTGTTAAATAATAAAATATCCCTTCACGTCATTTACTTTAATTCCTGTCTCGGTCTCATCCTCTGTGCTAGCCACACCCCTCTAGGTGGCTTGGGCGGGGTCCGTGGCGAACCAGGGTGGTGCTTTTCTGCTGGGGATGGTAGCAGGGAACTGATCAGGTCCTGGGATCTGTGAACAGGGGGTTCAAGGCCTCCTTTGTAGAGCTTCATTTAAGATAGTCATCTGTAATCTGTCTGTACTAAGAAGCTCGGCAGTATAATGCTCCTCATGGTCTGAAGACATCTAATCTGAAACACCTTTATTTAATGAACTCACCACGTCTTTATCGTTCATACTTCAGCATTGTGGAACACACCATTATTCTATGTAGGTGGGCCTTCAGTCTCAGCCACATATATTTATCATACACCACACCTGAAATAGTATTCCACTCTTCCAAATTCCGTCAAATTCAGCCTTGCTGTATTTCACAACCCAGCTACCGAGTTATCTGAACTCATCAGTATGGTTTAATCATATTCCTTTAATCTCTATGTCCTGTCTCCCTGTGACACCTCTATTGCTCCTCATACCCTCAAGTTACATTCATTTCCATTCCATGCCTGATTAGCTGGTTATATCACTGATTTACTGTTTCCTCTAGGCTTTCTTTTGAGGATGCCCTTATTGGTCTTTGATCTGCATATAGCAGATTCTCACATTTTCCCACTGAGATATTCTTGTTGACATAATGCATTAATATGACAAGCAGCAAGAAGACTTATGGTTAACTCTTGGTGCCATGACCCTTTTGCTTCACAGGGGCTTGTAATTCCAAAATGTGTTTGAATCACTATTTGAGGTGATTTACTTATTTTCTCAGCACTGGCTTGAACATCATTCTGGCCACTTTAGCAAAGACATGATCTAAGGTCATAAAAGCCTAGAAGCTACCCTTATGGTAGTCTCGCCACTTCTCTATCACTTGCCAAATCGAAAACATTGAACTGTGGTTCCTGTCCTTTCCTAAAACCGACTCTTGTCATTCAAGGAAAATCCCCATCATTTATCAAGGGAGGGAAAGTCTCTTCACTTTACCACAATATACTGTTAGAAGTGAATATGCAAGACAAAATTTCAGGTCTTCTATGGGTTAATGCATGTTTTAAATAGTAGTTGGAGCTGTGTAAATACATACGAATGCCAGACAGGTATGTTGAAAAACATTTGCACCAACAGCAATGGAGGCACATTTTGAACATGTTGGCCGTGTCTACGTGAGCTCATGGGAATAAGGGGACTTCGAAGTAGGCGGGGTCCTTTCGAAAAGGAGCCCCGTCTGGACGCGCTGCGCGGCGGCAAGGCGCGTCAATTTCAAAGCGCCGCTGCCGCCCGCATGCTAATGAAGCGCTGAATATGCATTTCAGCGCTTCATTAGTAAACTTAGAAATGGCCATTTGCATGGCCATTTCGAAGTTTAGGGCACGTGTAGACATAGCCGTTGTCAGTTTCTTTGAGTGCACCTTCCCCTTATGTCCTTCACCTCCTGTCGACAGACTTGCTTCCAGCATGCCTGGTTCCCACCACAGCAGATACTCTGGAAAACCTGAGAATCTTGGCTTCTGTCCCTGACATTAAAGTCCACATGGTAAAGCTGTGGAGTCCAGATGCATAGACTTCCCACAGTTCACCAGGAGCACTGACAGAAAATCAGATAAGTTTCCACTGGAACTCTGCCTGACAGACTGGTTTCCATTGGAATCTTGTATGAGTTCTGCAGGAAGTTAGTCAAACCTGGTACATTGTATGTGATGTTTTGGGTTTGATGAATCAGCATTTTCAGATTAAAACTTGTTTGCAGAAAGTGAAATAATATTTTACACCCTTTTTCAAGCACAGAAAAGTCAGTGAAGCATGACATTCAAGCCTAAATTCTGTATTTCCTGATTTATTGTCATTTAAACCTAGAACATTCTATAAGATTATTTTATGTTAATGGTGTCTTTGTGTACACAAATGCCATGCAGAAAGGACTCTAATATTCCCTAAAATTAATTGTTCATAGGCATGTTTGTTTGTATACAGCTGATGCCTAATTGAGAGAAATTTATTAGTATCTCAAAAATATCCCTATCTTGTTTCTGCACTGTATCTTTCATATCTTATGCAAATTTAATGGCCTCTTGATCTCAAAGATAGACAGCTTGAAATCTAATTATATCAGATGCCCTTTAAAATAAAATCAGACAATTTTACAATTTGTCTACCAACACAATTTTCTTCCTCATTTCATGTGCTGTTTACTTTCCAACTATAGCAAGCTCTCTGGATCCAAAGTCATTAGATAATGTCCTGGACAAATTTACCCTATATGTCTGACCCCATCAAGAGTGCTGGGGTAGGGGAAGTTGTATGTGTACCTGCACAGCAGACTCCCAAGCACCAGTTTTTCAGACACAAACAGGGATGTATTTAAAGAAAAAAAAAGTTGGTCCTGGCAGAAAAATGGAAACTGAAAAATTTGCATTTTTAATTTTGAAAATGGACATTTTGACTAGTCAGTAAAAGGGCTTAATCTAGCAATGTTATGACTTCGTTCCACAAGGCGTCCTGGTGAAACAGATTGCTGTTGTGAGTTGTTGGCATTCTATATTTTGCGGGACTAAGCTTGAGAATGTTCAGTGTGCCCTGGAGAGAAGTTTGGAATACATCTAGTTGTTACTCACTGTTTTGTCTCTTGTTTAAAATAAGGGAAGCTGCCTGATAGGATCCCTTACAAAAAGTTCTTAGAGGTTTTGGTTAGTAAACTGTTGCCTCTAAGGGGGTGGTGAAATTTTCCAGTGTATCTGAGTAATCCATGAAAGCCAGTAGCGTTACTGTCTATTAATAACTTTTAACTTCTGCTTAATTTTGTTTATAAAGGTAACAAATCTGCTTGCAGATTCCTAGGAAAAGTGGGAAGAAGATAATGGTGAGCAGGGAGTAGACCCTGGTCTTCATCTAAAGAGGATGGAAAGAGGATGTTTTCAGTGGTGATGAATGGCAGAACAAGGCGCAATGGTCTGAAGTTACAGAGCTAGAGGTGTAGATTCATGTTAGGAAAATCTCTTTCACCAGGATGGTGGTGAAGCACTGGAATGCTTTCCTTGGAGAGATGGTGGAATCTCCATCCCTCAAGGTTTTTAAGTCCCGGCTTGACAAAATCCTGGCTGGGATGATTTAGTTAGGGCTCATCCTGCTTTAGGAAGCGGGGCTGGGCAAGATAACTCTTTCCCTTGGGGCTCACAACAGCCCTGATAGTGGATCTTTAGGAGAAGGAAAAGAAAACAAGACCCCTGTATGCCTTTCCAGACTTCCAGGAGTAGGAAGGAACAAGGATGAAAGAGGTCTTTGTCTCTACCTCTGTGGCATCCTAGCAGTTTGATTCACGTAGTGTCTTTTGATGCTTAAATTACAACAAAACTTAATGACTGAAAAAAACCCCGTTAGTCTATTTCCCATTGATCGCAAGCCAGCTTTTGTCTTTAACCAATGTTTTTGTTTCTTTTCTTCAAATAAATAAAAAAAAATGTGGAGATTGCTGTCAAGCAATCAATATTTTCTCCAGTTCTGGGAATGAGTCAAAACAAAAATAGATGAACACTATAGGGAAATTAGTAATACAGAGATGGTTGAAACTTGCAAAGCAGATAAAAGAAGAGCTGCTGCATTTGTGTAAGAACCTTTAGGCTTTCTTTATACAGCACAGGAGCTAAAATTAAATGCCTATTATCACTTTAAATGTTTCAAAACAAGGATAAAAACTAAGTTTCTAGGTTAGAGAAACAAAGGAAGCAATACTGCAGAGGAAATGTTTTGATATTGTTTTCCAACAAATCTGACACAAACACTCTCTTACCTTCCCAACTACTCTCCACATATGGTAGAAAACTAGATATACTGTCCAGGTGAATGTGTTATATTCCATTGTGTTGGCTCAAATAAAATCTCTTGGTCTGAAATATCTTGTTCATACATTCAAACCAGCAGCATTAATCAGTTCTGTGAGAGTATGGAAGAATAGCTCTTAAATCTCCTAGCTAGTTCCAGTCATTAAACAGTAGAGCCTTTCCCCCCACCCCCAGTGTTTAAAGGTTATTTCAAATCTTACATGCTCACAGTGCTTCTAATTAGCCTCCTCAGCTACAGTACAGCTGTGCAAAAAACAAACAAAAATACCCTTACCATCCCTGCTCAAATCCATCAACATCCCATTTTGACAGATTCATGAAAAGCAAAATATCAGATTTTTTTTCTACCTGGGGGAATCTCTCTTTCCATATTTCTTACCAACTTTTTACTAATGTTGGAGTTGTTCTTAACAAGCAAGCTTGATATGATTTGATAAGTCAGCCCGGTCCTTGCCACTGATGTGAAAGTGAAGGGAAAGCAAAAGCCAGACCATCTCCGTCGACAATCTTCTCGGAAATAACAAACTACAAATGGTCAGGGCAGATCAATAAACATATCAATATGGCTACGTCTACACATGCACGCTACATCGAAATAGCTTATTTCGATGTACCAACATTGAAATAGTCTATTTCGATGAATAATGTCTACACGTCCTCCAGGGCTGGCAACGTCGACGTTCAACTTCGACGCTGGGCAGCACCACATCGAAACAGGCGCTGCGAGGGAACGTCTACATGCCAAAGTAGCACACATCGAAATAAGGGTGCCAGGAACAGCTGCAGACAGGGTCACAGGGCAGACTCAACAGCAAGCCGCTCCCTTAAAGGGCCCCTCCCAGACACACTTGCACTAAACAACACAAGATCCGCAGAGTCGACAACTGGTTGCAGACCCTGTGCATGCAGCATGGATCCCCAGCTGCCGCAGCAGCAGCCAGAAGCCCTGGGCTAAGGGCTGCTGCACACGATGACCATAGAGCCCCGCAGGGGCTGGAGAGACAGCGTCTCTCAACCCCTCAGCTGATGGCCGCCATGGTGGACCCCGCTATTTTGATGGTGCAGGACGCAGATCGTCTACATGTGCCCTACTTCGACGTTCAACTTCAAAGTAGGGCGCTATTCCCATCCCCTCATGGGGTTAGCGACTTCGACATCTTGCCACCTAATGTTGATTTCAACTTTGAAATAGTGCCCAACACGTGTAGCTGTGACGGGCGCTATTTCAAAGTTGGCGCCGCTACTTCGAAGTAGAGTGCACATGTAGACGCGGCCTATATGTCTGTCTTAGAGAAAGGGCCAGACACTGAAGAAATATATATTGGTGACTCATGAGGCAGTGCTGAATTAAACTGAGCCAATGTCCAGTATCATAGTATTAGGAAACACTCTGTGGGAAACCTTTGTGTTTTGATGAGATGGCCACTGAAGATCCTGACCACTGCTTTTGTTGCCTCCCCACAGTGACATCTTAACCACCATCCAGGCCCAATGATGCTGGGAGGTGGGGTGTTGGGTGATGGAGGGGAGAAAGGGAGCAATTGTGTATGGGCACAGGCAGTTGAAAAGGCAAGGCTAAGGCCTGCCCACCTTCCTGCACAGCAGCTGGCACTGTCCTTGAGGCTTGTGTGTGCGTGTCCCTGCACTGCTCCTGCCCCAGATGGTAACTTCACAGCTCTCATTGGCCAGGAAATAGGATCTCATTGTCCAATAGGATCTATGAGAGAAGTGCCTGTGGGCAGCAGCACACAGAGACCCCCACCAGCCCTCATGCATAGAAAATGCTGCAAAAGGACTGTGCTGGCTGCTTTTGGGAACTGCTCAAGATAATCACTGACCCTTACCCCTCTCCTGTACCCTAGCACCTTGCCCCAGCCCAGAGCCAGCACTCAAACTTCTTCTCAGAGCTCATACTCCTTACCCTCTTGTGCACCTCAAACTCTGCCCCAGCACGCTTCCTGCATCACAACTCCCCTCCCACATGCCCACCCTCCCTCCTGCACCCAAACTCTCTCGCAGAGCCCAAACCAGCACTCTCTCCTGCCCTTGACTCCCTTCCAGAGCCTGCACCCAAACTGTCTGTCCCAGCCTGGGAAAAGTGAGTGAGGGTGGGGAGAATGAGTGATGTGGGGAAGGGGAATGGAATGATTGGGGGATGGATTTTGGAGAAGGGGCAAGGGATGGGTGTTTGGGTTTAGACAGCTGGCAGCTCATATGCCCACCTGGTAGGAAGTGCTGGCAGAGTGTACCCAGCAGCACAGCTGGCAGCTCACAGGGCACCAGCCAGTGCAGGCACAGCACCACCCAAATGTCAAGTGGACCACGTCCGCACAAGTGTGGTTTGTTCCTGGGGCTAGAAATTGTTGTATATGGGCCTGCTGTCATCTAGTCTCATGTCCTTCTTCAACATGAAATTAAGATCCCTTACTGCATGAGCTGAGATCATTCATCTTTTCAAAAGGTTTGTAGTATGCTTCTGCAAGTGGGCCCTTAGTACTTCTGTCTTCCCTGGCTAATGTACACATATGCACAAACAGGTCAATATATTTAGGCAAGAGTAAAAAATACTTTGTTTTATTGGAATGCAGCAATGACATCTGTTTGTAACAATCTGGAACCAGGATACTTGTTAAACTCTATTCTTATCCAGCACAACCAATCTGTACTAAAATAAACTGACTTTTTATATTATTAGTTACATTTTATAGATTTTCTGCAATTATTTTTGATTATTGTGCATAAATATAGATGGCTAAACAACTTTTTTCACCGACTGTTCCTATATTTGAAACCTCATGGGACACAAATGTAAATGATTTAGTTTCTTGCTAGTCATGAGCAAATTTCTGTTGTGCAGTTCAGCTGAGCTTTCTTCTTGTACAACAGGACATAAAAATTTGGTGTATGTAAATCTACATCCAGTGGGCCTATTCTACTATATGACAATTGGAACTTATCAGTGGTAGTAACCTGGTTACAAATAACTTTCATTACATAATCTGGCAATACTGTTTTAATTTCACGACACCTTGCAAGAAACCAGACTTTGTATCTATTTCTGCTCTTCCACCATGACCTGTGAATCTGGCTGCTATGAGAACAGAGTGCATACTAGCAGAGAACCCATGACACAGCACATCCACACACCTTCCCCAGACATATAAAGTTGAAGTCAGTATTTGGAATATTTACAAAGCATGCAGGTACACTATCGCATCATTAACTATTTATTTTTTGAGGCCATGAACAGTCTCAAAATTAGAGCTGGTCAGAGAAACTTTTGATGGTACTATACTCTATTGGAATCTAAATGCTTTGCGAAATTGGGTTGACCCCTGAAATTTCATTTGAGGTAAAACGAGGTGGAAGTGTTCCCCACTGTAGAAATGTATTGCTGTGACATTTTTGGAATATAAGCTTCTGACTTCTTCTTTCAGAATGACTTTTTTTGTAAAGGTTCTTTCTTTTGTATTATAAGATATAGTATAGTATAAAATAACAGAAAAAGTCAAAATTGAAACAAAAAGAAAACTCAGAACAACATGTTTCAATCAATCTGAGCCAATTTTTCTGTCAGAGAATCTTGACTGTGTGTGTGTGTTACAGGGGTTGGGGGAGGAGGTGTTCTGCTTCAGAACAAAGCCACAAATTGCTGTCCTCTGCACAGCTCTATTCATTGCCTTGCATTACATCTCTCCAATCACAGCAGCACTGTCATAAGCAAATCTGGGAAACAAGGTTAGTGAGGTCCATGTAAACTTTTAAATAAAATTGATTCTATTGGCTGGAGCAACAGACACAAATGCAGAGGTATTTCTGGCCACAGTATGGTCTCCATCAGCATCCTCAATCCTCCCCATAACCCAACTGCAAATATGCGTTTCAATTTTTAACATAAGTGACTACTGTGTTATCTCAGCGTTCTTCAGGAGCAGAGTAATTCCTTACTGTTACTAAGTATTTAAAAGACTGTTTACAGGAGGAATAATCCTGAAGCTATGCTAAATTTTAAAGAATTTTTTTTATTTACCTCATTTTTATTCTGTTTCTATTTGCTGAGTAATTATTTGGACTGTGACAAAAAGTTTGATGTTAAGTATTTGATGTTTAAATTTCAAGGTGTTTGACTGGAAAGATAGTTTGTTTCCAGTCTCTGAGTAACTTTAAAAAAAACTATTAAAATGCTAAAGCAATTTTTAGTAACCCCTCTCCAAAATGTACTTAACATTTACTGCTGTTTCTGAATATTTCTGCTAGTAAGCTCATATTCCAGAGTCTGTAATGGAAACAAGGATCAAATGGGGCTAAGCACTGTTGAAGGGAATTTGTTTAAAAAGTTTAAACATTCATGAATTTTTGGAGTGCCTCTCAGCTCTAGATGCAAGTCTATTGATTTACTCACAACAGAAGTTCCACACTGACAGTTCTAGAGTCTATTTCTCAGCTTTGTGGCACTGGCATAGAACTGGTGTAACACAGCAGAGCACCAGGCCCAGAATTTGAAGTTTTTGCAATATGATCAAAATGTGAACACACAATACTCTGTGGATGGCATCATACAGAATATTGCTATTCCTATGCAGTGGCTGTGTCCAGACTAAGAATTTTTACACCTGCCCAATTATAGGATCTGCAAAACACAGATCAGTGGAATTGTTCTGAGCTCCCGGAATTCTAATTAACTTTTTCTGGCTCACCATGACTCATAGGTTCCTTAATGAATGAAAATATAACTTACTTCTCAGATAAAAGCTTATAAATTCAGACAAAATTCCATTACAACAGCTCTGTGGAAATATTATGGGACAGAAGGGAGAAATAAATCATCACTATTGCTTGGTTTTCATCTAATTTTGCCTATTTAGATTTGTAAGTATATGGGGAGTTGTGGCTAGTGACTTGTAGAGTCACTTCAGCAGAGAGATCTTGCCTCAGTTATTGGGGAGGGCTATCAGTATCTGTTTCTGAGGAGGCAAGTTAGAAGTCACATTTCAGGAAGTAGTAGTAGTAGTTAGGTCCCAGTAAACTATATGCGTATGTTAACAATTGTATTAATCAAGTCTTGTCTCAAACCTCCCATTTTTGCAGAAGGTGTTAATGGGCCTGCTTCTTCCACAGTTAGGGATCAAATAAATCTATTGAATCTATCCGTCCAGGTTCAGTCTCAGTATGGTAGTAGGAAAGAAGGATGGGCTGACAGTGTCCAACAATATCTTTCCACTGATGGACAAGGGCAGAGTGTCTGTTTTGCTCCGAGTAGATCAGTAGCATTCCTTACTTCTGAGTGATAATTATTTGTGGAAATGGATGGAATGATAGATCAATGACTGATCAACTCTTCTCCAAAAGGTACCACAGGATAGCATTGTATACTTGCTCTTACTTTTTGAAATCCCTTGCATGTTTGGACTCCCTTCTGTTCTATATGGATCTGAAGCCAAGACTTTGAGACAGCCCTGTCAAGAAACAAGGCAGGCTGTGAGGATACTGCTATTTAAGAATGTCAGTTTTGTCTTTCATTTCTGTACTGCACCTCATTATCATAGTGATAGTCACTTAGGACAGGTAGATGATGTCATCAATCTGTTGATGTTACTCACCTCTGTCTTCTTTTCAATGGCTCCCCATTCTATAGTTTCAACACTTTTCTAAGTATCTCAAAAATATAAGGATTCAGCTGAGAATAAAGTGGTTCCTGGCACAGAAATGTACTTGATGGTAAGGGGGAGGAATTAGAAGAATGGCAGATGCAGTATCTGGCTCATACTCAGGCCTCTTATAATGCAGCCTCATACTTTCTTTCATCACGGATTCTTAGATAAGAACAGTTGTCAATAGTGCCTATTATCATTTATGGATCAGCAAGAGCATTCTGTATTTCCTGTGTGGATCGTGGAGTGAGCAATATTGCCTCTGACATCTCCATGCCTGGATGCTTTTCTCCGAGAACTACCCATTAGGACCATGCAGAAGCTCTCAGTTCCTTAGATTCCGGGCAATATGAAGAATTAACACCTGTTCCCAATATCCTGTATTAGCTTGCTTTTTCCAGATCACAATATTGGAAAATGATCTGTGACCTATTTGTTTTACAGCAAACCTCTATAAATGACATGTTAATGCCCTCTGTGTTGTTATGATGGGTCTTACTGTAACTTTCTATGTGTTGGCTATTTAAGGCAACAAGCAGAGCTTTCTCAGCTGACAGCCCTCACTTCTGGAATTCACTCTGCTTTGCAACTCAAGTCTAGTGACCTTTAGAAGCACCGTGTAAGAGCCACCTCTTTTGTTTACCATTTGAGTGACTGATAGAGTTGCTTCTCAAAATTTTTTCCTGCAATTTTATGTTTTGACCTCTGCAACTGGAATGAGTAGCTGTCTTGTCAACTGGGATTGAAGGAATAAATAAAATAGAATGCACGTAAGTATAATATACTGCATAGTTCTGTGAGCTTCATTTTTCTCTTTAAATTTTTTAAAATTTCCATTTCTTTCTTCTTCCCTTGATTTTCTGTTTGCTGCTACTCTTCTGCTACTGGCCTCTTCCTTTTACAAAGTTTGGGTACCAAGAAGTAAAGTTTAGATTCTAATGGTATCATGCCCAGAATTTGGGACAAAATTCTTCAGGCCCACATGGCCACTAATGAACTTTGATGGAAGCCACCTATTGGCACCGGAGTGCAGAATTTAATGCTTAGAAATATGTAGAGAATTTATACTTTAATCTCAAATCAAAACAACTCAGATCTGATTTCCACAGGAATTGTTGCAAGTCTACTTGACAGGATTCACTGGGTTTCCTATTATTAAAACAGTGTTAGGATACTGCATGATCCTGAATCAAAGCAAAATATCCCACAACAGGCATCTCATCAACTCAGCAGGTGTCCTATTCAAAGAGAATGTTGTCTCCTATAATGTAATTTTTCACAGATTCTTTTTTTCTTCCTCCTACAAGCCTGAGGTAGGGCTACCATATAAAAAAAGAGGACACTCCTGAGAGTGAGTATGTCTGCATTAGTATCTACCAACTCACGTTGTACTAATGTGGTATATTATATATAGTATACTAATACAAAGTGAGTTGGTAGATAACGGATTCAGATACACTCCCTCTTATGGATGTTCTCTGTTTTGAAAGGTCAAGTATGGTAACCCTACCCATAGCAAAAAAAAGGAAAAGTATTGTACAGTAGGGTATCAACATTCGCGGGGGTTCCAGGTTGAGAACCCTCGTGAATGTTGAATTTCATGAATATGGCAGCCACTCCATCTAGAGCTCAGCTTCTGGGGCTTCTGCCCAGGGTCGTGGGGGAAGCAGTGGCCATGGAGCTCCCTTCCCAGGGCTCCAGAGGAAGCGGTGGCCTACAGCGTTCCATGCTCCAGAGTGCTGGGAAATGGTCACTCAGGGCTACTTACGAATAATTGAAATATTGAGACCCTACTGCATAAATAATACCAGGAAACAGCAAGTGGAAAACCTAATTTAGAACTGAAAATATAACTGGCTATAATGCTGCATCTATAATTTGGGATGAAAACTTAACTATAAGAATACAGGTTATCTATGATGCATAAGCAAAACAGCTCCTAACATACTTTCTTTTCCATGCTGAGGGAAAATCTTCTCTCATATCTATGTGATTAATCTCAGATCCGATAGCCTGCTTTCCCTTAATATGCAGAGCTCCCACTGATATCAATGGGAGTTCTGCACAACTGGGGGTTGGGGCTCATTGGGTGCAGCGCTCTTAAAAGCTCTAGAAAGTTAATATATACTCTGTGTAGACTTAATAAATTACATTGGCTAATAATTAAGTACTGCGAGTGGTCTGCAGCCCCACCTGAGAGTCTATGGGTTGAGTTTGGGGCATGGCCCCAAGGATCTAGTCCCCTCTTTTAGCAGAAGAGCGGTTCCCCAGGGGGGCTCCCCATGCCCCTCAGGGCCTGGCGGAGGGTCCTGGGCTGTGCCCTCTGGTGGCTAACTGGGTGGCAGCTCTGGCCTGGGGCCTCCTGCCTTAGAGCCACCTCCTGCCTCTTAGCTGGTCAGCACCAAACTGAGCTGGCTTCCCTCCCTTTATACTCCTCCAGGCCTGACACTGGCCGCAGGTGAACCAGGGTGGGGCTGATTGGGCTAACAGACTTTGTTTAACCCCTGCATTGCTTTGCCTCCCTCTCACACATTCTCTCCCCCCTCAAGAACCCCACAGGGGCCTGACCCTCTCCCAACTGTCTTCCTTCTCCCCCGGAAAAAAAGTCCACATTTACATGATCCTTTCCTGCACAGTGCTGGATCTGGAAGGAGAAGGGCTGGAGGGAGAGCTACCATCTCATGATTCTGGGGTTTGTTTCCTTCATTGCCTGTTGCCAGCACAGAGGGGCACGTTTGGTGATGAGGGTGAAGTGTCTGCCCAGGAGGTAGTATCGGAGTGAGTCTATGGCCCATTTGACTGCTAGGGCCTCTTTCTCTATTACTGAGTAGGCCTCCTCCCTTGGGAAAAGCTTGAAGCTGATAAAAAGAATTGGATGCTCCTTGCCCCCCACAATTTGGGAAAGCACCACTCCCACTCTGACATCCGAGGCATCCGTTTGTAGCAGGAACTCCTTCGAGAAGTCAGGGATGTACAGGACTGGTCCTTGGCACAGCTGGCTCTTTAGGGCCTGGAAATCTTCCTCACATGCTGGGGTATATGGGATGCAGTTGGGAACCCCCTTTGCTGAGGAGGTCAGTAAGAGGGGCAGCGATGGAGAAGCCCGGGATGAAGCATCGGTAATACTCGGCTAACCCCAGGAACTGGCATACCTGTCTCTTCAAGGATGGAGGGGTGTACCTCTGGAGGGCTTGGACCTTCCCCACTTGGGGGTGTACCATGCCCTTCCCCAAGGTGTACCCTAAGTAAGTGGTCTCATCCCTCGTGAGGCAGCATTTTGCTGAGTTCACCATCAGGCCAGCTTCCTGGAGGGATTGCAGTACGGCAGATACATGTTGTAGGTGGATCTGCCAATCACAGCTATAGATCACTATATCATCCAAATATGCTGCAGTGTATTGGCTATGGGGACGTAGAAGCTGATCCATTAGGTGCTGGAATGTAGTTGGGGCAGCATGAAGCCCGAGAGGGCATGGTGCAGAACTGGAAGAGTCCCAAGGGAGTGGAGAAAGAAGTCTTCTCCTTGGACTGAGGTGTGAGGGGGATTTGCCAATAGCCCTTGGTTAAGTCAAGGGTGGTGATGTATTTGGCTTCCCCAAGCCAACTGAGCAACTGATCTAGCCAGGGCATTGGGCAGGCATCGAATTTGGAGATGGCATTCAACTTTCGGAAGTCGATGCAAAACCAAGTGCTCTGCTCCCATCCAGTATGGGGACTAGGACTATTGGGCTTTTCCATTCACTGAAAGATTCCTCCATTACCCCCAGTGCTGGCATCGACTGCAGTTCTTGCTTTACTACCTCCCTCAATTTCTGGGGAAGGGGTTGAGGTGTTTCTCGGACCTTAACCCCGGGTTTGGTCTGATTATGGTGGAGAGCCAGGTGAGTTTGACCGGGTTTCATTGAAAAGACTGAGGAAAAGTCGGCTACCAACTTCTGGGCCTGAAGTCTCTGCTCCAGGTTAAGGTTGGGCTCAATTTGTGCCTCCCCAGGGTTTGCCACCTCTGCTGCCTGGGGCCCCAGTTCTGGGTCTGGTGGGTAGGGGGTGATTAGTAGCCCTTCCTGGGCCTTCCAGGGTTTTAAGAGATTTACATGGAAGATCTGCCACCCCTTACGCTTACCTGGCTGGTCTATTTCATAGTTCACTGGGCCCACTCACTGGATAATCTCGTAAGGGCCCTGCTAGCAGGTGAGGAGCTTAGAGTCAGTACTTGGTAGTAGCAGTAGCACTTGATCCCCTGGCTGAAACTCATGGAGTCTTGCCTGTTTGTTGTAAGTCACCTCCTGGGCCTGCTGTGCTTGGAGGAGGTTCTCTTGGGCAAATGTACCTAGAGGTTCAAGTCTCTCACGTAGGTTGAGGACATATTGCACCACCTTATTGCTTTGGGAGGGGTGTTCCTCCCACATCTCTCTTACTAGGTCCAGAATCCCCCATGGCTGCTTCCCATACAGGAGTTCAAAGGGTGAAAACCCTGTGGAGGCCTGGGGCACCTCCCAAACTGCAAACATGAGGGCGGGAAGGAGCTGGTCCCAGTGACGTGCATCCATCAGCACAAATTTGCGGAGCATGGCCTTCAAAGTGTTCGGAGGGTCTTGGTCTTTAGTAGCTGGCAAAGTTGTTGCACTATTTGGGACATAAAGTTTGCCCCTTCATCTGTTAGGATTTCCCTTGGGACACCGACCCGAGTGAAGATGTTCATGAGCTCAGTTGCCACCCTCTTGGCACTCATGGAGCGTAGTGGCACAGCTTTCAGGTACCGAGTTGCATAATCAATAACGAGGATGAACCGTTATCCAGCAGCACTCTTTTCCAGGGGGCTGACTATATCGACACCAATCCGCTCGAAGGGTATACTCATGAGTGGGAGGGGAACTAATGGGGCCTTCTGCACGGACTGAGGTGCTGTGAGTTGGCACTCTGGGCAGGAGGCACAGAAGTCTGCAACCTCTCTGTGGATGCTGGGCCAAAAGAAGCAGGCCAGGGTCTTATCTCTCCCCAGGTGTCTCGCCATGGGGATGGTGTGGGCAAGCCGCATGACCTCCCTCCAATATGGCCAGGTGACCAGGAGTTGGTGGTGCACTTTTCCTGTCTGTGGGTCCTTGTCCACACAGTAGAGACAGTCTCCCTGGATTTCAAAATGGGGGAACTGTCCCACTTAATGGGCTTTGGTGGTCTCCTTATTCACTACGGCCACCTGATTGTATGCTCGGCTCAGTGTCTCATCTGCCCGCTGCTCCCCCACGAAGTCCGAGGGCCATCCATGTGAGGACTGCCAATTCAGGCAGCGGAGGTGGCTCCTCCTCCAGTTGATGGGGGCTCGGGTCCACCTGGGCTGGGGCTGGTCCCTGTGAAGTCCCTTCCCCTGGGTCTGCCACCTCCCCTACTCCAGCCAGATTTGTGGTCTCTGACTTTCTCTTGCTCAATGGCTGGGGCTGCCGCTCCCTAGCTGAAGGCTTCCTAAGTCCTCCTAGTAGTTCATGAAAATGTATCCAGTCTCTACCCAATATTACTGGACAGGCAAGAGCTGGGGCCAGGCCAACCGTCATTGGTGTTCTTCATGCCTTCCTACCCATGGGGTCACCCGGGTGCAGGGATAGGCCTTCAGATCCCCATGGACACACTGCAGCCTGATGGTGCCTTGGGGAGGCCCTACATAAGGCACAAACACTTGCCAAACCCAGATCTGGGCACACCCTGAGTCAATCAGCCCAGTTGCCTCTGTCCCATTGACAAACATGGGGACGGTCAGCTTGGCAAGGCCTTGGGGTGCACCCATGTTTGTGGAGTCCAGAGCGTCCCAAAGTGTTCTCTTACACAAGCTATAAATATTTATCTTAAATATTTCCTCAAATTATTTGCTTTAACCTGCTATGCAGTTTTGCTGTTCTGTTCTTTCAACTCCATCCAGTTTATCAGAACATTTCTTGTAAGACTGTGTCCAGCAACTGGCAGAGTATTTGAATTTGCAGCCTACCACTTTCTTATTTGTGCAGTTCAAAACTGTAGTGGCTTATTTTACAGCCATATCACATTACAAATGTGAATCTGCAGCCACCCATATCAGTCTTGTTTGGCATCAGTGCATTTCAGGCTATTCCCTTCCACAGCATATTTATGTTTCAGACTGATCCCCAGGACAGGCCACCTTGAGTTTTCCCAAGGTCAAACTCCTTTCGGTATTTTCTGACACAATTGTGTTCTCTATAGGCCCTACATGTTATTTCTACGCTCTCCCAGTCTATATCGCTTGCAAATTGGCCAGATACAGCCCTTACACAGTGGATACAAGATTGAAACCTAAACTAATATGAGTTTATTCTGTCTTCTGAATCACTGAGCCTATTAACACCGATAAAAACTGTTAAATATGAGCAGTAGAAGGGACTGAAAAATTTTAAGACCTCATTTGCTAAAAAAACTGCTTTTTAAAATAATGATTGTGCATAATATATTTTCTCTGCTATAATTTTAAATGAAAATAAAAGATTTAGTGACTGGTATTCACTTTCACTTTCTATAAATTATTTTTTATAAATATCTAATATTTTTTCACATGCTATTTATGCAGTAAATTGGGGTCCCACTTCCTGTTACGTATTGGTTAGGCTTTCAGCATGGAGAATAGCTTTAAACTCTGGTGTCCAACCAATTCTGAAGCAGTAGTCTCTAGTGTGGCTAGAACTATATTGATCTAACCACATCATTCTGAAAATGTAAGTCATTTTGTGAGAGTCTCCAAATACAGCAACTCTTCTTTTAATGCTAACAGAACGTTTCAACACTGGTTTTAATCAACGGAAATAATCATATGGTTCAATTTAACTAAAAAGCAAATATAAGCAATATTGTTTGGGAGGCCAAAACATACCTTAATTTTCAAAATTCAATATCTCTGAAAGTTGTTTTTTTTTTTTGGTTTTGTTTTGTTTTCAGGGATAAAATTCAAACTGTAAGCCATTACTCACTCACAATGATGCATGATGATTTTTGGACTAAGTGGCCTATTTAATCTATTCTGCTAATCTATGAAAGTGTCAATCCAGCAGATGGGTCAAACTAATGGATAGTGGCTTTAAAATTCAAAAACATCTTCTAAATTTTTATTTTCTGAATAATTTTTTATTAAAAATTTGAATGCAACAATTTTTGACTTTTTATTATTCAAGACAACTAGCCACACTGAACTGGCCTAGTAGGCACATGCGGCAAACATTGTCAAAAATACATTCTTAAAATATATTAAAAGATACAGAATTGAGACCTATCATGGCAAACAAGAAGCTCCAGTACAGCATACATCAACATTTAAAAAATTCCAATCAGTAAAACTCACTCTGATTGCTGCAGCTGAGTTTAATTACTATGAAACTGCATCACAGCTTTTACTTACAAAACCATTATTGACCAAAGAACAAGTAAAATTTTGTTATGATGTGATATATTTGATATCAAGTATAGCACTAAATAAAAGATGGCAAAGGAATAATTTTGCAGATCAAATATGTTCTCCATAAATGTAAGAAATAACAAAGTTATCCACGGTGACTTCCTGAGACATCTAGTAGCTTATCATACCATTTTTAACCATTTTCCATTAAATCTATAGCTAGTGGTGGTGATGGTGGTGGGGCTGGGGTGGTGGTGGTGGTGGTGGTGATGATGATGCTGATTCTAAGAATCAACCATTTTCACATCACAGGCCAAATTTTCAAAAAAAAAAAGGCAAAAATTTTCAGGGGGCTGAAAAGAAATTATTTCTGTCCAAAAATATCTCCTTCTCATTGCCCATAGAGAGACAGCGAGAAGATGGGGAGTAATCAGGGACAGAACACAATCAAAAGTTAATTACCTCCTGAAATAGTTTAAAAAATCCCAGACTTGTCAATTTTTTGAATTTGCAAAACCTAATAATGGTGCTTTTGGAATCTGCAAATTGATTGTTATGTCTCACACGGGCAGTTTCTGATGCAGTGGTTTTTAATCAGTGTGCCACGAGAACTGCCCTAGTATGCTGTGAAATTTTGTCAGTTTCTCCTCACTGTGGCTTTTTGCAGAGCCACCACCAGGGCATGGGGTGGGGGGTGGGGGTGGGAATTGATGACCTGATGTAGGGTCACCAGGAGGGAAAATTTTGATTCTGCTTCTTGGCCTGAATTAGCTATTGGGGCACCCACCCCACTCCCTGCTGTAGTCAGGGGGATGGAGGGAGGGCGGGCCCAGCTGGAGCTGGGATGTGGTTTAAATGCCATGTCCTGGCTCCAACTGGCTGGTGCGGAGGGGAGCCTGCTTTTATTGGTTACTGTTACTCACAACATTGAGAAGATTTTGAAAATGTGTCTGGGCTCGCTGTCAAAGATGTTGTATTCTGTGGTGGATTTGAAACATCAATACATTTGATCCTTATTTAACTGGTGTGCACTACTACGTTGTGAACCTCTCTAATAAGACTGTAACCATAGTAAATATAAGTAAAATGTGATGGTTATGAGCGATTGATCCAGCTGAAAAAAGTGGGTGTGCAGCGGAATTGTTTGTCTCACTGAAGTGTGCCATGTTACTGAAAAGGCTGAGAACCACTGTTCTATTCTATAGTTTGCCTGAGAGCTTGGTGTGAATATATGAACAAATAATTTCGTCTGCATACGATATATGAGACACACGAAGGTACAGATCAGGATTAAGTCGTAGATGTGTCTGCCACAAAGCCCACACAAAGTTAGCCAGCATATCTTTAGCAGTTAAAGAAAGCGGATATTCATTTATGTACTTGAAATATACAGAAAATGTATAAGAAAGTTGTACAGATTTGACTGTCTCCTTCTAGCGCTCCATTTTTTGCTTGTTTTCTTATATTGTGAATTCTCAGAGGAATAATCTCCCTATCCTGATTTGGACCACATTCTAATTTTTAGCCTAATAGTGTCTAAAAGCCTATGCTGTCAGACTGGTGTAGTAGTTGGGCTAAGTAATCCATCATCTGTGCAATCTCCCTCATACAAGGAATGATACTTTGCATGCAAATAAGCTTTAGAGCAAGGGTGCTGACTGGTTTAGTCCTCTCTGTTCTGCAAAGTCAAAATGACTGAGAACTTAACTGGACAGTAGCTTAGTGATGACTGAACCTACTCTGACTACAAAGATGTCTTGTAGCTGGTTTTTATCTCTCCACACAAATTAAACAGACATTCTAGAGTCCTGAGTGGTACACTGGGGCAGTCCTTGAGTCTTATTCTTTAGATAATTAACATTTATCAAGTACCACAATCTTTTAAATGAAAACATGGCTACTGGAAAATCTTTAAACAATGGACTGCAGGCATTCTCTTAACACCAAAATGATGCTGGCCTCTCTGAAATGGGGTAATACAAACCTGATCCTGTGGCTACTATGTAGGTTTGGAAAATCAACTGATAGTTTCAATTATTGCAGTTTACAGGTATCTCTTGCTTGAGCGAGAGTACTGTAGACCAGTGGGCTGACAGTAGGATCATATCCACAGTTCAATTAATATTCTCTCCTTTGCCACTCTGAAATAGCATTTGTTTCTTCCCAGCACATAAAGATCAAGTGTTGTACCTGCATATTTGCATACAATTTGGCAAGGTTGAGGATGGTAGTGCAAAGCATGCTCTGATTTGCATTGTTGATTAATGCTGGAGCTAAGGGTTTATTCAATTTCAGTTGGCGGTGATGCATTCTTTACAGATTTAGGCAATTTGGTACACTATCTAATTTCTTCATTATCTCACACAGCCAGAATGCCAATAGTGCTCATGAGAGTGGTTTCTGATCTAAACATCACTGCAGTGTTCAAACAAATATTTGAAAAATCCACCTACATTCCTGGCACTGGTACAATTGTAGATTTCTGAGCAAACATCATTTCTCTATTGTATGGGAACAGGACAATTTTGTCGTAATTAGTAGCCGTTAATGTCATTACTCCTAGTCCAACGCATCACCTTAATCTACCCGTCTATGATTGCCAGCAAAAGCACTGTGGATTCTTAAAATGACCTCTATCTGTGCATTGTACAATACCTGCCAGAGCCCTGACCACTGGAGTATCAAAAGACTGTTGCTCTCTTGATTGGCTGATGTAAACAGAGAGCCTGTGGGGGGAGGTTATTAGATTATCTGGCCAGATGAGATGGCAGAAAATGAGCAACCCCTCCATCCCCAAGCAGTGATAACTATGAGGTCTTTACCCACCACAAGTCTCTGAGCAATAATGAAGGATGGAAGGTCAGGATAATGTCTCCCAGTATATCATCCACATTACAAAACAATTCTGAGTGAGAAACAAGATGGTATTCAGAATTAAGGGTGGAAGCACACAGGTTTGATTTTAATGGGGGCAGGTTAAATTAGAAATGCCGTTTCAAGGATTGCAGAGCTGTCTGCAAATAGGCAGAGTCAATAGTCCACATTTCAGACTTGGGAAGACATGAATCTGAAATTGGGCACTGCAGCATATATGTAAGACAGATTACCACTTGTGATGTACCACTGTCACTGTAAGAGCATTTTCACACACACATTAACTTAAACACACTGGATAAATAAAACAATAAAACAAGTTTATTAACTACAACAAGAGATTTTAAAGAGTATAGACAATGAGGCATAAGAGTCAGAAATAAGAAAAATAAAGACAAAGTGGTTTATACTGCCTAATAAACTATATTAGATTTAACATGACATTTACTACTACATGCTTCCAATGGCATTACTGACCAAACTCTTTTGGTCAGGAACCTAAGTCTAATGGTTGCTCCATTTGTCTTCTCAAGTGCAAGGCATGAGATGGACAGAGAGAGCCTCCTTTTTAAAAGTTTTGGTTCCTCTTTAAAAAAACATTTCCACCTGAGAAACAAGAAACAGGGATCTGGTGGAGGAAGGAGGCCTTCTGCTTTTTCTTTACTAATATGTGAATTTCCAGTTACAAATAATATCCACCCAATATACATTTAGATTAAAGTCAACTCCCCTTTACTCAAGAATTTAAGGAAATAGGGCATAACAGACTGAGTCTGAATGTCACTACTACTTTAAAATCAGCAGGGGCAATTCAAGAAATCAATTAATAATTACAATTTACAGTACTAAATGAAACTTTTCCAACTTGCATTAAGAGTGCCTCCAGTTACCATACCCCTGTGCATGCACTCTTCTGGGTTTCAGACTGCTAAATATTTTCTTGAATAGGTGCTCTTGAAGATCTTGTAGCTGGAGGTAGCACTCTCCAAGTCTATTGCATTAGTCCAGCCAAGGCAGCAAGGGGCAGGCCAATTTTAATTTGGAATAATTTCAAACTGCACACACACCTTTGTAGATTGGGGATGTTTAAATCAAATATAAGGAAACCTAGGTTTGGTCTCACAGTGAGACCACTACCCCACTTCTCAGACTCAAGATAACCCCTTAAAGTCTCCTCATCAGGTCCCCTCTCCTGGAACTATTTTTCCAAACAAGGTTGATGGTTACTCACATTGTCTTCACTGCAGACACACCTCAGCAGTTTTTTTTTTTTTTTTGCACAGCAACAATCTCTATCTGGACCAGTGAAACCACCAGCCACCTTTGAGGCCTCCTGCTTGGTCAAAGCACCAGCAGGCAGCTTCTGGCTTCTTAGCAATTCCCGGTATGAACAGAAAGCCATCAAAAGCAATCTCAGCTCCTCTCCAAAGTGGAGATTACCTCATGCTTTCCCTAGGAAAGGAACACACAGTCTATTTCCTGCCTTCTCTTCTGCAATGCATCTTGGGAGTTGGAGTCTCCACGGTTAGATTGCAGCACTCGGGATCTTTTCCACTGGAACACACCCAGTTAAATGCCCTTTGTAAAAGGGTACCTACATCCAGTTAGCTGACTTGAAGGGGAATGGTGTCGAAGATATAGAAAGAAGCCTTATCAAGGGCACAAGAACAAGCCATCCTGATACACAGTAAGAAAAACAAATATGGTAGGCAACCAGCTTGGCTTATTAGGGAATAAGCTAATGATGAGCTTGATTTCAGGATTTGTGTATAATGTTGCTATATGCATTTTACCTTTATGTTACTAATCAACAAATCATGAGATGTCAAACTATATTTCACAGGGCATATCTTCTACAAAAGATTATTACAATATCCTCTAGTGTGTAAATATAGGGGTTCATTTTGTCATAGCATCATCATAGCTTTTCTCAGAATCTTCAAGGAGGTCCTTGAGGAGACAACACCCAATCCTTGATAAATTAACCAGTGCTTCAGTAAGGACTGAAGAGATGTACAGAAGGAATTCCAGCAAGACATACCAAGGGATGCCTGAAATAATTATTCAAGAGGAATCATAGGCCAGTTTCCTGTTTCATTTCTATACATTAAAATACCTGGTCACTGACTTATACATCCTGTTCTGGACTATGGTTAGGCTCTGTGCCATATAGAATCTGCCTTCATGCTTGTTTACCTTCTTCTCATCTTGAATTTGGCCTAAATGTGCACCAAAATCACGCTTATGCGAAATGAATAGGTCAAAATCATTCTGCAAATGATGAATGGAGAGGCTGGGCCAATTAAATACATAATATCTAGCATTGGCTGCTTCCTTTGGGGCCTGATCCAAAGTTCAGAGAAATCAGTGGGAGCTTTTCTGTTGCTTTCAATGGGTTTGGGGATCAGAGATCTTGTGCGTGCACATACAGGCTAATTTCAAGCTCAAATTCTTGGTATGCAGTTACCAAATGTACCTAAATTGCTTTGATATTTAATCCTACCTATATTGCCTACACTGGCTCTCTTACTCCTTCTGCTATGTTTTCATTTCACACTAGCAATTTCTCAAGGCACTTTTTACACACAAGGGCTGGGTCTACATGTGCCCTTTCCTTTCGAAAGGGACATGTTAATGAGAGGGTTCAAAAGATGCTAATGAGGCACTGCAATGACTATGCAGTGCCTCATTAGCATAATGGTGGCCACAGTGATTTGAAAGGGCGGCTTTTCAAATCGTGCACCGCCCATGGAGACAAGACCTTCTGAAAGGACCCCCCCAGTTTTTGAAAGCCCTTCTTCTGGTTACCAGATAGGAAGAAGGGCTTTTGAAAACTGCTGGGGGCATCCTTTGGGAAGGTCCAGTCTCCACAGGCGGTACATGATTCAAAAAGCTGCACTTTCGAATCACCATGGCCGCCATTATGCTAATGAGGTGCTGCATATTCATTGCAGTGCCTCATTAGCATCTTTCGAACCTGCTCATTAACATGCCCCTTTCGAAAGGAAGGGGCACATGTAGACACAGGGAAGCTATTACTACCAAAACAGCTTTCAAAGTATATGCAATTCACCAATTTGATGGTTCAATGCTTTCAAGATATGGTACATTTAACACCACTTCTTGGCCAATTTTTTTAAATGTTTCTTCCATTCCATTCGTACTGCATATACAGATCATGCATAGTACACTGGAAAGTACAATGAACATAGACAAAGTATGTGAATTATCTTAACATCGTCTACTACATGGGTTGGAAGCCCCTGGCATGGTTGCCAAGAGTGGCATGCAAGCCAATTTTCATCAACACGCGAAGCAGGAGCTCAGCCCCACCTCTCCTCCCTCTGGCAGCCGGGAGCTTGCTCAAAGCCATACCTGCTGTGGACTAACAAAAGACCAGCTACCAAACACCACCTAAATGGCAAAGTTCTGCATTGTAATTTATTTATTAATGATGCTGTTGTAAGTAGGACTATTAGGGACTTAAAAGTATCACTGTAACTCAGACCATTCACAGAGGTCAAAAGGTCAAACTTTGTCACTCCACCTTGGAAAGGTTGCGGATCCTAATATTATACCATATTGTGCAGGACACTCTTGCATAAAATGACCAGCCTCCCTTTTACCATACTACTGATATGTGTTTAATGAATAAACATTTCCTCAGATACTTTATAATGATTCTTTTGGGGGAAAAAGAAAAACTGAGTAAAAAGTAAATACGAAGTCATGTTGCAGTTTATCAAAAGTGAGCCTCTTATTGCTACCTTCACAGGATAAGAAGCCAAAAGGCACTAATATCTGACAAATTGTTGGCAGTCCTTTCATGTAGGCAGCAGTAAAGCAGGCATAATAAATCAATAGAACAAATTGTCAGGCAAGTAATATGGCTTGTGCTGTGCTGCCTCTCATTAAATGCAACAGCAATTGAAGAAAAGCTATTACTGCATCTAGCATTCTTAATGAGATGTGCTATGACAATTAGTTTGCTGCCCAGGTGTATACCCTGACATTTAGTTAGCCACAAGCTAGAGTCAGTTTTCATGTGACAGAATTTTAACAAAACATATCTCACAAGGTGAGGATGTTACCAAGATATTT
The DNA here is from genome assembly GCF_033958435.1 of Carettochelys insculpta. NCBI lineage: Eukaryota > Metazoa > Chordata > Testudines > Carettochelyidae > Carettochelys > Carettochelys insculpta. The sequence continues at coordinate 160,640,101 of NC_134139.1, read as the reverse complement.
GCTGTGTTTTTAAGATTAAAAAAATGGCCTTCAAAATATAGCTTTGTTTTGGATATGTCTAAGGCTGATCAATAACAAAGTCCAAAGCCAATGTTTTATTGATACTTAAACTAATGCATTTTGAGAAATCCTTTCATTATCCCTTGCAAAGCAATGCCAAGTTCAAGTGGTGTGCTCAGTAAATGTCATTCTCTAAAAATTGGCTGGCAAAATTTGATGAAGCTTATTTGACATACCGCACTCAAGAATCTCTTATGACACACAACATCTCCCTAATCATTTAAAGGTTGGGAGTAAATATGTCAGGCTATCACCGTCTCCTAACTTAGCTTAGAATTTGGTGTAATAGAAGAAAGGGTAATAGAGTCATGCACTGAACATTTTTAGTTTTTTCTTTGTAATGCAAGCAGCCAAGAACATTTTGGAAACAAAACCTTTCACTGTGGTAATGTCGTTGTTCATAGCCTGATGAAGATTTGCACTGGCCCTTCATTCCTAGCTCACATGAGTTTTCCCTATAAGTCCAAACATTATGGCTGCATCTACACTGGCACACTAGCAAGCTTTTTTTAGAAAAGATGGGCCTTTCTCAAAAAAAAAACAAAACAAAAAACCTGCAGACATGGGAGCATCTGCGCACAAAATGCACTCTTTAGATCTGAAATTGAAAGAATGCAACCCTTTTTCTGGCAGCCCTCTTCCTCTCCCAAATGAGGAAAAGTGCGTGTTTCCAGAAGAGTCTTTAAAAATAAAAGGAAAAAAAAAGCCTGGGTAGATACTGTGTGGACCCCATCTTTCGAAAGAGCAAATCCCATGTTTGAAAGAATCCTTCTTCCCTTTTTTATGGGAAGAAGGATTCTTTTGAAGATGGGGTTTACTTTCGAAAGAACAGTGTTTACACTGGTTTTTTTCTTTCAAAAGAAGCTTTTCCAAAAGAATATGCAAATGAGGTGCCAGATATGCAAATACATGCCTCATTTGCATTTTTGATTTTCCTTATTTGCATGCCTCTTTCAAAAGAGGAATGCAAGTGTAGACACACCCTGGGTGTTTATATCACTGGATATGTGGTCCTTCCTAATGACACCAACATGCCTCAATAGAACCAAAACTGGTTCTTTTGGTAGGATATGTTATAGTACAAGAGTAACAAAATAATCACTTCTTACATATGGCTTGATTGAAGTTAATGGCAACACCTCCCCCACCTCATTGATTTCCATGGTGCAGCATCAGGCCTACATTTAAGAAAAGGGAGAAAAACTGCAAAAAAAAATGTCTTTTGACTCTGAACCAAGTGAACTCCAAATTTGTACCACTATATCTTGAATTTAAGTGGGTGAACTAAAAGGAAACATTTTTGCTTTGCACCCTTTATTATGTTCCAGATGTTAGAGGGAAAGTAGAAATGCTGGAGGTGATGTTTGACACCCAAAGAACCCAGCATGAATAGTACTGCCAGTCTCAGGCATAGTAAAACTATGCTCACAAACTTTACCAGATATTGGCTACATCTACACTAGCACACTATGTTGAAGCAGCCTTTTTCGAAGTAAGGACATCGAAACAGGCTACTTCGATGTGTATCATCTACACCTCCTCCAGGGCTGGTGCCGTTGACATTCAACGTCGAAGTAGTGACGGAGAACTTCGAAAGGAGCTGCTCCAGAAGGAAATGTGGAGCGTCCACACACACAAGTGCTCCCTGTCAAAATAAGGGGCCAGCAAAGCCCCAAGCTGCTCCCTTAAAGGGCCGCTCCCAGATATACTTGCACTGCACAGCACAAGATCCACAGAGCCGACAACCAGTTGCAGACCCTTTGCATGCAGCATGGATCCTCAGCTGCAGCAGCAGCAGCCAGAAGCCCTGAGCTAAGGGCTGCTGCACTCTGTGACCATAGAGCCCCGCAGCGGTTGGATAGAGTGTCTCTCAACCCCTGAGCTGACAGCCACCATGGAGGACCCCGATATTTCGACATAGCAAGACGTGGATCATCTATGCACGCCCTACTTCGACGTTGACGTCGAAGTAGGGCGCTATTCCCATCTTTGGATGGGAATAGCGATTTTGATGTCTCACTGCCTAATGTCGATTTCAACATCAAAATAGCACATGGCGCGTGTAGACACAACACGTGCTATTTCGACGTTGTGCTGGCTACTTCAAAGTAGCTGGCTAATGTAGACGCACCCATTGTATCATAAAGAAGATTTCCTCAGTTATGCTACTGAGAAACAATTAACCTTACTACAGGCAAGTCTCAAATCACAGAGCACGATTACGCACATTTTAGAGGCATCTTGAACCCTCCTGGTAAAATTATCTTTCTGTAGATCACACTAAAATCACAAAATGACAAAGATCCATGCTTCCTTAAACAAGAGAAATGGAGACCTCCCTAAACTATTCACACTACTGTGAAGTAATGATATATTTTTAGAGCCAATGAAACATGGGTTTACGCATCCTTCTAGGTCAGTGAACACAAACTGGGATATAATATCTATGAAAAAGACTGCTGATCTCTAGAACAAATAGATTAATTCAGTTTAAGGAAAAATCAAAGAGATTCTTAAATTTGACTGTACATATAATAGTCACCATTTGCCAAAGTTTCAACAAAAGGCCATTTGGGATTGCTACACTTCTCTCTTATACTTAGAATAGGAAGTATTTGTGATTATTGTGGCATACGGCAACTTCCTTGTGTATTTTGGAAGACCTTATTGAATTAAATTTAAATAACATCAGGGAATCCACTGTATTAAATGCAAAAACCATGAATTACTGTGAGTCAGGATTGTACGTAACCTTCATAAAGGAGAAATGTGATGTGGGACCAATGGGCTATACTGAATATATGCCAGATAAGAGTGGATTTTTTGGGAATAATGAGAGTGAGGTGGATTTCCTGGGGAATATCAAGCGAGGGGTAAATGCAAATTCCCCACCTCCAGGAACTTAAAACCCAGAGGAGTACGTTATTGTCTCCTGATTACTGGTTCTCGCAAACTGGAGACCTCAGGTCTGAGCCACATAAAAAAGCTAAATGGTTACCAATGCTGACATTTAAATTACCATTGGCCACTTAAATCAATACTTCACTGAGAAAAGCCAGAGCAGTTCATACTTCTGAGAACAAGGTTTCAGGGTGTTTGCAAACTGAAGAAGGTGTCACTACACCCATTTACTCTCTGTTCACATTTTCAAGGTTTTTCTTACAATTATAAGCAGCACAGACCTACTTTTATAGTAGAATTTAAGATTGGGGAGCACAGGAGTGACACCTCAAAACTGAGCTCTTGAGGTCACCACAAGCAGGCCCAATATCAAAACATAACTGTTAGGTAACATTTGGCTAATATTGATTTTTAGTTTCTTCTGCAATATTCCACTGCTGCATATCAGCCTTGTTCTATTTTAAAATGTCTTTTTGAATAATTACTAGCTGATGCCTCCAAAAATGTTGAGTCTATTACAGTTGAACATAGGTTCAGTGCAGTCATATTTGATTTCATACATCTGTGTTTTCATTACTCATCTAAATATCAACACAAAAGAGTTATTTCTGTCAACAACAGCAATGAGACCATTTTCTCTGGCAGATAACAATTAGCTTGAGAATTTGACTTTTCCCAAAAAACAGTGAGAACTGAAAACCAAATGAATCATTATTTTAGCATGAGAATTTCATGTGAGAGTCTTGGAAAGTAAATGGAACTAGAACCATTGCTCACTCTTATACAATTTTCAAGAGGATTTTCAAAATACAGACTCTATATTTACATATCTTCTAAACCATGGGCCAAATTAATGTTTGAGGTAACTCAATTCGCTTCAGTGAAATTACCAGAATGATGAATTCTCACTGTTTATATTTGCAAGTTTCTTATGAAAGTAAGAAAATAAAACAAGGAAAAGAAAATACTAGCTTTTCCAGAAAAGGCATATATGGTAAGGAAGTCATTTCTTGCTGTTCTTTCCTCCTGTGTAGAAATTAACAAACAACTCAAATCCTGACAAATTTCTTTGTTTCCTGATTTGTAAATTACCTTGTCGAACATCACTCTAAACATATTACTGGATAGCAACAGAATGCTGATTATGAAAATAATATATATCACACTAATAGCTTGCAAAGATATTGGAGGAACCTGGGTAGAATTTTTTTAAGCTGAGGGAAAACATTAAATAAAACATTTGCCCTACTTCATAAATAAAAGAAAATAAACTGGAACTGAAGAGAGAAAAGAAATAGAGGGGCTCAGATTATAGGTGGGGAGTAGAACAGCAGTACTTATAAATAATTACAGTATGTTAGCCTGCTTAAATTTATTTGGGTTGGGGATATTTTTTTTCCATTTCACACAACTTCCTCTATAACAGAGAAAAAGCAGCTGGGGGCAATTATCAGCTATTAGCTATTATTTGTCAGCCAAAGAGACCAAGTCAAGGCTGTGGTTTTTTACACAAAGCCCTGAAAACTCACCCGGCTAACCTTTACATGGACTTACAACTCAGTGGTGCATAGTAAGTACAGCCTCCACTTAATAAAGCTAGATCTTTATATTTTTAACACTCTTTTGGAAAACCAATTAACTTCAGCTCTATTGAATAACCTGAACAATAAATAAATCAAGTGTTAAATCATTGGTGAAGAGCCAAATTTCCTGCAATTAGAGTGCCCAGGGCCTATTATATGGTGCTCAGTATTACAGACTGACAACTTCTACTGTCCAAAGCATTATTTGTTTTGTTACTCTTGCTAATCCATCAACAATGCCGTACTGTATTTATCTTTTAATTTTTAGGATAGAGAAGAAGCAAAATATTGGTTTTTAAGCTGAAAAACTGAAGTAGCTATAAGCCTTGGTTTTGAGTTATATTCAGCTTAACCATTCTGCTGGAGACATACAGTCTGTTAAGTGGGAATGAGCATGCACCCCCCCAAGAAACATTAATAGGTTCGTTAATCACCCATGCAGTCGTTTTCAAAGAAATTGGTGCAATGTATTATGTCACATGTTACACTGCATTTGTTATGATGGATTGCTACTACATATTGCAAGTATGACAAAAAAAGCTGTTTTTTTCTACTCTTGGGACTCAAATTCAGATAGAATGTACACCTTTTTCTTCATATTTCAAACATTTTATACATATTACCCAAAACACCAAAAGGGTTTGTTCCCTGCTGCCCTTACTGACAGAAAGCTGAAATGTGAATACAGAATTTGATTTCTTCACATTCTTGCACCTCAAAAATCAGATTTAGCTGTCTCAATGTACCCATAAAAATGGTTAGTTGTACAAAGCTGAGAATGAGAGTTAGGCAAGACTTCCTGCCATTCCTTTGAACAAAACTGCGAACGCCTTTGTGCTTCCATTTACTGTCCTACAGAATGCACACACTGTAATGGTATCATAATAGTACTGTAATACATACTCCACAGGGTCATTGTATGGCCTTATGATTGTAACATACTTTAAGATCTTAAAATAGAAGAGGGCACAATCTAATATGAAAGCACTAGCTTCTTGATCTTCTGACCCATGTGTGCACTATCTGAAGGACAGCTAGGTCTTCTGGGCTGCGTCTACACGTGCACGCTACTTCGAAGTAGCGGCAGTAACTTCGAAATAGCGCCCGTCACGTCTACACGTGTTGGGCGCTATTTCGAAGTTGAAATCGACGTTAGGTGGCGAGACGTCGAAGTCGCTAACCCCATGAGGGGATGGGAATAGCGCCCTACTTCGACGTTCAACATCGAAGTAGGGACGTGTAGACGATCCGCGTCCCGCAACATCGAAATAGCGGGGTCCGCCATGGCGGCCATCAGCTGGGGGGTTGAGAGATACTCTCTCTCCAGCCCTTGCGGGGCTCTGTGGTCACCGTGTGCAGCAGCCCTTAGCCCAGGGCTTCTGGCTGCTGCTGCTGCAGCTGGGGGTCCGTGCTGCATATACAGGGTCTGCAACTAGTTGTTGGCTCTGTGTATCTTGCACTGTTTAATGAAAGTGTGTCTGGGAGGGGCCCTTTAAGGGAGCGACTTGCTGTTGAGTCCGCCCCGTGACCCTGTCTGCAGCTGTGCCTGGCTCCCTTATTTCGATGTGTGCTACTTTGGCGTGTAGACGTTCCCTCGCTGCGCCTATTTCGATGTTGGGCTGAGCAACGTCAAAGTTGAACATCGACGTTGCCGGCCCTGGAGGACGTGTAGACGTTATTCATCAAAATAGGCTATTTCGATGTCGCTACTTCGAAATTAGCTATTTCGATGTAGCGTGCACGTGTAGACGTAGCCCTGATGTTTGATTTTGAAGGATTAGTTATACATTAGGCTATAATGACGGAAGTTTTTTACCCTATGAATCTCACAAAGAGACACCTCACACTGGAGAAATAATAACTGGAAAGCAATACCCAGATGCCCTGTGTCTCTCTTCCTTTCTCTTTTTGTCGCACTGCTTTGTTTCAGCATGTGGAGGTCGCTTTTTCTCTTTTCCCCACCCCTTCCTTCCTCATGCTCTGGCTATGCATGAAAAGGGAGACTGTCAGATGCAGCAGCTGGGGCCTAGGCTCTGGAACCTTTTTCCATCCTTTGACATCGCCACAAGTAGTGGGGGAGTGGTGCTGGGACTGGGGATTGGCTTCCATATGGTAATGGTGGAGGGGCAGGGGGCTTCCTATAGTTTGCTGCCTAGGCAGTGTAGCCAGTATGGGCTCCATATTTCAGCCCACCCAGCCCACATTTAATCCAATTTATAGATTTGGACCCATGGTATAGAGACTCTAGAAGAATTCCACAGAGACTTTAACAATCTGCACCCCACCAACAACTTATGCCTCAACTACTCTACATGAGAGATACATTTCCTGGACACTACAGTACAAATTAAGGATGGCCAGATCGGTAACACACTCTACCATAAACCCACTGACCACTATACTTGCCTACATGCTCCTAGCTTCCATCCTGCACACACAACTAGATCCATTGTTTACAGTCAAACCCTTAGGTACAATTGCATTTGCTCTGATCCTACTGGCACAGACAGAAAACTACAAGATCTCTACCAAATATTCATAAAACTAAATTACCCACCAGGAGAAATAAAGGAACAAATTGACAGGGCCAGACAAACACCCAGAGACCATTTATTCCACGATCAGCCCAAAAAAGCCAGTAACAGAACACCACTGGTCATTACGTACAGCCCCCCAACTCAAACCACTGCAATGCTTTATTAAAGACCCACAACCTATCCTTAATCAGGATGCCACACTCCAAAAGGCCTTAGCTGACAGGCCTGTTATCTCTTACAGTCAACCTCCCAACCTTATTAGGAGTCTCACCAACAGCCACAGTCTTTACCATAGGAACACCAATCCTGGAACTTTTCCTTGCAACAAGGCCCATTCCCAAGTTTGTCCACATATCTATTCTGGAGATATCATCACTGGCCCTAACCAGGTTAGTCACAGAATCACAGGCACATTCTTATGTTCCTCTGCTAACATCACATATGCCATCATGTGCAAACAATGCCCAGATGCTTTGTATTTTGGACAGACGTCAAACTCTCTTAGACAAAGAATTAATGGGCATAAAATAAACATAAAAAAACCTCCTGATTCACAAACCTGTCAGCCAGCACTTTAATGGAGTGGGCCATTCTGTTAATTACCTGAAAGTCTGCATTTTACTGAAGAGGAATTTTCACAACAGTTTGGAAACAGAGACTACTGATCTCTTTTTTATATTCAAATTCGACACATTAACACATGGTTTGAAGTGGGATGGGAATTTTCTAGCTCATTATAGAGGCTCTTTTGCATACTTGGCTTTATCTATTTCTTGACTCCCCCTGTCTCTTCTGCCCCTCTGTTCTCTGATTTGCTCACCTTGATCATGTTTTTCTGATTTGTCAACCTTGATTACTATTTTTGTTTCTCTGTGCCTTAAATATTGAGTCTGTTCTGGTATGGCTATAGTCTGAAGAAGTGGGTCTGTCCCATGGAAGCGCATCACCTAAAAAAAGTATTTTGTTAGTCTTTAAAGTGCTACTGGACTGCTTTTTTTATTTTGATAGTGTATTGACTAGCAAGTCTATCTCTCTGTTACTATTCTAGATCTCTGGTGATACTGGATGATGTGCTGATCACCAGTTCTGAGCTCTGGAAGGGATTTTTTCCTATCTGATAAAACTGGAAGGCTGTGTCGACACTAGACCAAAACTTCGAAATGGCCATTTGCATGGCCATTTTGAAATTTACTAATGAAGCGCTGAAATACATATTCAGCGCCTCATTAGCATGTGGGCGGCCGCGGCACTTTGAAATTGATGCGGCTCGCCTCCGTGCAGCTCGTCCAGATGGGGTTCCTTTTCGAAAGGACCCCGCCTACTTCGAAGTCCCCTTATTCCTATGAGCAGATGGGAATAAGGGGACTTCGAAGTAGGAGGGGTTCTTTTGAAAAGGAGCCCCGTCTGGACGAGCTGCGTGGCGGTGAACTGCATCAATTTCGAAGTACTGTGGCCACCCACATGCTAATGAGGCACTGAATATGTATTTCAGCGCTTCATTAGTAAACTTTGAAATGGCCATTTGCATGGCAATTTCAAAGTTTTGGGCTAGTGTAGACATGGCCAAAACCTTCCAAGTCAAGGTTGCTTGACAAGTATGAGGGTGCACAGGAGGTTTCACCCTTTCAGCAAGTCTTCAGTACAGAGTTCAGTAGACCCAAATTACTAATTTCAGCTATGTGAATGATGTATCTGGAACCATGTAGCTTAAGTCAACTTAGTGTAGTGTCTACAGTGCTCTGCACAGCTGGAAGAAACTCCCCCTTTTGACTTACCTTATGCTTCTTGTTCTGATGGAGCACCAGAATCAACAGGAGAGAGATCTGAAGTCAATCAATTGCCACAGCATTCATCTGCCAGTCAACGAGACGAGCCCCAAGTCTCAGTTTTATGTACCATGCTTGAGATCTTCACTGAAGAAATCCTGCCAGATAGCTAGGGGATGATTACCCTAGTCAGGTAAATGTTAAAAAAAAAAAAAAAATTGCAGCATCTGTGTTTAACCCTATCATGGGCTGCGTCTACACGTGCACGCTACTTCGAAGTAGCAGCACCAACTTCGACGTTAGGCGGCGAGACGTCAAAGTCGCTAACCTCATGAGGAGATAGGAATAGCGCCCTACTTCGACGTTCAACGTCGAAGTAGGGACAGTGTAGACGATCCGCGTCCCGCAACGTCGAAATTGCTGGGTCCTCCATGGCGGCCATCAGCTGGGGGGTTGAGAGACGCTCTCTCCAGCCCCTCAGCTCACTGGTGGCCGCGTGGAGCGGCCCCTTAAAGGTCCCCTCCCCCGCCCTGACTGCAGGAGGCTGAGGCAACGTGCAGGCTCCTGCCTGCACACGCGGCGGCGAGCCTGCACAGCCCTCAGCCCCTGTCAGCAGCCATGGCTGCCCAGCAGCCCCCCCAGCACCCCCAGGGGACCCCCCCCAAGGGGAGCCAAGGCAGCCAGCAGAGCCAGAGGACCACGCAGTCCGGGAAGCGGCAGCGGGGCCCCTCTTGGACGGAGGCCGAGATGCGGGACCTGCTGGGGCTTTGGAGCGAGGAGGAGGTGCTCCAGGTAATGGGGAGCAAGAGGCGGAACGCGGATGCGTTCGCTCGGCTGGCCGACGGCCTGGCTGCCCGGGGTCACCCTGCCCGCACTCCGGACCATGTCTGGAGTAAGGTGAAGGAGCTGCGGCAGGGTTACGCCGGGGCCCGGGATGCGGCCAGCCGATCTGGGGCCGCCCCCGTCACTTGCCCCTTTTACAGGGAGCTCAGGGACATCCTGGGCTCCCGGCACACCTCCTCCCCTCCGGCCACCCTTGACACCTCGGCTGACGAGCCCCAGCAGGCCCTGCAGACGGACTCCGCCCCGGAGGTAAGCCCCGCACCCCGGGGGCCCCCCCCGGAGGCCATCCCCGGGACATCGCGGCAGGAGGAGGAGGAGGAGGAGGAGGGGGGCTCCTCCTCCACCGATTCCAGCCTGCAGATCCTCCTCCTGCCATCCCAGAGCAGCAGCAGGGCCTCCGACCCCCGGGGATCTCCGGACCGTGGGAGCGGACCCACAGGTAGGTACCCCTCTCTGGTGGACACCCCGGGGCTTGAGGGGCGGGGGGAACAGAGATGTGTCCAGGGCCCCCCACACGCTCACATGGCCATGGCCCCAAGGACACCAGGGCCATGGCCCTCACAGCACTGCAGCCATCAGCCCCTGCCCCCCGCCACCCTGCATGACAGTGCCATGCCCCATCCACAGGCCAGGGGGGAGCGGAACCTCGAGGGGCCCCCGGGCGGAGGGGGTCGGACATCCCGCAGCAGCAGCATGCGATGGAGTGGGGGGAGTGCCAAAGGGAGACTCAGGCTACATATGAGCCACAAGAGCCGAGGAGCTCCCAGGGCCAAAGGAGGATCCTGGCGCTACAGCTGGCAGGTGACACCTCTGCCCTGAACAAACAGGAGGGAGGAGCCGAGCTGGCTTGGACTTGGGGGGCGAGGGCGGGGGCCACAGGTAGAGGCTAGGGGAAGGGAGAGCTGGTAGGCAGCCAGCCAGAGGAGGGGGAAAGCTGCATCCCAGAGGGGCCCCCCTTGGGGTCTTCTCCCCACGACGGGTTGGAAGGACTGTCTCTTCCGACAGCTGGTGCTGTCACTCCTGCCAGAAACTGGCCATCTGTGGCCTAAGAAACCTCTCCTGCTCTCAGACCCTGCGGGGTGAAGTGAGAGTCGCTCCCACCAGGGGACGGGCTGCAGGGCAGGGGGACCCCTGAACCCCATCCATCACAGCAGCATCTCCCGGGGACGGGGATGGGGAACCTGCAGCACAGGGCGGGGGGGACAAAGGCCACGGCTCGGGGCCCACACTAACGCCTGTCTCCATTCTTCTTTCCCCCCTCCTCTCCTGTGTCCTGCACCTGCACCTGCACCATCCGAAGGACTGGAAGAGAGCGCCGGCGAGGCATCGGTTGTCCCGGAGAGCCCTCCGGGACCCTCGCTCCAGGGCAGCCCCTCGGCCGAGGAACCACTGGCCCCGCGGAGGGCCAGACGGCGGACCCCACGCCTGCTACCGGCGGCGGTCACAGATCCCCAGCTGCTGGCCATCCTCCGCCAGCAGCTGGAGGTGTCAGAGCAGCACCTCCGGCTGCAGGAGCAGGCGCTGGCCTGGCGCAGAGAGGCATGGGGGGCCTATATGGACACCATCAACTGGCTGGTTGATTACCTGGCCCCCCGTGCCGCGCCGGCCGCGCCACCGCCCGCCATGCCCGCTCCTGCAGCCCCACCACCAGCTGCTCCAGCCGTCGCCGGGCCATCCGCCGTCGCCCCACCACCTCCCCGCGAGGGCGACCACGCCGAGGGACCCCTGGAGCCACCCGGGACTCGCCGGCGCTGCTACCTTCCGGTGGAGCCCGCTCCCACCCAGCCGCGCACCAGACTGCAGGCCCGCCGGAGCTCCCGGCCGGGCACGCCCACTGCTGGGCTGTAGGGGCGAGGGGCCCGGGACGTGGCCCCCCCCTTGTTGGACAGACTTTGGGGACTGGGTGGGTGGTGTGGGTGTTGCCCCTGTTTGCCCCGTCCCCCCCCTGTACATAGTTCTCCCCGTTCTCCTCTCTGCTTTTGGTTTTTCTTTGATGGCGCACAGTGCTTTGATTTGTTGTTGTACATAGTTTTATTTGTGCCCATCTTGGTTTTGTTGAATGTTTGTCCCTCCTTTTTGTTTTCTGTTTCACATATATATATTTTTTTATTTAAAAAAAAAAAAAAATTCGTTAAGACAAAAAAAACATTTATGTTCACCCACAAGTTCGTGCTGTCATTTCTCCTGGACAAGTGGGGGGGGGGCGGTGGGGTGCTCCATGGTGTGGGCATTGGGGCAGGAGTGTGGGGGAGGAAGGGGCGGGCAGTAGGGGGCCTGGGCAGAGTTCACCCCGCGGCCTGTTGCTCGAAGTGGGCCCGCAGGGCCTCCCGGACCCGGGTCCCCTCTGGGTCCACCTGCCGACTGGGGGCAGCAGGTGGCTGCACGTGTGCCCTGCCGGCCTCGGCGGCCCAGCCCTGAAGAAAGCTCTCCCCCTTGCTCTCCACGAGGTTGTGCAGGGCGCAGCAGGCACCCACAATCTGGGGGATGTTGTTGGGGCTGGCATCCAGGCGGGTGAGGAGACATCGCCAGCGTCCCTTGAGGCGGCCAAATGAGCGCTCCACCACCTGGCGCGCACGGTTCAGGCGGTCGTTGAAGCGCTCCTGGCTGGCGGAGAGGTGGCCCGTGTAGGGGCGCATGAGCCACGGCCGGAGGGGGTAGGCCGCATCCGCGATGATGCAGAAGGGCATGGTGGTGTCCCCCAGAGGGATCTCCCGCTGGGGGATGTAGGTCCCCGCCTCCAGCCGGCGGCACAAGCCCGAGTTGCGGAAAACCCGGGCGTCGTGGGTGCTGCCAGGCCAGCCCACGTGAATGTCCTGGAACCGTCCCCAGCTGTCCACCAAGGCCTGCAGGACGACTGAATGGTAGCCCTTCCGATTGAGGTATCAGCCGCCACTGTGGTCCGGGGCGCGGATGGGGATGTGAGTCCCATCCAGAGCCCCGAAGCAGTTGGGGAAGCCCAGGGTGGCAAAGGCGGCGACAGTGGCCTGTGGGTCCCCCAGCCTCACGAGCCTGTGCAGGAGCATGGAGTTGATGGCATGCACGACCTGCAGAGAAAGCACACGGGACAGCCCCAATGAGGGGTGAGCAGGGTGTGCGTGGCCCTGCCCTGCCCTGGCCCCCCTGCCCTGGCCTGCCGTGGCCCCCCTGCCCTGCCCTGCCCTGCCCTGCCCTGCTCTGGCCCCCCTGCCCTGCCCTGCCCTGCCCTACCCTGCCCTGTCCTGGCCCCCCTGCCCTGGCCTGCCCTGCCTTGCCCTGCTCTGCCCTGCCCTGCCCTGCTCTGGCCCCCCTGCCCTGCCCTGCCCTGGCCCCCCTGCCCTACCCTGCCCTGCTCTGGCCCCCCTGCCCTGGCCTGGCCTCCCCCTGTGGGTTCTCTTACCTCCATGAAGACAGCCCCGACGGTGGCCTTTCCGACACCAAACTGCTGGCCCACGGATCGGTAGCTGTCCGGAGTGGCCAGCTTCCAGACAGCGATGCCGACCCGTTTCTCCACAGGGAGGGCACGCCGCATGGCAGTGTCCCGGTGCCTGAGTGCGGGGGTGAGCCACTGGCACAGATCCAGGAATGTCTGTCGGGTCATCCTGAAGTTCCGGAGCCAGTGGTCGTCGTCCCACTCCCCAAGCACCAGCCGCTCCCACCAGTCGGTGCTGGTGGGGTAGCTCCATAGCCACCGGCGTGTGAGGCGGGGGGTGGAGCGGGGTGCTGCAGGGGTAGGGGCTGAGCCCTGCTGCCCTGGGGGCATCTCCTCCCCTGGGGCAAGAAGGTGCTCAGCTGCCCCCAACATGACATGAGCCAGGGCAAGCCCTGCTCCTGCCGGGAGGGCTGGGTGGACCTCTAGCTGCTGCTGCTGCTGGGGGTCCATGACTGCGGCGCTCAGGGTCTGTGTGCCTATATGGCTCCTCAGACCGCGTGCTGTGCAGGCTGAGTGTATGTGGGAGGGGCCCTTTAAGGGAGCGGCTAGCTGTTGCCCCGGAAGCGCTAGTCCGCCCGTTGACCCTGTCTGCAGCTGTGCCTGGCATCCCTATTTCGATGTGTGCTACTTTGACGTGTAGACGTTCCCTCGCTGCACCTATTTCGATGTTGGGCTGAGCAACGTCGAAGTTGAACATCGATGTTGCCGGCCCAGGAGGACGTGTAGACGTTATTCATCGAAATAGCCTATTTCGATGTCGCAACATCGAAATAAGGTATTTCGATGTTGGCTGCACGTGTAGACGTAGCCATGGTGTTTGCATATCACAGTTTCTGAGCCCACATCAGTGTTTCTTTGTATACAAATGTTTCAACTGTAATGCTATCTGGAAGCCTTAATAGAACAGAATAAAGGGGTTATTTGTGTTAATATATTTCCAACGAGAGGCCATAGGACACAGAAGTTAGGTTCTGGAGAACAAAACAAATTTAAATTCCATTCATAATGATGATATGGTACCTGCACTGAATATTTCAAGTATTGGTGGCTAAAAGTTGGAGTGAATTAATTTCATAGGAGCCAGCTGAATTATTCATTATGGATGATACTCATTACACATGCAGAGTCCAATCTTGCAGTCATGGCTGGGAATAAAGCTAAGTGGGAGAAATAGACTGTTGTCTATATATAGTAGTGGGAACTATACTTGGCACTAAGAGTTTATATATCTACCTTTATTCCTGACCATTAACCCTACACTATGAGTTAAAAATAGCTAAAAAAGTGTTCAGAATCTCTAGGGATTTCCTCACACTGGACTCCAACCAGCTAAACTGGCATTATGGCTGTTTTATGTCACTGAAGGAAGATTAAAAGAAACTAGGACACAGGGCACATCATAATATGGTGCATCTCATAGCTTTGTCCTTGTGTCTCACCTTTGCTGGGAGAAGTGATAGCAAAGTGACTCACTCTCTTCCCAGTGGCAGAAGCTGTTAATGTTCCTTTCTGAGAAGTATCAGCAGAGCTTCTTTCAGGAATAGAAGTAGGGGATCCCCACCCACCTCAGGCATTCAATAATGGCTTTGCCTGTATTTTGGGTTCTGATTAACTTTGGAAAAGCTGCCAGCTGCTTCTCTGTATGAATAGTGTTTTCAGAACAAATTTGGCAGGGGTGGCAGGGAAAGGGCCCTTTCAGGGCTCATCCCTGCAGCAAGGGGAATCTACTGGCCTGTGCAGGTAAGGCTCACTACACTTTTATTCTGTCACAAACTCAGCTCTCTGCTGGAGAGCAGTGGGTCTCAATATTAACAGTTCAGTGAGAATCCTGGAGTAGGTTACGCTGCTCAGAGCTATTATTTCAACCTTAACACAGACCCAGGCAGATACCACTGCATCACTCAGGCTTGGGCTCCCCTATTCATGTTTTTCTTTGCAATCACGAACTGTGATGGATTAGGGGAGTGTAGTCCCTGGGCCAGAGCAAGTGGGGACCTTCCCCAGACTTTCTGCCTGCAGCCCCCTCTGCCTCTGCCACCAGTGGTTTCCTTGTTGGAGCGCTAGGTGGGTGGAATGAGTTTGGGCATGTGGGAGGCATTTTTCTAGAGCCCCTGCAACTGGCTGGAAATCCTGGGCATGAGCCCTGTTAGCCCAGTAGCTACTGCACCATTGAATATAAGGGCTAGAAACTTAACTTTTCTTTCTATGGTGGCATGATTTAGAGCAGCTGAGAGGCAGCAGAGCTTCTCCCTGCACCCGCCCTTTTGATGAGCAGATGGGATACTGCCAAAAGGATTTAAAAAAAAACATTTTTCCCCCTTTTCCCAATCGAAACCTAAAAGCACTTTTTTTTCTGACTAACCCCACATCTGTTTTGAAAATAAAATCTTCCTTCTGGCCACATATCACACATAGAAACGAGAATCTGAAAGCCTTTTGTTTGGCGTTTGCAAAGTGAAGACCAAATCAGGCTTTCAATGGACAGCATGCCTTAAATGCAGTCTGCAGTTTTTATTATATATATATATATATATCTTTGTACAGCACAGTGACTTATAGCCCAGTGCTTTAAAGGGATTTAGGAGAAAAGACATAGTTCTCACCCTAAAAATGAACAAGCTACACTTACTCAAATATGGAAAAATGAGCTAATATGCCAAAATAGTAGTACATTAAAAGCATAGGCATTGCTACACTGGATCAGCCTCAAGGTCAATCCCTTCCACTGTACTGTCTCTGAGAGTGGATAGTACCAAATGCTTCAAAATAAGGTATGTCTCATCCCACTCTCTAGGCCACGTCTATGCTGGCCCCCTCCCCACTTCTAGAAGGGGCATAATAATGAGTGCAGAGGAAGATGCAAATGATGTGAGGATTAAAATATTTCATGCTTCATTTGCATATTCCCACAAGGTCTCGCTTCCAGAAGATCCCCTTCTGGAAGTAAAAGCTGCTGTGTTGATGGGGCTCCTTCACAAGGAAATGGAGGCCCTTCCAAAGGAACCCCCCCCCTTCTGGAAGACCCCTTATTTCTCAAACATTTGTGGAATAAGGGGTCTTCCAGAAAGGGGGTTTCCTTTGGAAAGACCCCTGTTTCCTTCCAGAGGAACCCTGTCTACACGGCAACTTTTGCTTCTGGAAGAGGATCTTCCGGAAGCAAGATCTCACAGGAATATGCAAATGAGGTGCACAATATTTTAATCTCTGCCTCATTTGCATCTTCAGCTGTGCCCAGTACCATGCCCCATCCAAAAGGGGTGGAAGGGGGTACTGTAGACACAGACTAGTAATTAAGAGACTGGCTTAAGTCCTTGAGCATGAACCTCACCATTATGAGGCTGCTTGCCACTCTGTCACCTTTCAGTTCACTACCTCAGGTGGTAGGCTTTGTGTCCTTCTTTGTCCTGAGGCGGGATTTCACAATTCTCCCACTTCAGACCAGGATCTGGGTACAACATGCTGGCTATGCTAGTGGCTTATTATTGAATAGGTCTGAGTGGACACCTGCACTTCTGTCCCTGAGGTACTTGTTCCCAATGCCAATAGTGATACTTCTTAAAATAAGTAGGTTTATTTACTGAAAGCATTAGAGAAAAATATTTTAAAACAGCTGCCTACGTACATATTTAGACATATGTAATCTTCTGCTTTACTAAAAGCCAAATTTAGGACAAGTCTATAATAATAGTGCTGTACTCAGAAAAGTAGTGGAAGAAATTAGGACCCAGACCCCAATAGGCCTCATTTCACCCTGACAGAATAAGCTGTGTTGGTAAAGTGCAGTATGGCCAATACAACAGTGTTCACATTGGAAGCTTTTGCTGGTACTTCTATGTTGGCCACACATCTCTCTTCACATCCCTAACTTACTTAGCTATGCCTAGAAAAGTAGATTTGGGAAAGATGGATTTCTCTTGAGCTACAGGAATAGAACAGACACAAATTTATTTTCTTATACAAATACTTGAAGTTCTTGGGGCCCATCCAAGTGTCAGTTTAACTTTCAGAGACAAGTTCCTAATCTGCTCTCCCCATTGCAAGGAAACTTTACATAAATGTGAGCTACTGCTTAAATGCCTTTGTTACAGGTCCTAGATGTAAAATCTTTTTTACCTCAACCTAATTATTCCCAATGACAAGTCTAGTCATCTAGAAGACGTCCTCATGATAGTTGCTGCATTGGACGCTTGATTTTTTCATCCATCCCAAGGCAAGAAGAGACCACTGTGGCCATCTAGTCTGATCTCTGGTATAACACAGGCCACAGAACTTTCCTCAAATAATTCTTAGCCAATAAATGGTAAGGGAAAAATCCTACCCAATTGTGATTTAAAAATTGTCATTAATGGAGAGTCAACAAATTCTCAAAAAATTGTCATGACAGTTGCTAAATTATTTCAATGGTCAGTTATTGTCACTCCAAATTTACCTTGCTTCAATGTTCAGCCACTGCATCTTATAGTTGTCTTTCCTAGACTGAGCATGCCACAGTTAAATATTTGTCTGTTACATCAATATTTACAGCCTGTAATCAAGTTACCTCTTGCTTTCTTTTTCTTAAGCTGAGTCTATCATTATAAGGCATTTTATCTAATCCTTTAATCATTCTTGTTGGCTCTCCTCTTCAATTTACCAACATCCATTTTGCATATTTACCATTCCTGTAATTATTTTGTTATCTTCATCCGTTACCAGTCTTTTTTTCTTCCAGGTCATTAATAAATATGTTAAATAGTATAGAGCTAAGGATGAGAACCCTCCTAGAAAAAACACCTGCTTGATGAAGATTCCCTCTTTACAATTACATGTTGAGACCTGTCAGTTAGTGCACATTGAATGAATTAAAAGCTAGCTATGTTAACATTATCTCATTATATTTTTAATCAAAGTGGCATGCAGTACCAACTCAAATGCCTCACAGAAGTCTAAGTACATTGCATCAACACTGTTACTGTTAACAACTAAACTTGTAATTTAGAAAAACAAAAATATATCAAGTTAGGCTAATAAGAGCCATTTTCCATTACTCATATATTTGCATTAATTATATTACTGTCTTTTAATCCTTCACTATTTCCCATATTGATGACTCCATTATCTTGCTCAGGACTGATGTCAGTTGTATATTTACCTGGGTCATCCTGTTTCTTTTTTTTCAAATACTAGCATAAAATTCACTTTCTTACAGTCTTCCAGAAGTTCCCTGGTGTTACAAAACTTACTGAAAATCAACATTACCAATCCAGTGTGTTTATCAGCAAGCTCTTTTAAAATGCGTGGTTGGAAGTTATCAATGCCTGCTCATTTAAAAAAATAACTTTAGTAGTTGCTGTTTCACATACTAATATAGTGGAAAGGTATTATCATGTTATGATTGCATCATGTTTTTCCCCCAAATACAGAACAGAAATATTTATTAAACAAATCTGCCTTTTTTGCATCATTAATGATAATTCTACATGTTCCATTTAGAAATGGACTAATGCCATTATTAGGGTTGTTTTTTTTTTGTTTTTTTTTGTTTTGCTTCTAATATGTTTTACTGCAATGGATTTTTAGGGCAATTTAGTCATTTTTTTTTTCCGGTACATTAGTACCTCAAGTGTTGCAGCTGATCCTTTTTTAGAATCCTCTACATGATGGTGCCTAACTTATTTCCCTACATACAAAAACATATTGCCTAATAGAAAATATTAGGCATTCATTGCTCATAGGAAATACTGTCTGTTGCTAAACCTACATTTTGCTTGTTTTAATTTAAAAAAATAGTATTTATTACAATGCCATTCTCCCATGTAAGGAAGATATTCATACAACATTTTGAGTTGTGCTATATACTTCAAAGTTCAGACAAGATCGGATATTTCATACAAGGACCTAAACCTCTAGAATGATAAAAATAAAAAAACCTATCTTTCCTAACTCTTTTACCCTAGTGGTGGGCCCAGGCTATCCTTCTCTCTCTCGCTATGTTTGGCCACCTCTACAACCAGGGTCCACAGCATGGGATTGGTAAAAGGTGTTTATGTCACTGCTGTAGCATGATGTAACTGTGCTGTACCCTTTTACCATAGGTAGAGTGGAGGACAGGGTTTGCCAGAGCAACTTTCTGGAATTGGATACTGTTTTAATTAGGGTAACACCACCTGGAAGGCCCCTCAGGCGTGAGTATGTTGACCAAGGGGTCAGATTCCTCCATATCTCCTCCGCCTGAATACTCAGGTTCTGTGTCTTTGTAAGAGATTCTGGTGGGCCCTGGCATCTATAGCTAGGTCAGGGTTAGGGAGATAGGCCACATCATCTGGCAAGGAAAACAATGACTACAAAAGAGGAACAGCATCTTCTGGCCTCTCCAACTCCCCAGCAACTGGCTGTGCAACTTCCTTGACATCTGGTGGTGGGTGGTTTGATGTGGTCTAGGGGAGGGGGAGGACTGGCAGGCAGGTGGATGTGCCTAGACTCAGACCAGGGCCTCTGGCAAATGACACGGCTGAAGGAATGCCTTCGGAGCTGAATATACTGAGGTAGCCCTGGATGGTGATTCCTGGGCCTGGTGGTATGTCCACAGGATCCAAAGGGGACAGTGCATGGGCTTCTACCATTGGGTTGGCCACAGCTCCTGGAGTAGTTAGAGCACAGAACTGTGTTGCTGTAACAGGTGCCGGGATCTGAAGTGACTCCCTGGAAGTGTAAGACAATGCTTCAGACAAGTACTTGGAGGCAGAACAAGGTGGTGTTGTGGTTGATGGTGCTAGGGAGTGGTGCTGTGGGAAGCCCTGGATTAATGTAATTGGCTTCTCCCTATACCAGGCTATGTGTCTCGGTGCTGGCATAGCAGCCAATGTCAGAGCCATTGAAAGTTGTGCAGGCTGGTGCTGGGTGCTCTTGTGAGGTGCTGCAGATGTTGCCAGCATAGATGCCTCTGGGGTTGGTGCCAGGCACGGTTGCCATGGATCTTGTGTCCCAGGAATGTTGTACAGGAGCTCTCATGGCAGAAGCCATTAGCAGGGTTAGCGCTATCAAATCCCTGGCTGTCTTAAAGGTGTCTTGTGTGGATGAGAGGTCCAAATCTTCCACCACCATATCCTCTGGCACTGGACTTGATGGCTGCCTAGGGGCAGATGGAGTCAAAGGGAGTGCTATAGACCCAGCAGGCTGGGTATGTCCTGAATGAGGACACACTCCTGCAGCATGGTGAGATGGAGAATGGGCCCTCTTCATTCTCTTCTTTCTGCATAGAACCGGAGACTGGGAACAGTACCGCACTTCAGCACTGGATCTCCACACCAGGGAAGGCTGATGCTCCCTAGCATGGTCCCTCCATGGTGTCGAGGGGTCCCTCAGTGAGAGGCGTGCACTGTACACAAATGTAATCAGCACCGGCTCCAGTGTCGGTGGTAGAAAACGTGCTGCCTCCCTGGGAAGGAGATTTAAATGAGAATCCCTCTTCTTCCTAGTAGAAGGCTTAAAGCCCTTACATATTTTGCATTTATCAGACTGGTGAGTGTCTCCCAAGCACCTGAAGCAGGACTTATGAGGGATACCCCATGGCATAGGCTTTGAGCACTTGTCACAGTTCTTAAAGTGCGGGGAGCAAGCATGCCCTCAGCTGGGGAAAAGAAAAGTGGGAGAGGCCCCTATAGTCTAATTTATTAAGGTAACTAAAACTACATACTCACTTCTTGAAGATGGCTAGGAAAGGTGCTTAAAGAATATAAGGTGTGAGATGCTCCAATAGCTGGCACAGGCCATAAGAAGGAACTGAGGGGATGACAGTTCAGCAGGGGTATACATACACTTACATAGAAGCATCACATCAAGGGGTTCCCCTGCCAGCCTAATGGGTATTGCTCAGGGAAAGACTTCCAAAAATCACTCACAGGTGGCACCTACTCCTCAATGGAATGGTTATGAGCAATCACTCCAAGTAGTGTTAAATTCATAAATTCTTCTTTTATTATCTTTTTTGATTTTTCTGAGGCTATCACATTTTTCTTTCCTAATGTTTTATCCCAATCTCTGTTTCCGTAAATTTCATACCTTTCCCATCACCACCAAATCTGAGAACCATCCAAATTTACTAACATGACCCCAAAGATGATGTCTTCATTTCACACACCCGTATCCTTTCCTTCTCATTCTGTGGGAATTGTGGGGGTTGGGAATGTATTTTTTAAAAAGCATCAGGGAGTCTTTTTCACTCTCTTTGCCCTCTGGCAACATAAGAAAATAAACATAATGTAATTAAGATCCAGTACTGGACACTGAATCTGTGTCTGAACCACAAATGAAAATCCAAATATACACACATAGGTTTGAGGTGATTTCAGACTCCCTCTTCTTTACAGTGTTGGGAGGACCATTTTCCACATGTGCCAACAGCTATACCAACTGCAGTTGTACGTAACTAAGGCTATGTCTACACTAGAAGCATCTGTTGACAGAAGTTACTCTCAACAGGGTAATCTCGACAGAACATTTGCAGCTGGAATCCCGTCCACACACAGCACTTCTGTCAACAAAACTCTAATATAGACTCAGCCTAAATGTTTGCATATATCTCACATCTTCCTGCCATGAATGTTCTAATGATTTCTCAGAATGTGGATCCTTCATGAGAAGTCATTTCTCCTTGCACATCTCTCACATTCATCAGATATACCTTTTGAGTGTGGGCTCCTCTAGGTGGGTCTGGAGAGGACCTTTTATAGAATTCAGTGTTAGGAGAAAATTTTCACTTGAAAGAGGCCATTTTCAATTAAAAAATTGTGGGGATTTTCTGAGCCACCTTAAACAGTTTGAATAAAGTGCCAAAACTGAGCTTTGGGTAAATTTACAAGATGGAAAGTCAAGGCTTTTACACTGTTTATTTAAAATTAACTTCCTCTGCTAGAATACTAAATGTGAAATGGATTAATCATTTTCTGCATCACACCTTATGGACAATATATTTTTGCTACATAGATTTAATTAATTCATCTTAGCAATACACTATACATATAAATTGGATTTAGTGAGTTAATCCTATTAATAAATATTCCATCAGCTTAAGCAGTATGCCATTCCTGGAATCCTTTCACTATCTCTCGGTTAGTTCCATGTGGAGATGAATTGCCTCCTCCTAACTTTTTACTGTAGAAAGATGTGCTTGTGTTTTAATCTCCTCAATGCTATGCACTTCACAATTGGTGGTCTAGCCACCCCAACAATTTACTGCTTGCCTTGTCTCGTATGCACTTATGTCTTATTTGTTATTGTTCTGTACACCTACAATTACACTCATTTTCAAGTGGTCTTATCTCCAGTTTTTTTAAATCACTCCTAAAAAACTCTTCCACCTAGGTTGTCACCTTTGCTTCTGTGTAGTCTACTCCTCACTTCTTACCCTACATTTCATACTTCATTGAGCACATGATCAGAGTTTGTAAGATTCAGACTCTCACATTATTAAATAACTTGCATTAGCTTTATTTTTTAAATCCTCATACATTCTTTCCCTGCTTTGGGAGAGTGTTTAAAATAAATGTTGGGGGAATGACAATGGATGCTGAGTACCACATAAGAACAGATACAGCTGTTTAGGATAATAGTAACATAACAGTATTGGAGTATCTAAGAAAAAGTAGGATGCAAATTACAATTGAACTAGACGAGACAAAATAGGAGCATATTTGCAGGGGACTGGACTCGATAACTTCTCAAGTTCCCCTGCAGTTCTAGGCCTCTAAGATTTTGTAAAATCAACAGGATGTCAGAAAAAGGAATTAAATATAAAGAGACATCTAGTAGAGGACAAACACTATAAAAGTATAAATGTCAGTGCAAGAAATTTGAAGGCAAAAATAGGGAAATTAGCAAGCTTTTCTGAGGACATGAATCTTAATATATTTGGAATTACAGAAACATGATAGAATGATGAAAATAGGATACCATAACACCAAGATACAAGCTTTATTAAAGAGACACTGGACGAAAGATTTAAAAGTAGTAGCTCTGTGTATTAGGGAGTCCATAGATTATAATCAAGAAAAACATTCTTAGTTGAGAGGCTTACAGATTGAATTTATAAGATATACATCTCAAATGGCATAAATGTGAACATTAGGACTATACTACCAGCCACCTGACAAGAAGAAGAAATTGAGCGTGCAACACAGAGATCAGACAAAGTCTAACAAAATTATACTAATCTGGGTCTTCAGCTACCAACATTTTAATCTAATGGCACAACACAGTACAGGACAAAGTTTAGTGACAATGTCTTGCCATATTGAATCCTATGGGCCAGCTAAGTGAGTGTTCTGGGCCTGAAACATTCACAGGGAAAATTTTATGGGTATTGACCAAGCTTCCCCCCCGTCCACAGCCACACTCCCTTTCGTCCATGCCACTCCCCTGCTTCTGGCCCTGGTGAGTAAATAATCCCCTGCCCTCCCTGAGCTTCCAGAACACCACAAACAGCGGATCCACAGTGTTCAGGAAGGCTGTGTCTACACTACTTCTCGCTTTCAAAAGTGGTATGTAAATGCCATGGATTGGAAAAGCTAATGAAACACTGATACAAGTATTCAGTGACTCATTTGCATAATGGGGCCACCCAGAGTGTTGAAAGTACTGCTTTTGAATTGAAAACTAGCTACATAGATGGGGTTCCTTTGAAAGGAAACTCTGATTTTGAGAGCACCCTTTTTTACAAAATGAATTGCACACTCTGGGTGGCCACCATTATGCAAATGAAGTGCCGAATATTCATATCAGTGCCTCATTAGAA
Organism: Carettochelys insculpta; assembly: GCF_033958435.1. Lineage (NCBI taxonomy): Eukaryota > Metazoa > Chordata > Testudines > Carettochelyidae > Carettochelys > Carettochelys insculpta. Next base: position 160,616,231 of record NC_134139.1, on the reverse strand, counting down.
TTTCCATTCCATGACATTTACATACCCTTTCTGAAAGGGAGGGGTAGTGTAGGCACGGCCGAAGTGTTCTGTGAGGGAGAGGACCAGTAGGACAGAGCATTCTCAGGGATGGAGGAGGCAGGGCCGGAGCTGGGGTTTGAGGGAAAGGGTAGAATGGGGTGGGTTGAATACCCTGTCCCCATAATTGGAATGATTACTTGTAGGGGCAGCAAGTTTTGGACCACACAAGAACCGAATCAATTCTTGACTTAATTTTAATTACACGCATACATGTAGATAAATTCAAGGTGTGACAATAGCTGAGCCATAATGACCCAAACACAGTGAAGTTTAAAATCGCAGCAGCAAATAGAGTTCCAAAAATCAGGGTGACACTAAACTTTGGGAAGGCAGATTTCAATAAAATGAATAGTAACAGACAGGTAGCCATGTTAGGCTGTATCTTAACCAAAAAGATCTGAAGAAGTGGGTCTGCCCACAAAAGCTCATCACCTAATACATTATTTTGTTAGTCTTAAAAGTGCTACATGACTGCTTTTTCAGTTCACTAAAATGAGAAATGTAATCAAAAAGTTCCTAAAAAGATAAGGATGCTTAAATAAAATGCTTACAGGTGGCATGGACACTACTTAAGAGAACAAAATACCAAATGCAAGGAGTAAACCAGTATGATTGTCAGAAGCAAAAAGTCTGTGAAAGAATCACTGGAGAAAGGGATAAAAAATGAATAAATATGGAAAAGGACAGTTTTGAGAAACTAAACCACTTCTTTGTATCAGTATTTAACATCAAGAATGTTGGAGATACCAACACCAGACCTGTTCTTTTTTGATAACACAGATAAGGTAAACTTTCTGAGACTGATTTATAAGAAGAGGTGCTGGAACACACTGATAATTTGAAAATCTATAAATATCCAGGTCCAGATGGTACATCCAAATGTTCTGAAAGATCTTAAGTTTGTAGTTACTGAGACATTTATAAAAAAGATGCAGTCTCATTAAAAACATGGACCATTCAAAAAGGATTGGAGGTTAGAAAATGTTATATGTACAGCTCTAAAAGTAAATCAAAGAATTATAGGCTGGTGTACTTACATTTGTGCCTGGTGAATTGATTGAAATAATAATAAAAGCAGACTAAAGCACCTGAAAGCTCACATTATGAACAATTCTAATTGTGCGTCATTCAAAGTAAAATCGTATTTCACTAACTACTGAAGAATTCTTTGAACCTGTCAATAATTTAGTGGATAATGGAGAGCTACTTGGCAAATTTGGTTTTCCAGAAGGTACTTAACAAGGGTCCCACAAAAAAGACTAAAAAATTAGTTAAGTAGCTATGAGGTAAGAGGCAAAATATTGTCATGGGTCAAAAACTGGCTGGAGGAAGAAGGCAAAGACTAGTAATCAATTTACAATTTTCATCTTGGCAAAAAGTTAGCAGCATGGTTTCTGACGAGTCTAACTCTTGTGTTGCTTATGTATCTATTAATTACCTGGGAAGGCAGGTGATGTTAATGATGAGTAGTGAGGCAGCAAAATCTACTTATGACATGAGGTTATCTAGAGTGGACTGTGAAGAAGTTGAGAGAGTGGACTGTGGAGAAGTTGAGAGAGAATGAAGTAAGCTAAGACCTCATCTGCATTTGAAATATAGGTCAGCTTTAACTACATTGCTCAGGGCTGTGAAAATTTTCACACCCTATACATAATTAAATCATCCTAGTTCCCACTGTAGACACAGCTAAGTCAATGGAATGAAGAATTCTTCTGATGATCTAGCTACCTGCTCTTCAGTGAGAGAATTAGTTGCAGAGATGGGGGAAAGCCTATTTTGTCATTACAGCATCTATACTACATTGCTGGTGTACTTGCACTGTAGTTGTGATTGGGCAGTATTGTGTCAAGTTAAATTCATGTTCACAAATGACAAGTAATGCACACTGGAGAACAAAAACTAAGATCATACACATATCCAGTTTCTAAATAAAATATTTCAACACAGAAATGACCTAGACCTCACCATAACCAACTCAATGAAGACTTCTATTTGATGTGCATCCACAGTTAAAAAAAGCACAGATGATGATAGAATACATGACAGAGCAGGTGAATGGGAGGGTGAATACTATCAACAATAATATAATACTACATATAAATAAATTCTGAAGCCTCAGGTGGAATACGTTGTGCAGTGAACATAAGGACAGCTATTTTGGATTAGATCAAAGGTCAATTTATTTATTTTTGAACACTGTTAAAGTCCTGGTCCGCACAATATCCTCTGGCAAGGAGTTCCACAGGTTGACTGTACATTGTGTGCAGAAATAATTCATTTTGTTGGTTTTAAACCTGTTATCTATAATTTAATTTGAACACTAGTTCTTGTGTTATGGGAACAAGTGAATAACATTCCCTTATTTACTTGCTCCACACCAGTCGAGATTTATACAACTTTATCATATTTCCCCCTTACTTTCCTCTTTTCTAAGATGAAAAATCCCATTTTTATTAACGCAGCCATTCCATACCCCAAATCATTTTTGTTGCTTTCTCTGAAATTTTTCCAGTGCCAAGATAGCTGGTTTGAGATGAGGCAACCACATCTGCACATGGAATTCAAGATATGTGAATTCCATGGATTTATACAGAAGAAATAAGATATTCCCCATCTTATTCTCTATTCCTTTGTAAATGGTTCCTAAAATTCTGTTTGATTTTTTAACTCCCATGCACACTTAATGGATATTTTCAAAAGAAATATCCACAGTGACTCAAAGATCTCTCTCTTGAGTACTAACAACTAAATTAGTCTCCATTATTTTATAGGTAAAGTTGGGATGATGTTTTCCAATATGCATTACTTTGCATTTATCAACATTAAAATTCAGCTTCCATTTTATTGCCCGGTCAGCTAGTTTTGTGACATCCTTTTGAAGCTTTTCCCAGTCTGTTTTGGACTCACCTATCATGAGCAGTTTGGTATCATCTGCCAATTTTGCTACCTCTCTATCTACCCCTCTCTCAGATCATTGATGAATATGTTGAAAAGGATCAGTTCTAGTATAGACTCTTGAGTGAACCCTACTAGTTTTCTCTCTCCATTCTGAAAACTGACCAATTATTCCTATCTTTCGTTTCCTATCTTTTAACCAGTTTTCAGTCCATGAGAGAACCTTCCCTCTTACCTCATGTCAACTTATTTTGTTTAGCAGTCTTTGGTGTGGTAGCTTGTCAAAGGCTTTCTGGAAATCTAAGTACACTGTATCCACTGAATTCCCTTTGCCACATGGTTATTGATTCCTTTAAAGAATTTACTAGACTGGTGAGGCATGATTTCTCTTTACAGAAACCACATTGATATTCCCCTAACAGAATATGATCATCCAGGTGCTTGACATTTGGTTCTTTACTATATTTTCACCAATTTACCCAGTACATGAATTACACTTACTGGCCTGTAATTGCCAGGATCACCTCTAGAGTTCCTTTTAGAAATTGGCATCACGTTAGCTATCCTCTCATCATTTGGTATAGAAGACAATTTAAAGGATAAGTTACAAACCACAGTTAATAATTCTGCAATTTCACTTTTGATTTCTGTCAAACTTGTGACAGATGCCATCTGATCCTTTTATTTTATTACTGTTTAGTTTATCAATTTGTTCCAATTTGTCCTCTAACAGGACCTCAATCTGGGATAGTTCCTCAGATTCAACACTTTAAAATAAGGGCTCATATTTGGGAATCCCCAACACATCCTCAGTTGTGAAGTGTGAAGCAAAGAATTAATTTAAATTCTCTGCAACAACCTTATTGCCTTTGAGTGCTCCTTTAGCATCTTGATCATCCAGTGGTCCAACTGGTTGTTTAGAAATCTTCTGGTGGTGGTCACTTCATCTCAAAAATGTATTACAGAACCAGAAGTGGTTGAGAGAATGGAATAAAGAATAAAGGGATTTGAAACATTTTAACATGAACAGATTGAAAGAGACTAGGATTGCTACTTAGGAAAAGAAACAAACATAAGGAGATTTGATTAAAGTATATAATTAGTCTAGAGAAGAAAAATTAGGAACTTCTGTTCTCCTGCTCTGATAACATAAGAACAAGGTGACAATGAAATTAAAATGTGGGAAAGCCAAATCCAGTGAGAGGAAATATATATATATATATTGCACAATATGTAACAGAAGTAGGGAATCTATTGTTACAGGAAGTAATTGAGACCATAAACCTAATGAGGTTCACAAAAGAATTGGAAATGATTATGAAAATCAAGATTAACTCATTCTCATTATAAATATCAATAAAATGATGTGGAAGGGTTATTAAACCTCATTGTTACAGATACAGGGCTGCTTCCTGGTAAATATGGATTGGTACTCTAGACTGCTTTATGTATAAGATTTCTGAGGTGGGGTATTGGAATGTGAGATTGAGAAGGCAGTTTCCTGCCCTCACAGAGTCAGACTGCAAGTCATTAAAGCTGAATGATAACTGAGAATCATTGAAGAACACTTTACTACATGCCCCAAAAGCAGAACTGAGAAAGGTGGCACTGGTTGAAAAAAGATTTAGAAAGCTGCTATAAAATATATATAACAAACGAAAGGAAGAGGAACTTGATAGTAATGAATATATAACAGAAGCTAGGAATAAGGGGATTTTGATGTTTCCGGGACCCCTGTCTGGATGAGCCATGCAGAAGCGAAACACAGCAATTTCAAAGAGCTGCGACTGGCAGCATGCTAATGAGGCACTGAATACACATTTCAGCACCTCATTAGTAATTTTTGCCTCATTTTCATGGCCATTTTGAAGATTTGTGCAAGTGTAGACATAGCCCACAAGTTCTACAAGTTATAGGAGCTGTGTCTACAGTACAAAAATAATTTTGAAGTTGCTTACTTCGAATTAAGCAACTTAAAAATTGAGCATCTAAACACCCTTACTTCAAAGTTAAGCTCTAAAGTAGGGCACTACTCCATTCCCAGGAATGGCATACGTACTTTGAAGCTGGTGGGCTTCCTACTTCAAAGTAAAGTGAAATGTGTGTAGACTCTTGGATGGCTACTTCAAAGTTAACTTCAAAGCTAGTTTCTAGTGTAGATGCACTTGCAAGCAGGCTAGTGGGAATGTGGATACTAACAGCAACTGCTAGTTCAGGTAAGTATGCATTTTGCTGCTGCACAGGAGTCAAGACTGTGTATTGAAAGACTGGACTTTTTTTTCCTGAAGAAAATGAGAATGTGCTATATTGTGTCACAAGGAGAACTGCAATGGTGCTGAGTACTTTTGAAAATCTCTCTTTGTTTCTTCCAACACTGGGAATATGCATGTGCAAGCCCCTCTCAGCCAGGGCAGCATTTACTTTTATGATGAAGAGGACTTATTTGCACAAACATTCGCAATCATCCTTAGATGCATGTATGATAGATAGGCTTTAACCTCAGCCAGATGATGAGGAAGATTAATATTGCATTATCACAGGCAGAAAAAAAACTAAAAATAGCTCTCCAGCTCAGATATTCATTTTTAAAAAAGCCTCATTAAGACAAATAACTTTTGTGCAGTAGGGATAATACAGAAAATTTTATACAATCATTAATTCCTCCTTTCAGTAAAGCTGATAATTCGATCTTTGAGGGTATCATTCTATACTAACAGTCCTGAAAATCATTCATGCAGCATTCAAGGAAATATCATGTGAACTACCTGATTCCACATATAGCACTTCCTGCAAGATGCCTCACAGAAAGGCTACATGAGATTTTACATCAAAATGTAGGCTTCTTAAATGTCCCTAAAAATCATGGAAAATTACATTTGAGCTAGACAAGAAGACAGGATTAAAAAGTTTAAAAATAAACTTAAACATATCTTGAATACAAATACTTTCAGCAAGATTATTTTTGAGTAAATAGTGTCTTGCTCTCAACTTTATCACGATAGTAATAAGTTAAATAATTTTTAGCATTGTCTCTGAGCAATGTACATTAACTACAAAATGATATAAAAATAAAGATAAGCATCCCAATAAGCAGTCTAGAAAAGGAATCCTTTCATAAATAAACATTTACCAATTCTGCATATTCCAAACTTCATAATTAACCTTTATCTGAAGGCAGAAATGTAAGTGAAATGGAAATAAGTCATTTTTATTAATCAGAAAAGTGACCACACAAAGACATTTGGAATAAAGTAGCTAATAAGCCTTTATTCCACATAGAAATGAACATATTAAAAAGATCACTCACGATTAAAACAAATTTCTATAATGTATTTTCATACATTATATTCAACATAGAAAACCACAGACATTAGAAATTAATAGATCATTTCATGTATCAAATTCAAGTGTGGCACAACATGTGAATAATCTAATTTTTATATTTACCATAACTTTCAGAAGCACAACCCTGAGCTTTCTAAATTGTGTGGCAGTACTTACAATGTGACTAGGAGTAACAATTAGGGGAAAAAAAACCAATATTGCACCCAAGAGATCATGTTTGTATTTCCAGAGAAGTGTAGTTTTTTATTTTTTTAAAAGGACAATATTAAACAAATACTTGTGTGTAAAATTAAATGCTTATACATAGGCATAATTCCTGCTGACATAGTGGTATGTTTACCTGCATGATAACTTCAGTGACAGTGCAGAGGTCTAAAGTCTTAACTACATTCAGCGTACAGTTATGTTGCATTTGTTTAGTAGCATTAATCACAGGAGATCTTTGAGGAACTGCAGTGAAGTGTATTTCACAAATTGGCTTTTGTATGAAATATTTTAAGGTCAACAAGACCTCTCCTTAAAAAGGAAAATGAAATAAGAATAAGTCCTATTATGTAAACCTTCTTGTTTTATAATTGTTTATTAAGAAGGGGTAAATAGGATTTACGCTAATCCAGTTTTATATCAGTAATCCCATTTTACAGTAGTTTATTTCTTAACATTTGCTATGAACTTGTACAGTAATTTCAACATTTTACTGAGTTTATTAGACATTTATGTAACAGAATAGAAAGCAAGATTACGTAGATTAGGTGTCTTTCAAGATCTATAAAATTACAATTTGTATGGTCTTTACTTGACACCAGAATGAGTGATGACTATTTGACACAGACATGACAATTTGTTAGCACTGTTTGCTGGCCTGAGTAACACTTTTCCATTATCCACATTTTTCATCTTGGAGTCTTTTGAAAGTTTTGGCTTCTGATTAAATTCTAAAATGGGCAATTGCTACTACCTCCACATTTTTATATATCTGAAATAGTTTTGAGATGTTACCTCATCCTCTAATTTTGGAATACTGTTTTAATACTGTAGATTCCTTTCATCCTGTATATCCCCTTATTCAGAAAACTTTCTTATGGCTTGCACATCAATCAGTTAGATGCTAATTTGCATGACATTTGGTCTAAAGCAAACATACCACCCAAATACAAATTCAACTAGACCTCAGCACATACGGTGCTTTCATTAATCATTCCAGGTTCTTGGACAAGACAGCTATTAAGGTACAAACGTCTACTATAATGATTAGAACAGCATCAGGCATCTTGATATGAAAATTGAACTACATTCCTTCTAGAAAATATCTTGTTTTACATGTGATAATGCTGTGATAATCTTAGCAAATACCCTTCCTCATACAACTGGATGCACCATAGACCTAGTTTGCAAGGGAATTTTATATCCTTTTGAAGTGGGGAGGGGTAAATAAAATGACCCTACCTCAGGCATGCAAGAATTCTCTTCCCTGTACAAGATAAGGCATACATATAGACATTGTACCCTGCCCGCATGCCACCAAGACCTTTTCTTATATCTGTTTCTTCTTTATCCTCTGTATTTCATGCACACAGTAAGCTACTGAAGGTGCCACACTATGTAAGATTACCCCCTTCCTCTTGAAGTGAGGAGGCCTGATTCAATTCTGATCATAATCAGAAACAAATTGCTCGAAGTCTGAAACTGCATTGGTGGAGAACCAGTTCCTGTGAAATTCCATTGACTTCTTCAGAGTTATTCCTGACTCATACTAGTGTGAATCTGACATCAGAATCAGGCACAGAGTCTCATTTCTGCAGCTCTCCCAGTGCCTGCTATTCGAAAAAGTCTAAAATCTGCCTCCACGCTAATAACTTTGCAAGGCAGCATGTTTTAATACTTGCTTTCAATGTGATATGAACATGGCCTTTCATCCCATAATCTTAAATGAGGTTTTGCTGTCTGTCAGTCCGAGGCCTTGACAACCTTTTGATGCAGAATCCTGACAATCCCAAACTAAATAGTAGTGAGGCAGTACTTGGAGAGGTAAACACCAAGGAAAATTTAGGTGTGATGAAGAAAATGATGGTAATTCAGAGAATGGGACATTTTAAGTCAAAAGTGAAGCACTGTCCCAGAATAGTGGTTGGGAGCAATAGACTACTCTTTGTTCCTTCTGTTAGACTTTGGGACCCTGAACTGTAAGGTATTTATGTGCCTAAAGATTCAGGTAGGCACCCAAGTCCATCTAGACGTCTACCTGCATATTCAGACACCTAAAACCCTTTACAAATCTGCTGTTTTCTCATTAAAAAGCTCATATATTTTCTGCAACTATAGGGTTAGTGCTTTTGTTTATAGAAGAAAAGGTGCCAGAACTCAGCCCCAAGACTCACCTCCAACCCTCAAACTTAAATCCCTTGCAGCCCCAAACCACCCCCACTCCCACCCCCAGGCTTAACCACTCTGTACTGCAAACCTGCCCCACCCCTAAACCCAGGATTTCCTTGCCTTAGATGACAGCTCTGCATGCTGCCCACCTCCCCCAGCTGCTGAGGTATGAGGAGGTGGCCCAGAACTAGTGCCCACACCACCCGCCCTGCAGCGCAGGCAGAGGGTGTAGTCTGGGCAGAGGCAATGCTAGTGCTGGGTGCTGTGGGTGGGTGCTTCCAAGCTGGCAGCAGTAGCAGGGAAGTGGGGAGCAAACAGCTGGCAGAAGAGTGGCTGCCTTTTTTCCCCTTGTGGCTGTGGAGTTGAGCTGTTCTCCCCCGGCTGCTGCTGCTGCTGCTGCTGCTGCTGAGCACAGTGCCCAGAGTGGGCTGCAACACCTGGGCAGCACCAGCCAGGCAGGTGGGAGCAAGGCAGCAGCTGGAGGAGGACAAGGCCACCTGGGCTGGGAGTGGAGCAAGCGGCAGTGGGTGGAGTGGTGAGCTGGCTGCTTTCTTCCCCCATATCTCTGGCATGGTTGCGGGGGTGTGTGGGGGGGCAGCAGCTGGGGCAGATACACAATTCTAGCCATGGTAATTGTGTAACTAGAACTGACTTATTGGAAATTGACTTACCTGGCCATCTCTACTGAGGAAAGTCCCTTACTTCTTGCAATAGCGATGAGTACAGAGATCAACTGCCAACACGTGATAGGGATGTGCCAAATCAACCTATGAAATCAATCAAACCCTGGAAAATTGACCCTGGGCGAGTTGATCTTTTGGGTAATGTAGACATGGCCTTAGTCTTTAACTGCCAGAAGCTGGGACTGCACAAGAGTGGACAGATCACTCAGTAATTTGTTTTCTTTTCCGTTCATTCCCTTTGAACTACCTGGCGCTGCTCATTATCAGAACTCAGGATACTATGATAGATGGACCATTGATCTGACCCAATATGGTCACTCTTATTAATACAATCTGCCAGCTAGAAATGAGCTGGAAACATGTGACTAGTATTCACAGACCAAATACTAAGAAATCCAAGAATATGGATTTCTTTTGACAAACCTAAATCACAATGATGCTCTGTCAAGAAGCATATACCTATTCCAGAGAGCTAATCCAGAGATGTTGCCCCCTGAGAGGCCTGATGGACAGACAGGTTTTGGAAGCAGGACTCTATCCTTCTTAAAAATAAATTCAACCCTCACATCTTCCATGGAATACTTTGGAAAGAACTCCAAAACTGGGGCCTCAGACATCTACCTTCCCTGTCCCCAGCCCACTTATTATTTTTTGTTCCTTGCCCAAAAATATCCATGGGATTTCACCTGAGTAAGGGTCCAGGATTAGTTCCCTCCCTTTTATTTTTACATTATTGAAATATGAGCAGAATTTAAATTCTAGAAACACAGGTAACAACTTTGGAGATGAATTCTCACATTCTTACTCACGATGAATAAATAAGTTTCAGCAGGGTAATCAGTACCTATTTTCCTTATCTAATATTTAATACCTTACTGCATGTTGAACATCTCTCATCTGGAGCTCTCTCATCCAGCAAAATCCACAATCCAGCATGATTTTAATTAGCCAGACAACCACTTATCATGGTGTGGCCAAGTTTCCTGTGGTCCCATAAAGTTTGTTTACAGTCATGAGTACTTTCTCCCAGTGTTCCGTGATGTTATTTAGTTCTAATTTACCCCAAATGTCTTCTAACAGCCCAGTATGCAGTGGAAGTATTGGTCATGAGCTAGACAATATTGACCGCCTGTGATCTGGCAAATTTGCTCAAGGGTGCCAGACAAGAAAGGTTTAACTTGGAATATGTTCATCTCTGATTTTGCCCATGAGCTTCGATCAGCATCACTCGTGGTGTAAAATTTGATGCAAGGATGTCAGCATCTGGACCATAATTGTAAAATTACCAATAGTTAAAAACAAACAAACCTCTGTAGAATTACTGTCTTTGTTAACAACACACAATTTATTTTCTATATTGTTTGAGTTAGAATACTTTTATTTTTGACTTTAAGAAAATAAATATGTACTTTGATTTCAATCAAAAATTTTATGATACCACTATAAAACAGAAAAGACATGAGCAATGAGATAATCTTTGTGTAACAATTATTTATGTACTGATAAACGGACACTATTAGATATATTTAACAGATTCTTTTGGTCACTATCCAGTACTAATATACCTAGCCATACATTATATAGATACTGCAGAGGCACAAATTGTATAATGAATTATATCCTCTTAATTGGGACACGCAACTTGGCTTCATTCTATTTGCACTTATCTTTTCTAGCAATGCTATACTGCAGCCATTTCCTTTAGTTTGTTTTATTAAGAGAAATACACACACTAAAAATAACTGCTTCGGGATTAGTTTTCTTCTATTTACAGTGGTGCTGTCTTCTTCTATAAGCTTTTGGGTTTTCTTCATCATGCAATAAGTGTGGATCAAATGACAACATGAAGGTATTACAATAAACTGTTCTATGATATTAGTGTACCATCTAAAAACTAACACTCATGGGATGGTGCAGATTTAGAAGATTTTTCTCCATGTATAGAGTGCTATGGATGTAAATAATGCTTTGCAATATATCAACAAAAAGGAGGTCCTTAGTCCAAAGAAGTTACATCCATCTCATAGAAATAGGATACATATCACAACACAAAAAGCACAAGGAGTGGACAGACTGTGCAAGTGAGGAGTTTAATAAAGGAAGATAGGTTTTATAAAAGAATTTTTTTAAAAAGGATTTGAAATAAGGGAGGTTGGATATTTGATAAAAATCTTTAAAATTAATCCAGGGTAATTGTGGATAATAGACTTCCCAAAATACATTCCTTTTCTAGTTCATTTTGTTTTCTAAAGTGGTGGTCCAAATATATTTAAAACCCATCTGTTTTTCTCACCACTAGGGATTTCTACAGGAGATGCTCAGCTACAATTAATCAAACTGCACATGGGACCAGGTTGTCCACACAAATTATTGATTCAAATGCACTTTCCAATTGTCTTCAGTATTTAAAATAGATTTTCAGTGCATCTCTACTTATTAGTAAACTGAACTCCATTGCCTGGCATGTAAATATTAAAATTAATATTCATATGCTGTATGAACTCCCTTTAGCTAATAATAAAAGTATCAGATACGATGTTGATTTAAACAGAGCCACAGTCTCACAAAATTTTAATTTTTAAATATCCACATGGAATTTTTTTCCCCTACCAATTTTGAATTTTTGATTCTGTAAATATTTGTTTTTTAAAAATACAATGCACTACCACCACCAATTAAAAAAAACAAAAAACACTCAGAATAACTGATCCGGGAAAACACACCTAAGAGGAGATGTTTTCTATGCTTTTAGAATTATAAAACGCTCAATGCTTAAGAGGTTCATGGAGGGGGCACAGTGTGAGTGGCTAATCACCCAGTACCCTAAATCTTATGTACCAATCTGTATGTACCTCAAGAAGACTTTGGGATTTTAAGGTGCATTATTTTTTAATAACTGTTGAGAAAATGAAAAGCACAAAAATGAGTAAATTTTCCTAATTCATAAAACCTACAAATATATTTTTACAGTAATGTACTGGGAACACAGATACCATGCTATACCAAGTCCCCCTTTACACCACTCCATAAGCACACAAGGTATTTAAAACTACTATAAAGAGACAGTTGGGGTATCCCCTTACATAAGGTGATACCCATGTGTTGTAAAATATGCATCTGGGTGAAACAATTCCTCTTCAAATGCTCTCTGCTCTGTTGTCTTAGAGGTGTCTGATGCAAAATTGAAGCAGTATTTAAGTATCTGTCATGCCATGTCAATAAAACAAAATTTTGAATCTGTTTGCAAAGTAAGTGCATTTTTTTTTCCAATTGTAAAGATTATCGTGATGAGGAACCTTAAGCAGAACCCTAAGCAAAAACAGGGTATGTTCACATGATGGAGAAAAAATAGTCAAATTTAGGCTTTAGGCCGGAAAATATTTTAAGCCAGTATCAGGTGAGGGTTGACCTTGTGAGAGAGAGGGGACTCTCATGGCATTGTAGATACATCAAGAAATTTCAATTTCCAGCATCTGTGAAGGGACAAAATTGCAATTTAGTATTTCCCAGTATGCCACCCTAATTTCCTTTTGTAACAAGGTCACTAGCCGAGAGGGTGGAGGGAGTCAGTAAATGTGATGCATCCTGATTTTAGTAAGGCTTTTGACCCAATCCAACATAATGTTCTCAGAGGCGAACTAGGGAAATATCTAAATTAAATAAGTCCAAGGTAGTTGCACAACTAGTTCAAAGGCCATACTCAAAGAGTAGTTATTGGTGGTTTACGTCTGTCTGGGGACATGTATCTATTGGGCTTCCCAGGGGTCAGTCCTGGGAATCAAAATTTTCATTAAGGACTTTGACATGGAAGTTGAGAGTATGTTTATAATATTCATGGATGGCATCAAGCTGGGAGAGGTTGCAAACATTTTGTAAGACACGATTAGAATTCAAAAGAACCTTGACAAACTGGAGAACTGAATTCCACTTTCTTAAATTCAGATCAAGTAATAACTAGTGAACAGAACTTCACAGAGAAAGGAAAAGTCAAATGAAACACTACAAAATGGGGAATAACCAAAGTGACAGTTGTGTTAACAAAGATCTTGGGATTACAGGGGTTTACAAATTGAATGGGTCAACAGTATAATGCATCTGCAAAAAAGGCTAATATTATTCTGGGCTGTATTAACAGGAATGCTGAATGTAAGATGTGTGACTTTTCTCAGCACTGGTGAAGCCTCAGATGGACTACTGTGTCCATTTCTGGGCATCCCACACTTTGGGAAGGATGTGGGAAAACTGAAGAAAGTCCAGAGGATATCAACAAAAATTATAAAAAGTTTAGAAAACCTGAACTATGCAGAAAGATAAGAAAAAAACTTCTTTAGGGCATATTTAGATTTGCAAAAAGAAGAGAGTTGAATGTGATCATCATCATCATCATCATCCGTGGGCTCAGTGCCTTTTGGTGTCTGATGGCTCTCTCACTATTTCCTTCCGGGAATGTCATCGGGGCTCTGATAAAGAGACTGTGATCAAATATTTTCCATGTCCACCGAAAGTAGGACAAAAAGTAATGACCTTAATCTGCAGCAGTTGAGATTTAGGTTAGAAAGTTTTTTTTTCCCTACGACCATCACTACAAGGATAGTGATATTCTGAAGTAGGCTTCCGAGGGTAGTTGTGGTTTCTTCTGTAGCAATTAGAGGACCCGACAGTCAGGGTTGGTATATGGCTAAAGGCCTAGAGGAACAGTCAATGCCTAGCTAAAGCACGTCAAGTGTGAACAACATAGGGTTAAAGCAAAAACTGTGAACTAGGTAGATTCTGGTCACAGGAATTTGGCAGAGACAGGGCTGATCAGAATATTCCCAAAGTGCTATGCTCTCGGTGATACATATAAACATATTCCAGGAAGATAAAAGGACATTCTGCATAGTACCAAGACTCTCCCACAGATAAAGGCTTAGTACCAAGTATATTCTGACCCAAGTTCAGTACAGAGTTGCTACGACAGAATGATGGATATTGTTATTTTGATGGTACCACTATCTAACGAGTGGTTATCTAGTTACATCAAAGAGGTCAACTTACTACAATGAAGGGAATGTACCTAGGATACATAATGTACACATCACTTGTTTATACCTGTGCATAAAAGTGCATGTAATCAGGATTGTGTTGACTGACCAGGAGAACAGAATGGGGCACTCCTGTCTCCCGGAGGCATGTTCAGTCCATTCTCTGCACACATGTATTAGTGTAAAACTGCTGATGTCCAAATGGGGGCACACAGGCTACGTCTACACGTGAAGCCTACATCGAAGTAGCCTATTTCGATGTGGCGACATCGAAATAGGCTATTTCGATGAATAACGTCTACACGTCCTCCAGGGCTGGCAACGTCGATGTTCAACTTCGACGTTGCGGAGCACCACATCGAAATAGGCGCTGCGAGGGAATGTCTACACGCCACAGTAGCACACATCGAAATAAGGGTGCCAGGAACAGCTGCAGACAGGGTCACAGGGCGGACTCAACAGCCAGCCGCTCCCTTAAAGGGCCCCTCCCAGACACACTTGCACTAACCAGCACAAGATCCACAGAGCCGACAACGAGTTGCAGACCCTGTGCATGCAGCATGAATCCCCCGCTGCAGCAGCAGCAGCCAGAAGACCTGGGCTAAAGGCTGCTGCACATGGTGACCATAGAGCCCCGCACGGGCTGGAGAGACAGCGTCTCTCAACCCCCCAGCTGATGGCTGCCATGGAGGACCCCACAATTTCGACATTGCAGGACGCGGATCGTCTACACGGTCCCTACTTCGACGTTGAACGTCGAAGTAGGGCGCTATTCCGATCCCCTCATGAGGTTAGCGACTTCGACGTCTTGCCGCCTAACGTCGAAGTTAACTTCGAAATAGCGCCCGACGCGTGTAGCTGCGACGGGTGCTATTTCGAAGTTAGTGCCGCTACTTCGAAGTAGCGTGCACGTGTAGACACAGCCACAGAGAATTAAAACCCATGTGCCAATGACAATAAACCCGGTTCTATTTCCTTCATACCTCACTTGATTTGTGTCTCTTGGGGATTCCCAGATGTCTGTTGCATTGTCCAACTGCAGAAGCCAATGCAGCAGTCCACAGGGAGCACGCACATAGTCAAAAGTTAGCAACACAGCCTGGAGCAGATAAGATCCTTGAACACCACTGGTTATGATGCCATGCCTACACCTTCATCATTGGAGGCTTTTTAAAACTGGTAGGATAACACCTGCCAAGGACACTCTATATTAGTTGTTCTCAAACTGTGGGTCCGGACCCCATTTTCACAGGTTTGCCATGGCTGGTTTAGATTAGCTGTGGCCCATGGCCAAAACCTGAGCCTCACCATCTGGTGATCACTCTTTCAATCCGCTTTGAACTCTGGATGCAATCTTTTGACAGAACATTTGTCGGAAGACATCTTCTGACAGTAGCTTCTGTCAACAGACCACTGTAGTGTAGACATAGCCCAACTGTCAATATGTTGACTTTCTGTTTGTGTCTATACTCTTGACTTGATTTTTAACTGAGGTTATTTGATGTCTTTTTTCATGAGTTCTTATTTTTTACATAAATACAGTGACTCTTGATCTTGTAAAACAAACTAATACAAAACATGATTTAGTTTCATTACCAGCAGCATCTCAGAGCATATTTCCCAAAAGTCTACTACATCACAGTGCACATTACCTCAGTTGACAGCTACGGGGTTTTGTTTTATTAAAATGTTAAAATATCAGCAGTTTCTCTTTTAACCATAAAACACATTGTATATATGGTCAAAAACTGGCCTTTGCAGAAAATGTATTCATTTGGGCCTGGGGGTGGAGGATGGGAGGACAGACAGACACAATTTAACAGTTTTTTGATAGCACTCTTTTCCAGCAGTGGCCTTTCATTAACAAGCTAACAAAAATCCAAACTTTAAAACTCTCACTTCAAGGTGCAAAGACAATGTGCTCTTTGCAGCCTGAAACAGATTATGTGGCCACATGCCTGTAGAGGCTCCTGTACTGTGCGGCAGTTATATCATTACACCAAGGGGCAGGCCATATGTCAATTTCTGAATTCCTTTATTTGAAGGCCAGGAAGAAGTACTGCTAAAATCTAGTCTGATCTTTTGTACAAGACCATAGCCAGACAGAATCCCCCTGCTCTACTCCATCTTGCCCCTTTTAGGTGCCTCTGAGCACAAAGCACAAAGAAACAGCACAGTCTTAGAATGTTTGAAAGCACAGATGCGCTTATCTCAAGCCCAGTCTTTGGTGCTTCAAAACACAGATGTGCTGTGTCAGCATGACCCTGGACTGAAGAATACAGACAAGGGAGCTAACAGGCTAGCTGTTGATCACAGGGCCTCAAACTGCCCTTGGCTGGTACTGATAAATGATACGCCCACACTTCGTCCCAGAAGAGGAATCTCCCACCCATACGAAAAGAATGTCCTGGTTTAATGATTTAGTTATCTCTATCTTACAAGTGTAAATTAAATTGCAACTGCCTTGTAAGAACTGGCATCACAAAGACGAACCAGCATAATTGGTACCTTTAGATAAGGAAGAATGTGCGTGACCCAAGGGGTATAAAGAAGAGTCTGGCAGACCACTCTAATTGAGCTCCAATTACTTATACTTGCTGGTCGGGTAAGACCTTTGCCTCCCGAGGACCCAGGGGATGCCCTCCTCGCATTGTTCTTCCCGAGGGATTCCGTGAATGACATTGGCTACGCCAGGAGTCGAAGGACGCAGGGGTGAGAATTATACCTGTAATGTACTTTTGTGAACATTTAATAGTAAGAGCTCTTTAGGCTAAGGCATCTGGTCCTCAAATGGGTAACTTTTCACTTGTAATCTAATTGGCATGTCATATGTATCATCCTACTAGTAGTTAAGAAGATAGAGTAATAACCTTGTAACCATTAAGGTTCTTGCTTCTGCTTTTAATAAATAGCAACCATTTAAGCTTTCAGCCTGACTCCTTCCAGTTACTGGAACTTGGCGGAACACAAAGAAAGAACCTTAGCTGTTTGGCTATATCAGCCTGGTCAGTGGTGAAGTGCAGTAAAAGCTGAGTGCTGAGTTGTGCTGCCTCCACGAAGCAGACTCTTGAGGCACCCGTCAGCCTCCCTGGCTTCCCACTGCGAAGGGACAGTCTGTCCTAGCAGTTAAAGACTCGGGTGGAATAAGCTCTCTGCACCAACATTTGGGGCACCCATCAGCCATGCTGGCTGCCCACTGCAAAGGGACTGCCTGTCCTAGCAGTTAAAGACTCGGGTGGACCTCTGGGGCATCCGTCAGCCATTCTGGCTGCCCGCTGCAAAGGGACAGTCTGTACTAGCAGTTAAGGACTCGGATGTGATAAGGCACACAGACCACTCATTACCCGGCCATCAGCTAACAAAGACAAACAATTGAACTTCCCCGAAATAATTTCTGTCTGAATGAGAATATATGTCTATAAAAACATCTAACATTGATTAAAAATTGGATTGAAAAGTCTGCATGAGGAGGAGACAACATGCCTGTTGGCGTTCCTGAACAATGATGGCCCTCACAGAAGCCATAGCACTAGAAAGGGACATGATGTTTATTGGTCTTTATGGTCTGTACTCTCCCGGCAACATTCTGCAAATGCAGAGATTAATTCCTTCTATAGGCACAACTTTAATTCAGACAGTTTCTACTGTGATAAGCAGGGGATGTCAGTGTGAGCTAACTCCAGAATTGCAATGGTGAGAACAGAATTTATAAAGCCCATGAACTCCAGTCAACCCAACAGTCACCGATTTAATGGGGTAAATCTCCCAATCAAAACTTTTAAGCAGCCGTATCACCTTTCTTAAAATTACTTTTTTCATCTCACTGGCTTCAGTACACTACTCTCTGATGATGACTCAGGTGGCAATAAGTAATGAACTGAGATCACCACTACAGGTTGGCTAGCATGCCTATGAACTGTCAATACAACTAGTCTATGCAAAAATGAAATCATATTCATGTTACTTTTTCCTCCTTTTCCACAATCCATTTGTTTGTGTGCGTGGTCTTTAAATTTATGAACACATTGGGGCAGACTGCCTTCTACTGTATATACTTATACCACCATACAACTTAGTGTAACAGATCTCCTGAGAGATTGCGGTCTTATAGGCTACCCTAGTACAATTAAATTAATACTGAAACTTCATAACAGTTTGGCTCATGCCAGCAAATTGTGGTAAATGCTAGACTGATATCAGCCTTGAAATAAAATGTAAAATATCCATGTGATACAAATCTGGAGACTCCTTGATTATTAATTTGATTACAGAGCTGTGAACTCTGAAGGAAGGGGTACAATGAAGGGTACTTTGGACTCCCTACACCTTGCCATTCCCTATATCCAATTGTAATGTTGGAAATGGAGTTTCTCACTTTGGCAATAGAGCTGTGAGTGGCTTTCCCTCCAAACTGTGCAGTCTGAAGACCAAGAGAAGTTTTAACATAGGTTTTGAAACAGGATGCTAAATGTGGGTCGTATTTCTCTACCCTTCTAGGTCACTCATGTTCAGAGGCATTGCTTGCTAACATACATTGCTAGCAATGGGTCATATTTCTAATGTAGATTAGGCCATAGTGAAAAGCAAGCATCTAAAAATATCTCATCATTACAATAGTGGTAATTCATGGTAAGCTTTCAAGGCAGGTCTGTTGTATGTTTATACAGGATGAATTTCTCAGATGTCCCTAAGTTACTTTGGTGACAAAATCCAATTCTCAAGAGTGCCTAAATCACTTGGGAGCTGTAGTCCTGTTCGCTTTCCTAGATGACTTAGAGGCTTTTGAAAATGGACCTTAAGCTGTTAAAGCTTTACGGGCAGGCTCATGGAATTTGGGACCAAAGTCACTTAGGCACTTTTGAAAATATTATGATAGTGTCTAGTGAAATAGAGCTGGGGTCTCTAGCCAGGACTATAATAATAAATAATAGTAGTGATATCACAGCTTTAACATGTTTATATGGGCGTTGAAGGTTTTCATTATCAAGACTTACAAATTAAGGTTTTACTTCTGATGCTTGATAAACTGGTACATGTCATAATGCTGACACTCAATGCTTAACTGCATGCTACATGCACTGCATGTACATTTCTTGAAATCATTTTTTCCAAAATAAGATCTGATATTGAGGTGTGATTTGAGTTTGTGTGCTTAGTAGTGTCTGCTTTTAGTTTTCAAGGTTGGGACTATTTCAAAATGACAAGTAAATGCAGTATTCTGTGTCCATTGCACTTACATTTTCCTGGTTACATCGTTTACAACCATTAGCAACAAAATGCAGACTTAGTCTAGTGGCGTTTACTCTAAAGCATGCTCATTTGGAGCAGTAATTGTTCTGCTACTAGGGCATAACCCTTTATAACATCCTGCTAACAATCTTTTCATGAAAATGGAACTTTAATTTTTCCAGTAGCTACAAACTGCAATGCATGAGTACCTCCCCTCATTTGTTAGTCATCATGTATCACAACCCAAAGGCAATCACTAGCTAATTTGCTGATTTATGGTTGCACTTTATTGATGTTAAGCAATATTAAACCTTTGCAGTTTCTCAGCTCTGTGATTGCGAAAGTATGTCTGTCCTTCGTATGAGCTATATAAAGAAAATGTACCTTAGCCCCTGTGCTCTTGGCTTCTGTGACATCTGAAATTGCTTTCGTATTTCTATCCTGCTGAATTTAACCTCAACCATTGTACACCTTGCTACCTTCTTCCAAAGCTACTATGACAACCTGTACTGACAGCTCTCACAAAAAAAGGTCAACATGTAATAGATATTACCTATGCAGTGCCCCGATAATACCTGTGCTGAAAAGCAAATTGGTTACTGCTGGTTTTCTGATTGGACCCAGCATCTTATCTGTGTGAGCCATTTTTTCAGCATACAATAAAGAATCCATATGCAAGAGCTGTTTCAAAAAGGAGTCTGCACACTATCTTTGCTTATTTTTCCTGAATAATGACTCTTGAAATCAGGTATTCAACTAAAGTAGAAGAGAAAAGCCAAAAGTGAGTTTATCTGTAATGCTACTAATTTTACTAGAGATATGTTTCTTTATATTAAGCACAATTTTTAAAAGAGCCATACATAAACTAAATTTTCTTTCCCATTTTGAGCCAGATCATGGTTATCCAATGGACATTAGATACGTAACACAAAAATTAATACTTGTTTGGTTAAGCTAACTCAGGATTCAGTATTAGTCTACCAGAATTTCAGTATGTTTATTCATAGATTTTATAATGAGAATTGATTGTAATTAGAATTAGTCATAGTGCAGTCCACCAGTTTTCTCTGATTCCAGCACTCAATGACACTTTACTTTCTCAGACGAGCCCCCTATTCAAATGTTCACTACAAACTTACTCTACAGAGAAAATCTTATTGTTTGAATCTAGAGTGCTTGCAGAAGTTTTAGGAACGTTTTTCTAAGAGATTATGTATCCATCACACTGTTGCAGAACATCTTCACTTTTCAGAAATCTGGCAGGAGATGGATATACTGCAGTTCTTTATATGAATCTAAAGAAAACCATTTTAGTGTGGTAAACAAGTGAAAAAACAATTGTCTTCATGGTTCCTAGGACAACTTACAGCCCCCCTCATGGTGGCATAAAATTTAGGAACTGGAGTTAAGAATTAAATGCTAAGATACACTAACTGTAAAAGAATTTGATTTCTAATCTAGAAATTCTTTATTTGCTTTACAGAATACGAGGAAAGAATACAAGTATTCTACCAAAGGAAAAAAAATATCAGTCTGCAATCTAACTTGTTGCTGAGATAGGACACAGGGATATGGTAAATAATTTGAGTCAATCAAACTTAGACATTTTCATTTAAATTGACTAACTTAATATATGCTGAAAGCCTGTTTATAGATTCATTTTTGCATATCCCCCCAAAATGACAGCTTTTTGTGACAAGAAAATGTGTTTAGTTTAATGATAAGTCATGTGGGATGACATTGCAGCTAGGAAGGAGAGAGTTATTTTGTGGATTATAGATCTCACTGTAAAATTTGCATTTTTTTCTAACCAAATGAATTATCTATACTCATGTAAAAAGAGTCAACCTACTTTAAAAAAACCCACTGTTTGATACTTTTCTATGGAAGGAACTCAAAACAAATTACTGCTTTAGTCCCATTCTACCAAAGTCAGTGTTTTTTTTCCCACAATTGTCACACTCAGGACATTTTAACAGTTCCTACAAAATATAAATTGCTATAGCATTGAAAATAAATGGAAAATTCACAGAAGGATGTAGATACTCAAGGAAAAATGGGCATATATCAAAAATGTGTACAAATGTCCTTGCAAGTAGATACTAAAGAAAATCACAGAATATTCAGTGAAATATGAACAAATCTTACTCAAAAGATCAATAGCAAAATACTTTGATTTCTATAATGTTAATAATGAGAGCATCTTTTGCATCAACCAACATTTCGTACAGCCAACAACTGTTGCATACTCATTTTATATTGCTTATATAATAAAGTTATCTGGAAAAATAACCTCATATTACCTTTGCTTTGGTTCACGTGCTTTGTTTGTTAGGTAGGGCAGCCAGCCACTCCAAACTCATACTTATGATACCTATTTTCCATAACATCACATATGAGGGATACAGAAATTGCCATACTAGACAGATCAAAAGTCTAGTGTCTTCTCTGAAAGTGGCAAAAAATCAGATGTTCTAGGGGAAGATATGAAAAACCCAGTATGGTGAATTATGAAAACAAAAAGTGGCACAGAGAAGGTAAATCTGGTGTTCAAACCTTGTAGAATAAGGGAAGGGAAACATACAATTACATTGATTTTTAAGGATTTTATTTTTTACACAACCAATAGCTTGCTAGGCATAGAAAAATAAGCATAGAACATCCACAATTCCTTGAGACAGAAAAGATTTATCAATTATATGCATCCTATTTGTTTGGAGGGCATAAGCCAAGTTAGGTAGCTTCCTCATCTAATGTCAAAAGTTTAATTCTCTTGCTTTGGAATGCAGAGTCTTTTGGACTAGCATCATCATTGAAGACAAACATATACTTTTCTAATACTTAATATCAGTGCTAGTTTTTTCAGTTATCTTCCCCCTAATAAATGCAGAATATGCTTCTATCATGGCCACTATCAATCATATAGACGAAATACTTTTTTTTTCATTAAAAATTACCTTTTCCTCAAATATTGGTGAAGTCAATGGGAGTAAGGAGATTAACCTGCTTAAAAGTACTATTCCCCTACCTCTATAGCCTCAGTGGTTCTTCATGTATAGTTTCTTACAGTATCCCAGACCCTGGGCCTTTTCTAATTGTCATCTCCAGGACAGTTCCTCCCTTTGGCCTCCCCGCTATTGGACTTGTATCTTTGTATTACAAATCTCCCTGTCATATGCATCTTTCAGAATCTGTCATCTTTTCTCCAGATTTAAATGAACTTTTAGGCTGCATCTACACATGCCCCTTCATTTGGAAGAGGCATAGTAATGAGCAGACTGGAAGATGCTAATGAGGCTCAGATGTAAATTTTCTTTGCCTCATTAGCATACGGCCACATGATTTGGCTTACCCAGGAGATCTTGCATGATCTCAAAATAAAAAAGGAATCGTATAAAAAATGGAAACAAGGACAAATTACCAAGGATGAATATAGGCAAACAACACAAGAATGTAGGAGCAAGATTAGGAGGGCTAAGGCACAAAATGAGCTCAGACTAGCTACAGGCATAAAGGGAAACAAGAAGGCTTTTTATAAATATATTAGAAACAAGAGGGAGGCCAGGGACAGGGTAGGGCCATTGCTCAGTGAGGAGGGAGAAACAGTAACAGAGAACTTGGAAATGGCAGAGATGATTAATGACTTCTTTGTTTAGGTCTTCACTGAGAAGTCTGATGAAGGAATGTCCAACGTAGTGAATGCTAGCGGGAAAGGGGTAGGTTTAGAAGTTGAAATAAAAAAAGAACAAGTTAAAACTCACTTAGAAAAATTAGATGTCTGCAAGTCACCAGGGCCTGATGAAATGCATCCTAGAATAATCAAGGAGCTGATAGAGGAGGTATCTGAGCCTTTATCTATCATCTTTGGAAAATCATGGGAGACAGGAGAGATTCCAGAAGACTGGAAAAAGGCAAATATAGCGCCCATCTATAAAAAGGGGAATAAAAATAACCCAGGAAACTACAGGCCAGTCAGCTTAACCTCAGTGCCAGGACGGATAATGGAGCATGTAATTAAATAAATCATCTGCAAGCACTTGGAAGGTGGTAAGGTGAACAGTCACAATGGACTTGTAAAGAACAAATCATGTCAAACTTAACTAATAGCTTTCTTTTATAGGATAACGAGCCTTGTGGATAGGGGAGAAGTGGTAGATGTGGTATACCTAGACTTTAGTAAAGCATTTGTTATGGTCTCACGTGATATTCTTATTAAAAAAAACTAGGCAAATACAATTTAGATGAGGCTACTATGAGGTGGGTGCATAACTGGCTGGATAACCCTACTCACAGAGTAGTTATTAATGGTTCTCAATCCTGCTGGAAAAGTATAAGAAGTGGGGTTCCGCAGGGGTCTACGTTAGGACTGGTTCTGTTCAATATCTTCATCAACAATTTAGATATTGGCATAGAAAGTATGCTTATTAAGTTTGCAGATGATACCAAGCTGGGAGGGGCTGCAACTGCTTTGGAGGATAGGGTCATAATTCAAAAGGATCTGGATAAATTGGAGAAATGGTCTGAGGTAAACAGGATGCTATTGAATAAGGACAAATGCAAAGTGCTCCACTTAGGAAGGAACAATCAGTTTCACACATGCAGAATGGGGAGACACTGTCTAGGAATGAGTACAGCAGAAAGGGAGCTAGGGGTTATAGTGGACCACAAGCTAAATATGAGTCAAAAGTGTGATGCTGTTGCAAAAAAAGCAAACATGATTCTGGGATGCATTAACAGGTGTGTTGTGAACAAGACATGAGAAGTCATTCTTCCACTCTACTCTGCACTGGTTAGGCCTCAGCTGGAGTACTGTGTCCAGTTCTGAGAACTGTAGTTCAAGAAATATGTGGAGAAATTAGAGAGGGTCCAGAACAGAGCGACAAGAGCGATTAAAGGTCTAGAGAATGTGACCTATGAAAAGGCTGGAAGAATTGGGCTTGTTTAGTTTGGAAAAGAGAAGATTGAGGGGAGACATGATAGTGGTTTTCAGGTATCTAAAAGGATGTCATAAGGAGGAGGGAGGAAACTTGTTCTTCTTGGCCGCTGAGGATAGAACAAGAGGCAATGGGCTTAAACTGCAGCAAGGGAGGTTTAGGTTGGACATTAGGAAAAAGTCCCTAACTGTCAGGGTGGTCAAACAGTGGAATAAATTGCCAAGAGAGGTTGTGGAATGTCCATCGCTGGAGATATTTAAGAACAGGTTAGACAGATGTCTATCAGGGATGGTTTAGACAGTACTTGGTCTTGCCATTGGGGAGGGGGCTGGACTTGATGACCTGTCAGGGTCCCTTCCAGTCCTAGTATTCTATGATTCTATGATTTGGAGTCCAGAAGAAGCTCTTCCAAACTCCAAAATAGTCATTTAGATGTTGAGGAAGAGGGGTCTTCCAGAACGAGGGCTTCCTTCCGGGCAATCCCCGCAGGCCACTCATCTCTGTGACTATTTTGGAGTCTGGAAGAGCTTCTTCTGGACTTTGAATCATGTGGCAATATGTGCTAATGAGGCACGGGAAATTTACATCCGTACCTCATTAGCATCTTACAGGCTGCTCATTGCCATGCCCCTGTGTAGATGCAGCCTTAAAGTATAAGTAATTGCCTTAAACTTTGTCAAATTTTCATTCTAGTGATAGATTAAGCCCACCACATGCATCTGATGAAGCGGGTCTTTGCCCATGAAAGCTTATGCTCCAAAATATCTGTTAGTCTATAAAGTGCCACAGGACTTGTTGTTTTTGAAGACACAGACTATCTTGGCTACCTCTCTGGCACTTTGCTATAGACTCTTTTTTCTGCAAGTACGTTTCCAAATGGATAATAAAAATTAAGCCTCTAATGTTTAATTCATATGCTCAGAGTCTCTAATTTTTAAATTAGCTGCCTCTGCATGTACAACTAGATGAATTTTAGAAGAAGCTACCACAGACTTTCTGTATGCGTCCCTTATCGTCCTAATAAAACTAAAGCTAGAGATTGCTATATAACTAGTACCAATGTGCCATGAACAAACACTTTTCATCTGAACTCTTTGGTGGGGGTTTGGAGCCCATTTTCAAGTGGTGAGGATGGCATGGCCTAGGAACATGGCAGCAGCAGCCTGTGCACAACTTACTTAAATCCTTGTACTCTGACTGGATCATAGGTCATCTACAAGTCTCCTAAACTCCACTCAGTTTTGGGACAAAACTTGTAGCTGACTCCAGGAGAACCCCCATTGTTGTACTTCAATCTCAGTAGATCTTTTCCATGTTCTCCAAGGTCTTCCTCTTTTATATATTTCTTGCAGGTTCCATCTGAGAGCTTGATGGACTATGTTGGATGAAGTTTTTCTGAGAGTGTGGCCTAGCCATCCCCACCTTGTTCTCTTGCTATGAGCAACAAATGTTTCTTGTCCTGATCTGTTCCAAAACTCCTAATTTGTGACAAAGTCTTGCCATATGATTTGAAGAATGTACCTCAGGGACTTGTTTATGAATATCTGTACCTTGTGATTTGATTACTTTTTCATACACCAGGTCTCACAGCCGTACAAGAGCATACACTTCACATTTGTGTTGAAGATCCACGATTTGGTATTTGCGAACTCCATATGGGATGAAGAGTCTTGAATGCAGCTGCTGCTTTCCCTATCCTGGCATTGATATCTACATCTGTTCCCCCGTCTCTGCCCATAATACTCCCTAAGTAGGTGAATTGCTCCACGTCTTCCAGGTCATCCCCTTTCAGGGTGATGGTATTGTTATTGGACTAGTTGATCCTCATTGTCTTGATCTTTTCCTTGTTAATGCTCATTCCAGTCATTGTGACAGTTTTGTCAAGTGGTGTGAACTTTTCTTCCATGCTTTCATGTCAGTGTGAAAGGAGTGCAACATCATCAGCTAAATCAATGTCCTTTAGCTGTTTGAAAAGTACACACTGAATGCCTCATTGATGGGCATCTGTTATCCTGTTCATAATCCAGTACATTGTAGTCACGAATGGGAAAGGTGAAAATAGGCACCCTTCACAAAACAAAAACAATGTCAAGTAGCACTTTAGAGTCTAACAAAATAATTTATTAGGTGATTAGATTTTGTGAGGCAGACCCAGTTCTTCAGATCTGGAAATAGTGATCAACCCTTGTTGCACGCCTGAGGGTATGCTGAAGGATTCTGTCAAGACAACGTTGTGAACAACTTGGCATGTTCATATGATCATACATTGAAAGTATCAGGTTACTAATTAGGAAAGGGATGTCACGGTGTTCCAGCAATTTCCACAATGTGTCTTTGTCAATGCTGTTGAAGGTTTTTTCAAAGTTTATGAAGGCTATGTATGGGGCAAGTTCCACTCAAGCAACTGTTCTATGATCATTCTGAGAGTTGCTATTTGGTCAGCGCAAAATCTCTTGCTTTGGAAGCCAGCTTGTTCTTCTCTGAGCTGTCTATCAATTTCCATCTTCTCTCTTTCCAAGAGAATCCTATTGAACACGATTCCTGGAATAGACAGTAATGTGATGCCCCTCCAGTTCTTGCATTCCTTCAGGTTGCCTTTCTTTGGAAACTTGATAAGGTAGCCATGTTTCCAACCTTGTGGGATCATCTCAGTGTCCCAATTTTCCCAAATAGATTATACATCAGGCTGACTAATGTCTCACTACCTGCCTTGATTGCTTCTGCAGGGATGTTGTCTGGACCAGGTGGTTTTCCGCTTTTCAGACGGTCAATGCCTTCTCTGATTTCTTCTTCTGTAGGTCTGTTGCTGTTAAGTTGCAGAGGTATATTTGCAGGTAGTAACGTGGGAGGTTCCATGTGTGCAGGGCAGTTCAGTAGAACGTAGAACAGCAGAAGTAAAACACATATGTAAAAAGTGTTTAGAGGGTCCACACGGATTCTTTCTAAAAGCAGCCTACTCATATTGTACTCCAGAAAGCAGGGCAGGGGTAATCAGCCCAGTGCAACTGCCCTGTTTGTATCCTGGGTGCTACTTTCACGCCTCATTAAGAGGCTTGTTGATGGGAATTAAATAGTGCTTAAGAGTTCTGTACAGATCCTCTGCACTGTTGTGTATTTTACCCTTTATATAATTTCTGGCTGCAAATTTTAGGGCTGTTCCAATTTCACATTTAGAATGCTTTATTAGATTGTATATTAAGTTTATGTTATAAAGTAAATAGCAAACCGTAACATATTTAGAGTAATGTATAACTACATTCAGGATGCATTTGGCTTTATGGTTTTTTTTGTTTTTATGTGTGTGGGGGGGTGTCAAATTTATATAATTTACAGTAGAACACTGAAGCATGTACCTTGTGATTTAGCATGGCAATTGATCACATTAAACAGCAGGGAAGTTGCCCACTCCCTCCTCCAGACCTACAGTTACTCCTTTATATGTGCTGCTAGTTGCTGGTTTGTACTAATGACTGAAAATGGGAAGACAGTGGGCACTACTGTGAAAGAAATATTTTATAAATAAATAATGCTACAGTGACAAAACCAAAATGGCAGCTACAGGAAACTGTTACATAACAGATGGATTAGAGAGTAAATATGATTGTCAGCTATCCAAAGATGTTTAAAGGGATTACTTTGTATTAACTAGGACTAAGACTAGTAATAGGAGGAGAGAGATTTTTCCACCCTTTCCAAACACATTCAGACATTTGGCAAATCAGGTGAGCTCAATCATGCAAATTCAGTGGTTGTGGTTTTGTGTCAGTGTTGCTTGCTAGATGACCCTGCAGCTGCCCAAATAATACCTCTGTGCCACTTATTAAAAAAAAAAAACATTTAAACAAAAAAACTGTCTTGAAATCCAGTGGGTTTCTGGGACTTGCTTCCCTCACAACAGGGCCAAAAATTTATCTTATGCATTGGTCTGAAGAACAAGGGAAAAACATTTTATTTCACAAAGGCCAGAGTTGGAGAGGTGAGGATGCCATTCTTGAAAATGGAAAACAAGCTTTTTAAACTCAATCAATAAATCGATAATGACCGTTTATAATTATACAATACATACAATTAGAATTTCTTCAGAATTATAATCCAGTTAAATGTGGGGAAGTCAAATCACATACAACAATAAGGAGATTCATAATTTGCTCCCTTTAATATCCCGAAGAAAAGATTTTAGTTCCAATGTATCATAAGATGGATTTTAGTATTTGACTGAACTTTTTTATTGATGCTTTTAGTCTAAGTGGTTTAAAGTTTCCCTAGACAAAGATAAATGGACTTATTTTATTCAAGCTAATAACACAATGTTAGCATTTATCAAAATACTATATTGCATTAAAAAGGCTATTAAAAGACTATAGGAAATACTCCTACATATGTGAAATTTTGTTCTAGAACTATACAGGCAGATAAATCAAATATTTCATTTAACTATAAATGATTTCATTTTCAAATAATCCACTTTTATTGCTCACTGGCCAAATTCTGCTCACAGTCATACCTGAACAACCCTCCAAACTGGGGAAGGGTTTGCATACATTTCTGGGCATTTTTTAAATTTAAATAGCCTCTATAGCATGCCAGTCTGAGATTTTTATTTTGCCAAATAACAATTTTCAGGTTTGGTGTATTTTTTCAGTGTTGCTAAAGAGAAGATAAAGGGGAAGGCGACAGAGAGCTTTATGGTGTACTTCATGTAAGACCTGAACCCTCATATACAGAGTGTCCTAACTGGCCTTAACCTTACAGAGGTGCTCTATACACTTCATCATATTGGTGACAAATGGGATGTCTACACTTGCCCCCAACTTCAAATCAGGGTGATGGGAGATTACTAATGAAATTCTGCAGTGAATATGCAGCACTTCATTAGGCTAATTCTCCCCTGCGACAACTTTGAAGTGTCAAATTTCAAAGTGCCGGCATGTGTGTACCTGTGGGTACTTCAAAGTGCATGCGCTACTTTGAAATGCCTTTACTCCTCAAAATTTTGGGGAGTAAAGGCACTTCATAGTAGTGTGGGCACTTTGAAGTGCCTGCGGCTACATGCATGCTGGCACTTGGAAGTTTGACACTTTGAAATTGCCGGAGGGTAGAATTAGCTTAATGAGGTGCTGCATAATGCACTTCATTAGTAATCTCCCATTGCCCTGATTAACATGCCCCTTTGACGCTGGGGGCAAGTGTAGACCCAGGCAACATGTCAGATATTTCAGAATAAAAAAAGGAGATATACAGAATGAGGGATTGCACTAAAGGTCACCAGTTAGGCTGGTGACATCCAAACACTTATTTATACGAATAAAGTGATCAGTAGGTTCAGCTGGGAAAGGACATTGGTGTCTTCATAGGTATACAAGGAGAGGAACTGAAGGCATGTATCATTTTAGTGTAGTCAGAATGATGAATATGTCTTGCAGAACCTAATGCTGTGGCAAATTGAGTGCTTTCCACTCCAACTGAAATCACTAAGAGTAGACTGTAGACAACACTGTCCAGGATAAGGTTTACTTTCTGTTCCCTGCTCCTCACTTTTGTATTTCCTCTCTTGTTCTCTCTCTCCGTGTCATTATCTCGTGTCTTCTTTCTTTGTACAGTTATTCTTCCACACACATTGTCTTATCTGGATGTCCTACACGCTCATGCTTTCAATCTGACTGGAGGCTCCCCAGGCTGTTGTGTCTGAAGTCCTTTGATTCAATCACCCGGTCCTTGGAACTACTAGAGCTTAGTCATCAGGCTTCCCCATAGTTTAAGTTCAGGCCTTCTAACAACTCCAGTGGCATGGCACTCAGGGAACACAGTTTACTTCTCCAGAATTACATTTAAGTTTTTCTGTGTTATAAGTTTTTTCTGTGTGATAGATCTCTACCAGTAACTTGTTTCTGTGTTCTATGGCTTGTGATTTCCACACCCTCCCCCCTCAGATCTCTGAAGAGTAATTGGAGGGATGAACTTTTCTCAACTTTCAACTAATCCATTGTCTACTAGCTGTGATTAAGTGATTACCCAATACTTAATGACCAAGTATTGTCCCTGGTTTGGCAGAGATGCACTATAGCCCCTGTAAGCAAATCCACATAAAGGCACTCCCTGATACAAATTATGATATTGTAACGTTAACCGTAATTGATAAGTTGCACACAGATAAATTCCTCATATCAGACATGGGTTTTCAAATTAAATCCTTGCCTTGCAATCGTATTTATCTTGCCATTTCCTCAAATTTCTGTGTGGCTCCCTTATACCTTCGTTTCCCTTTCCTTTAGCTTCATTCTCTCATATAGGCTGTGTCTATAGAACAAAGGTATCTAAAAAAAAAAACCACCAGTTGTTTCTAAATAACTTTAGCCGTGTCCAAATGATACATATGCTATTTGTAAATAAAATCAAAATTGCAGTTGTGTTATTCCAGTTCCAGTAACCCCCACTGCAGGAGAAATAATGCTTATTTAAAAATAAATGTTTCAAAATAGATGTTTCAAATTTTTTTCAGGAAGAAGGGCACTTTCAAAAGCAGGACTTCCTTTTGAAGGAACTCCATCTACACAGCTATTTTGCATTTGAAAAGCAGCACTTTCAATGTGGTGAGTGACCACCATTAAGCAAATGTGGTTCTGAATGTTCATATCAGTGCCTCATTAGCATTTTTGATCTGCTGCATTTACGTGCCCCTTCTGAAAGTGAGGGGCAGTGTAGACGCAAACACACAGAATAGCACTATTTCTAAATAAGCCATAATGAGGTCTGATGGCACTATTTTGAAATATCGCAATGGACCCAAAAATGCTATTTCAAAATATCTGTGTGCTATTTTGAAATACACTTTGGCTATGTCTACACTAGCCCCAGAACTTCAAGAGGGGCAGGATAATGAACCTAATCGAAAGATACTAATGAGGCACTGCCATGAATATGCAGTGCCTCATTAGCATAATGGCAGCCATGGCACTTTGAAAGTGCCACTTTTGACCACGCGCTGCTCATCCACATGGGTTCTTTTTCAAAAGGACCCTACACACTTCAAAATCCCCTTATTTCTAAAACCAAATAGGACTAAGGGGATTTTGAACTGTGTGGGGTCTTTTCGAAAAGGAATCCATGTAGACGAGCTGTGCCCCATTATGTTAATGAGGCACTGCATATTCATGACAGCACCTCATTAACATCTTTTGATAAGGTTCATTATCATGCCCTTTTCGAAGTTGTGGCACTAGTGTAGACATAGTATGTAGTGGACGTGTTATTTCAAAATAGCTATTATGACATATCTTATTTGGGAAAAGTGCTGTCATGTAGACATATACATAGAAATGCCTCTTTAGGCCTACATGTACACTAAATTCCTCTTTCAAAACAAGCATACAAATGAAGGAAATCAAAAATTCAAATTAGGCACATATTTACATATCTGGCACCTCATTTGCATATTCTTTTTAAAGAAGAAAATCAGTGTTGAAGTAAATCACTGTAGGTATAATCCCCACCTTGGAAAGAGCTCTTCTTCCTAAAAAAAAAAAGAAAAATGAAAAAGAAAAAGGAAGAAGAGTTCTTTTGAAGATGGGGATTAGTTTAGAAAGAGCAGCGTCTACACTGCTTTTCTTCTTTTGAAAGAATCTCTTTAGAAATAATATGAAAATGAGGTACCAGATATGTAAATCTGTGCCTAATTTGAATTTTCAACTTTCTTCATTTGTATGCTTCTTTCGAAAGAGGAATGCTAGTGTACACATAGTCATAATGTCTCTACAATGTTCTCCTTCGCTTGCACACTTTGATCTTCTCCTTTCTTTGTTCCCGTAGACTATTTCTTTCCTTCAACCCCCCATCAGAACTGAGTTATTCATATTCTCAAAATATGATTGCGCACACAAACACTAATTCTATTCTGGGAGGAAAGGTGGCACAGCACCTGCCCTTAAATATGTTCTATTAATATGCCTTTCGGTGCAGTAAAACTATACCACCTGCAATTCTGCATTAATTTATTAATTTTTTCTTTCAAAAACATAATTATCAATGCGTTTATAATTTCTGTGAATGCAACAACTATTTTGAATTATTTTTGTATTTGTAAATTCTTTCTGCATATTTGACAGCTACAGCTTTAGTAGAAACTAACCATTTACCTCAGAAAAATCAATATTGTCTCAAAAAACTGAAACAGTATGATTTTCCAGCATGTCATCACCTGCAAGACTCCGTAACTGTCCTGCTCTTGATAATCTAATGTGTGGCAGCTATAGTTTTTCAGTCTGATTATACTGAAAAAAATAGTTTAGACAGTTGAAAAGAGTATGTGTTATAGGTCTGTAAAGAGTGCTAAAATGTATTTAGGAGCAAGAGTGGCTCAAACAAATAACCTTTATTCTCCATCTTCAATACAGACTCCAGAACTCAGAAAGGAATTTATCTTTTATCTTACTGTTTCTTGAAGACTCCACTCCTAAAATGACATGTATTAATTGAATTTGATTTAATGCCAAAAAAACCCACCTCAATTTAAACCTCAAAAAATGCATACAAATTGGATTCATATACCGTTTTGATGAGACGCATAAGCCCAGACTTTCACTGTGTTGACTAAACAGATAAATAAAAATTAACAAACCACATAGAATTGATACATGTGAAATAACATTGATCTATCATTTGTTCTTTCTCAAATCTCTTCCTCAATCACCCGCCTGTATGTTATCCATTTAGAATAAACATAGAATACTAGAACCAAGGGACCTCAAGAGGTCAACAAGTCAAGTTCCCTGCCCTCACAACAGCACCAATAACCATCTATATAATCCCTGTTAGATATTTATCTAACCTGTTCACAAATATCTCCAGTGACAGAGAGGCTACAACCACCCTAGGCAATTTATCTCAGTAATTAACCACTCTGTCTGTTAGGAAATTTTTCCTAATGTCCACCTAAATCTGTCTGGAATTTAAGCCTGTTGTTTCATGTCTTATTATCAGAGGTTAAGGAGAATATTTTTTTCTCTCTCTTACTTGTGACATTTAAATAGAGTCTCTGATCCTCTTTTCCCCTGTATCCAGACTGAAAGATTCCAGTCCCTTCCTCCCAGTCGAACTTGCATATTGAGGCAGGTTGACCAGAGTCTGACACATTGGTTTATGGCCATAAAATCTTTTGTAATAGCTTTTCAGAGGTTGTTATTCAATTAAGAGTCAAGCCCCACTACAAAATGCACTGCAACCTCCATTGTGATGTATACAATAGGAAGGTTACACTATAAAGTGGAGGCCCTGAAGAGAAATGGTGTTCAAAGAACAAAATGGAGTTTGTAGTTGACCCAGACATATCCTTAATAGGCCGCAGTAAAGAATACAAATAGATCAACATCCCAATAAGAAAGTAGTCAATTCAACTATATAATTCACTGAAAGACTAATGAGAAGTCTGCTCTCTTTTCTAGATTATTAACTTGTACACATTTCAACAGTCACCACCATTATTTTAAGACAAGAGGTGCTCCACAGACAGAAAAGCCAAGCTGAATATGGAATTTACTAAAGGATAATGGCATTGCACTCACATTGTTGAGAATCTGGTGACTTATTACTAGGAAATTCTTTGCCTCAATCAAGTCCACACTGGCCTGTAGGCAGCCCTTTCTTTCTGTACAGATCTCTGCACCCTGTCCCAAATGAAACAGAGAAACTCAAGAGCCATTACCAGAAAACAAAGATTGAAACAGTCAGATTGATGCTCATGCTGATGTTTTCTAATAGGCAAAGCAAAGCTTCCTGTGAACCTTCACAGAAGAAGCCAAATCCCAGGAAGAGGAGCTGCCCCTTGGTGGCAGACTGCTTTGTTTACCATGATTACACAATTCACAGATCTCTGCACCATGTGGTATCATCCTACTTTATTGGGCAAGCTTCTGAAACTTCATGGCTTACCCTTGACAACAAACTAACTAAATCCTGGGAATTAAGTACATTTAGTTCCAAAGAAATACTGCAAGCTGAGAAGGACATTCAATCCAAGACCTGCAAATCTGACTGCTGTCCTTCCCGATACATGAAAAAGTCATGGAACAACTGAAAGCGTTGTTCCATTACTGGGTTTGGAAACTAAGTGTTCTTTGCAGGAATCTTCCAGGCTTCCCAGCATCCCTTCCACCAAGGGAAGACCCAGTGCTACAAGTGGGTCACCAGATTGTTCCTGTAAGAAGTGAGTGACTCTGGCCACACTAATAACGGTTTCTATGGCCCCACCACGTTCTGTGTCATTACTGAAATAACCGATGATTTATTCAGTAAAGGATTCCCTTCCTCCTTCAAATAAATGATAATTGAACCAGCATTGAAGAAACCGACTTAGGATATATTGGTTCTAGGATATATTTGTTCAAGTACTGCCCAAAAATCAAACTTTCTGTACTTGAGAAAGCTCATGGATAGCTTAGAGGCCAACTACAGACATTGAAACATAGAAAACTCCAACTCATGCAGGACATGTCCCCTCTGTAACATGGGCCATTGTGAGCACATTTCTTTTCTCTTCTCTCTAGATATCTCAAGGTCTTTGACATTATCTTCAAGGTGCTCAACAACCTAAAAGATCACCTAAAGTTCTCAGATGAGAACCAAAATTAAAACTCCATCTCTTAGGCACAGTGAAACTTTTATCATAAGACTAAGAAAGCTTGTCTATGCGGGAGACAACTGGGCCCAGATTTTGCAATAAGCAGGCAGAGGAAACCACCACAAATCTCTCCACATGCTGCCTGAACTGAAAGTATACATCAACCTTTCTTTATAACAGTCCAGAGGAATTAAGAATAAAACATATGGGAAAAAAGCACACAACCCATACAACATTCCTTTCTTTCGGGGAAAGGATAACGGAAAGAATTAATCACATGTAATTGTTTAAGGTATTACAGGAAGGAGCTCAGATACTATGGAATGATGACATTATCCTGAGAACCAGGATACAGAAGAATAGAATGAAGACAGGCTGTTACTTAGATTGTAAACTTGTTAGGATGGGGGAAACCATTTAGTTCTGTATTTGTACAGCACCTAGGCTAAGTGGATCCCAGGCCATGACTAGGGTTCCTAGGTGCTATAGCAATATGAATAAATAATAGTGTAATCTCTGAAGAGGAACAAAACTCTTTGTTCTTCCCTGGATAAATGGTGATAATAGGCAGGATGCAGAAAAGTGTCTAGATGATTTACAAGCACAGTCCCATTTGCTTCCATTGAGGTCGCCATTCAAAGAATTCCTGTATATTACACAGAAACAGATTAATTCTTACAGTATACTGTAGATGACTAGATTGCTACTCATACACAAAGCATGATGTGTGCAATCGCATCCACTTCTTACTGAGTCAAGAAATTATTGTCACATTCAGACATGATCATCATTGTAAGGTTGAGTCAGTTAGCTATACATGTTCACTTTATGACTTTTAGAATTGTCAGCATATCATGTCATTAAATTCATGCAGCACATGATTCTGCGGCTGTAAATCTCAAGGGAAATTCATTTGACTGGCCTTGGAATAATCCTTGGAATAATCTCTACTTTTGTGTTCTGTTCCACAAGCAAGTTTTTTTTTCCTAAAAGGCGTATGATGTGAATTTTTTTCCCTTCTGTAATGAGCATAACTCTTGAATGTTTGACTCCATCTAGCTGCTTGCACAACTCTTGGCACTGAACATTATTTATACCTGAACTTGTTCAAGGACTGTATAAGATAAACAATCCTGACTTGTAATGTTAGAAATCAGATTATACTTTTGCTTCCTTTAGACATATTTCTCTTGCTAATTTAAATCTTCTTATCTAAATATCAGAATCTAAAATCTAAATCTAAATATCAGAAATATCTCACATATATCAATCAAATAATTACAACTGAATTACTTCAATATAGAGACAATCAAATATTTCTCACTGGCTGAGTTCATTTGTCTTGTTTCTCTCACCAGAAGGACACTTGTCCATGCTATCTGGGTCTCTTAAGATAGGAGAGTGGAACCTGCAGGTTAAGGAAGCACCTGGCTCCTGTGGGAAGGCCCTCCAGAGGAGGTTAACAATCAGTGTGAAGTTTACTTCTTATGTTCTGGAAACATTTGGGGTATGTCTCCACAGCAGTTTAACACTCACAGCTCATCCAGGTCACCTGACTGAGACTCACAGTTCTTGGACTTTAAAACTGCTGTGCAGATGGTTGGGCCTGGGCTTGACTTCAGAGCTGAATTTTTTGAGATGATAGGGTCCAAGAGCCCAGGCTCCAGCCTGAGTCCAACTATCTGTCCAGCAAATTTTAGCCTCACAGCCCAAGCCCTGCAAGATTGAGTCAGCTGACCATTGATAACCATGCCATACTGCAGATCTTTTATTCCAGTGCACACAGAACAAGTTGTCCAGGTCTCTGTCACACGTTTGGAAAGGGCAGTGTGATGTGGTATCTACCCCACATAGGAACAGAAGGGGTCAATCACACACTGCCCAGAAGAAGCAACGGAGATGTGTCCTCCGAGCAGCCCAAAGAGGAAGCATGAAGCACAATCAGGGAGGATTGCAGGAAGCAATGAATCTAGGCCTGGCAGGCTCAGATAAAAGGGAGTTGAGGGCAGAGTAGGGGAAGCTGCTCATAGGAGCCCAGAGAGTAAGGACTGCCCTCTGGAGGGCTGAGAAAAGCAAAAACTTTAGATAAAGCAGCTGCTAGAAGGAATCAGGGAGCAAGAGAGACCTCCTGGAATCTTAGTGGGACTGAACATCTGAGTGCCCTGGGTGAGGAAACTGCTAGGGTCATGGGGAAATGGCACAGGGAAACACAGCAGTATTGAAGGAGGCTAGAGAGAAGAAGCAGGAGGCTGGTATTTATAGGATTCCTGGATTGGTGTCTAGAATAATGGGCAGGCCCTCATACTCACCACTGGGGATGTGAGAGGACAGTTGGGCAGAGATACCTCTCCTTCCCAGAAGGAGGGAAACACAAATACCTCAGAGCTGGAAGGGGCCTTGGGAGGTCATTCAGTTCAGTTCCCTGTCCTCTCAACAGGACCAAGCAGCCTCCCTAACAGATTTTTCTTATTTTTTAAAAAATCTATGGGTCCCAGACTCCTAAAAAGGCCTCCTTAGGGTTTGAGCTCAGAACCTTGGGTTTAGCAGGCTAATGTGCAGGCCACTGAGTATGATGACCCTCTGAGAAGGGTACCTTGCAAATATGATACTATGTTTCTGGGAGCTCAGGGAGGCGCCCTAGGCAGAAACAGAGGGAGAATGCTGGTGTTCACATCATGGGTGTGAGCACTTAGCTTGAGCTAGTCCTCAGAAGCACCAGGTGGAGGTACCAATCTGATACCGAGGGGTGCAACCAGTGACAGGTAAATTGCTGATTCTCCCTTCTTCACAGACACTTGGTACTAATCTACTCCAAACAATATCTAAAAGAAAACCTCAGTCCACTTTTCTGATGCTTTCCTAGGCACATACAGTCTGTCCTATTCACCCTGGCTGCATTTACACGAGCAAGTTCTTTTGAAAGATATTTTGAAGGAAGGAAGCTCTTTTGCAAGATCCCACACAGTGGCTACACACACAAAAAGTGTTCTTTTGAAAGTAAATTGAAAGAACGTGGGGATCCTTTCATAACCACTTTTCCTTTCTCATTTCAGGAATGATGTCTTCTTTTAAAGCTTCTTTAGAAAGAAAATGTGTGTGTGTCTGTCCCAATATTCCTATCTCACAAAAGATTTTGAGTCTATTATAGTAAGCGCCAAAGATCATGTTACATTTTGGGGCTCTGGTGGGAGAGGCACAATTAAAGGTCACTTCTAGAGCCAAAAGCTTGACTCTGTCCAGCAAAGTCATTTTCTTTGAATATGCAATTTGCTTATAGAAGTTTCCTTATTTTTCAACATCCTACTTAACTTTACAATACTGTGTTAGTGGATTTTCACATTTCACCTTGCTTATACCTCAAAATCCCTGCACAGAATATGGAATATAGCTATGAGCAAAATGCCAACTACACTCATACACTATGTTGACTATGTAGATCTATATAGTGGCAGTATTTCTGTTTGTGGGCATACAACCCTATTGGGTAGTGAGTTGTAGGGAACTGATATATTGTATGATCTTATGTACCCGATGAGATTTCAGCAGGAATTTTCTTTTTTATAATTTTGTCTCTTCTTCGCTCTTTCCTCACTTAATAATTTTGATTACTGAAGCTACTGTCCTGTTATTTGCTTATGAATATTTGATGTTATCTTGAAAATCCTTTTTGATTATGAAAACCCTGAAGAAGTCATTTAATCCTGTGCTTGTATCAGGCATTCTAAAACACAATAAGCATAATATAGAAGACATAGAGTTTAGAAAATCTGATTAATGAAGGTATCCACAATTTTTTTCATTCTCATTTTATAAGGTCAAATAAGTCAGTATAATACGAGGAAAATTCCTATTGCACCACTTTCAATCCAGCATTAAATTTTAACTAGCACTTTTACTAAATCAAAACCATTCTCCAAAAGCACCAAATTATGTGTCAGAATGCATCAGTTTAAAGGGAAGGAAAATATTTGAAAAAGAATTAAAGCTATGCTCTTGCTACAGATAATGTTCTGGTTTCTTACTACACCCACTTAACATCTAATTGATTTAATATAAAGCGTTCATATGCTCTCAGAGTGGTAACAAGGACACATTGTATGAAAGAACATCATGTTAGTAAATACACGCACAATCTTCCCCTCCATTAGAAGAAGGAAAAATGGAACATGTCAACAAAGTAGGGAAGTTATTACACACATTGATACAGTTTAGTCTTTGTTAGACACCTCTATTCTGGAGAATTTATTGTTAGCATTTTTGTAGATAGTATCAGGTAATCGGGCTCCTTATGTCTGATACCAGAATATATTTGGGTTCTGATCACAGACGAATGTATTCTGATAGTTACGTAATAGAAGCTTCAGTTCCTTAGCTGCAATATTTCTTTTCAGAATACCACAGATCAATTGCTCATCTCAGTGGCTGGGCTGAGATCTGGCAGAAACCACAGCTTCATCCCTTTGGCTATACCTACACTAGAGTGATCCTTCAAAACAAGTCCTTCTGGAAGATCTCTTCTGAAAAATTATCTTTCGAAAGATTGTGGCCACACACAATAAGCAGATCAAAAAATTGATCCTCTTTTTTGATAGAGAGCAGCCACACACTCCAGGTGCTCTTTCGAAAGAAGAGGCCAGGGAACTCTGCAGATGGGGTTGCATGGCCAACCAGCCCTTCTGGGAGTTCTGGCCAGGTGCTCCCTTAGAGGTCTCTTCTCAAACACCACCTACCTGCACATGCAGAGTCCTGCCTTTCTGCAGAAAGCACAGCAGAGCCAGTACATGGGCCAGAAGCTGATAGCAATGGACCCACAGCAGCTCCCAGGCTGACACCACATCCACGCCTTGGTTGGGCTGCTGGCTATGGTGGACAAGTGCCTTTTTCTGAAAGAGTTTTTCAGAAAAAAAATGTGTAGACACCCCAAAAGCCCTTTTTTCGAAGGAGCACTCCCCATGGTATCAGATTTTTGATCCCCAGCCTGTTCTTTTGAAAGCGTGGTGGCTGTGTGGATGCTCTCTATCAAAAGAGGAGATCAAATTTTTGATCCACATTTTTGTGTGTGAACATGCTGTTTCAAAAAAAAAATTGGAAGAGATCTTCCAGAAGAATTTCTTTTGAAGGATCTCTGTAGTGTAGACGTAGCCTTTGTGTGTAGATGCACTATATTGAAATAAGCTATTCTGGAAAATCTCTTCTGGAAGAGATTATTCAAAAATGTTGCTGCTGTGTCTAAGTCATTTTTAAAAGGGGATGTAGTAGCCTAAGTCATTTAGGTGTTTTTGAAAACTTTGGTCTGGATCACATTATGGAAAGTAGAATGCACTGTACATTTGTGTATTTCACTTGACTGTCCATATATTCCAATTGACAACCCAGAACTACGCAGCCCTTTAGTAGAAAAGATTTTGTTAATGTATATACAGTAAACCCTCCTTTTAAGGGACTAGTGGGGAGAGGGGTGTCTGTTATTCCTGAAAGTCTGTTAAAAAAAACACCCAAAAGAAATGAAAAAACAAAAGTCACCCAAACAAACAAACAAAAAAAAAACCACCAGAACCCAAAAAACAAACCCGTGCCACTCATCAAAGCTGCCGCTGGAGGAGCCCCCATACTCCACCCTGGCTCAGATCCCACTGCGCACCACCACTGGAGCTTCCATGTGCTTCTCCCAGCATGGGTGAGGTCTGTATGGAGTGCAGCCTGCGGCAGCAGTAAGTCCCCACTATTTTTTTTGGGGGGAGGGCATTTTATGGACCCCAGGATTCCCCGTCCATTGCTCCCAAAATCTGCTAAATTGGAGTCCATAAAATCGAGGGCTTACTGTATTTTCACCCACAATGCAAACAAATATTCTGGACTAGCCCCTTCAATTCAGTTAGATATTACCGGTCTGTTTCCAACAACTGGCTCCCCATGACAGAATCCAGATCTTTAGGAATCATGTAGTGACTGATTTTTGTGTTACTTAAACTGGGATTTATGTTGCTTCTGTAATCTAGTATTTTGATTTCATTCATTGTATAAAATATTTTAAAACCTAAATACCTTTCATGTGTATGATCCACATTACCAACAGTTTACAGGAAATGCTGTCTCTGAGGGATGATTTTAGCCACATTTATAGCTTACAATTTTTAAATGTGCTTTGGATAGGAAGGAAATGACTGATTTCAAATTTATTCACAAGATACACAGAAATTATTTCTAGTGGCAATTTAAAATCCTTGATATTGTTAATTTGTGTGAGTGGTGAATAAGATGAGCAGGCTGTGATGGGGGCTACTGTCTGTTTGAGGTCTCTGTGCTGATTGTCTTGATTTGTGTGTGGTTGTGGTTGGAGAGATTGTATTAAGCTTGATGGGTGTTGAATCAACCTTCGAAGAACTGTAGCAGCTGGGCCAAGTAATCTGCCATCTGTGCAGACTCCCCCATATCACTGACTCCTTACATCCAATAACATTTTTGCATACACATAAGCTGTAGCTAGAAGGTGGTGATTGGTGTCATTACCTCTGATACTTGGCATGGGTACTTGCCAAGGACACTTGGCACAGTTTGATACATATATTTTTATTGCGTGTGCACATATAAATACATGGTGTGCATGCACACCCTCACACACACAATTGATCCCTTAATGAGCCTCTAGCAAACATTTTCCAGTTTGCTAATTTCTTACAGGCAAGAAAATGAAAATAATTCTAGAAGAGTCTGAACGGGAAATGGGTAGTGGTTTTACAGACAATCTAGGAAGTTACTTGTGCAAGAGTTGGCACAGAATACTGTTGAGGAGAAATAGACTAACAGTGAAATGGCTGAGATCTGAGATACTCCTACCCCCATACGTCTGGATTAATAGATTCAGAGGCAGCATCTGATTTTCTGAGATGCTTAGTGTTGTGGTTTGTTTGTTTGTTTTTTTCAGATGCATAACCTGATTTGTGATTGGGGGTGGAGTGTGGGCAGGGTTGTCAACATATATTGATCGCTAAGTCTCTTTAGTCTCCCATACATTGGCTTAGACCACACATAGCTGTAACTTCAGGTGGACTTCCCTTATACTAGGATTTATGATTTTAAAAGAAAAATCCTAGATACATTTTAACTATATGCAGGGTTTAAATTATTGGATTATTATTGCTACCTTTCTAAGGTCTAGCTTTCTGTCTTCTGATCAGAGAGGAAGACTCTATGAAATTACAGCTGCATTGCTTTGTGATTAGTTATATGTAATCTTGTTATATTTACTAATTTTTTTCAGACTATCATATTAAGATTCCATTTTCAAGTCTTTTTCAGTTTTCTCTTGCC
Source organism: Carettochelys insculpta (assembly GCF_033958435.1). Classification (NCBI taxonomy): domain Eukaryota; kingdom Metazoa; phylum Chordata; order Testudines; family Carettochelyidae; genus Carettochelys; species Carettochelys insculpta. The sequence goes on along the minus strand of NC_134139.1, from coordinate 160,573,765 downwards.
AGCCACATAGATTAAAATGACTATAAACGTTCATAGACACTTACAACTTTGGAAATATATTAGAATATGCAAAAAATTTTAACTACCTACAGACATAACATAAATGCTTTGTTTTGAGAATATATACTTACAATAGAAAATATTATATTAGGGCAGCAGATTTGACCAGATCTTAACTAATAGATTATAACACAATTGATAGAATAGAAAGTGACTGATATCCAAATATTTTCTCTCTTTTAAATCCATCATTCTCCCAACACAGCCCCAATCCTCAATTATATAGAATTTGAACAGACAACTGCACACATGGGCTATGTTTACACACTGAGTGCTATCCCAAAATAGCTGCCCACATGGAAGAAACAGTTTTGCAGATAACAGACATGCTATTCTGGCATTCCCATACTTCTCCTTGCTTTATTTTGGCATGTGGCGCCGTTTAGACATTTAGTTTCAAAATATGCAGTTGTCTTAGAGATCTAAAATATATTTGCCTTTTTTCAGAGATGTAAGCTTAATCTTCAGAAGAATACTCTGTTCTTAGAAGTGTTCATTATTTCCCAAAATACAAGGAAACAGAAAACTAGGCAGAGCCATGTTAAAGTGAAAACAATAAGGAACAAACTTTTCCTTTAAAGTTTAAAAGCAAAATCCCCCCCAGATTGTAAAGGGAGAATGCAATGTTATTGATTAAATAAGTTTCTTAAATAGTTCTAATATTATCACAGTTCTGATGTATAAATGCCTACACAACAGAACAAATGTATATGTTTACCAAAATTTATGGTCCCCTATTTGATCTCTAAGAAAAATGTCTTCAGAACACATTATAAAGTTTGGAACTCTGAATTTGGAATGGGATATGCAGTACGTGATACTCTCATTCAGAATTAAAGCAGCTTTAGTTCGGTTTAGCTTAATTCACTTCCAAAATAAGGATACACCAAATCAAGTCCTCTTTAATTATGAATTACAGTAACAGTGTTTTCATGCAGTTTATTTAATCCATGCCAAATTCACACGTCTAGTTAATTCAGATTAATTTTACTGTCTGGATGTGTAGGGAGCACCTAAAACATCTGGATCAAGGACTATAGAGTTCAAAGGAATGATAATGGAATATAAACCTTGCTCTTCAAAGTAGCTGATTGAGAACACAGCTATGGTTAAATCATTAGGCCTATGTCTACACTAGAGTGATCTGTTGACAGAAGTGTCTGCCAGAAGATATCTTCCAACAAATCTTCTGTGAACAGATTGTGGCCAGACTGCCAAGCAGATCAAAAGAGCGATCTGTTCTGTTGACTGAGAGCAGCTGGACTGCCCATCCACTCTCTCAACAGAACAGCAGACCAGAAGCATGGCAGACAGGGCTGCCCGGTATCCACCTGAAGCCCCGCCAGCTGACAGAGCACTCTCTGGAATGCCCAGACAGGTTGTCGACAGAATCTGATGACAGAGGCATTCTGGTTCATGGGGGAGAGGCAGAATTCTTTTAACAGAAGTGCTATGTTCTGTCAATTTACCGTTGATAGACTGCCTTGGGAATGTGGATGTTCCAGTGGGTTTCATTGACAAATACCCATGTTGTCAACAAAACTCTCTGTGTAGACATAGCCTAGCTGATTCTCAATGGACAAATGTTCTCATCATAGACCCTTATTTGGTATTATGGAAGAATTCAAGGACTGAATGCATGCAAAGATTAAAATTTGCCACTGCAGACCATTGGTAGGAAAAAAAAATATCCAGTCTGTGATTACTGAATGTCTTCACCTCTTATTTATTTCATTCCTCAGCACTTCGAAGGATTGTACTTACATATTAGTAGTAATGAAATGAAATTATTTTTGCTGTACTCTTTTTGGGAATATAGAGATTTTTTTTTCAAAGGAGACCAGTATGGCACTATTCATCTGACTACATTCACTTACAAAAGTACAGTAACAGAATTATCATCAAAATATTATATATTTTAAATGATATTAGCCATGTCTGAGTGATCATAGCCATAACAAAAGTAGAATCTTTTCAAATACTGGCCAGCTATCTTCCATTCTGTGTAGAGGAAGAATATTTTTCCTCTCCAATTTTCCCCTTTGTTGCCTCAGAGCCATTACCCTGAGTCTTCCTCTTTTAATGATTACTCATGCTGCTAAGAGGTCTTCAGGTCAAATCTGAGGTGCTAAGTTTTATAACAAGATCAATTTTCACAACATTTTTACTGCAATTCTAAAAGACACACTAAATTGGCAGCCCTTGTAAAATATAACAACTCAGATTATTTTAGAAATGAACACACTCAAGAGCCATATGAAACTAGTTCTGTAACTCTGGGTTTACAGCATTTCCAGATATGACACAAATACTTCAACACAAGCAACAAAATTTGCTAGAGAGCTACGGAAGTTAAAGATGAAAAAGACCCACAGCATCATCCAGTGCTTCTCTCTGCAACTGCAGGATTGTTGTCTCCTGAACATTTTCAAGTCACAGTAGGCAGTTTGGTTTTAAAAGCCCCAAGTAATTGGACATCTAACATTCTCTTTCAAAATTATTATATATTTATCCTAAATTCTTAGTCTTAAGTTCATCCCATGGTTTCTATCTAAAACATAGAAACTAACGCTAGTCTACCAGAAAAATAGGTAACCTTCTACAATGTTGGTTACATGCACAAATCTTAGAATCTGAGCTCATCAATCATTAAGCAACATTCTCACCCTGTCTGCCATTGAACAAAAAAGCAGTCAAGTAGCACTTTAAAGGCTGCTTTTTTGTTTTGATAGTATATAGACTAGCACGGCTCCCTCTCTATTGCCATTGAACAGTTCCACTTGAAAACAGGTTTTTTAATGTGTATCCACCTGCTGCTATGTTCATTTTGCTGCAACACAGACCAACCTTTCTATCAAAAAGGAAAGTGGGGCTCATAATTAAAATAACCTGTATCAATCTATCACATCTAATCAGAAGAGAATGGCAGAGCAGTTTAAAAATTCAAGTTTAAAAACCAGCAAAAACTCTTTGCTCTCTCAATGCTTGAGCATACAGGATATGCATCATCAGGATTGCATGATTGAAGTAGTTTAGGCAATCTCTCTCCATTTGTAAGGTACCAAACACTTTGACTGCATCTATACTACATTCCTCTTTAGAAAGAGGAATGAAAATGAGGGAAATAAAATATGCAAATGAAGCACTGATTTACAAATCTCATACTTCACTTGCATAATCTTATCTGATTGCTTTTTCGGAAGAGACTTCTTCAAAAAAAAAAAGCAGGGGAGATGGGTTTTTTTTCCAGGAATAAGGGTTCTTTCAAAAAAGACCTTTTCCCCCAAAACAATGCTATCTACACTATTTTTCCCCAAAATATCTCTTCTGATAAAGCAATCGGATGAGATTATGCAAATGCAGCATGAGATTTATGAATCCATGTTTCGTTTGCTTTTTTAATTTCCCTCATTTGCATTCCTCTTTCAAAAGAGAAATGTAATGTAGACACAGCCTTTGAGTATCATTTGAAAATGACAATATGCATCAATAACAATGATAAAAGCTTATCACACATAACTTCCAAAAATCTGAAAAGAACAAATTAAGTACTTTTAATGAAACCTTTTATTCCTTTAAATATATGTTATCTCAAACACTTTCTGTTTCTATTTTTTTTCAGACAGAGACAGTCAGACACCCTATAGCCCTGAATATGCAAAAATACCTCTGGGTCCATATAGTACCTTATTAACTTCGGTGGAGGCATATAAACTTCTTTTCAAATGGATTAAATGTCAGATTCAGAGCACACATATGACAAATTAGATAGGCAGGTGCGCATACATCTATGTCAATATATATGGATGTATTCACAAATCTTGATACACAAACACATGTGTGGGGAAGTTTGGGGGGGGAAGAAGGTAGCATATGTGAGTGTGAAAATTCAAACAATATTAAATTATTCAGCCTGTTTCGTATGTCTGGAATTTTTAGCTTACTGTTAGCACAGAGTGGGATTTCTGCACTCGAAGTAGTAATGCAATATCCCCATCTTTCTCAGTGCAAGATTATCTTTTAAATGCAGCTGAAGCCGAAAGCTGAAAATGCATTAAATACACTCAGGGAGAAAAATGATTACAGAACAAATGCTTTTAATGGACCAAATATTCTTTCCTCTCTTTTGATTAGCCTGAGTGACTATTATGTTCATTTTTAGAGGCAATTGACTAAAAAGCCTGTCAGCATTTTCTTTCATCAAACAATTAAAAAAATGTGTATTCTATAACACCTTTGCCTTCAAAGTGTACTAGTAATTGGTTAAAATGGGGTTTGCGCCATCAGAACCTTTTCCAGAGTTGTCACACGACAAGAAATCATGAACAAAACTCAATGCCAAAGATACATGAACATCCATAAATGATGAAGACATTCTATAAAAGGAAGCAACCTTCAGTGGATAAAACATCCACTTCTTCTTAGATTTCTATATATCTACAATACTCTTTTGAACAGTCATAAGAGCTCTATTTCAGTAGGCTTCCTGAACTATAATTTGTGATGTGTTGGAGTAGTGTATATGTTAATCTGCAATAAACATGATTTAAAAGTAAGCACAACACTAAGATTTAATACCCCTTTACCTATAGGTATAAGAGCTGTATGCACTTATATAAGCAGCAACGTGTTTGTATTATTTAATAGAACCTTGCTTAACTGCACTTTAATGAACTGTAAACTTGTTCTGAAAAGCACATTTGTTTTACAGTTCACTGCATCAGTAAGATTCTGTTGATGTGTTAGTGTCAGGATAGCAACGAAGGTAATATTGAGTTTCTGTGGTAGCCATAGCCCACCTCCTGGTTCTTTACAATGACCTGAAACAGGACTAAGAATCTCATAACTGGTTGGTGATGCCGCTACTTAATACTCTGTGAGCATCAGAAGTCTGCAAGCATCAGCACTCTGTAATGGGTTTCCTTCATTACTGCAACTTAATGTGGTTCTACTGTGGGTGCCTGTGATCCATTAGGCTCATCAATCTGGATGACCCTTAAACTGTGATAGTCCAAAAATATGATAGCATTTTTCATTCCATCTGCATGATCTAGAACCAGTAGAAAAATTTCAAAACATTGTAAGAAACCCTATCTGTGTGATTTTTTTTATCCCTACTGAAAGAATGCACAAATGGAACTCTCCAAAGAAAGCCCGTTCACAATAGCTTTACAATTTTCTTCTCTGAACCTATGCAATTACTTAGTCTTAAAAAAGCACAAGAGTGACTGATACAAAGCCATAATAGAGTGTAGCTAAATAGTAGCCAAAAACAGTTTTGTATAAAAAAGACTACACTCATCCCTTGCTCTACGAGCACAATTGGTCCCCAACTTTCTGCTCGTAGGCTAAAACTCATGAGAGGGGCATTAAATTACCATTAAAATACATGTAAAAGTCTCTGATTGGTTCCCAATGCTTCAAACCCAGCAAAAGACTGGCAGCATGTGGCACTGCTTTTCACAGAATCATAGAATACTAGGACTGGAAGAGCAACGAAGGGTCCTGTGGCAACTTATAGACTAACAGAAAAGTTTTGAGCATGAACTTTCGTGAGCACAGATTCACTTCATCAGATGCTGGTCTTGGAAATCTGCAGGGCCAGGTATAAATAAGCCAGAGCAAGGGTGGGGATAACAAGGTTAGCTCAGTCAGCAAGGGTGAGGCTTACTACCAGCAGTTGATCTGAAGGTGTGAATACCAAGGGAGGGGAAGCTGCTTCTGTATTTATCCAGCCATTCGCAGTCTTTGTTTAAGCCAGAGCTGAGGGCATCAAATTTGCAGATGAATTGTAGCTCAGAAATTTCTCTTTGGAGTCTGGTCCTGAAATTTCTTTGCTGTAGGATAGCTACTTTTAAGTCTGCTACTGTGTAGCCTGGGAGATTGAAGTGCTCTCCTACGGGTTTTTATATATTGCCATTTCTGATGTCTGATTTGTGTGCGTTTATTCTTTTACGCAGAGACTGTCCAGTTTGTCCGATGTACATAGCAGAGGGGCATTGCTGGCACATGATGGCATAAATTATATTGGTAGATGTGCAGCTGAATGAACCCACGATGGTGTGGCTGATATGGTTGCATGGATAGGTCCCTGAGCTAACCTTGTTATCCCCACCCTTGCTCTGGCTTATTTATACCTGGCCCTGCAGATTTCCAAGACCAGCATCTGATGAAGTGAGTCTGTGCTCACGAAAGCTCATGCTCAAAACTTTTCTGTTAGTCTATAAGGTGTCACAGGACCCTTTGTTGCTGTTACGTAGCCAGACAGGAGTTCTTAATGGTTCTCAATCCTGCTGGAAAAGTATAAGAAGTGGGGTTCCGCAGGGGTCTGTGTTAAGACCAGTTCTGTTCAATATCTTCATCAACGTATTAGATACTGGCATAGAAAGTACACTTATTAAGTTTGCAGATGATACCAAACTGGGAGGGGTTGCAACTTCTTTGGAGGATATAGTCATAATTCAAAATGATCTGGATAATTGGAGAAATGGTCTGAGGTAAACAGGATGAAGCTTAATAAGGACAAATGCAAAGTGCTCCACTTAGGAAGGAACAATCACTTTCACACATACGGAATGGGGAGAGACTGTCTAGGAATGACTATAGCAGAAAGGGATCTAGGAGTTATAGTGGACCACAAGCTAAATATGAGTCAACAGTGTGATGCTGTTGCAAAAAAAGCAAACGTGATTCTGGGATGCATTAACAGGTGTGTTGTGAACAAGACATGAGAAGTAAATCTTCCACTCTACTCTGCACTGGTTAGACATCCGCTGGAATATTGTGTCGAGTTCTGGGCGCCACAGTTCAAGAAAGATGTGGAGAAATTAGAGAGGGTCCAGAAAAGAGCGACAAGAATGATTAAAGGTCTAGAAAATGTGACCTATGAAGAAAGGCTGAAAGAATTGGGCTTGTTTAGTTTGGAAAAGAGAAGATAGAGGGGAGATATGATAGCGGTTTTCAGGTATCTAACAGGGTGTCATAAGGAGGAGGGAGAAAACTTGTTTTTCTTGGCCTCTGAGGATAGAACAAGAGGCAATGCACATGAGGAAAAAGTTCCTAACTGTCAGGGTGGTCAAACAGTGGAATAAATTGCCAAGGGAGGTTGTGGAATCTCCATCGCTGGAGATATTTAAGAACAGGTTAGATAGATGTCTATCAGGGATGGTTTAGACAGTATTTGGTCCTGCCGTTGGGGCAGGGAGCTGGACTCGACGGCCTCTTGAGATCCCTTCCAATCCGAGTATCGGAGGGATAGCCGTGTTAGTCTGGATCTGTAACAGCAACGAAGGGTCCTTTGGCACCTTATAGACTAACAGAAAAGTTTTGAGCATGAGCTTTTGTGAGCATAGACTCACTTCATCAGATGCTGGTCTTGGAAATCTGCAGGGCCAGGTATAAATAAGCCAGAGCAAGGGTGGGGATAACAAGGTTAGCTCAGTCAGCAAGGGTGAGGCTTACTACCAGCAGTTGATCTGGAGGTGTGAATACCAAGGGAGAGGAAGCTGATTTTGTATTTAGCTAGCAATTCACAGTCTTTGTTTAAGCCTGAGTTGAGGGCGTCGAATTTGCAGATGAATTGTAGCTCAGAAATTTCTCTTTGGAGTCTGGTCCTGAAATTTCTTTGCTGTAGGATAGCTACTTTTAAGTCTGCTACTGTGTAGCCTGGGAGATTGAAGTGCTCTCCTATGGGTTTTGGTATATTGCCATTTCTGATATCTGATTTGTGTGCGTTTATTCTTTTACGCAGAGACTGTCCACTTTGTCCGATGTATATAGCAGAGGGGCATTGCTGGCACATGATGGCATAAATTATATTGGTAGATGTGCAGCTGAATGAACCCCCGATGGTGTGGCTGATCTGGTTAGGTCCTGTAATGGTGTTGCTGGTGTAGATATGTGGGCAGAGCTGGCAGCGAGGTTTGTTGCATGGATGGGTCCCTGAGTTAGAGTGACTGTGGTGCGGTGTATAGTTGCTGGTTGGGATTTGCTTCAAGTTGGCAGGTTGTCTGTGGGCAAGGACTGGTCTGCCTCCCAAGGCCTGTGAAAGTGGGGGATCATTGTCCAGGATGGGTTGTAAATCCCTGATGATGCACAGTAGAGGTTTTAGCTGAGGACTGTAGGTGTTGGCTAGTGGTGTTCTGTTGGTTTCTCTCTTGGGCTTGTCCTGTAGTAAGAGGCTTCGTGGCACACGTCTGGCTCTGCTGATCTGTTTTTTCACTTCCTCAGGTGGGTATTGCAGTTTCAAGAATGCTTGGTAGAGATCCTGTAGGTGTTTGTCTCTGTTGGAGGGGTTAGAGCAAATGTGGTTATATCTTAGTGCTTGGCTGTAGACAGTGGATCGTGTGGTGTGTCTGGGATGGAAGCTGGACGCATGAAGGTAGGCGTAGTGGTCAGTGGGTTTACGGTACAGGGTGGTACTGATGTGGCCTTCGTGTATTAGCACCGTGGTGTCCAGGAAGTGGATCTCCTGTGTGGACTGTTCCAGGCTGAGGTTGATGTTGGGGTGAAAGTTGTTGAAGTCCCAGTGGAATTCCTCCAGAGTCTCCTTCCCATGGATCCAGATGATGAAGATGTCATCAGTGTAGCGTAAGTAGAGAAAAACCCATAGGAGAGCACTTCAATCTCCAAGGCCACACAGTAGCAGACTTAAAAATAGCTATCCTACAGCAAACAAATTTCAGGACCAGACTCCAAAGAGAAATTTCTGAGCTACAATTCACCTGCAAATTTGACGCCCTCAACTCAGGCTTAAACAAAGACTGTGAATGGCTGGCTAAATACAAAAGCAGCTTCCCCTCCCTTGGTGTTCACACCTCCAGATCAACTGCGGGTAGTAAGCCTCACCCTTGCTGACTGAGCTAACCTTGTTATCCCCACCCTAGTTTGGGGCCATGAGTGGGTGGGAGGATTAAAATCTGCAGGCAGCTCCTGTGGACAAGGTGATGGCTTTTTCCACCAGTCTGCAGCAGAGGTACCTGGGGGGTGGGGGTTTGGCAGGCAGGGTGGGTCAGAATGGGATGAGGTGGGTGTTGGGAGAGGGCTGGGGGGGTTGTGCAGGGAGCTGTGGGCTGGGGAAATGTTAGAACCGGGCAGGGCTGGGGGTGTGTGCACAGGCAGTTGCCGCAGGGGTAGTGTTGGGATTGGGATGGGTGGTGCTGTGGGTCTCCCCGTGCCCCAGTCAGGGACACCTCAGCTGGCTCAGGTCCAGCTGTGGGGATGCAGGTCTTCCCGTGCCTCAGCCAGGGACCTGGCGGCTGGCTCATATGAGTGGGGAAAGGTCACTCTTATAGTGAACAGTGGTAAGTGAACAGTACTCGTAAGTAAAGTACTCATTAAACAAGGGATGAGTGTATTTACTATTCAGTAAATTTCTAATTGATCAGTGGTTTGAAAACTAATGGATACTGAAGAACTAGTTTTGTTGATAACATCCTTATTAGCTAGTTGGATTGTGTTTGGTTATCAGATGGTGTGTTATTTATGTAGATGTATAGTATGTATGTTTTTACACAGGATCTCCTTGTATATAAATACATACATTACAAATATTTAGAGACTAAATGAAGGCCAAAGTGTCTACTGAGAGCTGCCCTTCATATAGATCCCCATACAAGAATATAAATGTTTAGTAGATTGTGACTGTATTAGCACAGCATAGCAACACTACCTATAAGGCTGCATCTCCATTTTAAATATCAATTAGGGCAATGAGTTGGATAGAAATATTTAATGAAGTTAAGGACTTTATCCTCTGTTTCTAGCCACACTCTAGCTTGTGACAGATACAATTATTTCATAACCATAAAAGCTTTTGCTTAATATTAAGCAAAAGCTTCCACAAGCACAGTTTGAGAATGTCACATTAGAATATTAGCTATTCTTAAAAGAAAAGAAAAGAAAAGAAAAAAGAAAAGAAAAGTTATTGTGATATGTCCCCTTCTGTTAGCCTATTCATTGCCTGTTCTGCTAGTGAATAAACAGTAGTATAGTTGTTCCAGTTTGTTTGAAAACTACTGAACTACATAATTAACCATTAAAGACTAGAGTAAACAGTTGAATGTGACATTTGCTTTCTTTCATTTTAACTAGCTTGAAATGTGTATCACAGTGGAAGAACAGCATGACATTAAAAGCATAATCTATTTCATTCCCTGTGGTTCTTTTTATGGACTTTCTGAAAAGCGTTATTTTGCACTCTCTCCAAAAGATAAACAAGCTCTGTCTTTTGCAGTTATCAAGATATATGTTTAGCTAATTCTAAAGATAAAAGGAAGGAAAGGATATTGACACAGAAAACTACTCTTTAACCTGGGACATGTTTGCACTGGATGAAGTTCACCTAGGTCAGAGGACTTCCACCTGTGGCTCTGAGTTGCATGTAGCTCTTTAAGGAGTTCTTTGTGGCTCCCACTACTATAATTGCAAAGTAAAAAACAAACAAAAATACCCGCATAAAAACAACCCAAGCCAAAAAACACCCTTTCTGATTATTTTTGATAAATAGTGAACATCTAAAAGCCCAACAATGTAAAACTCATATGAAAATAGCAAATGATATATGATCTGGTGATGTTAACTCCCCCTTTAATACATGCGGTGCATTGTGGGATATGATACTGTATCTGTGTTTTGATCATGTTGCTAATAAAGTCTTGATTTTGAAAAGGAAAAGGAAGCATGTGGCATTCCTGCTCTGAAGGGCATCATGAATTTTAAGAAAGTAAACTGAAATTAAATGCCACATAAAATGGACATAATTAAAATACATAGGCGTGAAAGTCTGGAAAATAATAGTAAAAATGCACACATGTAAAGTGGGAGGAAAGAGAATATGTAAAAAGTTTGTGAACATCCTGCTGTAAATATGCATCACATTACAAATCACTGTGTGTGCACTGTTCTTGAAACAGGGATTAAAAAAAGTATGGTTTGATGTTATTTACTAAGGACTGTCTTGTATTCACATGCACAGTGGCTCTTGAATTAGTGATTTTTTTTTTTGCCACATTTGAAAGAGAGAAAAAAAAAATGGCTCTTCTTGCTATTTTGGTTGCTGATTCCTGACCTAGTCTTAGGTGATCATGCTAAAGAATGAGTCAGGATTTTGCTTCCATCAAAGATTATGTCTGTCTGTCATATCCAACAAATACATCCCGGCACCTCCTGTGCTGTTGTGTCTGTATATTGTGTTCTGTGAGGAGAAAGGTTATGTACAGAAGTCACATAGGCTACATCTGTCACTTCATCATTAGCCCACTGTTGTAGGACTTTCTTATTTAATGACGTATGAACACCTGCCTATCTGTAAAGATTTTTAAATACAATCTCACACTTCCAGTTGATGAAGTTGCAAACCAGTAGCAGAAAAGGATACAACTGGTAACTTCATTAGTGCATTGGGTAAACAATAGGTAATGTCTGATGTGCCTTGTCGGGCCTTGCACATCTCACCATGGCTACGTCTACACTAGCACACTACGGCTACGTCTACACGTGAAGCCTACTTCGAAGTAGCCTGTTTCGATGTGGAGACATCGAAATAGGCTATTTCGATGAATAACGTCTACACGTCCTCCAGGGCTGGCAACGTTGATGTTCAACATCGACGTTGCGCAGTACCACATCGAAATAGGCACTGCGAGGGAACGTCTACACGCCACAGTAGCACACATCGAAATAAGGGTGCCAGGCACAGCTGCAGACAGGGTCACAGGGCGGACTCAACAGCAAGTCGCTCCCTTAAAGGGCCCCTCCCAGACACAGTTGCACTAAACAGCACAAGATACACAGAGCCGACAACGAGTTGCAGACCCTGTGCATGCAGCATGAATCCCCCGCTGCAGCAGCAGCAGCCAGAAGCCCTGGGCTAAGGGCTGCTGCACACGGTGACCATAGAGCCCCGCACGGGCTGGAGAGACAGCGTCTCTCAACCCCCCAGCTGATGGCCGCCATGGAGGACCCCACAATTTCGATGTTGCGAGACGCGCAACGACTACACAGTCCCTACTTCGACATTGAACGTCGACGTAGGGTGCTATTCCCATCCTCTCATGGGGTTAGCGGCTTCGACGTCTCGCCGCCTAACGTCGATGTTAACATCGAAATAGCGTCCAACACGTGTAGCCGTGACGGGCGCTATTTCGAAGTTAGTGCCGCTACTTCGAAGTAGCGTGCACGTGTGGACACGGCTTACGTCTAAGTAGCCTATTTCGACGTAAGAACATCAAAATAGGCTACTTCGATGCGTATCATCTACACGTCCTCCAGGGCTGGTGCCATCGACATTCAACGTTGAAGTAGAGATGAACAACGTCAAAAGGAGATGTCCCAGAAGGAAATGCAGAGCGTCCACACACACAAGCGCTCCCCGTAGAAATAAGTGTCCAGCAAAGCCCCAAGCCACTGCCTTAAAGGGCCCCTCCCAGACACACTCAGCCTGCACAGAATGAGATCCACAGAGCCGACAGCTGGTTGCAGACCCCGTGCATGCAGCATGGACCCCCAGCTGCTGCAGCAGCAGCAGCAGCAGCAGCTGCCAGAAGCCCTGGGCTAAGGGCTGCTGCACACGGCAACCATAGAGCCCCGCAGGGGCTGGACAGAGCATCCCTCAAGCCCTCAGCTGATGGCCGCCATGGAGGACCCCGTTATTTCAAAGTAGCAGGATGCGGATCGTCTACACACGCCCTACTTCGACATTGAATGTCGAAGTAGGGCGCTATTACCATCTTCGGATAGGAATAGCGATTTTGATGTCTCGCCGCCTAACGTTGATTTCAATGTCGAAATAGCGCATGGTGTGTGTAGATGCGACGCATGCTATTTCGACATTGTGCCAGCTAGTTCGAAGTAGCCGGCTAGTGTAGACGCACCCCATATATTGTTGCAGTGCCTTTCTTGACCTTCAGCCAAATGCTTTCTACCACCCCATTGGCCAAAATGGACTTGGTTTGCTAGGGAAAGATGTTTCCCATCATAGTTACCCCCTAACTGGCACAGCCAGGCAGTCAAAGTGGTATCCTGAGGTATGTCTGATACCACAAACATGGGGGGCCGACAGACTTGCCAGGCTCCTGGGTAAGATGTGGGGGTACAAGTGCTGTGGTCCCAGAAGGTGAGGGACCTTGGACAGAAGGCACTGGGGACAGGCCATGCCCCACCCTCTTACTCTCAGACCCCCTACCATCCTACCTCAAAGTGAGCTCTCAGATCCACCCAGAGCACAAGGCACCATGGTGGTGATTGAAAGGGCTTGGGACTTTGGCAGCCGGGAGCCCTGCACTCATTTAAATTATTGGGCCCAAGGTCAGCTGCCTCTTTTGCTCTCCTCCAACCTTGTTGATGGACCTTGCCACAAATAAGCAGCTCCTTTCAGCCAGAGGTGAGAGATGTATGGAAAGGGAGGACATAATGAAAGTAGTACTCAAAGACTGTAATTGTCTTGACTCCTGGTTTGGTACTACACCTCTTGCTAGACCTCCATATCCTGCCTTTTATACCCTCACCAGCATGCACAAGAAGATGGATTAGGGTGACCATATGTTCCTGTCCCAAATACAGGGCAGGGAGACATGGGTGGGTGGGGGGTGGTGGTGGAAGGGTGACTTCTTCCAGCTCTACAGCTCTACCAAGCCCCACGGAGCCAGGAAGGAGGTGGCAGCTGCTAGCCCTCCCCAGGAGCTCCAGGGAAGCGGCAGCCGCCAGCACTTCCTGGGATCTCAGGGAAGAGGCAGCCCTCAGTGCTCCCCAGGGAAGCAGCAGCTGCTGGCACTCCCCAGGAGCCCCAGGGAAGTGGCAGGAATGCAGCAGCTGCCCACGCTCCCCCAAGGCTCAGGGAAGTGACTCCCACCAGCAGCTGTGCTTGCAGAGCTGCTGGCAGAAAAGGTTGGTGGGGAGGGCACAAATACGGGACAATTAATCCCTTTTAAAAAATAAGTAGGGATGCCTTTTTGGCGTCCCAAATACAGGACTGTTTCACCTAATATGGAACAGATGGTCATATGCCTATCCCTATTAGATAGTGCAGGCTAGAAAATTCTCCCATGTGTTCACTGGATGTGCTTTCCACCACTACGGAATGTGTCAAGCTATTAGGGTACTAATCCTCATTTCTCACTTTTCATCAATATTGTAGTCCTTTACCATGACTGATGGAAGTGAGACATATCACGACTCTACAAATGCATATGGTTAATATGCTCATAAGCCGTTTTGGCACAGAATAGCTTTTACAGCTTTTCCTTCCTCTGAGTTCAGAGATAGTCTAATTCTAATTCTCAGTCTATATAAACTATTTTGTCATTAGTTTACCTTCTGATAGTTCTCTATCATGACTACTAGACAGGAAGGGAATGTTCATATTACATTTTTAATTATTGTAGTTTAAAAAAACCAGACATTATATTTGATAGTACTATCCCCTCCCCCTCTGTTTGAGTGTTTGTTGTTATGGTTATAGTTTCAGGAAGAATCATTAACAAGGATCATTTGAAAGACTATGTTTACAACATAATTGTTTTCTGTACCTTGTTAAATATGTATTATGACCTCAGTTTTTGTGCTGATTGTTTGAAATTGCATTTGTCGTCCTGATACCCACGGCTCTTATTTTTGAATACAAAAAAGAGAAGGCCCAATAAACTATATGGTGAAAGAACAGTAATTGAAAGTGCGCAAACACACACACACACACAAATGCTATTTTTCCACAACAGTGCTGTCTTCTCTTTTGTAAGAACAAACCTACAATAAGTAATGTATTTCACTTTTCATATGATTTTTGGAATAAATATATTGCTGTCTTGTTACCCACCCAGCTATCTTGGGTTATTGCAGAAGCCCACTTTAAAAGTTTAGGATATATATTTTTTAAATAACTATAAAAGTAGTCCAGATATGGTTTCAACTAAATTTCTCTTTTCATATTTCTGGAAATCAGCACACATATTTCAAATGCCATGTAGATGTTATAAAAACCACCAGACATTTTAAAAATACCTTTTGTCAATAATTCCGAAGTGGTTTATATATGCAAAATCCCATAAGACAGCAAAAACAGCTCAACAAGACAAGTGACTGCTTAGACAACACTGAATATCTTTTTTCCTAAAACATGAGCCCAATCTTCTAGAAAATAGTGAAGAAACAAGAGTGTGTTTTCTCCAGCTCAATTCCTTTATATTAAATTATTGCAAAGATATATGCACCATGAAAATATCAACATAGTAGGGATAATTTAGGCAACTCCTAACCAAAGCTAATACTTGTAAATTCAAAAAACAAACAAACAAAAAAAAACAGTTGTCAAATGTTTCCAGTCACTTAAATCAGTTTTGTATGCACAGTGTATAACTATTAGTGAAAGATGTGTGGTAGAGAATAGGCATTTATTAGACCCACCCAGAATCCTCAATTACAGAGGTACCTCCAAGTTGCCAAAACAATTTGGCTTATATCAATTATCAAAACAGATAGTTACTTACATATTCTTCATAGGCCTCATGTGCTGGAGGAGGGGGTGGTCTGTAGCCTGGGACTGCTGGAGTTCCCCGTGCTCGAGGGGTGGGAACACCCCTAGCTACAGGGAGAACTGGGATTGCTCCACGTGTCACTGGTGTCCCTCTAGGTGTTTGGGCACCTCGCCCAGGTGGTGGAGGAGGAATCGCACCCCCACGTCCTCTAAGAGAAACAAAAAATGTGAAATTAATATGTTGTTGACATGTACTCAGGGTAAGGATATAATTGTTATCTACTCCTACAGGCTGTACATACTACAAGCTTTTAGAAGCACCTGAGAGTTACACTGCTAAGAGCTTTAAATATGCATCTGAAAAAGGCCGAAAAAGGAATGTGACAGTAGACTGCAGGAAAACATTATAGGCTGCACAAACCTAGCAACTTCTGCACGTGTTTCCCTTTTCTCTGACCCTGGTCTGGACCGGACGTAATGTCATTCCATTAAGTGGAGTTGCACTGATGTAAAACTAGTTTGAGTGAGGGACAAGACCTTTCACTTGCAGATCTCAAAGCACTTAACAGAGTTGGGCCATAATTATGATGTTCATATTACTGTTGGGAACCTCAGTAAACAGAGATTTAAGCCTCATTGGGATATACTGCAAAGTAGTCCTAGAGTTATAGAACTCTAGTCAGCAGACCATGGTTTTAAGAACCTAGAGCTTGAGTATTTGCACTGTCAATCTGATACTTAAGAATATTTTTAACCTGGGCCCGAACACAGGCTCCAGCATCCACACTGAAGCACACAGATCTCAGTCCAACCAACCATATAGCCAAGTTCCTAGTGCCCTCCTGAAATGTAGTTGATCTAGTCCTTTGGTTGTGGTGGAATACGAGAAATCTTGCCTGTCCGCCAAACTGGTCTTTTCTTCTCCAACAATGTTAATTCAAATTTAGTTGGTGATCTACCATGACCCTCAGATCCCTTTTTCACAGTACTCCTTCTTAGGCAGAAATTTCCTACTTAGTGTGCATGTAACTAATTGCTTCACCCTTAGGCTATGTCTACACTTCACTATGGCTACATCTGCACCTGTCCCAAACTTTTTAGGAGCCTAGTAATCAGGCTGATGGGAGAGTACTAATGGCACTTCAAAGTAGTGTGGACACTTCAATGTACTCGCGGCTACATGGCATGCCAGCATTTCGAAGTTTGACACCTCAAAGTTGGCTCCGGGGAGAATTAGCCTAAGGAAGTGCTGCATATTCATCACAGCACTTCATTAGTAATCTCTCATCAGCCTGATTACCATGCCCCCTTCAAAGTTTGGGGTGAGTTTAGATGTAGCCATCGCGAAGCATTTTGCATTTGTTATTGAATAGCATCCTTTTTGCTTCAAACTTTTTCTCAAGAAAGCTTTTAGGTTGGTTTGACACAATTAGTTCTTGATCTTTTATAGTGTTACTTCATTCAACAGTGAAAAGTTCTTTGCAAAAGCTAAGTAACGTTATGATTATAGTTAGGACTATACTTAAAAATAGTGGGGGAGGAGCTCAGCACCTCTAAATTGTTTTTGATATTTCCTTAATACGCAGAAAATGATTAGGTCATTCATGATGAATGGGTCAGAATGCTGGCCAAGGAGGAATAGAGAGGAACAATCGATGCACAGCGTTGAAATGAGATCACTTTGGTGGAAGCTGCGCACGACAATATCTGAAGTAAAATGATAAACTCCTTAGTGTAGGTAGTGCCCCCATCATGAAAAAGCTGTGGGAGTCTCACTTCAGATGGTTGGGTCATGTGAGATGATGATATATGGGATATGTTGATCAGAGCATAAGATCTAGTAATCATGGGACAACAGCTATGAGGAAGACCAGAAAAAACGTGGTTTGAGACAATGAAGGAGGATATAAACAAAGCCACTGTTGGAAGACAGGATGCTGCACTAGATAGATTAATTGTTTGACTCACTTATTGCCATTCTTATGTTCTTCTGTCTCTGTGCTTGGAAGACAAAGAACTTGTGCCACCAAAATTAACAAACAGGACATGGTGAAGGCAACAAAGAAGTCCGAAAATCTTGTTATTCTATGTTATATTGGTTTGCCCCGAATTTTGCGAAGTAAAAATCCAGTATGTATCTGTTTTATTTACTTTCTTGACTGTGAATCAACAGAATCAATTGTCAGCCATGCCCTGGGAATGGGGTTTGTCTGTCAACTTTGAGTTTCCTTTTGTGTGGCTTTTAGTAAAATGTAAAGAGTTTTGCACAGACAGTAACCATTGCATTTCAGAAAATGTCTTGACATCGTGGTGCTTTTAAACCATATTTAAAACCTGAAAAATATACCCTTCACCAGATTGCAGTAGTGTGAAATGCTGAACTTTGCAAGGACAATGTCCTTTTAAATAACTGAAAAGTCACATCACTTTTGTTGCCACAGAATCAAGTTAAAAGAATATGATGACAAGCAAGATCTTAATATGTTGATTTAATGTTTTCAATTGCAGGGGCAAAAATCTGAAGAAAACAACAGTATTGTTTTGATATAATGCAAGACAGATATGGGAGTTTGGAGCAGCCCAGAAAGAGGTCTGCTTAGACTGTCCTGTATCCCCACTATAGCAGTCTGAGCTAGAGGAAGCAGACCTTAACAAGCAAAAGGCTTTGAGGGGGAAAAATCAATATTATATAGTATTTTATAGTGTGTAAGACTGTGCTAAGTGCCTCACAGTATCTACATATATTCCTTATACTAATGAATTGAAAGTAGAGTAATGGGCATTAAGGGGACCTTTGGGGAACAAAGGACAAGGGCAAAATATATCAAACTTAAATATCAATATCTTTACTGTATTAAGTTGTGTATCACTGGAGCTGGGGAATTGTGCACAATTCCGTAGAAGATAAACAGGGTCCTCCAGGAATGAAGAACAGTGTGAGTGTTCAGGGGTGATTAGGAAAATTTATGCTGTTTGTAACAACTATGGAGAGGTTTTACCTCCTGAGAAGCCTGTACTAGTACAGACTGGATTTTCTAGAGGTTGGTAGACAAAGAAAGAACTTTTGGATAAATAGCAAGAATTTAAACTGACTCTTCCCCCACCCCCAAGCTAGCAGGACTGTTTTCCAAAGGGAGATCTCCAGCAGTGAGGATGGGGGTCTGGCTCTGTCCCTTCAGAAGGGGTGGAGTCGAGGGCAGTCAGCCTTTAAAACCACCTGGACTGTGGTGCTTGGGCCCTGTCCCTCTGTAACAGCCATGCAGAGTAGCACGGCTGTGGCACTTCAAAGGAGCCCAAGGCTCTAGGTTTGCCCCTTCTACTTTGGCAGCAGTGGTGGCCCAAGCTCTGGGCACCTTTGAAACACTGGGCCGCAGGTCAACTGTCTCTTTTGCCCTCCCACCCCTATTGTTGGACCTGGCCTTCAATCCTTATGTGAGGTTTCTTCAATAGTATTTAATATATTTTCTGTGTAATACTTTTACCTTAGGAATAAATCTGCTTGCTTGGTAAAATTTGCATGGTATCTTAAAAGCATGGTCAATTATCTGGTTTTAGGCTCCAAGGAAAAATCCAAAACTTTTGTTGGTGAATAATGGTATCTTTAATGGCATTAACAATGCTTGTGGCATGGAATGCATTCATTTAATCTATTAGGGAACTTGCCATAATAATGGCTCAGACCAGTTTACACTGCAGATTGGGAGAAGGTACAAAGGTACCTTTTTCATTTCCTCAGTGTGCAGCAGGCTGCATAATATGACAGCTCTTCTGTCAAGTAACCCAAGGTGATTATTTGTTAGTTGGGACTCAGGGGACTTAAGGGCCGTGTCTACATGTGTACACTACTTTGAAGTAGTGGCGCCAACTTCGAAATAGCGCCTGTCACGGCTACACGTGTTGGGTGCTATTTCGAAGTTGAAATCGACGTTAGGTGGTGAGACGTCGAAGTCGCTAACCCCATGAGTGGATGGGAATAGTGCCCTACTTTGAAGTTGAACGTCGAAGTAGGGCACGTGTAGACGATCTGCGTTCCGCACCATTGAAATAGCGGGGTCCGACATGGCGGCCATCAGCTGAGGGGTTGAGAGACGCTCTCTCTCCAGCCCTTGCGGGGCTCTATGGTCATCGTGTGCAGCAGCCCTTAGCCCAGGGCTTCTGGCTGCTGCTGCCGCAGCTGGGGATCCACGCTGCATGCACAGGGTCTGCAACTAGTTGTCGGCTCTGTGGATCTTGTGTTGTTTAGTGGAACTGTGTCTGGGAGGGGCCCTTTAAGGGAGCGGCTTGCTGTTGAGTCCGCCCTGTGACCCTGTCTGCAGCTGTTCCTGGCACCCTTATTTCAATGTGTGCTACTTTGGCGTGTAGACGTTCCCTCGCAGCGCCTATTTCGATGTGGTGCTGCCCAACGTCGAAGTTGAACGTCGACGTTGCCAGCCCTGGAGGACGTGTAGACGTTATTCTGTAGCATGCACGTGTAGACGTAGCCAAGATAGCCCCAGTGATTCTGCCCGTGGTGGCAAAGCTGACTGTTAGTGGAGATATCCATTTCCTTGGATGACCCTTGGACAGACAGGGCCTCTGGCTCTACAACAAGACTCTTATAACACTGTGTTCCTAGTAGGTGTGAATTCTGGGTCAAAGACTTGGGACTGTACCAACCATGTATCAGTGTTCAAGAGAAACCCATTTTGGCATAATGACCATGTTAAAATTGGACTATAAAGATCATGTATGTTTCAATAGACTATGCTTCCTAAACTGCATAGGAGATCATACTATGTATGGCAGCATAGGAGAACAAAATACCTTGATGGAGCTGTGGGTGGTACCCGGATTCCTCTTCCACGAATGCCCCGTCCGCGTGCTGAATCTTCAGAACCGTTCAAATACGACAACTCTCTCAATTGCTCCTGACGGATTTCATCATTGTAATCCTGAAAGACAGAAGATGGAACTGACTGAGGTTTTGGTGTCTAGAGTTGGCCTAGCTGTCAAACCAACCTAACTCCAGCCTCAATGGCGTTGTACACCGTTGTACAGGCAAAACACTTCTTTTGCAATTTCCTTGCTCTAACACATTTCAGCGTTTAAACAACAGAAGTTGTATTTGCAGCAACGATTTAGCCTGATTTGTTTATATGTAGTGTCTAATACTTGGGAACACAAGGGCATACAAATTGTGCATGGGTACACATATATTTTAAAAGTTGTGTATATATTACTCAACATGGTTTGGAACTCTGTCTTCTGAGAGCTACTATATATGAAGAACAAAGCACAAAAGATGCTGAAATACAATTGTGCTGATCTCTATTAGTGTAATAGCATTAAAATCTCATAATATACATCATTTCTGGGGTATTTATTGATTTTTATTTTTAATATCCCTGTCTACAGACTACATCTGACATGATCCCCAGGCAAATAGGCTGGATGAACCTGATTACATGATTTAACCATGTCTACTGTGGATCTTGGGGTCTGTAGATGAACCTCCACTTTACACATCTGTACTTAATTTTTCTCATAACAGAGAGAAAGCCATGCTAGTCTATATACTATCAAAACAAAAAAGCAGTAAAGTAGCACTTTAAAGACTAACAAAATAATTTATTAGGTGAGCTTTCATGAGACAGACCCACTTCTTCAGACCATAGCCATACCAGAACAGACTCAATATTTAAGGCATACAGAACCAAAAACAGTAATCAAGGTTGACAAATCAGAAAAAATGATCAAGACGAGCAAATCAGAGACCAGAGGGGTGGTGGGAGGGAGTCAAGAATTAGATGAAGCCAAGTATGCAAAAAAGCCCCTATGTTAACCCAGAAAATTCATATTCCGATTCAAACCACGTGTTAATGTATTGAATTTGAATATGAAGGAGAGTTCAGCAGTCTCTCTTTCCAAAGCAGAGTGAAAATTCTTCTTCAATAAGACTCAAACTCTTAAGTCATTAACAGAATGGCCCGCTCCATTAAAATGCCAGCTAACAGGTTTGTGGATCAGGAGTGTTTTTATGTCTGTTTTGTGCCCATTAACTCTTTGTCTGAAAGAGTTTGAAGTCTGTCCAATATACAAAGCACCTGGATATTGTTGGCACATGATGGCATATATGATGTTAGTTCCCGGGCTACTTCAAAGTGTCTTTACTCCTGAGCCAGCATGCAAGCCAATAATTTGAAGTTTGTCACTTTGAAGTTGCTGCGGGGGAGAATTAGCTTAAGGAAGTGCTACATATGTACCACAGCACTTCACTAGTAATCTCACAACAGCCTACTTACCATGCTCCCTTTGAAGTTGGGAGCAAGTGTAGAAATAGCCCTGCTCAGGTGACTCAATGCCCCAGACTATACCACAAATGACACTTCTTTTTAGCAGAATTTGAAAAATCCCAGTGTACTAATTTGTGTACACAATTAATCCCTCCGCTGACTGAATGCTACAAGCCAGCTGATCGGTGGAACTAGGGCTCTGCTCCTTTCCCACTCTTCCCCACACTTGCCTTGCCTACAGGCCAGGGAGGGAGTACGCCATCCTATAAGCTGCTTCTATTCCTGGGGGTTTGGATGAATGATCTAGGAAGTCTGCTTAGGGACACAAAGGGGATTCTTTTTTCATTGTATAAGATTACACATTCTAATACTAAATTTCCAGTGAGTGGCACTGTAATAAAACCTATTTGTGGGATTCTAACTTTAAAGGAATACAAAACTTTGCTACTACAGTAAAATTTCTTTAATTCGGCCTCTGATAGTCCGGAAATCCTGATGGTCCAGCATCCCCCAAAATACGCATACCTTAAAATTCGTGTAAGTCGTGGGGCTTGGGTGGTGGGTTGGGGCTGTGGTAGGGGGCAGGGGGGTTCAGCCTGGGGTGGGTTAGGGCTGCAGGAGCGCAAGGGGTGAAGAAGCTGGAGATGCACAGGGATGAAGAAGCTGGAGACACGCAGGGGTGCTGAAGAAGCTGGGGACATGCAGGGATGGTTAGCTGCAGCTGGGCACGGGAGTCGTGAGCTGCAACAGGGAGGTTTGAACTAGGGCATGGAGGTTATGGTGATGTCCAATAGTCTTGAAAATTTTATAATCTGGCATCTGTCCAGTCCCAGACATGCCAGATGAAAGGAATTTTACTGTATAATTAAAATCAAACCCTGGTTTTGTTTGTCACAAGAAGGTCCAAATCTTACTGCACAGTGTTTTTTTGTTATGTCTTCAGTGATATTGCACTAAAGCATTCTGCTAGATCAACCTACTGCATAACAGATGTAAGGAAAACTACACATAGTATGCAACAAGCAACATTTATAGATCTAACCAGACATCTTCCACTGTTTATTTAGTAATATCATGTTAACCATTTGTGAATGCTGAAATGAAACTATCAACCTAGACAATTTGGTTTCCTCCTGATTTGTCACTATAATGCTGATGGGTTGGAAACAGAAACATAAATTAACTTTATGTAAAATGAAGTACCAGTTGGGATGGAAAGGATGGAAAAGACAGTGAGGAAGGGAAGCTGACGTGTGCTGAAATACTGCTTACAAATATCCCTCTTTAGAGATAGAGCTGTACAAAATAATTCTTAGAAGGAGAACTCCTCATCTCAACTAGTATCAAAACTTGTAGCTAATGTATTTGAAAGTATATCCTGAAAGAGTAAGGTTTTAAAGTTATAATTCTACAGGAGATCATCCTTCATATGTGCCCTTTACAAAACATAATAAAAATGTAATCTTCTGAACCTGAAAGCTGTAATTTTAGGCCATGAGGCTATGATGCTGACTTCTACTCCCCCATTAAATAGAAGTTTAGAACTGAATTAATCTTTCATAAGTACTACATGAGTCTTGCTAGCAATAGACTATCTGCTGAATATGTAATTGTAGCTGAATTTAGTGCCTAGCATTTGATAAAAAAAAATATGCTGCTGATTCTTCATATATTCTTAATCCCAAGTGCATATACAAGAGTGAACACAAGATGTTGCACGTAAAATGTACTTGTACTGAATAAAGTATAATGAGGTATATATGTGAGTTCTATATTTTCAAGTGCACTTTATATAGCATTCTAGAATCCCAACCCACATTAAAATAAACTGCTGAGTGACAGATGTTTGGACCATTATTATTGTTTTCCTGATCATCTAATTTAATCTATATCTTTTCTTGATAGATCCATGTTACTGATGTCCAATATTACCAACGTCCTGTCAGTCTTCAGGCTAATAATGTTATTAAGGTGCTCATATTAGAAATGATAGACATTTGCTTAAGCACTAGATACCTAAATTCTTGGGCTTCTATTCGATTACCTTCATTTTCAAAGTTGATAAATCTCCCAGTACAGTACATTTAAAAGAACTCTCAGTCTTTCTGTAAATTGGCCACATAAATGTATAAATATGGATTATCAGGCAAAAGATACAAATTTTTGATCACTGACTATAGCACTCACTTATGAAGTATTTAAACAATGGTTGTCTAAAACTATCAAAATAATTTGATAATCACATCACAGCTAAGAATGTGTGAACCCATTTAAATTAAACAAGAAACAACCAAAACATATACTTGAAACTCAGCCCAAACCTCTTTGCAGAATTTTTTAAATCCCTTTAGCAGATACTGAAATGTGCACAGAGATCAAGGCTCCCCAAACCTTTTATTCATTCCACACCCAATATATTATTAATCACATTCACTACACAACTGAATTAGACAGGCATGTATGTGCAGTACAGCCTACTTTCACTATAAATATTGCTGAAACTCATCTAGCACTCAGAGCTCTTGATTCTGCAAACATATCGTACCTTCTAGCCAGAGCTCAAAGTCTTTACATGGCATCAAAAGTCTCGTTTTACAACTAATCTAAGTAGAGACATTTTAAACAATTTGTAAGAAAAGTGTTGCAATCTAGTGTATGAAGTATAGGGAAGCAAAACCACAAAGTCACATTTAAATGTGAAGAGGCTGACATTTCTCCACAATATAGCACTTGCAGAGCCCCAGTAATAGAAATATGGTCTTGTATGTTCAAAACCACAGACCTGCATTGCACAAGCAAATTCAAAGTCCCTCTCAGATACAGAATATTGTTTTTGCAGATTTAAACAGATGATACAGAACAATATGCTCACATACACATTTAGTGCCCAATTCTTTATTATTCTGTTCTTATGTTCAGTACAGAAATAGGAGAAAAAGGGAAAAATGGATTTGCACTCCCTACATTCCTAGGAAATGGTTAGGGCCTGCCAGCTTCCAAAATACCTTCAGGACTCCAAAGGACATTCCATACATCTATATCTATATAATTTCCCTCATGCTTTTTCCATTGCACCTTGATTCACCTGCCTGAGGCTACGTCTACACGTGCAGCCAACATCGAAATAGTCTATTTCGATGAATAACATCTACACGTCCTCCAGGGCCGGCAACGTCGATGTTCAACTTCGACGTTGCTCAGCCCAACATCGAAATAGGCGCAGCGAGGGAACGTCTACACGTCAAAGTAGCACACATCGAAATAGGGATGCCAGGCACAGCTGCAGACAGGGTCACAGGGCGGACTCAACAGCAAGCCGCTCCCTTAAAGGGCCCCTCCCAGACACAGTTGCACTAAACAACACAAGATACACAGAGCTGACAACTGGTTGCAGACCCTGTGCCTGCAGCATAGATTCCCAGCTGCCGCAGAAGCAGCCAGAAGCCCTGGGCTAAGGGCTGCTGCACACGGTGACCATAGAGCCCCGGAGGGGCTGGAGAGAGAGCATCTCTCAACCCCGCAGCTGATGGCCGCCATGAAGGACCCGGCAATTTCGACGTTGCGGGACGCGGATCGTCTACACGGTCCCTACTTCGACGTTGAACGTCGAAGTAGGGTGCTATTCCTATCTCCTCATGAGGTTAGCGACTTCGACGTCTCGCCGCCTAACGTCGAAGTTAACTTCGAAATAGCACCCGACGCGTGTAGACGCGACGGGCGCTATTTCGAAGTTGGTGCCGCTACTTCGAAGTAGCGTGCACGTGTAGACGCAGCTTGAGTGTCTTAACCATTGAGTAGTTAAGGGAAGAGCATTGTTCAAAGTCCAAGAGAGAAAGAGTCAGTTCTTGTCAACTGGTTATAGTCCTTAAGTATGGCCTACATTTTGTAAATGCAACAGCAGTAAAGAAGGGAATCAGAAAGGCATCACAAGTAGTCATGAGCAGCACATCTGATCATTGCATATCTGAAGCAACTGAACTTTATGCAAAGATTGTGTTGAAGGTATGAGAAAGGCATTGGATATGTTTGAAAATTGTTCTTCACATCATGTAGGATATAAAAGTGACATGCAAACATCTGTTTTCACTTTCTGGTGACACTGTAAATAAGGAGCAGCAGTATTATCTCCTATAAAGGTAAAGAAATTTGTTTGTCTTAGCCATTGGTTGAAAAAGAAATAGGACTCAGTGGACTTGTAAGCTCCAAAGTTTTACATTGTTTTGTGTTTGAGCGCAGTCATGTAAAAAAAAAAAGTTCTACATTTTTAAGTTGCACTTTTATTAAGGAAAGATTGCACCATAGTACTTGCATGAGGTGAATTGAAAAATACTTTTTTCATTTATCACTTTTATAGTTCAAATATTTGCAATAAAATATGAAGTGAGCAGCACTGTACGCTTTGAAAACTGTGTTATAATTAAAATAAACATACTTGAAAATGTAGAAAACCATGCTAAATATTTCATGAATTTCAGTTATTCAACTGTTTAACTGTGTGATTAAAACTGTGATGAATCACAATTAATTTGAAGTTAATTGCCCTAGTTAACTGATAAATTAACAGCCTTACTACAAACAAATATTTTCATACAGAGAGTGACTTTTTTATACTGCTTTATACATTATTTGCATGAGGGTCAAAATGCCATTAAGCAGATGGGGTATGTCTACACAGCAGTCTTATTCCAAAATAAGATATTCTGGAATAGCCATTCTGAAATAAAGCTGCTTACACACAAAACTGCTTTTCAAAATAACACTTAGCTATTTTGAAATGCAGTGTCCACACACAGGGAACATTTCAAAATAGAGCCATTGGACACACTGGCCGTTTCTACACATGCAGAGAAAGAGGCATGTTAATAAATTGCCCAAAATATGCTAATGAGGCATGGATGTAAATTCCCCATGCCTCATTAGCATAAGGTCACATGATTTGGAGTCCAGGAGATGCTCTTCCAGATCCCAAAACAGGAAGAAGTGGCCTCTGGAAGGAGGACTTCCTTTCGGAAGTTTCCCTGGGGGCCACACTTCTACATGCTGTTTTGGGGTCCAGAAGAGCATCTTCTGGACTCCAAAACATGTGACCTTATGCTAATGAGGTTCAGGGAATATACATCTGTGCCTCATTAGCATATTTCAGGCTGCTAATTAACATGCCACTTTTGGCATGGTAGAAATGGCCACTATGTCTTACTTCAAAATGGGTGCTATTCCCCATCTTAACAGAATTTATTTCAAAATAGCTATTTTGAAATAGGCGCTATTCCTCATGAAATGAGGTTTACCAATTTTGAAATAAGATGGCACTATTTGAAATTTATTCCAAAATAGCGGTTGTTTTGTGTAGACAGTAGCACAGTGATTTTGAAATAACTGCTGTTATTTCTAAATAGTTGTTTTATGTGGACCCACACATGATGAGCAAGAGGGAAGCAGTTCTGAATGGGATCCCTGCTAAAATCTTTAAAGATGGTGGAGCAGTGATAATTCAGCATCTTTACCTGCTCATCCTCAAAATCTGGATAAGGATGAGATACCCTGTGAGATACCAAACAGGAGTATATAACCTGAAGGAGTTGCACAAAATAATCCCAAAACGTCTTAGAGTCTGTACTTTGGCTCCTCATATAGAACAGGCTAGTTTGCTTATCAACTTGTTTGTCTTTATTTTCAGTGAGGTTTTAGTAAGGTGTTCCTTGAACATCAAGGTATATTCCTGTGTAATAAGTAGATACGCAGGCCTTTGACCATGGTCCAACTATATCCATTGAGGAAGATATTATGCTTTCTGCAGGCTGTCAGGTGGTACTGATGGAAGCGACCAAAACCTGTCTTTTTGGTATTAGATCTAAATCTCCATTTTTTGCCATAATGGTCCATCTCAATGTCATCATCAGAAGTTTTTCTATGTGACTGAAATCCTGATCCTGCCAAAGAGATGTTGTGTAAATAAAACTTATTGCAGCGGTGGTAGAGAAGGTCACTTGTAAAGAGGTTAAGTATCAGTGCTGGAACTGAGCCATGAGGCAAACCACCATTCTTAGATGTTATTTGGAAGACAAAAACAAACAAAACATGTAGTTGATGGCCTCTCAGCAATAGCTCTTACCTAAGTGGATTGACATGGCTTTGGACCAAAGACAAATTTGTAGGTTAGGCCAGGTTGCATCATATGCAGCAGTAAGATCTAGGATTACTGAATTTGTCTTTTCCTGGCCTGGAAACCATTCCTGATGTAGGTGTTGAGCACAGTAGTTATCACAGGAGGTATGGGTTGATCCAAAACCTGCTTCATGTACTCTCAGGACATCATCAGTTCAGTGTATCATTCTTATCTGTCCCACCATTTTGTGTAAATTTCATTCACTTCAGATGTGCAGTGATAAGACATAATGGGCATTCTTTGAAGAATAAGCCTTTCAATTAATCTGTACAAGTAGCTTAGCAAAGAATATTCTCTTACAGCTGTAGCCTTGGTGTTTCCAGTAGATAAGGACTACAACATTTGGAGTGACACGGCATTTACAACAACACACATCCAGTATTTGGCACTTGAAGTGCCAAATCAAATCTTACTGTTGAATTCACTGCCATGGTGACTTAGAATAAGTGATGGGTGCACATTTATTTTACTGTAAAAGCTATGTTATCTTGCACTTTATCAACCATAAAATTCTATTAATTGGCATTTCTGATATCTTCTACTAAGACTCTTTAGTATCTGGGGTTAGTGTACTGCCCAGCATGTTATGCAACTGTACATTCCACTTTTATGCAAACAAGGCAGAAGACAAACAAACAAACTGAAACCTACGAAACCTTTGAAAAAGCAGTTTCTAGCTGTGTCTACACGTGCACGCAATTTCGAAGCAGCGGCGCCAACTTTGAAATAGCGCCCGTCACGGCTACGCGTGTTGGGCGCTATTTCGAAGTTGAAATCGATGTTATGAAATCAACGTCGAAGTAGGGAACGTGTAGACGATCCGTGTCCCGCAACATCGAAATAGCGGGGTCCTCCATGGCGGCCATCAGCTGGGGGGTTGAGAGACGCTCTCTCTCCAGCCCTTGCGGGGCTCTATGGTCACCGTGTGCAGCAGCCCATAGGCCAGGGCTTCTGGCTGCTGCTGCTGCAGCTGGGGATCCACGCTGCATGCACAGGGTCTGCAACTAGTTGTCGGCTCTGTGTATCTTGCGCTGTTTAGTGAAAGTGTGTCTGGGAGGGGCCCTTTAAGGGAGCGACTTGCTGTTGAGTCCGCCCTGTGACCCTGTCTGCAGCTGTGCTTGGCACCCTTATTTCGATGTGTGCTACTTTGGCGTGTAGATGTTCCCTCGCAGGGCCTATTTCGATGTGGTGCTGCGCAACGTCGATGTTGAACATCGACGTTGCCATCCCTGGAGGACATGTAGACGTTATTGTAGGGATGTAGGGTTCACGTGTAGACGTAGCCTCTAAGGTGTGTGACAGGGTCATTACACATTCACCCCAATATCCTACACCTTCTACATCTACAGTGATAATTGATGCTGATAATAATGACCCTGAGGCACTGCAAGGTCCTGAAGTGCCCTCTTAATCATCAAAGAAAGACTAAACTATGTTTGGTACAGATTTAGAGCTGTGTGTATTTAATGATATGAATGTATGCTGTGCCCTGCCCATCTGTAATGTCACAAGATAAGGTTTTCTAAAGAACAGGTTATTTTATACACCTAAGTGCTTCAGGAAAATAACGACTCTTCAGCCCAGCAAAATCCCCTCCAGCATATCATTGACAATCTACAACCTATCCTGGAAAACGACCTCTCACACTCACAGACCTTGGGAGACAGATCAGTCCTTGCCTACGCCCCCGCACCCACCATATGCAAATACTCACTTACGGCCATACAGCACAGCACAGAAACACTTACCAGGCACCTATCCCTGCAACAAACCCTGTTGTCAACACTGTCCACACATCTATTTAAGTGACACCATAACAGGATCTACCCACAAAAGCCACACCATCAGGGGCTTATGCACCAGTACAACCACTAACGTGATATATGCTGTCAAGTGTCAGCGGTGCTTCTCTGCCATATTGGACAAACCGGACAGTCTCTATGCCAAAGAATAAATGGGCATAAGTCAGACATCAAGAAAAGGAACATATATAAACCTTTAGGGAAACACTAACCTCCCTGGTCTTTCATTAAAGGATTTAAAGTAGCCATCTTTCTAATAAACAAACAAACCCTTCAGAACTAGATGACAAAGGAAAATAGTTGAATTGGAGCACATTTGCAAATTCCAAACTGGGCCTGGTTAAGGCAACTTCCCCTTGATGGATATCTGTATTGCCCTCTCAGCTATGCTGAATGGCCACAATCACCCTGACTTATCACCCTAATTTACAATGGATAGTAACATGTTTGTTTGGCAGTGATTGTCCTACATATGTACGGGTCTTTGTATTTCCATTCGAGTTCATCTGATAAAGAGGGTTTTACCCACAAAAGAATATATCCTATTATATCCATTAGTCAGTAAGGTGCTACAGGACTCCTTGTCATTTTTATAGATATAGACTAACACAGCTAGCCCTCTGAGACTTTTCCCAAAGCTTTCACTGTGCTTTAATTGCATTTTCTTATATTGTGTAGTACATCAGTGACCCAAATGCCCCAGTGGAGGAACCCACAGCCACAGGAAGCTAATTCTTAAGGCATTTGTAGATCAAAGGCCCAGATATGAGGGGTACAAAGTGTGTATTCTAACTTTGGTAGATTTCAGAATCTATGGAAAGTAATATATCACAAGAAAATTTGTCAGCACCAGCCTTTTTCTTATATGCTAAGCATTAAGAGTAGCACCATTGACTCACTAGTAATGTTAAATCCAACCTCATCTTAACACAAAACATGAAATGAATGGACTTTTCATGATGTAAAGAATAAATGTTTTATCAGAATAGGATTTATTTTCACACTGCAAACTGTAAAGAAAGAGCAGAAAATGTAAGTTTTGTAAGAATAAATCACTTTTTACTTGATTTCCCACTTTTTCACTTGTTACTTTTGAAACAGAGATCAATTAGGTTATTTGGAATCAGCACACTTTCAGTTATACAAAAGGTTACATTCTGTGTCTCTGTAATAATTATGGGCTCAAGATATAATAGCTAATACTTCTGCATTTGAAAATCTCTCACACAGCCAAAAATTAAAACAAAAATTAGCGGAATCGTGAGAGCTGGTTTAGCCTAATTTGCGTGGATACCCAGTAGTGATGGCATATGCTCTTAACCATACACACAGAGATGCTCAAAGGGAAAAGCTGTTCTGATGCCCCTAGACAAGACTCGTGGTTTCTGAAGGCATATTTAATTTGTACGCCTGGTTTCTTGGTCACCTACACTCATGCCCATCTGTTAGGATGGCATTATGCCCATTCCCAGATTGGTATAATTATTTTGCTAGACCATAGGTAATGATGGATTTAGATGGACAACCCGCAGAGCACCAGAAATGATGATTCTTCTGCCAAAATACTCCTCTGACTGCCATACCACATTGGCAGTATCTACACACTGGCTCATATATGTCAGTACTTATGTAAAAGCAGTTTGTGTACACATAGTCCTATGTAAGGCAACCATTTGAACCAGCCATCAGAGTCACAAGTATAATTTATCTGAGTTCAGGAGAAAAACTGCACATTTCAACAATTAGATGAATGGGGTGTAAAAATGGTCCTACCAATTTCATAACACATTTTTGATAAATTTCCTCCTCCTCATCCTCATCACCTTTCAAAAATCTTGACTTTCAAGCATTCAGATATTTAAAATTTTAAATTTCACAGAGCTACAACAGAGCATGTATTTAAAAGAGCAAAATATAAACATGTAAAGTCCAGGATGATCCCCCACAGCATACCATGCCACCCTGACTTTTGCATTGTACTGACTTCAGAACTGGATGTTCCAGTTCTGCTCTCTGGCTCACAAGCTCTTAAGGCAGTGCAGTAGTAAGGGTGGCAATGCCACAACCACCTTACAATGGTCATGTGAACTTCTTTTGTGTCAAGATCACAAGTTTGAGAAAGTTGCCTATAAGGTAAAATTACCCCAAGCATCAGATTCCATAGGAGTACCAGATTTCATGGTCAGTGATGTGTGTTTTTTCATGGCCATAACCCATGCTATATTGTTTCACTTCAAAAACAGCACCAACATAACCGAGTGTCTACCTGCTTTTTGTCTGTCTATAAATAGGCAGGTGTGACACAACATTAAAGATCTAAAAACACAGAACCAACCATGCATTCCTCAGTCTCCATCAGAGCCTGTTTTGACCATGATGAGCTTTTGCCCATAAGTGAGGGCAAACAGACCGAAACCAGAGTCACGTATGCTTCCGTTTGACAGCTGGGGGATTTGTCAGCTTGCCACAGACTCTACTAATCGTCGTGTGAATGTCATTTTTCTCTTTGACCATGCACAATTAAATATGCCTGGCATCATCAAGAGACACCATACTTTAGAAGCTTCAAGGAAGGGAGAGGTAACATCTTCCTCCTCAGCAGTAAGAGGGAAGTTACCAATGTATTGAATGTGAGTATTTGCATGAAATTTGGTTCCTCAATATGAGATTAGTCATTGTTACAACTGATGAAAGTGAGCTTCAAGAAGAATTGATAATCTACCTGATTAATATTTGTAGTACATAATGCCCTAGAGCACTGCCTTTTTTGTAAAAAATAAACAAAAAATAGGAGCTGGTACTCATCTGGCTCCCTCCCCTCCCTACACCTCAGCCGATCCCACGTCTGGGACTGCCAAGGGGCTGGTAATTAGTACCAGCAACTACCAAAAAAAAAAAAAAGCACTGTCTTAAAGTATCTGTTCAGCAGACTAATATTCTCAGGAAGTATATTTTCTAATGTCTAACTTACAACTCCTTTATGTTAATTTAAGCCCACTGCTTTTTGTGCTATCCTCAGATGTTTAGATGAATGCTTTTTTTACCTTCTTCCTTGTAAAAGCCTTTTGTGTACAGTACTTGAAAACTGTTGTCATGCCCCCCTTCAGTCTTCTCTTCTCCAGAGGAAACATACCCAAGTTTTTCCAGTATTTCCTCATAGATCATATTATCTGCAATTGTAATCATTTTAGTTGCTCCGCTTGCCTGAAGTATGGCACCCAGAACTGGACCGTAACCTCAGCTGAAGTCTTATAAGTGAGAAGTAGAATGGAGAAATTACTTCTTGTATCTTGTTTACTGGCACTTCACAGAATGTTCACTTTTTTGCAACTGTGTTTCACCATTGACTAATATTTGGCTTGTGATCCACTACAGTCTGCAGATTTCTTTCCCATTTTGTACACAAGCAATTGACTGTTCCTTCCTAACCAGATTACCTAGCATTTGCACATATTGATTTTCATCTTATTTCAAACCATTTCTCCAGTTTCTGCAGATCATTTTGAATTTTAATCCTATTCTCCTAATAAAACCTTGCACCCCCTACCGCTTAATATTGTTCACAAACTTTATGGCTCCACCTACACTGGAAGCATCTGTCTACAGAAGTTACGGTCAGATGGGGTGTTCCAACAAAACTTCTGCTGACAGATTGCATCTACACATAAAAGCGATCCATCTTTTGATCTGTTCTGTCAACAAAAGGGTCTGCTGGAGCATCTACATGGCTTTTTTGTTGACAGTTTCTGCAAAAAAACAACCACATAGTGACCATGTCTACACGACAGAGTTTTTTTGACAAAACTGGACTTTTGTCAATAAAACTCATGGAGCATCTACACACAAAAGGCGTTTTGTCAGAGTCTCGACAAGACAGCACTTTCCCTGACAGTGTTACCCCCTCAGCGTTGAGGAATCACACTTCCATCTACAAAGCTTTGGCAACAAAAGTGCAGTGTAAACACTCTAGAGCCTTTTTGTCAACAGACAGGGCTTCTGGTTCAGTGGTCAGCCCTGTCTGCAGAGCTTCCAGTCAACTATTCTGTTGAGAGAGGGCCAGGCAGTCTGGCTACTCTCTGTAAAAACAGTGGATTGCTCTTTTGATCTACTTTTATATACAGCCACAATCTGTTGACAGAAGTTTTGTCGGTAGACGTCTTCTGACAGTGACTTCTGTCAACAGATTGCTGTAGTGTAGATGTACCCTTTGTGTGTAAATGCTCCATGAGTTTTGTCCACAAAACCCCAGTTTTGTCTACAAATCTCTATAGTGTAGACATAGCCTATACGTGTACTCTCTGTGCCAATATCTCTGATAAAGAATTCTGCAGGATGACTGTGTATTGTGTGAAGAAATACTTGCTTTTTTTGGTTTCAAACCTGCCACCAATTAATTTCATTTTGGGACCCCCTAGTTCTTGTGTTATAGGAACAGGTAAATAACTTTTCTTTACTTACTTTCTCCACACCAGTCATGATTTTACAGATCTCTCCTTTTTTCTTTTCTAAGCTGAAACGTCTCAGACTCTGTGATCTCTCCTCATAGGACAATCATTCCAAACCCCTAAACTTTTTGTTGCAATTGTCTGAACTTTTTCCAATGCCACAGTATCTTTGTTTTGAGGTGAGGTAACCATATCTGCACACACTGTTTGATATCTGAGTATACCATGGATTTCTTCATTAGTGATTCCTAATATTCTGATTTCTTTTAGGATTGCTGCTGCACATTGAGTGGACGTTTTCGAAGAACTATCCACAATGACTCCAAGATCTCTTTCTTGTAGTTGTAATAGCTAACTTAGTACCCACCAGATTGTATATACAGTTGGGATTATGTTTTCCAATGTGCACTTACTAATTATTTACATTAAAATTCATCTGCACTCTCTGGTCTGGTAACATTCATGGTCCAGCATGATTTTATTTTGCTGAATGCCCATTTACCATGGGTGTGGCCAGGTTTACTAAAATCCCATTAAGTCTGCTTTCAGAAACCAGTCCTGGCTGTCGGTGCTCTGTGCTGTTATTTAGCTATAATTTTCCCCCTAAATGTCTTCTAGGAGCCCAGGAAGCAGTGGAAGTGTTAGCAATGACAATGTTGACAATATTGTCATCTTGTGGTCTGGCAAATTCTCTCATTTGGCACTGGTCAGACCCCAAGTTTGCTGGACCAGAGAGATTCAACCTCTAATATCTTTTAAATTCCGGTCCTAAGTCACATAGGCACTTTGGAAAATTTTAACTCTTGTAACTTGTCTGTCAATTTTACGGCAGCATTTTTACTGTACTTTAAGCTTCTATTTCCAGAGCTTTTCCTGTAGTAATTCCATATCCCTTCTTTCTTTAATATGCTGGATAACTACTCCTCTCTCTCAAATGCATATGAACATTAAATTACTAAATTAGAGATGCAGAGTTTACAAAAGAAAGGGAAATAACCAATGAGGAATTTAGGATGTGTAGAGAAAAAGCAGTGTAAACAAAAACAAATATTGGTTCTGTATGATGCAGCAAAGATTATTTGGATTGAAGAAAATAATTTCATAAGAGAAAAGTGATTTTTACATATTGAAATTGACCACACACACACACAGTTGGAGAAGTCAGACAAAGATTTATTTTCCCTCCCCACAGGTAGTGTCTCATAGACAGAGAAAATAATTAGACTATTTCAGCTATTTACACATGGACTGAGAAAACTAAGGAAGGAAGCTGTGATAGGCTGTACTAATGTCACACTTATCTAGTTGTGGAAGTGGCTAAATGCTTGCCTTGAAAAAGACTGAGACCATCTGCAATGGGTCATCCTCACATCACACTGGGCATGAGGGTTAACCCTGAACTAAGTGCTGAGAAAGCCATGCCCCTTCCATTCTCCTGGACATGCTTCAAGTACGGCGCTAGTATAAAAGTATCTTAGCTTACTCTGGGTGGGCCTCTGGACAGCAAGGACCTACCACAGGAACTCCAGAGGCAGACCAGCATCAGAGCTAGATGGTGGGAGTCAGAGACTGGGACAATCCTTCAGAACCAGTGGAGCTATGGGGAGAGACAGGAACCACAGAAGCCAAGAACTCCTAAACTTGGTGGACTGTCACAACTCTGGAAATGATAGGACGTGACCTGAGGAGGGCACATGAGTGGTACCTCCCACCTCAGTGAGCTCAGAGTGTTTTGGTGGGAATGCTTGCTGGGCTGCTGGAAGACCATTCCATCACTAACAGGGGCCTGGGCTGGGACCTAGTGGAGCTGTTACACCTGCTCCTTTGTCTAGCATCAGACACACTGATACTACCACTGGGCCATGGTGCCTCACAGAGTAGGGCAACTAGGCTGACTCTTTGTATCAGCTCTGAACATTTGGGTCTCACTGCCCTAAAGATCAGGGTAACGAGACTGACTTTGGAGATTGGGATGTGCTGCCCTGTAGACCAGGGCAAGTGGACTGGTT
Source organism: Carettochelys insculpta (assembly GCF_033958435.1). Classification (NCBI taxonomy): domain Eukaryota; kingdom Metazoa; phylum Chordata; order Testudines; family Carettochelyidae; genus Carettochelys; species Carettochelys insculpta. Next base: position 160,537,542 of record NC_134139.1, on the reverse strand, counting down.
CTGGTCAGTGTGCTGCACTGCTCTATAGATCAGGGTGATTAGATGGACAGTGGACCACACAGCTGCACACCAGGGGGTGATGACCCAGAGGATGGTAGGTGTGCGCCTTAGGAAGGACAGGTGCACATACCCACCTTAGTATTTGGTCTACCACAACCCACATGATAAAACCAGTGAATATCAAAACCTGGGGGAGGTTTTTTCCCAGGAGGACACAAAAAAGTGGTTTTCTGACTTGGGCTGCTTTGCAGGATTTTAGTTTTGAATCAGAGAGGACGTGGTTGTAGATGGAGATGCTAAACCTGGGGAAAGACTAAATTTTATGTTTTACAATTGACAATTCCACAAACAGAGGAAAAAACCCTGGCAGCAACATGGTATATTAAAGCAGTCACCTGGACACAGAAGTACAGGTCTGGCACCCTCAGGACCTAACTAATCCCAAGCCAGGGAATCTGATGCACTAGGGTGGGTCAATAATAGCTCCTCTATTGCCCCCAGCTGTAGAGCTCCAATCTGGCAGAAGTGGTGGGGGAGCAGCTTTGGGGCAGCCCGCATGGGGAGACACTTGGAGGAAGGATCAGGATGGCTTGGGAGCCCCACAGCAGGTGGGCTGCACTCCTGGGCCAGCTATAGTGCCCAGCTAGCAGGCTGAGCTCCTAGCCTCTGGAGCAACGCTGCCTATTCCCATGCTCCTCACCCGGCTCCTCTACACTTGAACGCCACGACCCAGCTTTTTTTGTGCTCCACAGGTTCTGGGAGGATGGGGGAAGAGTTGCTGAGTGCAGAGGCCTTTCCTGGTATGTGCTCTGGTCACAGAGCACCCACAGACACCAGACGATACATGCTTCTGGGTGAGGGAAGCCAGATTCTAGAGGTCCAAGCTGCAGTACAGGGTTGAATTCTTGAAGGCTACACAGGATCAGTCAGACCTGGGTAAGGGGTATCTAGTATAGCACTGAGCCCATTACAGACACCAGAGTAACAGCTATACTGCTGACGTTAATAATCATACGTAGTAAAATTCAGAAATAATCCAAGCTCGACAAGTAAAATCACAATTGCGTAGATTTAATGATCACCAAATCAGGTACAAAATGCTGGTCACTTCCTATAAATTGTCATAAAAATATCCCCCCTAAACAAGTAGTTTGCATGACTGGGCCCCATTTCTGTAATAGTGTTCTGGACTTTTTGGAGTACATTTTGTAAAAAGATAAGATAATATAAAATACAATTGCTGGCATCTACATAGTAATACCCCATCAAAACAAAAAGCAGTCAAGGAGCACTTTAAAGACTAGCAAAATATTTTATTAGGTGAGCTTTCGTGGGACAGACCCACTTCTTCAGACCATAGCCAGACCAGAACAGACTCAATATTTAAGGCACAGAGAACCAAAAACAGTAAGCAAGGAGGACAAATCAGAAAAATATGATCAAGGTGAGCAAATCAGACAGTGGAGGGGTGACGGGGGGGAAGGTCAAGAATTAGATTAAACCAAGTGTTCAGACGAGCCCCTATAGTGACTCAGAAAGTTCCCATCCCAGTTTAATCCACATGTTAATGTGCTGAATTTGAATATAAAAGCCAGCTCGGCTGTTTCCCTTTGAAGAACGGTGCGAAAGTTTTTTATCAGTAACACACATACCTTTAGGTCATTAATAGACTGCCCCATTCCATTAAAATGTTGACTAACTGGTTGGTGGATCTGGAGTGTTTTGTTGTCTGTTTTGTGCCCCTTAACCCTTGTCTAAGGGAGTTTGAAGTCTGTCCAATATACAAAGCATCTGGGCATTGTTGGCACATGATGGCATATATGATGTTAGTAGAGGAGCATGAGAATGTGCCTGTGATTCTGTGAGTAACTTGGTTGGGTCCAGTGATGGTATTTCCAGAGAAGATATGTGGACAAAGTTGGCAGTGGGCTTTGTTGCAAGGAAAGGTTCCCGGACTGGTGTTCCTGGTGTACAGACTGTGGCTGTTTGTAAGGATCCTCATAAGGTTGGGAGGTTGTCTGTAGGAGAGAACAGGCATGTCACCCAGGGCCTTCTGGAGTGTGGCATCCTGTTTAAGGATAGGTTGTAGGTCTTTAATAATTCGTTGCAGCGGTTTGAGTTGGGGGCTGTAGGTGATGACCAGTGGTGTTCTGTTCTTGGCTTTTTTGGTCTGACCTTGGAGTAGCTGGTCTCTGGGTATTCGTCTGGCCCTGTCAATTTGTTTTTTTACTTCTCCTGGTGGGTAATTCAGTGTTATGAATATTTGGTAAAGATCTTGTAGTTTTTGTTCTCTGTCAGTTGGATCAGAGCAAATGCAATTGTATCTAAGAGCTTGACTGTAAACAAAGGATCTAGTTATGTGTGCAGGATGGAAGCTAGAAGCGTGGAGGTAAGTATAGCGATCCGTAGGTTTTTGGTACAGTGTGGTACTGATCAGGCCATCCTTGATTAGTACTGTAGTGTCCAGGAAGTGTTATTCCAGCACTCTTTTATCCTTTCCTCCAGTACTGTTACTGGGAAGTAACAGATGTTGGTGTCTTCTATTCTACTTCCCTGCAGAGCAGAAATCAGAGACACAGCTCTGGTATATTTTTAGGTGTAACTTGTTTTATTTATCTACAACCCAGTTCTAAAATTAGATGGTCATACAGCTTGTCGGAAAATCCTTTCTTCCAAAAAATTTCACCCCTGAATTGGTGCATGGTTCTCAGGGAACAACTGTCTAATTTACTCTAATCAGAAACTTACTCTAATTTACTCTAATCAGAAATCAAGTCAGGGGCACCACTCCTCAACACTGGACAAAAATCAATGACAGAGTAACAGGTTCCCTAGAGTCAAAACTTATTTGCATGCTGAGAAAAAGGACTTGGAAGATTGTAACACTGCCAACGGGTGACCTCTGCCAGAAGCATACACAAACATGTAGGTTAGACTGTGAAAGTTAGAGGTATTTAAAAGCAGAATTAATTTTAGCAAAATGAAAAATGTAACCTACCAGTGTAGTTTTGCAAGAATGTATGGAGAAGTACAAGCAAGTCTCCATGTACCGAAAGGTTACCTAATATCACAATGTGGTGGAACCTGGCCCTTTGTAGATTTTGATCCATAATATCCAATCTTCACCTTTATGAATTCAAGTTAACTTTGAAATTGTGAGCTGTTGATTACACTAAGATAAATTTCTGAGTCTACAGAAAGGCAGAAATAACAGCTTTGAAAGGTAGTAAATGCTGCTATTCACGTCAATTAAGCAGTAATGTTGAAACCAAAATACACAAAGTAGTTGAGGTAATAATTTCTACTGGACCATCTTCCATTGTTGAAAGAGAGGAGCGTTCACCTGCACTGCAAGAACCTAACAATGACAAGTTAAATACCCATCATGCTTAATTATTTTGCTGATCATTTTGTCATAAAAATTCAGCTGTTATGTTTATATGACAATCCTAAATTTTGTCTCAGGTACTCCCATTTGCAAAAAGCCCAACTGCCATATCCTTTTCCCTGACAACTGTCATAGAAGAGATGAACGCTTAATATAAAAATCAGCAAGATACAAGAAACAACATTCCCTGAAAACGTAGGGACTTAATAAAATATGCATGAAAATATCCTATAGGTGTGAGGCTCACAGATTAATTGTTCACCATCAGCTGTAAGTTTTTTTCTATTTACTTTCAAATACCTTTTATTCGGGTTTTATGTCAGAGATTTTAAACTAAGAGGCCCAGGTAACCTTGTCTATCTTGTTTCTTTTTAAATTTTTGTTGTATTATTCTAAGAGTTTATTTAGCTTAAAATGAAGTAGTATAAAATAATGTGTTGGTAAGTTTTAGGCACTCTTGTCATTAATTCAAATAATAATTACAAAAGAGAACCCAGCACATTTCCTGCCTATCATCAACATTGCAACTGTCAGCAAAATATATTACATATTCAAATCTTTCAACCCTCTTTTGGTACCCCAAAACCCTACTCCGTTGCTTCAGTTTCCAAGTGTCTACTCAGACTGATTTTACAAAATGCTTTTGGAGTCAAGAAATTCAAAGGATTTCACATCAAAAGGCAAAAGTGAAGTATTTCTAAACTGAGAGGCCCTTCTGGAGACCATTTAATGGAGGACTTGTCCAAGCACCCTACTGATCTTGAGAGCTGCGGTAGATCTTCAAGTGCCTGACAATTAAGAGATTCTGGAAAATCATGGGAGACAGGAGAAATTCCAGAAGACTGGAAAAAGGCAGACAGAGTGCCCATCTATAAAAAGGAGAATAAGAACTACGCAGGAAACTACAGAATGGTCTGTTTAACTTCTGTGCCAGGAAAAATAATGGAACAAGTAATTAAGGAAATCATCTGCAAACACTTGGAAGGTGGTAAGGACATAGGGAACAGCCAGCATGGATTTGTAAAGAACAAATCATGTCAAACCAATCTGATAGCTTTCTTTGATAGGATAATGAGCTTTATGGATAAGGGAGAAGCGGTAGATGTGGTATACTTAAACGGTCTCACACGATATTCTTATCAATAAACTAGGCAAATACAACTTATATGGGGCTACTATAAGGTGGGTGTAAAACTGGCTGGATAACCGTACTCAGAGAGTAGTTATTTATGGTTCTCAATCCTGCTTGAAAGGTATAACAAGTGGGGTTCCGCATGGGGTCTGTTTTGGGACTGGTTCTGTTCAATATCTTCATCAATGGCGTAGAAAGTATGCTTATTAAGTTTGCAGATGATACCAAGCTGGGAGGGGTTGCAATTGCTTTGGAGGATAAGGTCAAAATTCAAAATGATCTGGACAAATTGGAGAAATGGTCTGAGGTCAACAGGGTGAGGTTTAATAAAGACAAATGCAAAGTGCTCCACTTAGGAAGGAACAATCAATTTCAGACATACAGAATGGGAAGCATCTGTCTAGGAAGAAGTTTGGTGGAAAGGGGTCTAAGGGTTATAGTGGACCACAAGCTAAATATGAGTCAACAGTGTGATGCTGTTGCAAGAAAAGCAAACATAATTCACATTATTCTGGGATGCATTAACAGGTGTGTTGTGAACAAGACACAAGAAGTCATTCTTCCACTCTGCTCTGTGCTGGTTAGGCCGCATTTGGAGTATTGTGTCCAGTTCTGGGCACATTATTTCAAGAAAGATGTGGAGAAATTGGAAAGGGTCCAGAAAAGAGCAACAAGAATGATCAAAGGTCTAGAGAACATGACCTATGAAGAAAGGCTGAAAGAATTGGGCTAGTTTAGTTTGGAAAAAAGAAGACTGCGGGGGACATGATAGCAGTTTTCAGGTATCTAAAAGGGTGTCATAAGGAGGAGGGAGAAAACTTGTTCTTCTTGGCCTGTGAGAAGAGAACAAGAAGCAATGGGCTTAAACTGCAGCAAGGGAGGGTTAGGTTGGAGATTAGGAAAAAATTCCTAACTGTCAGGGTGGTCAAACAATGGAATAAATTGCCAAGGGAGGTTCTGGAATTTCCATCTCTGGAGATATTTAAGAACAGGTTAGATAAATGTCTATCAGGGATCATCTAGACAGTACTTGGTCCTTCCATGAGGGCAGGGGGCTGGACTCGATGACCTCTCAGGGTCCCTTCCAGTCCTAGCATTCTTTGATTCTACAGGTCAACACCAAAATGCATCCTGTTTTGAGTCTAAATGCTTAATTTAAAATATTCCACTCAGAAACTCCACTTACTAGCCCCTAGATGTGGGGGCACTGCTAATTAGCTGGATAGCATTTAAATCTCTCCAGAGTGGCTACAGAAATGAAAGGGACACTGTTATGAACTGCAGGCCATACACACCCATATCTCGTAAGGCTATCACTCAGCTTCAATACAATACACTAACAGCTGATTCATGAGCATTTTGCCATGTTTACATCATTTTAGTTTACACAAGTGTGTAAATATGTTGCATGGAAAAAAGCTAAACTTACAATATAAATCAATATGGGTGACTGTGAATCTTATAGAGAATTTGTTTGGTCCTCACATGGCTGTGCCTAGGTTTATGTGGCCCTCCTGTTCAATAAGATTAGGTTCCTTGGTCTTAAGGTATAACTCCACATCTGATACAGAGGACAACACAGCTGTCCACAGGACAACTGAAGCATGGTAGAAAGGTTTGCTTCCTGGTTCACAGCTGCAGCTTCTTGAACAGATGCAGAATAAAACAACTAGTCCTAGTCACTCCTGACTTTAATTTGCTTGGGATGTTTATGACATTTTCTTTTTAATTCACAGTCAGACATTCAGTTTACTTTCTTAGAAGATGTGTAATTTGTTGCTTGGCATATGATGAATTTCTGAGTCTGAAGAAAGACAGAAATAACAGCATGCACACATACACAGTATGGAAGAATATGAATGTAAGTGGGAAAATAATGATAATTATTATTTCAGTACAGATTATTAAATTTTTATTTTGAAAAAAAAACAAGCAAGATTTTGTCTGTATAAAAGAAATTACTTGAAGCTTTACAACAGCTTCTGAGCAACATGCTTTAGGAGTTATACATATATACCAGCAACTCTATGGATGCAGCTCTTAGGAAAGCAGGGAAGGATGGTATATTGGTTAGAATGCTAGCCTGGGGCTTCACAGAATCCTCCTACACCCCTGATTTCCTGTAAGATCTTGGGAAAGTACCTTAGCATCAATCTGTACCTTAATTCCCCAGCTGTGAAATTAGAATAGCCACTCTTCCCCACTTCACAGGGGGTTTGAGAGGATAAGTACACTGTGGAGCACTCAGAAATACGGTAATAGGAACCATACAAGCACTTAAGACAGAAAAATCTGAAGGTCAGAATTCTACTGATATAACACATATTAAGCAAGAACACACATTATATGTGGACAGCTTCACTACGATGGACAAAGTACAAGTAATTAATCTCTACAAAATTTAAACAGTGAAACTCTGCCTGGCTACTCAGATAGTGTAATGTACACATTTCAACAAATTAATTTGAGACATGGTTATTTGGTGCACGCAGAATATGAATTTTATTTTTCTTTTTTCCTGCAGGAAAACACAAAGTGCTTATGTGACATGACAAAAAGTAGCATGATCTGAATCTGGGACACATTTTCTGTTCCCTTGTACAATGATTATAATTAGTTTCTAAGTCATTTGGCAATTTGTATACTACTAAAGAAAAAAACTTATCATGTAAATTGTTCACTTTAATAAAAAAACAAGCTTATCTGCTTAAAAGGAAAGTACACTTAGGTATTCTTAGTATACATAGTTCCCATCAAAACACATCTAGATTATTCTGAACAAAACTTATGAACTCAGTTAGTGCTACTCTGGCCATTGCTTCCTTCCAGTCTATAAAATTATTTTAAAAAGAAACAATGCACAGAATATAATAAACAAACCAACAATGAAACTTAGACGATCGATGTTGCATTTCTTTCCTAGTTAGCGTCACAAGAAAAGTGAATATTCAGGGCCCCTTCTTCCATAAATGTTGATACACACTTAAGGATACAGACCATGTCCCTAGAGACAATTTTGTAATAGAGTGCCTATGAACATTTGCAGCTAATCTAATCCTTTAGTAACTTCTCAGAGAACACATCCATTGAACATGCTGGACTGTATAAATGATTAGATGTCAATGAATTATAGCTTGGTTGAGATGCAATATTTTCACTGTAGCTGACTCTACATACCATCCCTTCACATTAATGTCTAATCTGGTAGTTAGTGCTACTTGGTCTCTATTGTTCAGTCAAAAATATTATCAAAAAATAATTGGTGGCTCTAGTTCTTGTGGGTTGACTCCATTGCTGGAGGTTTGCAAACATGATAGCACATTTTATGTGACCCTCTGCAAACTTCAGTGGGTGAACAGTCCTTTTGATCACCTTGAACACCACTCCTTCCATCCAGTATTTTTTTCCTTATGTTTTTATGCCATCAACTTTCCTTTCCTGTGCCCATAAGTGTGCATCTCCTGCTGAACCTCTTTAAATATACCCTGCACACTGAATTTCTCTTTTAATTTAATTTCTAACTACTGACTGCTGAATTCCAACAATCTAATATTTTTTAAATTGCTTCACAGTCTAGACATGCTTTCAGAATTCTTGTATAATATAATGATTTGAGGGACTGAACTTTATTGTTAATTGTTTGAATGGCCATGCTTGACAGCTGTTATTTAAGAGAGACCAGATGGAAGTATAAGAGGTCTTCAGACTTGAGTCTCTTCTCATCAGATGTTTAACACTTCCAGAATCCTCTTTTACTCTTGATATTCTGGAGCTAGCTTCTGTATCTGATCTACTGTCCTCCATAATTAAGAACAATTCTATTCCACTTGCTGTAAGGCTGTGTCATTCACTGGAATGTAGTATGTTCTCCCAGGATCCTTACAAAACCAACACAAATTTCTTGCCCACACTTAACTCTGAAACCTATTTTTTCCATATACATGTACAATTTTCCATAACTTCATCAGCCCTTCTGCTGAATTCACTAAGAGCACAATGTCATCTGCATAGCTATTATTCATCCAATTTAGTATCTTCTGTTCCTTCAATTAGTTTAATCAAACACTCACTATAAATGTTGAATCAAGTTGGTGACATTGTATAACCTTGTCTCACTCCTCTCTGGATCTCTATTAGATTTTAATTTTCACCTCCCATGATAATTGCCTTTTGATTTCAGTATAATTGTTTTATTACTTGGAGTTTTTATTTACCAATCCCCACTGAACATAATAAGTTGTGAAATTTGTAGTGGTAGATTCTGCCAATGCTTTCTGGAAGTCAATAAAACACAAGTATGCTCTTTTCACCATTTCAGTTAATCTTTCTAATATAAGAGCTTAAAGTTCACAATGGTGTTTCCATTTCCTTTCCACATTAGCAGCAGTATTGTTGGTCACTTATTTCCTTATCAATCTTCAGTTCTACTCATTCTTGAAAAGTTTGCAAAGGTTTCTTAGAGGCATGGGATAAAATTGGGGACAGTGACAGAATTGTTGGGTCCCTCAGCAAGGTGGAGGAGGACCTGCCTCCACATCGCTGGAAGGGGAGGACCTTGAGCAGAAAGAGCATAATGCTTCCCCCATGCGCCCATTCAGCACTGCCCAAAGCATGCTGCTCGAGGCTCTGGCAGCAATTTAAAGGGTCTGAATGTCCAGCTACTGCAGCAACACTGGCCAGGAGCCCCAGGCCCTTTTCATGTGCTGGGGCAGTTTTCCTCTTTTGCAGAGCCTGGTCATCCCGGATGAAATGTTGATTATAGTTTTCACCATCCAGAATGTTGGCTCTGTTATCAACATTACATTACACATTGAAGTTCACTTTAGTGAGGAAAGCTAAAACATCATTTATAATAAAGATTTTTGCAAAGATGAAAGATAAAGAGATAAAACATGGGAATCTGACAGATTTCATAGTACAGGGAAGGTGCTGAGCTCTATCAATCTGCATTGCCAGCAATAACTCCTACCTAGATTACAGATCATCAAATATATATATTATATCACTGCAAACCCCAGAGCCAGAACACTTAAAGAACTAGATCTTTCTGCTCCAACTCTTTGCCAGGGGAAAAGCCAGCTCTGGCCAGCTTTACTTATTCAAATTAGCATATTTCTTACCCAGACTTGTATATGCTGTGCTTTATTGCTTTGATGGGAATTTAATTGACCAAGGTCTCCTCAGAATTTACGAGTGAGCAAGAACATCCTAGAAAGGTGACCAGGGAGGTTAGCTTTTAATTTCACAGAAAGAGGAATACTTTCTTACCATGAGAAGTTACATTTCAGAGACAAACAATAAAACATATCACTAAGGTCTGTTTGGTTTTTGATTCTGTCCTACTTTAACAGGAGAGGCAACACATTCACTACCACATTTTCAAAACAGAGTCCAGCAGATGTGCCACCACAATGTGTGGTCACAACAATTGGATGCCTTGAAAAACAAACAACTTCCCCCCATCATGTTTGCACACAGACCTTTGCACTTGTAAAACTGGCAATTTTATGTGCAATTGTGCATCTCTGAATGAAATTACTCTTTCAGATCTCCAAATGCAGACTTCTACTGCATGAAAAAAATATTTATAATATTTTCTCTGCATGTGACACAACTTTCATTTCAATGGTTTCTATTGCAAAATAAATAAAAAGCGGGTTTTTTTTTCAGTTACAAGCCTATATAACTATACACCCACGAACAGTTAACGTATAAAATTTTGACTATTTCAGTGTTCTTTCTGGTTACCTAAACTGTATAAAAGAGAGCCATGTGAAGTTATTTATGAAGTTGAAATACAGATACAGCATTGGTGAGGATATGTCAACAAGCAAAGAGTTGGTTAGTAACAGAGAGGGAGCTGTGCTAGTCTATACACTGCCAAAACAAAAAGCAGTCAAGTAGCACTTTAAAGACTAACAAAATAATTTATTAGGTGAGCTTTCGTGGGACAGACCCACTTCTTCAGATCATAGCCATACCAGACCAGACTCAATATTTAAGGCATAGAGACCCAAAAATAGTAATCAAAGTTGACAAATCAGAAAAAAAATTATCAAGGTGAGCAAATCAGAGAGTAGAAGGGCGGGGGGAGGGAGTCAAGAATTAGATGAAGCCAAGTATGCAAAAGAGCCCCTATAATGACCCCAAAAATTCGCATCCTGGTTCAAACCACGTTAATGTATTGAATTTGAATATAAAATGAGTTCAGCAGCCTCTCTTTCCAAAGTAGTGTGAAAATTTCTCTTCAGTAAGACGCAAACTCTTAAGTCATTAACAGAATGGCCCACTGGGCATTGTTGGCACATGATGGTATATATGATGTTAGTTGAGGAACATGAGAATGTGCCTTTGATTCTGTGACTAACCTTATTAGGTCCAGTGATCGTATTTCCAGAGAAGATATGTGGACAAAGCTGACAGCGGGCTTTGTTGCAAGGAAAAGTCCCAGGACTGGTGTTCCTGTGGTATAGACTGTGGCTATTGGTGAGAATCCTCATAAGGTTGGGACGTTGTCTGTAGGAGAGAACAGGCCTGTCACCTGGGGCCTTCTAGAGTGTGGCATCCTGACTAAGAATAGGTTGTAGGATGTGTTGCAGTGGTTTGAGTTGAGGGCTGTAGGTAAGGACCAGTGGTGTTCTGCTCTTGGCTTTTTTGGGCCTATCTTGGAGTAGCTGGTCTCTGGGTATTTGTCTGGCCCTGTCAATTTGTTTTTTTTTTTTATTCTCCTGGCAGGTAATTCAGATTTATGAATATTTGGTAAAGATCTTGTAGCTTTTGGTCTGTCAGTAGCATCAGAGCAAATGTGATTGTACTTAAGGGCTTGACTGTAAACAATGTATCTAGTTGTGTGTGCAGTATGGAAGCTAGAAGTGTGTAGGTAAGTATAGCAATCAGTGGATTTCCGTTAGAGTGTGGTACCCATCAGGCCATCCTTGATTTGTACTGTAGTGTCCAGGAAATGTGTCTCTCACATTAGTGTGTTGTTCTGAGCAAAACATTTATCTGAATACTGTGGGAAAATACAGTGCTTTTCTGTGGCAGTATGTGCTGGTACACGGCACCAGCACCTCTTTTCAGAGCATTCCAGCTGGGGATCCTGCAGCTGGGCTTCTGGCAAGACTCTGAGCCCCAGCCGGCTCCCAACTATGGGGCTGCAGGGTTCCCTCATTGGTTTCCGTGGCTGAGACTACTGGCTGGGCTCAGCATCCCAGCCGGCTCCCAGCCGTGGAACTGTGGGGTCCCCTCACCCCAATGGAGGGTGAGTACTGGCACCTCTTTTGTGAAAAAAGAGAGGCACTGAAAATATAGGTATAAACACAACCACCTTTTTGCTGTGGGGAGGAATACAGATCTGAAGACAGCCAGGGTATTCCACTTCAAAAGCAATGCTGAAAGCATTTGACAATTTTACTCACAGATATGAAACTGACCAAAGCGAATCAAAGACAGCCAGGAAGCTATCATTTTGATTGGCCTGTTGGGGGAAAAAAAAATCTGTGTTTCCACAGAAAAATTCAGTTCTGTGAAAAGGACTGTTAGAAAAATCGTTCTGACAATAAAATTGCAAGCAGCTCTAATTGTAAATATTTTCAGTACACAATATGCTCTGCCTAAACATATTCAACAAGTAACTTACAATTCAAGTATGCTATTAACAAAGCAGATCTCATAGATTAGTACAATGCCAGGAACGTGAAAGCTGTTTAGAAGTCTAATGATAGAATATGGTTTTCATAATACTCTTCCAAATATATATATATATACACACAAACACAAAGAGAAAAAAAAGGAAGATAGTTGCCTTTGTCATGCATTGCTGATAACTGATATGCTAGCTTAACTGCTCTATGTGCTAAACTTTTGCTTTGTCACATTCTAATTCCCCCCTCTCTGGATATTGTATGGCTCCATGATTTGAATCACTTGCTATTTAACAGGGAGCACTGATGTGGAAAATTCAATATATTATTCTGGCGGAAACTATGGGAGAGTCATCACCACTGATACTGCAAGCTGCCTTCAAAAAACAGATGTTGGTTAATGAATATCCTGGATTAGGACAAATCACTAAAGCATTTACTGAGAGTTAATATACCAGTCTCAAGCCTAGTTGAAAGACACTTCTCTGTTTAAGACACCAATGTGATTAAAACAGCATTGCTAACTCAAGGATGACATGCTTTATGATTTAATGCAAATAAGAAGGCAGATATAAAAGCATAAATACACCTCATGTCCATCTGCCATAAACCAGTATGATACAACATTGTGACAGTTTTAATTTACGAAAGCTAATTGGTTTGGAGAGGTACTGGACTAGTGGCTAGAGCCATGGATTCTATTCTCAGATGTCACCAACCTGCTTAGTGACTTAGAGCAAATTACTTCATTTCTCTGTCTCTCAGTTTCTCCAGACATAAAATGGGAATAAGATCTACTGATGAGAAGTGCTATATAAAAGCTAGGTATCTGTCTTTTAGTTTCACACATGAAGTGAGAATATTTTATCTTGAGGAGTAAGTTCCGTAGTTTTAATTTATTTTAAAGCACTCCATTGCAACGTGGCAGGTTCAGATGTTTCAGTTACATATTATGGTGAACATGGATTAATAGTGTTTATCTGGTTGTCATATAAATGAATAAAATATACTATGTAAGCATGAACCATTATTACTACCACACATTAGGGCTACATCTACACTAGCACACTACGTCGAAGTAGCCTATTTCGAAGTAAGGACATCAAAATAGGCTGCTTCGATGCGTATCATCTACACGTCCTCCAGGTCTGGTGCCATTGACATTCAACGTCGAAGTAGCAACAGGGAACACTGAAAGGAGACACCCCGGAAGGAAATGTGGAGCGTCCACACACACAAGCACTGCTCATCAAAATAAGGGGCCAGCAAAGCCCCAAGCTGCTCCCTGAAAGGGCCCCTCCCAGACACACTTGCCCTGCACAGCACAAGATCCACAGAGCCAACAACTGGTTGCAGACCCTCTGCATGCAGCATGGACCCCCAGCTGCAGCAGCAGCAGCCAGAAGCCCTCGGCTAAGGGCTGCTGCACGCGGTGAACATAGAGCCCCGCAGGGGCTGGACAGAGCATCTCTCAACCCCTCAGCCGCCATGGAGGACCATGCTATTTCAGGACGCGGATCGTCTACACACACCCTACTTTGACGTTGAACGTTGAAGTAGGGCGCTATTCCCATCTTCAGATGGGAATAGCCATTTCAACATCTCACCGCCTAACGCTGATTTCAATGTTGAAATAGCACATGATGCATGTAGAAGCGACGCGTTATTTTAACGTTGTGCCAGCTACTTCAAAGTAGGTGGCTAGTGTAGACACACCCTAGTGGTGTAACTACTACCCATCTACCACTTGTCCAGACTGAAACCAGAGCACAGGAAAACTGAAAATTAACGCTGATGAAAACAATGTTATTTACATAAATTTGAGACTCAATATACGATTTAGGTTGTATTTGTGTTTTGAAAAAAAGTGAAAGTTTTATTTTATTGAATTTGGCTGGCCAATTGCTAGCTGAAATATCTATAGTTTCACTCAAGCAGATTTCATTCATACTTAAATGTCATGGATTATGCAACATGAAAAGTCTTCTGGGGGAGTTCTTAACTATATTTCACTTTAACTTTGTTAAACCCTGAGTGAAATTTAGTGCTCAATCATTTCTGAGATGTACCTCTGCTCTTATTTATTTAGGTACTGTAGTTACAATTTTATGTGGCTAGATAATTGTCTCTCACAGGATTAGCATATTGTGTGTTTACTCTATTAACTATTTAGAGCAACAAAATAAATACTATTTCTACAGACACTAAACTACATGGAACTTATGTGCAGCAAGTTAAAATTATCATGTTTTTGGGCCATCTCCATCAAGATAAAAACAAAGTCTTTTTTCCCACAATGTTACATTGTTTTAATTTATTTTAACTACATAAAAAGAAGATGATTTCAGATTGCAAAGTCAAGTATTCACAGGTTAGGAACTATCAAAATGACAAAACCCGGGCAGCCCAGAAAATGAGGCATACACAATTAGTGAACACCTGTAAGTGGTTTAACTGGCAAAGGTTAAGTGTCTCATTTAGCTTCACACAGGAACTCCAGCAGAAGCAAGGATAGAATTCAAATCTCACCTCCCTTAACCATGGAACAGCATCTCTTTTCCTGCAGACATCTGCCCCATTGACCACATTATTTTCAAATCTGGCCACACATGAGACAGAGATCCTACAGACAAGTCTCTTTCACCATACAAAACTGATAAATGGTCAGACAAGGATCACCCTGTGCATTCAAAGAGGCAGGTGGAAAAGTTATATGGGATCAAGTAAGTAGAGGCTCTCATAATGCACAAGGGGATCCAAAATTAAGTTTGCAAGTTTCCTCCTGGCATTTCCTAACTTCTGAGTGTTTGGACTTTGAAACGCAATTAATGTTATTTTAACACAGTTTTCTATGTGCAGTCTCCCTAGACCAGACTTTGTAGCTCAGGGTTTTGTTTTTTTTTTTTTGGATATTAACTTGACCCCAAATCAGTAATGTGAAATAATGTAGTATATTAATGCTTGTAATTTTGCCTCTTTTTAATCTTGAAAATAAGTAAACTGATAAAAATCTTGGAAATATTATGTGACATATTGAAATCATGAACAAGGTTGATGGAAACAGAACTTCCATAAATTCTTTCTTTCTGTTCAATAATTATAGTTGGTCTAGGACATATCCTGTGGAGGGGGAGGGACTTGAAAAAATAAGCATTGCTGAAGAAAACACTACAAACTTTCAGATATTGTTCCATGGCTTCCAAAGCTTAATGAATTTAGAGTGTGGGGTTAGATATTTGTACCTGTAGTCTTACACACAATTTGATTCCCTCTCTGTGGTATAAATTAATTTAGACTCATTTGAGAGTCCTGTTCCATGATACAGAGCTAAAATCATTGATACTTCTGTGACTTACTTGGAGATGATGTTCCTGATGCAGAAAGACTGTATGCTAGCAATGAGGCTGGTGGAGCAGTGTGGCTTGAAGAGATGTATGACTAGATGGCAAGGAGAGGCATGGTTAAGAGGATGGCTGGTAAGTGCCCAGGAAGTGGAGCATGCAGGATTCATCCTTACCCTGCCCTCCTTCCACTTTCACTCAGTCTGGGAGATGAACTCTGCAGATGGGGATTCACTAACCACGCACAGACACAGTGAGGCGCAAAGAATGGACAGGTACCTCAAAGGGAGTTTTGGACTTCTGCACTTTAGAAGACGGGAAAGGACACTGCCCACTTATTTGGATTGAGTCCTTTGGCTTATGGTTTATGTTTATAAATCCTAGTGTGGGTGTGTTTTCTCAAATTCATTCTGAGTTACTTCTCCCCTTTTATTAACGTTTTTGCTATGTTCCAACTCTATGTTTGTGAAAGGGAAAGATTTGCCTCTTACAGGTACCCAGAGGACAGTGTGCAATTGTTTGAGGTCATTGGATGGTGGCTTGAGCTGATTCTGCTGTATAGATGGAAAGGAACCCCTAAATACTGAACCTGGACTTCATTGCTGCCAACTCTGGCAAAAGGGTTACAAACTACTACCTCAGATACAGCTTCCCGAATATCACGATATGGCAGCTTTTGTTGAATACTACCCATGAGAATAATGACTACCGTATATGAAGAATAATTGGAAACGAGGAACAAGAAATCACTAATAGCAGAACAAGAATCTCTATTTAGGATGACAAGACTGGTATATAATCATTACCCAGTGTTGGAATGATGCCATCATGCCTACAAGATGTGATTGGGAGGAAAGCAATCACTGAGGCTGGTTAGTAAGAAAAAATATATAGTTATTACAGTATTTTATTTCTCAAATATATTAGTACATAGAGAATTGTATTCTGTTTTCCAGCTGGTTTCTTTTGCATTTAACCACAAGTTATCTAAAAAGAAAACTATAGCTATTGTAACTAATAATCCAACTTTAAGTATTTAAGCACTTAGTAAAATTCACTCTTTACTTTTATTTAGTTTTTTTTTAATATGCTCACATTTTAATTTTACATCTCCTAGAATTTAGGTCCTGAGGCAAAGAAGTGGAGTCATCGTTTCCTCAGACAAACATTAAGTGCCAGAAAAAAGCCCTCCATGACTTGGTATTTGATTAATTATTATTTACAATATCAAAATAGTGTACCTACTGCTTTACAAGTAAAAATGGTAAACTTTTAAAAATAAAAACTCTTACTTCAGTATTTTTTACTCCGAAAGGCCTAAGTGCACAAAAAGCAATGCATTACAATGAAACATAGCATTGCCCAGTAGATGTTGTCATGATTGGACTTGAAGTTGCCCTAGTTGCGTTGGAAAGATAGAGCTAAAAATCTAAAATTAATTAGATTTTTCAAATAACTTATATGGCACATGATTTCCTGGGAAGAGTGGAAACAATTCAACAAGTATATTGGGATATTTTCTAAGGCAATGAGTGCCTGAAAAGAAAGCTGCAATTGGATGAAGACCTCTCAGTGGAACCTGTGTGCTTATCATGAGGGAACATTCCTGTGGCATTATATGATCCACTATGCAAGTAGCTCAAAAGTCTGAGTTCTCATAGCACTCGTAGAGACTAGTACAATCTTGGTAAGCTGTATGGCCAAAACAGCAGGCACTGGTGAGATAAAGGACCCATATCTGGCTACTAATGAGGAGAGACCTGATGCACCCAAACTATGGAGATGCTGACAAAAGAAGATGGCCAACAATTGAAAAAAGCAAGCACCAGAGTAGGACAAGTCAGCCAAGACTCTATTGGCCATGGAGAGTGCGGGCGGGTGGGGAGGGGGGAAGAATTACAGATGCACCATGAATGGAGTGGTAGAGAAGTGTTGGACCACATCAGGAGAGGAGTGTGGTTGCAGAGTCACTTGGTCAGGGAACAAAACAAAGCATGAGGCAGGAATCCTTCTTAGCAAAAGAGCTAGAGGAGTTAGAGGAGCATTGTTAGGATACAAACTGGTGACTGCGAGAATGATGGCAGCAAGATTCAAAGTGAAACCATTCAACATCTTGGTCATTCACGTGTATGTACCCAAATCAGACAGCATGAGGGAAGAGATAGAGCTATTCTATACAGACTTGACGAAGATGCTGTAGGACATACCGAAGAGTGTTGATCACCAGAGGAGATTGGAACGCGAAGGTCAGAACAGACAACAGAGGTTGGGAGAGAGAGTCATGGTGAGGTTTGGATATGGAGAAAGAAACGAACGAGGTGAGAAACTACTAGAGTTCGCTATGGAGCACAAGATGGTGATCTGTAACATGAGATTTCATCAAAAAGACTGTAGGAAGTGGACATGACAATCAAATGACAAGAAGTCCAAGAACACGATAGATATGATTTTGATAAGAAGAAGATGGGTAACATCAGTATATCAGTGCTGAACTTTCCAAGGAGTGGATATGGACTCAGACCACAGTCTAGTGATTGCATCATTCTCATGCTCTCCTCTGAACCCACTCCAGTTTAATCAGAGCACCTTTTCAACTGTGGACGTAAGTACTGGATGAAGTATCCAACAGTGGTCACGGCAGTGCCAAATACATAGGTAATATAATCTCTCTTTCTACCTAACACTCCTCTTTTCAGATATCCTAGGAGTGCATGAACCTTTTTTGCCACAACGTTATACCAAGATGGCAGTTTGGACCTCACTCAGGGTAGGAAGTGTTGCAAGATCATCTCTAGGGGGAATCATTGTGTAACCTTCCAGATTTTTGGCTTATTGTACTCACTGCCTTGCCGCTAGCATCTATCCAGGGGCTTGGGAACTCGTACCCCGTTGTTTCTCTCCACCCATTGGAATCCTATGTAATCAACTGTAACCAATTGTTTGACAGTGCCCCACTGAGCCTGACAGGTGAGCCCAAGAGCTGTGCATTATAAACCCTCCTGCTTGATTCTACATGGCATCCAGACTTTGTTCCCACACTCTGACTTCTCTGTTTTGTGACAATCCTAATCGCCATTGTGGGTAACTGGACTAGATGGCACCCCCACCAAAATCTTCAAAGAAGGTGGGCCAGAACTCTACAAACAGTTCCATCTCCTGATTCTTAAGATCTGGGATAGGGAGCAGATACCACAAGATTTCAGAGACACACTGATCATCAGTCTTCTCAACAAGGGTGACAAGTCAGGCTGTGGAAACTATCGTGGCATACTGCAGGAGTATTTAGCTTAAATCCTTGCAGACTGACTCCTGTCACTCTCAGAAGAAAGTCTCCCAGAATCCCAGTGTGGCCTGTGACCATTCTGAGGAATAGTGGACATGATCTTCACCGCCTGGCAACTGCAAGAAAAATGTTGTCAACATAGCCAAGCTTTATACATGAATTTCATCAACCTGACCAAAGCATTCGACTCTGTCAGTTATAACACCCTGTGGACCATCCTGTCAAAGATCAGCTGCCTCAAAAACTCATTAGCATTTTAAGGCTGCTTCATGACAACATGACTGCCATAGTATTGAACAACAACGGATCCCAAAGTGACCCCTTACAGGTCAAAACAGGAGTCAAGCAAGGTTGAGTTTTTGCCCCATCACTGTTCTACATCTTCATCACCATGACCCTTCACCTCATTGATGGCAAGGTTACAGATGGTGTGACAGAATGAACTGGAAGCTTTTTAATCTCAGGAGACTGAAGGCTAAAAGCAAGACCTCCACAACCTCAATCATGGAGCCCCAGTATGTGGATGACAATATAGTTGTTGCTCTCCCTCCCACAGCCCTTCAAACCATCTTAAGTGCCTTCTCCGAAACATATGAGAAGCTCAGCCTCACACTGAACATCAAAAAGACCAAAGTGATCCAGCAACCTTCACAGATGGGACGATCTCATGTACCTTCTATTTAAGTCAATGGAGAACTGCTGGAAAATGTGGAGCATTTCCCATAACCTGGAAATCATCTTTTCTCTAAAGCTGACATTGATGAGGAAATCTCTTTTCACCCACCTGAGACAAAGGGTCTTCAAGAACTAGGTCATCTATCCCAAGACAAAGCTCCTTGTATACCATGCAGTAGTTGTTTCAATGCTACTACATGCATGTGAAACCTGGCGCATATATAAGCATCATTTGCAGGCACATGAACAATATCATCAATGCTGCCACAGAGAATCCTAAATATCTTTTGGGGGGATAGGCACATGAATACCAGCATCCTGGAACAATCAAACATGACCACCATCAAAGCAATCATTATTCACCAACAACTTCGTTGGATTGGTTTGGATGTCTGATCAGCGCCTCCCGAAACAGATCATAGAATCACAGAAGACTAGAACTGGATGGGACTGCAAGAGGTCATAGTATCCAGTCCCCTGACCTCACAGTAGGATCAAGCACCATCTAGACCACCCCCAATAGGCGTCTATCTAACCTGCTCTTAAAAATCTCCAGTGATGGAGATTCCACAACCTCCCTAGGTAATTTATTCCATCTTTTAGCCACCCTGACCAATGGAAAGCTTTTCCTAATGTGTAATCTAAACCATCCTTGCTGCAGTTTAAGCTCACTTCTCCTTGTCCTTTTCTCAGAGGTCAAGGAGAACAATTTTTCTCTTTCCTCCTTGTGATCCTCTTTGAGGTACTTGAAAACCACTATCATGTCCCCTCTACATCTTCTCTTTCTAAACCAAACAAGCCCAGTTCTTTCAGTCCTTCCTCATAGCTCAGGTTCCCTAGAACTTTAATCATTCTTGTTGTTCTTCTCTGAACCTTCTTCAATTTTGCCACATCTTTCTTGAAATGTTGTACCCAGAACTGGACACAATACTCCAGCTGAGACATAATGAGTGCTGAGAAGAGTGGAAGAATGATTTCTTCTGTCTTGCTCTCAACACTCCTCTTAATGCATCCCAGAATGATCTTTGCTTTTTTTACAACAGCATCACACTGTTGACTCTTATTTATCTTGTGGTTCACTATAACCCCTAAATCCCTTTCCACAGTACTCCTTCCTAGACAGTTGCTTTCCATTCTATGGCTGCGTCTACACGTGCACGCTACTTCGAAGTAGCGGCACCAACTTCGAAATAGCGCCCGTCACGTCTACACGCGTCGGGCGCTATTTTGAAGTTAACTTCGACGTTAGGCGGCGAGACGTCGAACACGCTAACCTCATGAGGAGATAGGAATAGCGCCCTACTTCGACGTTCAACGTCGAAGTAGGGACAGTGTAGACGATCCGCGTCCCGCAACGTCGAAATTGCTGGGTCCTCCATGGCGGCCATCAGCTGGGGGGTTGAGAGATGCTCTCTCTCCAGCCCCTGCGGGGCTCTATGGTCACTGTGGGCAGCAGCCCTTAGCCCAGGGCTTCTGGCTGCTTCTGCGGCAGCTGGGGATCTATGCTGCAGGCACAGGGTCTGCAACCAGTTGTCAGCTCTGTGTATCTTGTGTTGTTTAGTGCAACTGTGTCTGGGAGGGGCCCTTTAAGGGAGCGGCTTGCTGTTGAGTCCGCCCTGTGACCCTGTCTGCAGCTGTGCCTGGCATCCCTATTTCGATGTGTGCTACTTTGAAGTGTAGACGTTCCCTCGCTGTGCCTATTTCGATGTTGGGCTGAGCAACGTCGAAGTTGAACATCGACGTTGCCGGCCCTGGAGGACGTGTAGACGTTATTCATCGAAATAGCCTATTTCGATGTTGGCTGCACGTGTAGACGTAGCCTATATGTGTGAAGCTCATTGTTCCTTCCTAAGTGGAGCACTTTGCATTTGTCCTTATTAAACTTCATTCTGTTTACCTCAGACCATTTTTCCAGTTTCTCCAGGTCATTTTGAATTATGAGCCTATACTTCAAAGCAGTTGCAACCTCTCCCAGCTTGGTATCATCTGCAAACTTAATAAGAGTACTCAGCAGAAAGGGACCTAGCGGTTATCATGGATGAAAGGGTGGATATGTGTAACCTGTATGCCCTTGTAGCCAAGAAGGCTAATGCATATTAGGGTATATTAGGTACAGCATTGCAAGAAGATGTAGACAAGTGGTTATTCCCCTCTATTTGGCACTCGTGAGGCCAAATCTAGTATATTGTGTCCAATTTTGGGCCCCCCAGTATAAAAAGAAAGTGGATGTGTTGGAGCAGGTTCAGAGGAGAGCAACAAAAATGATCAAGGGGATGGAGCACATGAAATATGAGAGGAGGCTGAGGGATTTGGGCTTATTTAGTTTGCAGAAGAGAAGACTGAGGGGTGATTTAATAGCAGCCTTCAACTTCCTGAAGGGGGGCTCTAAAGAGGATGGGGAGAGACTGTTCTCCGTGATGACAGATGGCAGAACAAGGAGAAATGGTCTGAAGTTACAGAAGGAGAGAAATAAGTTGGATATTAGTTAAAACTACTTCGCCAGAAAAGGGTTGCCTAGAGAGGTGGTGGAATCTCCATCCCTAGAGGTTTTTAAAACCTGGCTTGACAAGGCTCTGTCTGGGATGACTTAATTGTGGTTGATCCTGCTTGAAGCAGCGGGATGGATGATATGACTTCCTGAGGTCCCTTCCAGTCCTATGATTGTATGCCTATATGTAAATCATTGATGAAGATATTGAATAGAACCAGTCCCAAAACAGATCCCTGAAGAACTCCACTTGTTATGCCCTGCTAGCATGACTGCAAACTATTAATAACTACTCTCTGAGAACAGTTATCCAGCCAGATATGCACCCACCCTATAGTGACTCCATCCAAGCTGTATTGGCTTAGTTTATTGATAAGAACTGAGGGAAAGACAGAGGAGCATTGGGGGCCAGGGGAAGCGATATAAAGACATGCTGATGGTGCACATGAAAAAAGTGCAGCATCAGTGTCAACACTTGGGAGAACCTTGTCCAATACCATCCTCATTGGAGAACAATGATCTGTGAAGGATTGGTGCAATTTGGGAGGTCCTGCCACAATGCAGATGAAGACAGGTGGAGAAGAAGAAAAGAGCATCAAAAATTGCCTCCCACCCCTCCAATAGCTACCAACACCTGCTTCTTCTGTGATAAGATCTGCAGTTCCAGAACTGGGTTAATCAGCCAAAAACAGATTCACAAATAGGAGGGTGACGTGAAGATGTCCTGCTTGTTATCAAGTGACCATCAAGAAGACACCAAGAGCTCATGTTCAGCTGATGATTCCTGACATTTGCTGTTATTTCTCCCCAGGATAGTCTCTTCCTGTAAGCATTGTCTGCATTCCTGGTTCCTAGATTTACACCTTTGTATTTTGCTATACTGAAAAACCATACATGGTTTGCTGCTGCGCAATCATTTTATAGAAGAACAAGTATATTACAAGCAGCCAAAGCAGGGAGTGCTTCATTGAATGACTAAGGGTAAAATGGAGCTTTGCCTGGGGCACCTCTCTCTCACAACTTTTGTGAACCATATCAGTGCAAGTCACAATTGCTTGCTTCACACTTTTCATGGTGAGTGGGAGCTAGACCCTGGGGTCAGGGGCTGGGGGAGAATGTGTCTGTCTAGCTTAAATGTAATGTCACCTTTTAAAGGGATGAATCATCTACTATTCTGTGCTTGTATACTGTTCAGTACAGTGGGGCCCAATCTTGGTTGGCCCTTAGATACTAACATTATAAACATAGTTAAAAATACAGCTAGCACATGTCCCTAGCAGATGGACTATAGATTGAAGACAAAGAATTTAACACAAAATGTTAACTCTACCATCCTAAAGAACTGAAGAAAGAATTATACCCCGATACTTCTATAGGTTAGTTCAAAATCATGTATGTGGAAGATAAAACCGTTCAATTCAATGGACTGTAAAAATGTGAATAGCATACATATGTATTTCACTACAATTAAATTCAAAGGAAATTTCTATGAGGGAGGTTTAGACTGTGAAAAATCTTTCAAGTATAATTTACGCTGACCTGAGGAATATACTATAGGGAGCAACCTTATGTTGTCAGAAGGATGGATTACATTATTATTGTAATGGGTCTTGTTCATCTTTAGGTTCTAATAACTGCCTTGCTCTCTACAATATTACAGTCCTCTGTAAATCAGGTTAATATTGTCAGTATTTAGCAGTACATAAGCACTGTGTTTTTAGAAAAACATAGTAAAAGTGACTGGTTTAAACTGTGATATTCTAGTCAGGGCTACTGTTACACAAAACCCCAGCTCTCAAACATGGCTTGATTGCTCATTCATCCAGATATTTTAAATCTATTAGCCTGACAGGAAAGGTACTTTAAGGCTTTCAAAGGTAAAATTACTAAAATTCAGTATAGTGTAAATTACTGAACACTTTTATGTGATGTACATATCTAGTAGGCACTGGCCGTAAAGTGACCTTGACAGCGCTAGTTACAATCACATTTAAAATGCTCAATTTAACTTGAAGCAAATAAAAAAGCATTTATCACATCAGCTTTGTAAAACTAATCACTCTCTTACTTAAGTTTTTGTCATCTAGTCAGTAAAGTCCACAAAACCATCACAAAGTTTCTATAATTACAGTTATTACAGATCAAATAGTCTTGCTACAGTGATGCAAAATCATTTTCTGTTCATCTAGTCCTGCACCATTTTCAATTGACTAAATTGGTTAGCATAAAGATTCCATATTATTCCACAGATATCCCAGTGGGAATTCTACATCATATAGTGCATTACTGGAAAAAATATTTTTTATGTTGAGGGAATGGTTGTGCAGTGTGTCCTAAAATTCTACAGCATTATCTGTTGCCCAGTTTATCTTCTAAAAAAATCACAAGAATTTAATACAATAGTTTTTGTGAAAAATGTATCCTTTTATTGACCACATACAAAAGTAGTACATCAGAAGTAGCTATGATACTTAATGAGTTCATCTACTGATTGAGCTGATGGGCATCTCTGGGTGTTGTCTGCTGCTAATGGACATGTTTTGATATAAAATATAAACATAAACATATTTAATTTAATATCTAATACATGTTTATATGAATCCTTTCTGAATTCACATTGCTAGGGAATTTTATAACTTAAAAAAAACCCCTTTTTCTGATAGAATGTTTGTTTTGAAATGTACTGACATTATCATCTGTGTGTATTATCTTAAATAGCAAAATTCTTGCTATCTAAATCATCATTGACCCTCAAGATGTTTAACTGTAATTTCTGTCATCTCTTTCCCTCTTTTTTACTAATGTTTGGAAAAGAGAAGTGTCAATGAAAACCAGCAAACAATGAAATCAAATTAAAAAACCCACCCCAAAAACCTTAAAAGGTCATTTTAGTCTATAACAAAATAATCATGGACTTCAACATAAATAGAATGAAGCGCAAAATGGATAACTTACTTCCCAGAATTTCCCCAAATGCTTTCTTAGTTTACCGTTGTGACAATGTCAGTTTTTCTTTTAAAATGAATTGGAAAATTATCTTTTACAGTTGCTGAAAAAGTTTGGCTTTTTTGTTTCTGTGACACTGATGTCCCTCTTAACTAAGATATCTTAAAGATCAAACTATTCATTAAACTCTCATGTCAGCAAAATGCATGTAAAAGTTCAACGTTCTTTTTCTTTCCTACCACTTCTATTAACAAAGAAGAAGAATATGACCTAAGCATTGTGTAATAACAAATAATTGGCTGGTGTTATTTCTAAAGAACAGTTGTCATGATCCTGTGACTATCTAGAGAAACTAAGAACAGCCCACCATGCGGCACTCTTAAGAGCTGTAACAAAAATAAGAGGTTCTAAGCTTAATGTTCTTTGTCAGCCAGGATACTGCTGTTCTCAAGCTGGAAGGAGAGGAGGTGGTGTTGGCTTCAAAGCCTGAGCTCCAGCCCATGCCACAATATTGCTGTTTCTAATGTGGTATCTCTCTAACACATGCCTGTATGCTTGGGATGGAAGGCTAATTTTTAGCTGGAGAAAATATATAGGCTAAGGGGATTTATGTGTTTTTATGCATACTGAGGTCAAAGGAGTTCTATCCCTGTAGACAAAAGCTGAATTCAGCCCTTAGAAACCATGTGCTAAATCAGTGATACTGAGGGCATGTCTGCAGTACAGGATTAAGTTAACCTAAATAATGCAATTCCAGCTACATGAATAACAAGGCAGTTTAGGGCTATGTCTACACGTGCACCCAACTTCGAAATAGCTTATTTCGATGTTGCGACATCGAAATAGGCTATTTCGATGAATAACGTCTACACGTCCTCCAGGGCTGGCAACGTCGATGTTCAACTTCGACGTTGCTCAGCCCAACATCGAAATAGGCACAGCGAGGGAACATCTACACGCCAAAGTAGCACACATCGAAATAAGGGAGCCAGGCACAGCTGCAGACAGGGTCACGGGGCGGACTCAACAGCAAGTCGCTCCCTTAAAGGGCCCCTCCCAGACACACTTTCATTAAACAGTGCAAGATACACAGAGCCAACAACTAGTTGCAGACCCTGTATATGCAGCACGGACCCCCAGCTGCAGCAGCAGCAGCCAGAAGCCCTGGGCTAAGGGCTGCTGCCCACGGTGACCACAGAGCCCCGCAAGGGCTGGAGAGAGAGTATCTCTCAACCCCCCAGCTGATGGCCGCCATGGAGGACCCCGCTATTTCGATGTTGCGGGACACGGATCGTCTACACGTCCCTACTTCGATGTTGAACGTCGAAGTAGGGCGCTATTCCCATCCCCTCATGGGGTTAGCGACTTCGACGTCTCGCCGCCTAACGTCGATTTCAACTTCGAAATAGCGCCCAACACGTGTAGACGTGACGGGCGCTATTTCGAAGTTACTGCCGCTACTTCGAAGTAGCGTGCACGTGTAGACGCAGCTTAGGTCTACTTACTGCAGTGACTATACGAGGCTCTGCTGACAGAAAACACACTCCTGTCAACTTACCTTACTCTTTTTGTTCTACTGGAGTATAGAGTCAATGGGAGAGTGATCTGGTCAAATTAGCATGTCTAGAACCTCTAAATCGACCCTCATGCACCAATCACCAAAGCGTCAATTTCCCATTAGTGGAGACAAGCCCTCAGACTGAGGCTTGCAAGGCACAAGTTGCTATTTAATGTGTCTTCAGCAGCTCTCTGCAGCATATAGAGCACTGATTTCATTATTACCTATCTAAGTTATTAACCAATCAGGATGCATATGAAGAATAATTATATTAGTCAACAGCATTACTTGAGGTTGGCAATTGTGTAAGTCAGAGGGAAATTTAGTCCTTTGTCTGAAGGGGAGGGAAAGGGTAAAGCTTAAGCCTTAACAATAATGAATGAAAACTTAAAAACTGGGTCTACGCTACAGAGTTCTCTTGATGGAAGAGGCCTTTCATCAACAAAACTAGGGAGTGTCCCTACTACAAATGTGTTCTGTTGAGAATCTGTCGATAGAACTCAGAGGTTGAGCGCATGAGGCATAGTGCGTATGTCAACAGATTCTGTCACAAAAAAAATATTTAGATAGGTTCACTGGACTGCCCTGTTTTCAGAGGTTCCAGTTGGCTGTTTTGTCGATGGAGTGCGCTGACAGGGGGACCTGTATTAGGTGTGGACATGTTGCATAGAAAGAGATTCTGTTGGGAAATATCTATCAACAGTGACTTCTGTCGACAGATCTCTGTAGTGTAGACACAACTTTAGGCTATGTTTACTCTTTTGACCTGCTCTGTAGGCAAAAGTGCTCCTGGAGCATCTACATGGCTTTTTTGTCAATAGTTTCTGTCAACAAAACACATTTTGTGTGTAGATGTTCCACAAGTTTCTTTGACAAAACCCCAGTTTTGTATACAAAACTCTGTCGTGTAGACATAGCCAAAGAGCTTATTAAAACTTAGGATGAAGAGAAATCTTTTTTACGTTAAGAAGACCTAACAAGAGCTTGGTAGCAGAAGAAAAAACAGAAACAAGAAACAGATGGTGTTCAAAATATCACTAGTGAATAAGCAAGACATAAGGAACAAAGTTGCCACAAAATCAAAAATTGTCAAATAAGTACCAAGAATAACAAAGATATAATTGGCAGACTCAGACTCCACAGGCAGTATAGAATGCCACTGGGCATATTACTGAGAAACATTTTGTTAGGATGTCATTGTTTTATAATGACTCCAACACCACTTGCCAAGCTATCTGCACTTTTTCCAGCAGCTATTATCTGTCCTTAAGTTTTGTGAAGTCCTATATGAAATCAGTTCTGAAGGGCCACATGCAGATATCCATACTACAGACATCTTGGGGTGCAGGAGGAGAGTATTTCATAGTCCGTTGTAGTAGGCGTACAAGTGCTGAATTTTCATCTTCTTGCAGATGAGAGCAGGGAATAATGGAGGTCCAGAACTGCCTTGCAGGCATTGCCACTGCACTTGACAATTCATTAAAATTGACTGTTCTCATTTAAAACTTGATAAACTACTGAAAATATAAATATATATCAAAAACCCTGCCTACCTTGGTGGCTTTGGTCATTTTTCTCCTTTCCCATTTTTCTAGCCTTCCGTTTTCTTTATATTTTGGCTTGTTTTTTCCCCCAAATTCCATACTCTCCATAGAGCTATTTTCATAACAGTTAGGACATCTTTTTTCACACCCAGATTGATCCCCCCACTTTTCTATAATACATGTGCTCATTTGTTAAACCTTTTCCTCATCTTCCCTTCACTTCTTTGTCTCTCAGTCTCATATTATTCCATTTTTCTTCATGAATTTTCTCTTTATTCCCGTCTCTTCTCCATGTCACTCCTTTCCTTATGATTTTATCCCCTTTATCCCCTCACCCTTCCTTCATTTCAAATTCCACCTCAGCCTTGGTCTAATACTTCCCGGACTTCTCTCTCTCATCACTGTCACCTCTTCTTTGCAAACCCCATTTGTCCCTCTACAGAACAGGGGAGGCAATTGGGAAAAAGGAATACTGAACTTCTTCGCCTGCGCACAGCACACATGACAGAGTGGAAAGCTCTGATGAAAAGTGTCCCATGGTATGAATATTTTAAGAGTGGTATGAGGGGGTAGACTTAGTTCAAAGGCCAACTGATGGAGGCCTCAGGGCTCCACCACACATATCCCAAAACTGGAACAGTGGAAAAGTCCTCCAAGCAGGCTAGAGCAATGGCATGAGACACAACTAACAAACAGAAGGTGCCCCAGGTAAGTGTCCCACACCTCAACCTCCAGCTCTAGCTCTGAGCCCCCTTCCCACATCCCAGCCCTGCGCCTGCTCCAGTACTCTAGTTTCTGCTTAGACCCCACAGCCCAAACCTGAGTACTCTCCTGCACCCTAATTCAGACCCAGTTTCTCCCCAGTCCTAAACCCATTCCCAGATTCCAAAACTCTCAGCCCCACCTCCACCTTGAATAATCCCTGTGCAGAATTAATTTTATTATGTGCACTTATATGGAGCTGATGCGATACTCTTCTCCATATTGGGGCACATAAAATTCATTCTGTACTTGGACACAGATTAGAGAGAACCATGGTCTCCAGGTGATATGGAGGCACTGTATCTTTGGGGATGCAGGCCTATACCAGGGCTGAGACAACTTAAAGATTGTGCCCAGGCAGGGCTAGAGAAACCATCTGAGAACCACTGAAACAAGTCACTGGAGGAGAAAGAACACAGACACATGCAACCAGAGGGGATGCTTATGAGAGGTGGATGCCAACCCTGTCAGAGGTAGCCAATGGAAATCTCAGTTCTAGATCAGACAGGAGACAAAGTACAACTATATACATCACAGGGACAGCTTAAGCAGTCCTTCATTCAACAATTCATATTTAGAGGTATAGAGTTTATAGCCAGAAGGGGCCACCACACTGTCTAGTCCAGTGGTGCTCAATCCTCAGCCTGTGGGCCACATGTGGTTCCATTGACAACCTGCTATGGACAAGCACAGCTGTGTGCTAAAGGCTGGATCATGTGATGGGATCCAGGTTCCCAGCTGCTTAGTCGTGGCTGCACTGACACCCAGCAAAGAGGTGTGGTGGGGCTGACAGCTTGCTTACGCAGTGGGTGTTCAGTGCCCAAGGCAGACACGCTCTGCAAGACTAGAAGCCTGCTTGCAGATAGCCTGCTAGCCCCAGGCAACTGGGGTCAGGGCACAGGCTGTCACTGTCCTGCCACCTCACCCCTGCAGCCCAGGTAACACATTGTGGACTGCATATGTGGCCCATAATGGTAAATGACTTGAGAACTTAGGTCTAGTTTGTCCTTCTGTATAAGACTGGCCACGATCACCAACCAACACATGCACACTGAAACCAGCAATCAAAATTAGATCAAGTTATTATAGTCCATGGATACTATGCAACTATGCACCCAACTCAGGCTATGCCTGCGCTAAAGGGTTTTGTTGATAAAACCTAGGGAGCGTCCAGATTCCAAAGGCATTCTGTTGACAGTAAATTGACAGAATGCAGCACTTTTGGTGACAGTCTTAGCTTGCTGACAATAAGGCATAAGGCCTTTGTCGACAGAAAGCTCCCCTGCACATTTCTGATGAGACAGGGTTTCTGGAGCAATGGGCAGCCCTGTCTGTTATGCTTCTCGTTGGTGGTTTTGCTGATAGAGAGGCTGGGCAGTCCGGCCGCTCTCTGTCAACAGAGCGGATTGCATCCACTTGACAGTTTGACCATGATCTGTCGACAGAAGTTTTGTTGGAAGACATCTTCCTAGAAAAGCTTCTGTTGGCAAATTGCTGTAATCTAGACATAGCCTCAGAGAAAAAGGGGGAAAGAAGGACTGAGGTTCATCAGTGCCAGTGCTACCTGCAACATCAGTGAAATGATTTCGTGAGACAGAGCCATTAATCCTGACAAGTCACCTGAACACACATGCCAGAGGAAAATGGACCAAACCAAACCCAAACCCCAACACGTCACTGCCCATCTAACCTGGTAGAAAATTCATTCCTGGCCCACACAGGGTGATCAGTTAGACCCTGAACATGTGATGAATATTACTTGAATTACCTAGTGCATTATAGTGTCTAAAGTTTGGTAGTCACTTATCACCTCCTCCAGTTATGAAATACTTCAGTCATCACCCTTTTTCCCTTGTGCCCTCTGAACATTGTATTGTAACAGGATAATCTATTCGGTTTCTGCCAAGAGCTTTCTTCTATTCTCTAACCAACAGCCTTTTTCCCCATACCCTGGACAAATGACCTGCCAATATTCCACACGTAGCAAATTCTATGCCCTTGGGTTACAAACACATTAAGATATCTGTTCAGCTTAATATAGCCATGTGTTTGTCATGCTTCATAGCTCTTATTCTTTTCTTACATTTTTTTTTACCCAAACTGGCTTCTTGCATCATTATGTTCACCATTTGCAGGGGGCTGTCACCATAGGAGCTTCTTACTAAAATCTGCCCATACATGGAATTAGTTGCATCAAGAATCAATAGCTTGATTAAGGTCTTTCCCTGAGTCAATGGCAAAGCTTGGATTAGAACTCATTGATTCCTATCCTAATTCCTACTCTTGTAGGAATTATCTTCATTTTTTACTATTATTTGTTATCTAATTACTCTTTAGCTGTGTCTACACGTGCACGCTACTTCGAAGTAGCGGCACTAACTTCGACATAGCGCCCGTCGCGGCTACACGCGTCGGGCGCTATTTCGAAGTTAACTTCGACGTTAGGCGGCGAGACGTCGAAGTCGCTAACCTCATGAGGGGATCGGAATAGCGCCCTACTTCGACGTTCAACGTCGAAGTAGGGACCGTGTAGACGATCCGCGTCCCGCAACGTCGAAATTGCCCGGTCCTCCATGGTGGCCATCAGCTGGGGGGTTGAGAGATGCTCTCTCTCCAGCCCCTGCGGGGCTCTATGGTCATCGTGGGCAGCAGCCCTTAGCCCAGGGTTTCTGGCTGCTGCTGCAGCAGCTGGGGATCCATGCTGCAGGCACAGGGTCTGCAACCAGTTGTCGGCTCTGTGTATCTTGTGTTGTTTAGTGCAACTGTGTCTGGGAGGGGCCCTTTAAGGGAGTGGCTTGCTGTTGAGTCCGCCCTGAGACCCTGTTTGCAAGCTGTGCCTGGCACCCTTATTTCGATGTGTGCTACTTTGCCGTGTAGACGTACCCTCGCAGCGCCTATTTCGATGTGGTGCCGCGCAACGTCGAAGTTGAACATCGACGTTGCCAGCCCTGGAGGATGTGTAGATGTTATTCTGTTGGCTTCACGTGTAGACGTAGCCTTTGATAGATTATACGATAATCCCAGTCCCCAAAAGCTCATCATCAGTGAATGCAGCAATATAAAAAAAGTTAGGGAGAGGACTAAAACATATAAATAAAAAACAATGATCAAATATGTTACATTATTTATTATGCCAAGTAATCCTAAACAGAAATAAGATTTTATGAATACAATCCAAAACAAAATGGCAACTTTTGCAACTTTTACATATTGCATAAGACTAGATCCCCAAAGAGTTGGCACAAAATAGGAACTCTCAAATGTATTGATGCAGGACTTGCCCTTGAATATGGAGTCAAATTTATACCTAAAGTAATTTCAGGGAAACCAGTGGAGTTACTGGAAGCACAAACCTGATTGATGGTGTACAGCACAGGATTTAATCTACATTGCTTATGGCGCTGTCTATTTACATCACTGTCCTGAGCAAAGAATATTTCTGTATGCTCTTCAGTTTTGCCCTTCTTTATTCAACCTTTAAAATATTGATTTATAGATCTAATGAATCCATTTGAAAAAGGAAATACTATTATCTTCAATTCCTGCTTCTTCGATGACTTGAAGAAGCCAAGGCCAAAAGAAACTATTGTAACCTTCTAATTTAAACTCCTATGTAACGTAAGCTAATGGAACTGCCATGAAGCAATTTCTTTCAACTAGAGCATAACTTTAAAACAAAAATAAAGTCTCTTGTTTATTTTAAAATAAACTATGGACAGTCTACCATAACTCTTGGTATATTGTTCCAATGAATAAAATTAATAAATAAGTTAACAGTACAC